>NC_090443.1:15091271-15691271 GCF_031143425.1 Pleurodeles waltl | reverse complement strand
GTCAACACCTTGGATCAACATTTACGCTTTACCACTACTGTATCAAACAAAGAGGTGTTCTTTTTTGGACCTCAGGATCCCCTTACAAGGAGGATTACTGCAATTGTCAGTTTTTCAAAAAACTATGGATTAGAACAGTTTATTACTGTTTAAGAGCCACCATCCCAAGGCACTGTGGATGAATTTACCATCTGGACAGTTCCTACAGCTCAGGCGAAATTGGAGCAAGATAACTGACTTTAATATACATGCTGATTCCTTGATCCAGAAGTTGAGTAACCAACATTATCCACCAAATGTGATTTCCCAAGCCATGAAAAGAGCATGGAACACTCACAGGGATACACTGTTGACTAGTATCCCTAAATCTGAACATACAAGATTAACATGTGTTACAATGTTTATGCCCCGCTCTAACCAGGTGGAAAAGATTATCAATAAGAGATTACCCATTCTAACAAGTGCGGGTGAATCCTTGGATCGTCCCCTCTTCGCTTTTAAGAGGACCAAGAACATTAAGGATTTAATCGTACATGCAAGACGTACAGGATCAGAAGTAACTAGGATATCCACGGCCAATAGGATCCTGTCGGCGGTGAAGGAACATTACTTCTGCGGACATTGCAATGTATGCCCTATATCAATGACTACTACCACCATTGATTTAGGAGAAGCTGGGATCTGGCATCTTAACAAGCACACAACCTGCCGCACCAAGAATTGTGTCTATCTTATTCAGTGCTCGTGCAACCTCCGATGACTACTAGGAGGATCAAGACGCACATGAATGAGCATTGCAGCACAATCAGATGTCGTGGAGCATCCACTAAACTCAGGATCCAATTTTTAGAGCAGGGTTATACACCAAATGACTTGAAATGGGTGGTTCTAGAGATTATTTTAGACTCCCGTAAGATCACACAGAAATTATTTGAGAAGGAACAGTGTTGGGTTTTGAGGTTATGGACCAACATTGGAGGGTTGAATGATGACATTCCACTGGCAGACTTTTTGACATAAAGGTTTTTTGACATAATGATTTTTGACATAATGAACATCTATCCACCCAAACTCATCATTGGATTCAGCGACCAGGGGGTTGTTGTTGTCCATTCCTCTATCTAGTCAGCTGTTTTTGATGGAGGGAATATCACTTCTGGGGACTGATTTCTGATTGTGGCAGCTTCACGAGTTCAGAGGGCTTCTCTCTATATTGGGCTTGTTGCTTTGATTACTTTAATATTTTTATCAACGTAGATGACCATTTGAGTTCACAGTTTTTTTACCAATACAAATTGTTATGGTTAGCAGGGTCTTTCTGTGCTTGGGGTACTTTTTCGTATTATTTTCAACTTTTGGCAATTTTATATAATGCATACAGATGGGCTGTAAGATCGTCACTCCGTCTTAAGATGGCAGCCATGTTTCACATTTCATGCCACATGCTTTATTTGTAGCCCATTTTTAGTTCTGATACCCTGTTATCCTAGCATTTCCCAGGGCTTAAAAACGCCGCTCCCCAGCTCCTGCTCACTCCGGGGAGCATGAAGACTGGGTAGGTTGATTGGACCATGGCGTTCCAGTACTTAGTGAGTGTCTACTTTTAATTATGCTACTTACGTTTACATATACGCTCTTTAATAATGGACTTGACTGCATCGCATGTTGCAGGTTTGGAGTTTATGCCGAGTACTAGCAAAGTGGGCTTAATAGACTAAACAGTACTTCGCTATGGTACCTGATTGAAGTTTGTGATATTTGGCGGGAGCTGTCACAATGATGGGGTGAGTTGGTTTACCTGTTACGTTTGTTGACGGCATTATTCTGATTTGTTTTGATTAGACAAGGGTTCTGCAAAGTCAGTCCTGGAGAGCCGGGCCCATGCCAGATTTTTAGCATATCCACATTTATTTAGAAAAATGTAGATTTCTGAAACATCTTTTTTCTAAATGTGGATATGCTAAACACCTGGCATGGACACGGCTCTCCAGGACCGACTTTGCAGAACCCTGTATTAGACCAATGTGATACATCAATCGACAAGACTTGGTGGGGGCTGACACTTTTTAAGGGGGCAACGTTTCTTTGAGTGGTATTTTTGCATGGAGCCAAGTTTGGAGCACGGTTTGATATAATAACGATCAGCTATGTGTCAGGACACAGCATTAATTGTGTTATATGGGGCAATAAATCATTCCGTGTTATAATTGGGGCCTTCTTACACCATGATACGCTTACTGGGGGTGATCCCACTGGGGCCCTCTTATACTGCTGACGTCCTATCCTCATGTACGAGAGAATTTTTCTCAACAATCATTCTCAAATGAGTGGGTCACCATTCAATATGTGTGAAGCTCTACAGAATGGTAGTATCCCCTCTGTCCATACAAACGTAATTTGGATGAGGTAAACCCACTATTACAAAGATGTTAGCATGTACTTGTAACATTCAGGGATGCATGGGTAATTCCTTGAATTACATGATGATGTTTTTAATATATTAGTCCACTTGAGAACGATCAACATCCATGTTATCCTCAGGGGCCCGGTCACCTGATTCTAGGAGGGTAAGAGCAACTCTGTGGATGTGGCTTGAAGTGTTCCATGCATGAATGTTTTCACTCCACACACCTCACTGTGATCACTGGTATGGTTTGCTGTGTTCACTCAATATATGAAGTACCTGTTGTCCAAGGGATGTATCGCATCCTTCTCTATATGTTTAATGATTTGCCATTTCCTCTTCTTTTTTTGTTTGCATTAGGTCCCTGCTCATTTTACGATACTTTAGTAAGTAATTTGGTATTTTGAACCCAGGTGGCTAAAGAGTATTTTTTCTCTCTTACTGAGATAGAGGAGTTTTTGTTGAGATGCTGATGAATCGCCATTTGATCTTTGGACTATTTGAGCGAGAAACATTGAAACACACTCCCACACGCAACCTCTGATCAGCCGACCTCGCCCTAGCCACAGTCCCCCGCATCCAACGCACCACCACAGGAGGTAGGTCCTTCTCCTACCTCGCCCCCAAAACCTGGAACTCCCTCCCCACCGACCTTCGCAAAACCAAAGACCTCCTGGTCTTCAGAAAGAACCTCAAGACATGGTTGTTCTATCAGTGAGCCTCCCTGCCCCCCGTTAATTTCCCCCCCCCCACCCTCCAGCGCCTTGAGACCCTCACGGGTGAGTAGCGCGCTCTACAATTTTGTTTTGATTGATTGATTGAAACATGTGTCGTAGTTGGACTCTTGTGCTAGGCAACACTGCTGGTTTAAAGATGACAGTACTTATGTTTGTAGGTGACTAGGCCAGTCCTACAACAAGTCGCAACTGTCGTCCTAACCCTCCCGGCTCACAAGCAGCACCTCACCAGAAACCCAAACAGTAAAAGGTGATTTGTGGCAGCCTTTACGCATGGACTCAAAAGTGTGACATCTCAGGGAGTGTGGTGGTTAAACGGAGATTACCACTTCCTCACATAAACAACATGTCTCAATTAAGCACAGGCAATGAAGAAGATGCAGTAAAGTTTCAATAGGTTTTATTTAACAAAACTGCATTCTGCGATAAGTTGCATGGGCTGCAATGATTAGGATAATGAACAGTGCAAGAAACAGAATGGTAAAGACAAGAGACATTAATACAAAGACCCCCACCATATTGCAATAACATGTAAAGACATGAAATGTGAAATATGTCCTAATACCCTAGCATGATAGGCCTAACCTCTAACCTAAAACAGAGCTGGATATGTTAAATATAATCTGCCACTGCCATGTCCATGAGAAGAGCCCCCAACCCTCGTTAACTTGGAATGAGGTCTCTAGCTTAGACTCCGTAAGGACACGAAGACTGGATCCGCGTCAAGGTGACTTGCAGCATCTATAGCAGCGATGGCATCTGCTCGGAATCCCTCTGACTATCTGTTTAAGTGAGGAGTATTTATACAGATCTGCTTCGACCCCTGACATAAGTCTGTTCCCAAACAATAGATAACAAGGCATGCTTGGGAAAGTAATTTATATAAACAATTCCCTCGATAGCGTGAAGAGGTAAAGTACCTCAAGTGAACACCTACAGTTTATCTTTGTCTCTTGATATTGACGCCTTAGCGCGGTGGCACTGAGAACGCAAACTAAAAAATGGGCCTAACTAAAAACAAGGCAGCCATCTTAAAAGATTTAATTAAATAAATGCGCTAAAACAGAGCAAGGTAAGTAGGGTAAAAGTCACTATGTGACGCGGGCACGAGTCTGCAAGCCAAAGGCTAAGCTAACTCCTGTATCCCATTAAAACAAACTAGGATTCACTACACATGTTGACCAAGTGTTTCAGTTTTATAGTGTGGGAAGTACCCACACCCGACCCCTATAGTTAGACACCAACACGTTAAGTGTTAGGCACACACTAAGAACAGATCTGAGGGAACTGGATCATTATACACTGCTTCCCCTCCCATTGTTTTTAACCTTGACAGGGGTGTCGAGTTAGAATAATGTTTTGCTTTTTTGGCACCCTTAATCAATTTTAACACACCTTTTTGTCCCATCCCTCACTCCTGCACTCATTTCTGGCAAACTTATGAAAAAGATCTCTGGTAAAGAGCCCTCTAGTCGGGCTGTCAGGCATTGCAGCTCTGGCTTGATGAGGAGCAAAGCCAATAATGGCGAGTAAGGGCTCTTGTTCGTAGGAAATAAATACTTGCAGGTACCACAGGACCCCTGCCCTATTAGGGGTTGTGGAGCCTCATGTTTTGGAACAGTGTGTCTCATTTTGTTTTATGAGTTTTTTAATAGACATCCTCCCAAGGGAGCCAAGTTGTCCTAGTCCCTACAAATAAGTGCCAGCATAAACTAACCATTGCTATTGAGAGGTTAAGAGGGGACAAGGGATTTCAGACTTTGATGTCATTGGCCTGGCTAAAGGGTGTGTGCTGGGTTACATTGGTAACCTAGCATACTGCTGAATGGACATCCGTGACAGTCCTGTATCCCTAACTCATTTAGGTGGAACTCTTTCAATCAGGCCCTAGTTCCTGTAGTCCTTCCACTCTGTTTTTCTTCTTCCACCTTTTTCACATTCATATGCCCATGGGGAAATGGGCACTCCTCTGGTAGAGAGAGTGTGACTATTAACACCATTCAGGCTTCCTCTAGCTTGAATAATAATCAAAACTCAACAGTCCTATGATTTAGCAACTGTCACTGCTGTTATCCATTTGGATCTACAGGGTTTTTTTTCAAAATGTTTTAAAACTGTATTTTGAGACATGTGGCAGTGAAAGCAACATTGGATGCATCCTTCAATTGCTGCAAGCACAGTAATCTCACCTACAACAAGAATAAAGAAGAAGAAGAATAAAAACAATGTGTCATAGTGACAACAGGAATTATATTGTTGATTTAGATATTCAAATGATAAACTATCTGCTTGTGAAGGTGGTGGAGCGGTATGTCATAACAATGCTTGAAGGTCTGGCTTTTTGTTAGAGGAAGTGTTTGGTAATAGTTTTTGTTTGTTTGTATGTGCCCCTGAGCTGTTCTAGAAAGAAAGTCCCATAATAAATCAGCATCTGGGCTACAACAATTTTGATGCTGGGAGCAGAGCCATTTTAATGATCAAACAGAATTAGCAGGAGAGTGTCATTTGTGTTGCAAACAGTGAACATAAACGCCATCCAGAGAAGAATATTACATAGTAAGAACTGTCGCCAAAGGGCCAGTAGTTTCATTGTATCTTTAAGAAAACCTATGTGAGCACATATCTTGACTTTGTCAACAAAATAATCCGTAAAATCAACAACATGTTATTATGAAGCAAAGTAAAATAAATGTGCAAGCTCAAATCTACTAGTGAGAATCACTGTGTCTTTTAGACAGGTTTAGTATCTCAACAGATTGTACTTTGCAAACAAGAAAGTCATAAATTAGCAATAAAGATACAGTTACAGGCTACAGGTTATTTTTCATCTGCAGCCTAGTAAAAGAGATGGCTGGTGCTTCATCGCCAAACCCATACAGAATGGGATCACAAATGAGACAATGTAATAATCCACAAAAGTGCCTGTTTTTGATAGACAGCTAATTCAAGTAATGACAAACCATGAAAAACATGTAAAAGCAATTAAACAGCTGAGCCAAAGCTCACTCTCCGTACTTCCTATAGCTATTTTCTGAAGAACTGATGAATGAAGTCTTAAAAACAGTAGGTGGCTGTAGACACACATAAAATATAGAATCGTATATTATATATTGTACATGTTCCAGAAAAAGATGTACATGTTTGTTATCCAGATATGTTCAAACTGCAGAACTGCTATAATTCTGAATTTTACATGGCAATAACTTGACTAACTTTGCACCCATGCACTGTATTCTTGTGACACGTATCTTGAACAAAGAACAGCACACAGTCCAAACTGTATTAAACACTGGTCAGATCAGTTTAGCTAATAATCTGGGATACTGCAAATTGTTTATGATTGATGTAAAATGAATGTTTTACAAACATATACACCAAAGAGTTTATAATTTAGAGAGTCAAGCCTAGGTCTAGGAAAGCTGGAACTTTACCAGATTCTCAGGATATCGTAAATAATTACATTTAAATACACTGAATCTAAATTGAACTTAGCAAATCAGTGTTTAGTCTAAAACTGGTAATGCACCTGTCTATACTACCCAACTCTGGACATTCCTTTTTTACAGGAACAGATAACTATTGGATTTTTAATATTTTCTATTCCTTCTCCAAGCAAATGTGGTCTAAAGTAAGAATATTGTGTCTCAGTGACAGCAAGGTGCCGTCTGAACCCTATAGCCATAATGTGTTAACCAACCAATTGTGTTCTACCGAATACAAAGCCAACTTCAGAAATATTATTTCTCTCTCTGTGAAGACCCTTAAGGCTACTATGTTTTATTTGTAGGTGTACATGACTACACTAGTGGGTATTTGCTTAGCCCTCCAGCATATTTCTTGAACTTTGCATTATTACAATCATCTGTAGCTCATTTACATGGTTGCAAAAGCATTGTAAAGTGTTTGGGGAGCAACAGCAATGCTGCTCTACTTAGATTGAGCCTCTTCCTTGGATTATCAGATTCCACAAATCTGAAAAATAATTAATCCTGAAACTCAGATAAGATTCGATTTAAGGTTGGTTAAAGCAGGTTCATCGAAGAGGTCTGCACTTAAGAACCTTCTTTGCACATCACCACCTTCCCTACATTCCTGCCACTCCTTTCACACCATCTACTCCTTCCATATCACCTCAGGATTCTTTGAGTGCAGTTCATAACCATGTATTGTTTCCATAATTGTGATAACAGTTTAACTCTATAGTGCTAGGGTTGAGGGTGGATTCTTGTGTTGTTAAGCCCTGTCATTGCTCGTCATGGACCTAATTTGACACATGCATAGATTTGTGCCCTCTTAGGTCATATGATTTCACGGTTTCTGCTTCCTGGTGTGCATACTGCCCTGTGTACTTGTTGGATGTACAGTAATATTAATGACTTTCAAAACTATCTACTATTATTTTATCATCAAGATAAGTGCACATAAGTAAGCACAGATTTACTATTCAAACTTCACATCTATGTATCTTGACAATGTAAGATATGTAGAGGTGAAGGTAAGAATAGTAAATCTGTATTTACCAAAATACACTTACCTTGATGATATAGTGGTAGTCGATATTCTACAGTCAATATTATTGTAGGTCAATGTTTATGACTGTGGTATTTTAACATATCACTTTTGGTTGCAGAACATGTAATGGTGAAAGGATCACCACTACATTCTACAGATGTTGTTTGAGATGTCTTTATTGAACTATTTTCAAAAAGTGCTGATTTTGTTAACTGTTATGGAATTCATCAATACAAGTTTAATCCCCGATTTTAAAAGTATCCTACCATACATGATGGCTAGAATGGGTGTCTGTGACTGAGGGAAATGCTCTCCTCTTCCACGGGCGGTGTCTTCACACCGTGCCATCGGATACCGCCAAGACCCAGACCATTTTCATTTTGCTCTCACTGGTCCGATTCAGTAAGCCCAGTTCACAAACCAGTCAGTGTTTTTACACACTGGCTAGTTGGTTTGTGATCTGGATTTAATTTGGCAACACAACTGATTTACTAATACGTGCCCTTTAAGAGCCAAGAGCTGCTTTTAAAACAAAGTTCACATGTAAGTAATAATATTGCCGATAATACAGTGGTCCACTGGACTAGTGTCATTTTCGGTTTATACTGAACACCAGCATTCAAAAAGTGGAATGCTCTATGATGAAAGCTTCTACTTTAGAAATTGCTTATCACCCCAAGTGAGATATTGGTACATTTTCAATGGGTTGCAAACTCAGTTGTGGTCACAAACAATTAATACATAACACTGTGACTCACAAAGAAAGGGGATGCCCCTTTCATTCCCACTTCTACTTGTGAGTGAGAATGAGGCACAAAAAAGCCATTATTTAATCTGGAAAAAATAATTAAATCTGTATTCTGCAACTTCTGCCTTTGCGTCGCAAACCCTGTGATTTTTGTGAACCATCTGCCTTGCAACTGCAAAAGCACAATGTACATTGCACCGTTGATGCCCTTATGCAGTTTGGGGGAGGGTAGTATCTAATTTGAGTGCTGAAATTCCTTTTACAAGGAAGTGCTGTAGTGTGTGTGGCATAGTACGAGCAAGGGTTGTAGTCGCTGACTGCACTGAGGGGCATATTTATACTCCGTTTGCGCCGGATTTGCGTCGTTTTATTTTTACGCAAATTCGACGCAAAACTAACTCCATATTTATACTCTGGCGTTAGACGCGTCTAGCGCCAAAGTCCATGGAGTTTGCGTCACTTTTTAGCGTGGACACCTACTTTGCGTTAATGATATGCAAGGTAGGCGTTCCCGTCTAAAAAAATGACTCCGAGGCATGTGCGCCGTATTTACACTCCCAGGCAAAAATCACACCCGGGAGTGGGCAGGGCAAAAAAAATGACGTCCAGCCGCTTTTGCGTCGTTTTTAGCGCCTGGTCAGGGCAGGCGTTAAGGGACCTGTGGGCTCGGAAGGACCCCAGAGGTGCCCTCCCATGCCCCCAGGGGCCCCCCCCTGTCACCCTTGCCCACCCCAGGAGGACGCCTAAGGATGGAGGGACCCATCCCAGGGAACATAAGGTAAGTTCAGGTAAGTATTAATTTTTTATTTTTTTTGTGGCATGGGGGGCCTGATTTGTGCCCCCCTACATGCCACTATGCCCAATGACCATGCCCCTGGGCATGGCCATTGGGCAAGGGGGCATGACTCCTGTCTTTGCTAAGACAGGAGTCATTTCAATGGGGGTTGGGAGTCGAAAAAAATGCGCGAATCGGGTTGAGGCGATAATTTTGCCTCAGCCTGACTTGCCCCATTTTTTGGCGCCCAAGCTCCATATTCCCCTACGCCGGCGCTGCCTGGTGTACGTAATTTTTTTTGATGCACACCAGGCAGCACCGCCGGCTAACGCCGGCTAAAGTCATTGAATAAATACGGCACCCGCATGGCGCTTCAGAATGGCGTTAGCCGGCGTTAACTTTTTCGACGCACAACTGCGTTGGCGCAGTTGTGCGTCGAAAAGTATAAATATGGCCCTGAGCGTCTTGGTGTCTCGCTACGCGCAACGGCAGTCATGGTTGTCACATGCTAGAGTTAAGGGATATCTTCTTTGTCCAACAGAGTGTGCCACAGTTATCATTTCATTGTGAGGAAGTACATCAAATCTCAGCTTGACTCACCAGACCAAAGACCCTGGTTACATTCATAACTTTCTTTGTCATAATCACTTGTAATATATTGCTATATCTTTATAGAGCCTAACAAAAATATTCTCATATGACATCAGAATCGATATTAAAGAACCCACTACGGCCAGTGTTAATATGTGCAAGAGAATGTGTTGGGATAGACTAGTGTTCACCATTTTGACAACTGTAGTGTTTTAGTGTAGGGAAAGTTTTGAGATTGTTGTTGTTCATTATATAGACAGAGTCCTTCCATGAATTTATTGTCACTTGCTCAGTACAATATAATTTGCTGTTGTTTTATTTTGCAGATGTTCCATAAAGCCCACATGGAGCAGATAAATATATTTCGACATGGGAAAGTGCAAAATGTCTGATTACTTTGAAAGTGGTTTCCTAAGTTTATAGTAGCAATTGATATGGCACTCTGTAGATTATGATGAATGGGCTGAAAGGAACAGTGGGTAGAAATATGTCAACGCTACATTCAGCAGGATGCACTGTTTCAGTTTTTAATTTGTGGGGAAGCAAGGAAATAATGAAATTAACTTTATGGGCCTGATTCACAAAGACAACTTACACGTTTGAGTAATTTGCACTTTTAAGTAAGATTACAACTTTTTGCTTATCCACAAAATCTGGATGTAATTTACTAAATAAAACAGAACAGTAATAAGTCCAGCACTACACATTGCCAACCACTGCAGCACCCTCCGATAGAAAATAATGGAGTTAGGGAATTAAAGTAAAATCCTATAGGAAATAAAGATACATTCAATTATTAAAATAGATAAAAATATATTTTTTATTTAATTATAGAATATCTTAATAACCTAATTTTAATATAAAATTAATGTACCAAACACGTTTTAAATTTAACTAAATTAAGTTTGATTAATTCTATTTATCACCTTTAATAGTTATTACTGCATAACATATTATTTGTCTTTAGGTTAGAACTTATTTGTTTAGTTTAAGCTTCGGAAAAATAATTTACATTTAATATATTTCCATTAATTAAATTTGTATTTAATAATTAAGTTAATATGGCTATATATTTTGCTCTACATTTGAAACAAATATATAAATAATGCATTTAGGTTAAAATATTTTTAATCTTTATTTTCAAGCTAAATATATATTTTTTATTTTCACCATACTAATTAATCGAATATATTAAATCAAATTCAATTAAAAAGAATTTATGGATCAAATCTGTTTATTGATTTAAACATATAAAGTACAGTACATCGTAGCATGACAAACAGAATGCACCATCTCTACCCAAAGGCTCTAAAGCGGCCCATAGGAATCCATCCCCTGAGTAGCTATGTCCAAAGGGACCTCCCATCAGTCTCCAACTTCCGACCCGATGAACAGGTGGGCCACACGCAAAAGTCTATTGAGCTGTGAACTCCGTACATAATAATACAAAACATATAAATAACTAATAAAACACCAACATTGCTTCCCTCAAGAGGCCCCGTCTTCCTCCCATCTCTCCGTTCCCCCACCCCGCCCCCTGCATTGCCCCAGTCCTCCCAAGATCACTCCAAAGAGGCACACTCCCAGAGGTTCAGGTCAGCCCCAACACTCTCAGATAAACCGGGCATGTCAACTCAGTAAATTCTGTGGATAAAATCTGAAGGAACGGTCTCCATAAGGTATTCAGGTCACCCACCCGCTGTTGAGAGGCCAGAGTAAGCTTCTCCATTGCCAGAATAAACCACAGCTTCTGCAGCCAGGACACATATGTCGGTACCCTGTCTGTGCCCCACAAAGCTAGAATCAGTTGCAGCGCCGCATTGAGGGCCAGGGCCATCTGCCACCCTTTTAGTGATCACAGAGGAAAGGTGAGGGGATTAGGCAGACCCAGCAGGATGTACAATGGAAATCTAGGAATCTTAGTACTAAACGCTGTATCAATACCGTCTATAATGCTCTCCCAATATCTATGGAGCTTGGGGCAATGCCAGAGTAAGTGCACAAGTGTACCCATGCCACCACACCCCCTCCAACAAAGGCTAGACTTGATGGGGTCCCATGTGTGTATCCTTGCTGGGGTGTAGTACCAGTAGGAGGCCACCTTATATGCTGTCTCCGTCCCTGCCGCATTATAGGCCGTATGATGTATTCTATAAAAGATACTGTCCCACTCTTCCTCAGAAAGTTCCCTTTCCAGCTCCTTCTCCCATCTCAACTGCCCCTTAGATTTAGGCGGGCGCCCCTCCCCCTGCAAAAGCCTGTAAAGCTCTGAGATTACTCGTTTATCATCCTTCTTCATCAGGAGCCATTTCTTAAACGGCGTTAGCGGCCTATCTATTAATGCTCTATTAGCGTGCAACAGGGCCCAGTGCTGGATCTGATAGTACATCATCCTATCCGCCTCTGTCAAGCCATATGTCTCTCTCATCTGGTCAAAGGGAAACACTCCTTGCTCATCAAAAAGGCTCCCCACCCTCTTACAGCCCCCTTCATACCAACTTTGCAAACCTTCCATGTGTAGCCCAGGCTCAAAGTCAGGATTCGCACCTATGGGGGTCATCGGGGACGGAAACGACGTCAGCCCCAACCGACAAGCCACCGCATCCCATATACATAACGTTGCTCCCGTGATCGGGGAAGAATAGAGTCCTCCCACCCTGTGTCGACGCCGGAGCCAGGGCTCCTTCCATATAGGAGAGCCCACCACCGCCTGCTCCATAAAGCACCAATGTTTCTCAGTAAGTGGGCGACTCCACTCTAGAAGAAAGCGCAACTGTGTCGCATGAAAATATCGCAAAAGGCAGGGAACTGCCAGCCCCACCCTCCCCTTTAGGGCGGTACAGAACCCGTTGCGGAAGGCACGCCGGTTGACCCTCCCAGACAAATCTCATAACCGCCGCTTGAAGAACTGTCATCTTCACCGTCGCCACCCTGCCCAGCCAGGACAGCTTGACTCTCCCCCAAGCCTCCAGGTCTCGCTGCACTTCACGAACCAACTTTGTGTAATTCAAGCTTGCCGTCTTTGCAGCGGAAGGCGCCAGATCAACTCCTAAGTAGGAAAGCCGCGAGAACGACCAGAGAAAGGGGTATTGGGCTCTCAAGTCTTCCTCATGCTCCGAGCTTACAAACCGACTAAGGACCTGGGACTTCTGCATATTCACCCGGAATCCCGAGACCCGGCCAAACTCATCAAGTATCCTCATAAGCACAGGCAGCGAAGTCGCGGGCTCCGCCAGGTTAAGGATCTCCTCATCTGCATACAAAGTAATGAGATGGTGATCGCCTCCGAACTTCACGCCAGAGACCAAGGGGCTGTCTCGCAGACTCTGCACCAGGGGCTCCATGTATAGCGCAAAACAAGAGGGGAGAGAGCGGGCACCCCTGTTGAGTCCCTCGCCTAATTGGAAACGGCAAAGAAAGCGTACCATTACCTCAGTCTGCAGCCCTAGGAGACTGGTAGATACATCGAATCCACGTCATAAAACCTGGGCCCAGTCCAAAACGCTCCAACACTCTAAAAAGATACGGCCAATGGACCCTATCGAACGCCTTCTCCGCGTCAATAGGGAGGAAGAGTGCCTCCCGGCGAGAACGATCCGTTTTGTCTGACAAATGAAGAAGCCGCTTCGTATTATCGCTGCACTGTCGTTGCGGTGTAAAACCTGCCTGATCCGGGTCAACAAGACCGGTCATATAGAAATTAAGGCGATGGGTGAGTATTCCTGTGAATAGTTTGGCATCTATATTCAGGAGCGAAATTGGCCTATATGAAGCGCACTCCTCTGGGTCTTTCCCCGGCGTATGTATAACTGCAATGGTAGCATCCAGCATACTGGGCGTTAGGGCTTCCGACGTCCGGAAGGAGTTGAAGAGCCGCACCAAAAGTGGCACAAGTTCCGCACAAAAGGTCTTATAAAAAAGTGCTGTAAAACCATCGGGCCAGGGGACTTCTCAACCTTTAGGCGTGAAATCGCTGATATGACCTCTTCCGCCCTTATAGGCTGGTCCAATAAAGACGCCTCCCTCTCACCAAGAGGAGTGATTGCTATGTCCTCCAGAAATGTATCCGGGGCCACACTGCTCCGTTCATCCGCCACATACAACCCCGGTAAAACTCCACAAATGCCTCTGCAATCTGATCACCCGTTCGCGCTTCCGTTCCTGAAGGGGAACGGACCAGCTTTATCGTCGATGCTGCGCTCGCAACCGGTGCGCCAAAAGCTTCCCACACCTATAGCTCCCAATGTAATATTTATGCTTGAGACGCGCTATCGCATACTCCGCCCTGTCCCAATCTACCCGTTTCAGCTGTTGCCACACGTTCTCCAACTCCCGCCAGATTCTGGGCGCTCCAGTGGATTTATGGGAGAGCTCCAGTATCGCCACCCTCTGTTCCAGCTCTTCCCTCATCTCCCTCCTTGCTTTATTATCTCTAGCGGACAGCGACATCACCTCCCCTCTCACCACTGCCTTCAAGGCCTCCCACAACGTCTCCAAACAGATGTTCTCGTCGTCATTAAAACTAAGATCCGTGATTGCACGCCAGAGCGACTCCACTGTTGCCCCACTCTGAAGCAACGAATCTCTAAAGCGCCAACCCGAAGCACCCACCTGGCCCACGTCCATAGTAACCTCCACAGTAATAGGAGCATGATCCGTCAAGGCTCAAGGCTCAATCGTGGTCTCCCTAACTCAGGAGATGAACTCCTGCAAAGCCAGAAAAAGGTTGAGCCGTGCATACGTCTTGGTCGACGCTGAGTAAAAGGAATAATCCCTAAGCGTGGGATGCGCCTTCCTCCACACATCCTCCAAACCACACTCAGTCAGCCACTGACGCCCCGCCGCTGTCAACACCCCCGTCTGCCCAGAGCGGTGACCAGAGTGATCCAGCTCATTATCCATCACCAAGTTAATGTCTTCCCCCACCAAAATGGTGCCATCCGGCGAGTGTAGCATCGGGGAAACAGCCTGTCTCAGGAAGGTTTCCTGCTGGGTATTAGGAGCATACAGGGAAGCAATCGTAAAGGAAAAGGCCCCGACCCTTATTCTAATTGCCAGAAACCTTCCCTGCACCTCATGTATTTTTGCCACTACTTCCCCAGAAAAGGTCCTCGAAAGCAGTATCGCTACCCCAGCATGTTTTGTGGAAGCTGAAGACCAGAATTGTCTAGGGAACCACTTTGAGCGCATGTGATATGTGTCCTTATGCAATAACTGTGTCTCCTGTAACAAACAGATATGACTCCAAGACTTCTCAAGTCCTGACAAGATCGCCAACCTCTTAGTCGGACTGTTAAGCCAGCGGACATTCAAGCTTATAGATTTAATAGACATGCAGCAGGAAGGGAAGATCGCTCAGGAAGGGAGGAGCCCCGCGGGGGAACCACAGCACAAAACAGCATCTCGGCCACTCCGAACAACATGGCCATACCGCTAAGCCACCCAATGACCAGGATCTCAGGGAAGCACACCAACATTAAACCACTACGCACAACAGGTGCTCACAACAGAAAAGTCCTCACACACACATCTCCACAGAGGCATAGTCTCAACAGGGCTGTAGAACCAATCTAGGTCATCGAGCAAAGACCAACGGCTCCAACGCCCATGCTCCTCTTAAACGGCCACTAGACCTGAAGCAATGCGACCCACAGCAGTCCAGCCTTCCTCCGCCGCCTCTCCCTTATGCACTGGTCCCAGCGGCCACGCTGCTCAATGCCGATTGCCGTTCGGATATCTGCTCTGATGCAGTAGGTCGCTGCTGCTTCCTCCTTCTCTACTTCCACCGCCAGCGCGGGCGATCCCTGCCAGCCGAGCCCACGTTCACACCCAGATCCTGACTATCACCCTCCAGGCGCAGAATCCGATTCGCCTCCGATATTGACTTCACCGGTCGAAGCTGATCCTCCCACCGGAAGACAAGGCGGAACGGGTGACCCCAAGAGTAAGACACATCATGTGCTCGCAAATGCTCTCTAATGGGCTTGAATTCTTGCCGCCGCTGCAAAGTCCGTACCGAGAGGTCCTGGAATAATTGGAGTGCGTGCCCTCTAAAGTGGACCTGTGGAAGATTGCGAGCCCGCTGCAATATGCTTTCTTTAAGCCCGTAGCTGTGAACACAGGCTAGAATATCTGGCGGGCAGTCCCCGGCCCCACCAGTGCAGCCCACTCGATGAACTCTGTCTAGCATGATCTCCTGAGTCTCCTCCAGGCCAAGAACCAAGCGAAACAGCGCCACCACAAAGTCTCCAATGTCCTCCTTCTCAGCCCCAGTCGGCACTCCTCTGATGCGAATATTATGCCTTCTTGAGCGGTTCTCCAAGTCCTCCACTGCTATCTGCAGGAGGTCCTGCTGCTCCCCCAGGCGGAATAGCTCCTGTTGCAAGCCCGCCACTTCCTCACCGTGGGAGATCTCACCGTCCTCCACCTGTGCCACCCGCTCACCCAGGGACGTGACCTCCACTCGCAGATACTTCACCTCTTGAGATATGTCCCTACGGAGTTCCTGTAGATCACTCCGGAGTGAGTCGAACAAGGAGGTAAGGAAGCCCTTTGTGACGGGGGCCCCCTCGTCCTCCTCCATCTCCCCTCGCATCTCTGGGGACTTCGTAGATGGTGGCCCCTCAGTGGCTCCGCCCAGCACCGGGCGTGTTCCAGTCAGCATTTCTCTTACTGTCCGCTCCCGCTTGGGCTTGGAGGTCGCCATCGCTCCTGGTCTTCTGCTGCGACCATGTAATCACCCCGCTAAGGCCCCTTCGCGGTATCTCCAAGGGACCAGGCCACCCCAGGCCTCGTATTTCCACCAGCAGCCACTGACCTTTCGCGTCTGGACTCTCTATGGCCACTCGCCACCCAGCTGCTTTCTTTAGCACCAGTTGGGGCCACCGCGGGCCGACCGCACCGCTGTTTAGCGGCCCAGCACCGCCGCCCCACTCTAGGCCGCACTACTCCAGAGCCGGGGCAACCCAGAAGCGCCCCGGCCCATCCGCCGCCTCGTCCGGAGGCCCTGTCCTCCAGGGGGGACCAAGCAACACGGGCGCGTCAGCCTCCAGGGGCCGCCAGCGCTCAACTCCGTGCCCCCGGCGCAGCCCTGCTGCGCCACAACACTGCAGCCCTCTCCTGGACTCCTGCCGCGTCTCCGCCTGCGGCCGAAGGACTGCCGGGCCCAGGACTTGCCATGCGGCTCAGTCCCCCGTGAGCCGCGCTCACCGGCAACAAGCGCAGGCCCAGGCCGCGCAGCTCCGCGCCTACGACCCTCTCTGCTGCAGGAGTCCCCGACTCCCTCGGGGTGTCCCCTGCTCTTCAGCACCGGTCGCTACCTCCGGGCGCTCCGGGCCATCGATCTCCGGGGTCGAAAGGTTATTTCTGAGGCCCGGACGGCGGAGCTCGGACAAACACGTCCACTCATGCCGCCATCTTGGCCACGCCCCTAAAATGAATTTAAAAAATAAAATAACAAAAAAAAAATGAAGTTTGAATTAAAAAATAAATTCACTGAAAAAACAACGGTTTAAGTGATGTTAAATTTAGGTGCTGGGATGAGACATGAGTTAATGTTGAAAAACCCCAATACAACTGAGATACAACAGTTAGAATTTAGTAAATTAACTAGGTTTTGCCACATAATGCACTACTCCTAACCTTACATATTACTTCACTCATGACATGTAAAATGACATCATTGATGACAACTCTGTCTTAGCCTCTGGCCAGATCTTCATCCAGTCCACGTCAGGATTTGAATTCAGTGCCTATGCTTTGGCAAGGCCCAGCACCCAAACCTTCGCAAACATCAAACTCCCACATCACATTATTTTCAGCTATAGTTAGGACATATTTGACTCAGGGTTCAACCTGCAACCATGTGTGCACCTAGCATACTTTGGACATGCACAATGGAGGTTGTCTACAAAGCCTAGTGTCACACCACACCGTGCATGCAACATACTAGAATATGGGTTGAGTAGTGGGTTTTCCCTATGGCTCAACTCTGCCACCAAACCTCTGCTGCACATTGCCTGCGACCTTTTAGCCACAAACCAGGAAGAGTAATGTCAGTGGCATGTTGTCACAAAAGTAATTTAGCTTTTGGCTGAAAATATGTCTTTTACTCCAGCAAGGAATTCACAAAGAGATTCCAGGCAAGGAAAAATGCATTTATTACAGCGGATTTCTCCATCATGGGTGCCAAAAAGTCAGCAATAGAAAATCCCACTCAGTAGTTGTGAAGTAGGTGTTCCAAGGTGTGGCTTGTCTTGGAAGTTTGGAAACATTCACAAACGTACATTGTTGGCAATTCCCAAGCTCCTCACTGACATCTTTCCGCACTAGAAATTGTCAAAGATTTACTGTAGGCCTGGAATAACTTTCCTTTCAGGAAGGAAAGGGGCACTGCCAACGCTTCAATTTGTTGGGAGTGTAGAACAGCTTTCTGGACAGAGAAAAATATATTCCTCATGCAGACATAAGCATGAAAAATGTCTTGCATTTCCACCGAAATGTGCATTCCTCTTGTGGGAATTTCTTCACTATGTCGGACACACAGATAGAGTAGGTCCTGCAGGAACAGGTATATAACATTCAAAGTAGTATTCTTGGAAACCTGCCGCTGGCGCAGCTTTCCAGGTGTAGTTCTGGGACAGTTGGTGACTATCAAAACATTGTGAAAGTATGTTCAGGTGGAGATCTAAATCTGCATCTGTAATGGATAACAGGCCCAGTCGCATCACTTGTGCACCGCATTTTAATACAGTCGTGGAATGGCCTATCATACATTCCCAATTCTCACATTTTCCCACTACGTTATTTCTTTCTGTTACCATAGGAATAAACACATATTTGCAGGGAATGCTAGATGCCTTACTTCAGATATGTCCTCTCATAGAATTCCCACCCAACGACCTCCATTGGCCTCATTAAGTAACGCTCAGAAGGTGGACAATCTGCCCCAAAAGTTCATATTTTGCCCCCATAACAGAATGATCTTAAATACTGGTCACTTCTAGGTTTTGCACGTGCAATGCCTTCCAGGTATTACCTGGAGGAATTGGAAAACTGTGTGCCGGGGGAAATACCCCTTTCAGAAATGTGCAAAAAATATTTGCCCGCATTATTCTGTATTGATCACCACAAATGTCAAAACCAGTGCAGAAACACAGTGCCAAAACAGTGGATAAACGTAATCGTGTTGTAGGGTTTTGGTGCCTTTTAAAGCCCACACACACTCATAATGACATTGTACGTCTTTCTGGTAAAGTTAAAGAATTGGGTCTATTTTGCAGAAACCACATTGGAAGTGCTTTCAAAGATTATGCAATGTCACTTCCTTGGATGGCAGAAGGATCAAATGACCCATTGCATCACTTCCTTCGTTGGTATTATAGTTTAAGGGCACATGATCTCACTTTTTGTTATGTTGAAAAGTATGTGAAATTACTTATGCCATCATCTCTTCTCTAGTGCTGCCTATCTTAGAAGGTCTAGGGATGCCGTACGTTTGAAAACAAAATATACTCTGAGCAGTCAGTCTGACAGGCTTTTCCATTTACACTCTTGGATAGCCTGCTCCACAGAGGACCTCACATAAGTTCCTCTATTAAAAACACAAAATACTTAAAGATCTTGTGACACTAACCGCTTGAATTGAATATAATTTAAAGTAAGAGTCAGCACGGATTGATGAGTTCACGTTTTCGCTTGAATAGAGCCACATCTTGTCTTCTATTAATATTCCTTCCAGCCAAGGCCACATGATTGAATTAACATTGCAGTACAACACTGTTATGTTTTAGTGATTTTCTTTGTGAATACCCACTTAAATTATGTATCTTTTGTCTTACTCAGGTAGACACTTAGAAGCAGATATGTCGACCCTGTAATTTGCCGTTGGATCTTATTGCAGGCTTACAGTGAAATATTGCAGGCCTGATTCTCAAAAAGAAGTGATATATTTGCACTCATAGACGTGCGTCTACTGGCAGGTGCAGATTAAATACTGTTTGAGGTTGACAAACATTGCCAGTACTGTGGTAAGAAAGCTGCACTTGTCGCACGTTTACTAGCAATGTCACACTGCATGACATTTTTTACACGTTGCTGTTTCCAAAATGCGGAATTGTATGCACAGTTCAGTTTTTCAGTGCTCACAATATTAAGACTTTGCATTAACACATTCACAAGTCAGACTCTGCCTTGACATTCTCACTCCCTGCCCCTTGCCTGGGGGTTAAATTCTGCATTATTGTAGGCAGTTGGGGCGTACAAGTATGCAGTACTATATGCAATTACACCTATTAAATAGTTTTTTCTTCATTCCGGATATCGTAAATCCAGCCATTTCCATCTGTGCTTTAAATGGGCCGGTACTCTCCGGTACTGAGTACCGGCACTTTTTTATTTTGAGAGGGTGAGTACCAGCTCATCTCGAGAAAAACGTAATACTTTTAATTGGAGAGTACCGGCACTTCTTAGAAACAAGCAGGTACTCTGCTACAGAGTACCTGCACTTCTATTTTTCCATTTAAAGCACTGTCTGTGAACAAACGCATACGGACAAAAATGGATTTGTGACTCAAGCCCTGTAGTTTACTTGAGACTTGCAATGGAAGTGCACCAGATAAAAAATTTATTGGCTGATGGCTTGCCTACTAACCACATACATCAACACTGTTCTGTGGATGTCTTGTATTAGTACCACACTGTAATTTAATGATGACACTGTAAATTAATTTTAAGTTGTAGGCACACAGGACAGTGATGTATGTGTTGGTGACTTGCTTTGAAATCGAAGTCTGACGCTGTAATGAGGTAATATGCTAGTGACTTCTTTGTGGTTTTATTTGGCGTGAACTCGACTTTAAGGTATTGGAGCTTTTTTACACAAGAACCAGTTACATTACACAATAACACATTCATTTTTTAGGCACAGGGAGATAAATGATTTGCCCAGAATCACAGGATGTTGAGCTGACACAGAAACTCAAACCTTGGGCTAGATGTACGTAAACGGGTTGCAATTTGCAACAAGTACTTTTGCAACCAGTGTAGTAATTAGCAAAGCGACCTATGTACTAATAGTTAATTTTGCAAATCACTGATTTGTGGTGGGTGGCAATCCAACCTACCACATCAATAATAATGAGGTAGGACACAATTTGTGACCAAATAGGATTTGCTGCCATCACATGGATGGTAGCCTGCTGGAGTCAGCAGACCACCACATCTGTGTTTGCTTTTAAACAAAGTAATAATTTTTTTACATACATTTTTAACCCCTTCGCTGCCAGGCCTTTCCCCCCTCAGGTGGCAGGCCTTTGTTTGGCTATTTGGGGCAGTTCACGCTTACGCCCTCATAACTTTTTGTCCACATAACCTACCCACGCCAAATTTGCATCCTTTTATTCCAACATCCTAGGGATTCTAGAGGTAGCCAGACTTTGTGGGTTCCCCTAAAGGAGGCCAAGACATTAGCCAAAATACAGCGGAAATTTCGTTTTTTCAAACAAATGGGAAAAAAGGGCTGTAGAAGAAGGCTTGTGGTTTTCCCCCTGAAAATGGCATCAACAAAGTATTTGCGGTGCTAAAATACCCATCTTCCCAGCTTTCAGGAACAGGCAGACTTGAATCAGAAAACCCAATTTTTCAACACAATTTTGGCATTTTACTGGGACATACCCCATTTTTACTATTTTATGTATTTTCAGCCTCCTTCCAGTTAGTGACAGGAATGGGTGTGAAACTAATGCTGGATCCCAGAAAGCTAAACATTTCTGAAAAGTAGACAAAATTATGAATTCAGCAAAGGGTCATTTGTGTAGATCCTACAAGGGTTTCCCTCAGAAAATAACAGCTGAAATAAAAAAGATTAAAATTGAGGTGAAAAAAACAGCCATTTTTCTCCACGTTTTACTCTGTAACTTTTACCTGCGATGTCAGATTTTTTAAAGCAATATACTGTTACGTCTGCTGGACTCTTCTAGTTGCAGGGATGTATAGGGCTTGTAGGTTCATCAAGAACCCTAGGTACCCAGAGCCAATAAATGAGCTGCACCTTGCAATGGGTTTTCATTCTATACCCGGTATACAGCAATTCATTTGCTGAAATATAAAGAGTGAAAAATAGGTATCAAGAAAATCTTTGTATTTCCAAAATGGGCATGAGATAAGGTGTTAAGAAGCAGTGGTTATTTGCACATCTCTGAATTCCGGGCTGCCCATACTAGCATGTGAATTACAGGGCATTTCTAAAATAGATGTATTTTTTTACACACTGTCTTATGTTTGGAAGGAAAAAATGTAGAGAAAGACAAGGGGCAATAACACTTGTTCTGCTATTCTGTGTTCCCCTAAGTCTCCCAATAAAAATGGTGCCTCACTTGTGTGGGTAGGCCTAGTGCTCGTGACAGGAAATGCCCCAAAACACTATCTGGACACATCAAAATGATCAAATACAAATTACCTGTTTTTGCGGGGGGCACCTGCGTTTTTGGTCTTGAGCTCAGCAGCCATCTAGGGAAACCTACCAAACCCAGACATTTCTGTAAACTAGACACCCGAGGGAGTCCAGGGAGGTGTGACTTGCGTGGATCCCCAGAATCATCAGCAAACCTCAAATTTAGATAAAAAATCACATTTTTCCCACATTTCTGTGTGAGATCACCGCACCCATACAAATTTCCTACCACCCAACGTTCCCCTCAGTCTCCCGGTAAAAATTATACCTCACTTGTGTAGGTGGGTCGAATACCTGTGACAGGGAAGAGCCAAAAACATGTTGAAATTGAGGGGGAACCAAAGCAGGTCCAAAAGGGTAGCTGGCAAAAAAAAAAAATTTAGGCTATCAAGTGTAGTAGAATTATGTATCGGTACAGATGAAACAATATTGAGTGGTAGGAATTTTGTGGATTCCTGGAGATTCCGGACGGTTCCATCACAAAAATGAGGGGAAAATGTGTGATTTCCAGCAAAGTGGGAGGTTTTCAGGGCATTGTGGGTAAGAAAATGGTGCAGGGTGCATGTGAAGTACACCACCCTGGAATCAACCAGATGTTTAGTTTTCAGATGTGTCTAGGTCTTGTGGATTTTTCTACATGGCAGCATCCCAAAGTCAAAAAAGTGCAGCCCTCACCATTCCAAGTAGGACGATTTTAAGAGTTACCAAGCTCTCATGGCCCAAATGTAAAACCAAAACCAAAAATAATCAAATGTCCTCTTGCCTGCTGTGGGATAAGATGTTTTAGTGTGTGAGGGAAGAGCTGAAAGACTGTTTCCCCCTTCAGTTGGGGAGGGGGCATAACCAGGCCCACACTGGTTGGTAGCCACCACCCCACTATTTATTTTTATTTTTTAAATTCCCTGGCATCTAGTAGACTTTCTGCCTTCCCCCCCGGGGTGTGGATCGGGGTGATTGCCCAATCTACCCACTGGTGGGCAGAACAACTTTGGCCCCATTTATTTGGGGTGGGGGTATGGCCATATTTTTGAAACAAAAATCTTCCCTGGTCTCTGGTGGGCTTTCTGCCCCCTGTGGGGGCAGATGGGACTTCCAAAAATAGGCCAATCTGCCCCCAATGAGGGCAGATATGGGCAACAGTAATCTGTCCACATGGCGCCCAAGGGGCTGCCCCCCCAAACAAAACACACACACACCAATCCCTGGTGTCTAGTGGTTTCTGCCCCCCTTGGGTCAGATTGGCCTAACAAAAATAGGCTGATCTGCCCCCAAGGGGGAGAGAAATGGCCTAAATACAATTTGCCCCCCAGTAAATTAAAAAAAATAAAGATCCCTGATGTCTAAAGGTTTTCTGCCCCCCGGAGGCAGATCGGCCTAATTATATTAGGCAGATCTGCGTCCAGGGTGGCAAGAAAGGGCCTAAAAATATTTTGCCGCCCCGCCCCCCGGGGAGAGGACCTTGTCAAGGGGCCGCTCCCCTTATGCGTAGGTATAAAAAAAAAAAAATCCCTGATGTTTAGTGGTTTCTGCTCCCATGGCAGAAATGGCCCAAAAATAATTTGGCCCCCCAGGGAGCGACCCTTGCCTAAGGGGTTGCTCCCCACATATAAAAAAAAAATAAACAAAACAAAAATTAGCCCTGGTGTCTAGGGGTTTTCTGCCCCCTCTGGGGGCAGATCGGCCTAATTATATCAGGCCGCTCTACCCCCGGGGGAGCAGAAATGTCCTAAAAATATTTCCCCCCCCGGTATGTGTAAGTATATAAAAAATTCCCTGGTGTCTAGTGGTTTGTGCCCCCGGGGGGGGGGGGGCAGAAATGGAAAAAAATAATTGCCCCCCTGGGGAGCAACCCTTGCCTAAGGGGTCACTCCCCTCATGCGTAATTATTTAAAAAAAAAAAAAACTCCCTGGTGTTTAGTGGTTTCTGCTCCCATGGCAGAAGTGGCCCAAAAATAACTTGGCCCCCCGGGGAGCGACCCTTGCCTAAGGGGTCGCTCCCCACATATAAAAAAATAAAATAAACAAAACAAAAATTTGCCCTGGTGTCTAGGGGTTTTCTGCCCCCATTGGGGGCAGATCGGCTACCCCCGGGGGAGCAGAAATGGGCTAAAAATATTTTGCCCCCCCCCGGTATGTGTAAGTATATAAAAAATTCCCTGGTGTCTAGTGGTTTGTGCCCCCCGGGGTGGCAGAAATGGACAAAAAATAATTTGGCCCCCTGGGGAGCGACCCTTGCCTGAGGGGTCGCTCCCCACATATAAAAAAATAAAATAAACAAAACAAAAATTTGCCCTGGTGTCTAGGGGTTTTCTGCCCCCATTGGGGGCAGATCGGCTACCCCCGGGGGAGCAGAAATGGGCTAAAAATATTTTGCCCCCCCCCCCGGTATGTGTAAGTATATAAAAAATTCCCTGGTGTCTAGTGGTTTGTGCCCCCGGGGTGGCAGAAATGGACAAAAAATAATTTGGCCCCCCTGGGGAGCGACCCTTGCCTGAGGGGTCGCTCCCCACATATAAAAAAAATAAAATAAAAAAAACATATATCCCTGGTGTCTAGGGATTTTCTGCTCCCCCCCCCCCCCGGGGGCAGATCAGCCTAATTATATTAATGCCCTAAAAATGTTTTGCCCCCCTCCCTGGTATGTGTAAGTATAAAAAAATAGTGGTTTGTGCCCCTGGGTGGGCAGAAATGGCCTATAAATGATTTGGCCCCCTGGGGAGCGGCCCTTGCCCAGGATGCCAGGACGAGACCAGCTCACCCCAGACACCCCAGGGTTTAAAATGCATTTAGAAATAAAAAATGAAATTATAAATTTTTATTTTTTTAAAGTAGTCAGTGGTCCCAGGGACCACTGCCTGCTCTTAAAAATATTTTTTCAAACATTCTCAAAGGGAAAGGGGTCCCAAGGGGACCTTTTACCTTTTGTGACTGGGTTGCCCCCAACTTTGAGTTGGTGGTAAAGTGTGAATGTTTTGCGACATTTTGGTCTCAAAAGATTAGTACATACCATTCAGATTCCCTTTTTTTGAAGGGACGCCCTGAACACGCCCCTTCCAAATAGCAATCCTGTTTTTGTTCGCAAATCCAATCTATGATTTGGTAACAAGTTCCAGAATTGCAATTTGGCATTTCTGTGCATCGGTCTAATTGCAACTGCAAAAATTCTTTGTACACCTAGCCCCTGTTTCCCCAGTCTCAAAGTTGGCAGCTCTGGGAATAATGCCACATCCTTAGATGCTTTCTCATTTGGACATACTTTTCCAGTGATTGCATGTAAAACGTGCAGTTCGATGCTGCATTCTGCCAGTGATTAGCATTGGAGGTGCGGGGTTTGACACTAATTTGCCTGTGACTTCCATTGTAATGACATAAGTTTACAACAGTTCGGTATTGTAGGTTGTTTGAAGTGCACAATGAAATACCATAGTTGTACTACAAATCAGCTCTGAAAATTGCTAATATCTGTATGGCAAATGTATACACTATAAAATGTGACAGCCTTAGAAGCCGAAACTCCAAAAATTAGCAAAAGTATCCTCAGGCTGTGGAAACAGGTGAAGGTCACCACGTTTACCTGGACTGTCATGTCAAGCATGTCATCTAGGATGATTCCTAGGTTTCTGTCGTGGGAGGTGGGGATTGGTATGGAGCTGATGTCTGCGGGCTACCAGGTGAAATCCCAAGCAGAATTTTTAATTCCAGAGATCACTACTTCAGTTTTCAAAAAAGAGAAAGTAGTGGCTAGGTTTCCTGGCCCACAAGCACTTACTATGTAATATCAAGCAACCCACTTCAAATGGTCCATGTCATAGTAAACAGGTCCTCAGAGATGGAGAAAAGCCACAAATTCTTCTCCAACGTGGACAAAGTCCAAGATATGAAAAGGAATCTCAAGCTCTCAGACAACAATTGGTAGTCTTTTTGTGTCCTGCCCTTCTAGCAGGAGTTCTCTCCTAGCCAGATCCTTAAATTGATGTACAATCAAACACAGAATGTTACTTTGCGATATCTACCTTATTATAGACCGGATGAAGTCTATTGGTGTAATAACCTCCAGAGATAAAACACATGTTGGATAGTTTGTGGGGGAACCAACAAAGATTCTCTGAATACTGTTTTTGAATAAAGAACATAAGAAGACTATCTTTCGTTGTCGGAGAGCTTGAGATTTCTTTTAACTACTTCAGTTTTGTCTGAGAAGAGCTTGAGGCACTTGGATCTCATACTGTTGGCCACTGTGGTCATGCAGGCGGTGAAGCTATTTTTGGTTGCGGGGTCTTGTCAGTCAGGGAGAGTATCAGTTGGATGTAGTCTGTGTTGGAAAATATGCTGATGCCCTGTAATCTGATGAGATCAGCCTTATATGTCTATTTTATGTATTCCTCTGATCAGGGTGGAGTGAAAGACCATGTCAAAGGCCGCTGAGAGGTCAAGCAGGATGAGGGCTGCTGTTTCTCCTCTGTCAAGAATCATCCTGTCATCTGTTGCTGTGATAAGGGCAGTCTTGGTGCTGTGATTGAGTCTGAAGCCTGATTGCATGGTGTCTAGAAGTTGTTGTATTTTGAGGTAGTGGGTAAGTTGCTTGTTGATGACTTTTGCCATGACCTTGGATGGGTAAGGAAGTAAGGAGATCAGCTAGTAGTTGGCTCCTAGATGGGGTTAGCCAAGGGTTTCTTAAGAAGTGCGTTGACCACTGCATGCTTCCAGGCATCCAGGAGTGTCACAGTGGTGATGGAGGTGTTTGGGATGCTGGTGAGTACTTAATTGATTGTGGAGGTGCCCATAATGTAGATGTGGTGGGGATAGAGGCATGTTTTGTGACATGTAAGCAGGGTGATTTCAAGATTTTTTCAGGGCTATGCTGGAGGCAAGGCTGCAGAGGTTCAGTTGGGGATTGAAACTGTTGTAGATGGTTTCAATTGTGGTGCTGAAGAATGCTGATATGTTGTCTTGTAGGTCCTGTGAGGGGGTGATGCTGCCTGTAGATCACCAGTGAGCAGAGGAGAAGCACATGGGCAAAGGAGAGAGAAACACAGAGCTGCTGACTGGGCAAGAGAAGTACATGAGTTTGACAGCTGGAACAAAACATGCACTTTCATGAAGTGCTTGACCAAAAGAGAAACACAGGGCCATATTTATACTTTTTGACGCAAAACTGCGCCAACGCAGTTTTGCGCCAAAAAAATTAGCGCCGGCTAACGCCATTCTGAAGCGCCATGCGGGCGCCGTATTTATTGAATGACGTTAGCCGGCGTTAGCCGGCGACGCTGTCTGGTGTGCGTTAAAAAAAACTACGTACACCAGGCAGCGCCGGCGTAGGGGGAAAATAGAGTATGGGCGTCCACAAATGGTGCAAGTCAGGCTGAGGCAAAAAAATCGCCTCAACCCGATTTGCGCCATTTTTTTACGACGCCCAACCCCC
Organism: Pleurodeles waltl; assembly: GCF_031143425.1. Taxonomy (NCBI): domain Eukaryota; kingdom Metazoa; phylum Chordata; class Amphibia; order Caudata; family Salamandridae; genus Pleurodeles; species Pleurodeles waltl. Next base: position 15,663,631 of record NC_090443.1, on the reverse strand, counting down.
ATTGAAATGACTCCTGTCTTAGCAAAGACAGGAGTCATGCCCCCTTGCCCAATGGCCATGCCCAGGGGACTTCTGTCCCCTGGGCATGGTCATTGGGCATAGTGGCATGTAGGGGGGCACAAATCAGGCCCCCCTATGCCACAATTTAAAAAAAAAAAAAATACTTACCTGAACTTACCTTAATGTCCCTGGGGTGGGTCCCTCCATCCTTGGGTGTCCTCCTGGGGTGGGCAAGGGTGGCAGGGGGTGTCCCTGGGGGCAGGGGAGGGCACCTCTGGGCTCATTCTGAGCCCACAGGTCCCTTAACGCCTGCCCTGACCCAGGCGCTAAAATCCGGCGCTAATGCGGGTTTTTTAGACCCGCCCACTCCCGGGCGTCATTTTTGCCCGGGAGTGTAAATACAACGCATATGCATCGGAGTCATTTTTTAAGACGGGAACGCCTACCTTGCATATTATTAACGCAAGGAAGGTGTTCACGCAAAAAAATGACGCTAACTCCATGAACTTTGGCGCTAGACGCGACTAACGCCAAAGTATAAATATGGAGTTAGTTTTGCGTCGAATTTGCGTCGAAAAAAACGACGCAAATTCGGCGCAAACGGAGTATAAATATGCCCCACAGTGCTTGAAACGTGTGCAGTGGAAGGACACAAATAATTCAGAAATGCCCAAGGGGAGAGACAACCACAAGGAGAGTAATGAAAGACCACACCTGCTAAAGAATGAGAAGCAAGCGTCAGAGAAAAGCTAACCAGTGAGAAGTAATGTGCAGGCTTTAGGCCCACTATAAGCTGTCAATAGGTCTTTTTGCTAACAACAGACAGCCTAAGATGTCTGGTTGACAAGACATACACATGGTACCTGTGTTATTCTCTAAGCATCTCATGTGTGGGGAGACATCCATTAGCATAGACCATCATGAATGTACAAGCATAGAGAACCATGCAGCCGCCAACAGACTTTTTTTTCTTTTGCCATTGCTACACAATAGCTGCAAACATCACTGGCAAAGCCAATAGACCAATAAGGTGATACCTGCTGGCTTGGTCTATGTTTGTTTTAACTTAATGTGAGGATTGGTGGCAAGCACATGCTGCTGAAAGATTCCCATTTGACTCATGATTGTGTTGTAGCTCAGTGTTTATATTTTGAATCCTGTCTGCTACCCCTCTCCATGGGCTTAGACCCAAGCTGTGGGTGTTAGATAAAATAATGAAGAAGATTGCCATTTTTCCATGGTCTCCTTTTTCCTTTTGGCATTCTTCTTTGTCACAATGCAAGGCTTTACTAAACTACAGTGTCATGCAACTGCATACTTCAAATGCAAGTCTCTGGTAAATTACAGCATTGGTGTGTTTGCTTCCAGTGCAAATATCTAGGCCTGGGTTGAGCGGGCGGAGTCGCGCTACTCAGAACTCCACGAAGTAGCAAAAAAAACTCCACCGCGATACGCGGAGTTCTGCAGGCAGAGTTCCCTATCGCGCCCATTTTATATTGCATTTCACGTCAAATGCAAAGTATGCTCTCACATTCAAAATCGTGAGCGAACAGTACCACGTGGTTTGCACAGGCATGGCCATCTTGTTTTTCACTCTGTTTATGGTGCTGGGCCTATTTTTTCATCTTTCGTTAACCTTTTCAATCCTCCACCCTTCTAATTAATCTACCCCTCATTTTTATTTTTTTTAATTATTTTATTACTGTGTCTTTTTGTGGCTGACTAGTTTTACTTTTTTCATTTTTTCCTGCTTTTTGTGTTTTTGTTTATTTTTCCCTAATTTATTTTTATTCTTCCTTCTCCTCCTGTTTCTTTTCTTCTTCACCCCACCACCAAGTACCATGGTAGAGCAAAGTGGCGCCCGCAAACAGGGGAGCGCAGCGCTAGATCCCCCTGGACATCCAGCAGCATTGCCTACCTTGTGGGTGGTGCTGCCGCCAAGGGGTGCAGCCTCGGCCTATCCTTAGTGAGGAGGAGGTGGCAGCCATGCGGGCAGCAGGTAGCAGGCCTGGAAGCGGTTGCCCCCTGCAGGAGCATCGGCTGCGTTGGGCTAGGATGCGCCACTGTGTACGACGTACCACCCAGGTCCAGTGCACCACCCAGGATCTGACGCTCCGCTGGATGGACATCATCAACCGCAAGCAGGACCTGCTTGACCTGATAGGCATTAAGATTCCAGAGCTTGGTGAGTATTAATTATATTATTTGTTGTGTTTGGGTACTACAATGCTAACTTCTTTCCAAATAGCATGCTGCTTACACTCAGAGGTAAATTAGGTTCAGTTTACGTTAAGATTATTATTATGTGATCCAGTTTGAGCTACGCAGGTGCTTGGCGCTACCTAATCGTAGTCGTCGGTGCTCGCTTTGGCTGATTATTTAAGACACCATTGCAATGCATACTCCTCTGTCCTCCAGTCACCATTGTCAATTAGTGAAATCAATGAGTAAGCGTTCTCTGTGAGTTTCTTTATCTAGCTCGCCCAGTTCCAAGTAACTTCACAGTGATGGTAGTACTAGTATGCATCTATGCCTTACAAAAAAGGGAGACTGAGTTGGTCCGTCAAGGGTTGAAGAATGAGAATAGAATCAAAGATCATTCATTGCAATGCATTAGTTCCAAATGTAGTTTTTGCTAAGGAAATTTGGAATAGGGATTTTAGGACTATAGCCAACTCAACAATAGTCGATCATACTAGTACCATAGGCGACCTGATTTAGATAAGTACAATATTACTGCATTTGCCTGTTATAATAATGTTATGGATTTTCACTGTACCACTAACCCATTTTTTTGTCTTTCTTATTTCTTACATCAGCACCCAAGGGCAAGAAGAGGGGCACCACAGAGGTGGGTCCGGCAGGAGCTGGGGAGGCGCTGACTACTAGAACCAATGCTGCAGGCTCTGCTCATTCCAGTAAGTCCTATTATTTAATATTAATAATATTTCCCTAACTTATACCTCTGCCTACTATTATACCACTTTTAATTTTGCATTGTTTACATTTTTAGGTCGAGCGCGCAAGCACTTTGACTTGTTGTAAGTCTTGTGGGCTTTTAACCACGCCCACTGCACGCCCATCACTTTCAGTCATCCGTGGGCTTGCCTTTCAAAAATCTTTTGGTATCATTAATAAATACTTTACGTTTGTCCATCTTTGGTGCAGTTTTGTTACCGCCTTGGACACCGACCCTGTTACATGGATAATTGTACAGTTGCCGATACGTTTGACTGCAAGCAAACTTCTTTTTCCTTTTGTGTCTCTCCTTCACACTCATGCTTATGGCGACCATAGTGCTTTGAATTGGCTCTCTTATGTCAACTGTTTTACTTTTCATTTTCAATTTATGTGGTAAGGAACATGCAGTTATGAATTTACAATGCCAATAGCTCTAACTCGAGCAAACGCAAGAGCCATTGCATTGCGAATGCTTGTTCTATACTGTCTCCTTTTTTCCAATTCCCCTATCCAATTTTTGTTTAATTCCTGTTATCCCAGCAATATCTTTTTTTCTGTTGTTCCTTGACAATTTGTATTCCACCCCTTTTTTGCTCTTCAATGAGTCCGAGTCATCATCATCATAAGCTATAGCTCTGTCCCTCCACTAGGCAAAGTTTTGGTTGGCTTGACTACCTGGCTTTTCCAACATTATGACCCAACAAAATTCCTAGAGTGATATTTTTGATAGATGATACTGCGGTGGTAATCGAACTGTAATGATATGTTGCAGTTGTATTATTTTGAGTTAAAAAATTAAGTGGACATGTAACTCACATCTAAAAACTGTACAATGTTTTTTTCTAGCCACATTGACCACCAGTAGAGCCGGCTTAAGTTCTGCTGCAGGACCAAATGGAGCAGGGGGAGAAGCAGCTGCAGGGATGGGTGGTGGTAAGTCATATTGTTTGCCTATTGACAATTACTATTACTCCCTGTTTACCCCCAACGTTACAGCTACAACTCTTGGTTGGGTTACTTATGGCCTCTTCTATCTGCAACTCAGCAAAAACACACATCATGTTCGCTAAAAATGATGGCTCGATGGAAACGGAAAAGCAGGTTAAAAGAAAGGATGGGGAAATGAGCGAAAGGAAAGGATCTGTGGGTGGGTGAAAGGATGCGTGGGTGAGTATTGGTCAAATGAACGGATGGGTGAAAGGATAATTGAAAGAAAGGGTAGATAGTGGATACTGAATGGATGGATAATGGATTGTGAATTTTGGTGAAAGACTGGATGAGAGAAAGTAAAGCTTGAATCATGGTGGCTATGGGTGAATATAGTAGGAAGAAGGAAAGGATGACTAATTGCGTGGATGAATAAACAAGGGAGCTAATCTGTAGAGGGACATGCTGCTCACCCACTTCGCTTACTTTATATTTTATGGTTATCAAAACTATGGTTCAACGTGCAAGATATTTTAATTTGTGTTCTATCCCTTGACTCACTGTATTTGTTAAAAGAGGGAGATATGTTTCTTACCCACCATTATCATTCATCAGCCCCCTCCCTGCCCATGGCATTTCGTCACCCATGACCAAAGAAGTGCACTATGGTTCAATTCATGCCTGCAGTGTTGGCTGTGTAATGTGCATCTGCTTCAGTTAATGCAGTATTCACAAAGATTTCAATCCATTGCAAACCAAACACACAAGTTGTGCTGTTTTCCTTTCGCACACTCAGTCACCTCTTAGTACTTCACTCCTTTATTTTTTCCTAAGTTCTTCTGTTCCAGCCTACAAAACTGAATAATCCATTCTTGGCATGTGCCAAAACTTTGATGTCTATGTGAAGTGTTTCCAAAATATATTTTGTGGTTTACCATAACAGATTTGTTTTACATCTGTCCAGATTTTTCCCTTTACACTTTTGTGTACAAAGTAACTGAATAAGTGAAAGCTTAGTCACATGATGAATCAGTGATTGTTAACACCCATCTAGACTATAGCAAAATATATACATATCTGCCTAAACCCTCTGCCTTACTGTGCAGTTTGATAAGTCAAGTTTTCGTTCCTTACAGCCCAGCAAACAAATTTTCTGGAAAGAATTTGTGGTGGGGGGTGAGGCCAGTGAGTAAAGTGGGACTTCTAAGTGTCCGATTTGATTTCAAGTTTGACGTAAGGAATACTCTGCGAAAAAAGTGCCAAATACAATATATTTAGCTGTTCCTTTCCCTGTAGTGCCGTGCATTATTTTCCCCACCGTCTACTTACAGCGATAGGATAAATGATATATCTGTGTTTTATACATGACATATGTGACGTATCTTATTTATTCATCTGCCTCTTTGGAGTCAGGGTAGAAACTAAGTAAAAGGCATTTGGGAAACAGTAGTCCCATTGGAATTAAAGATAGAATATTGTCAACCACAGCTGCCCTAGCTGCAGAAAGTAGCAAAGTACTCAAAGCGCTGACTGGCATGGATCCATTAATTTGGTGCAAAAACATGTACTCCATAGTGCATAATGCCTTACTCATAAGTGAAAGGCATTCATTTTTATTTTTCCACTAAAAGTGTTTGTTTAGTTACTAGACTACAAAAGCCTTTAAAGAAAAAAATGAAATCACTGTTTTTATTCTGGGGTTATTCTGCCTTAATTCTTTTCTATCCGACAGTCAGTGCCTTTTATGTGAGGCATGTGTAGGTAAAGAAACAAAATTGGCACTGTGGCTCTCCTAATAATAATCACATCAAATTCCAATGTCCTTAGGGCACCAGCAATGTAGTGCTACTGTGCCACCCGCTACTTACTTTTGAAGAAGTGTTTGTTCAGAGCATTATTTACAATTTGTCTTTATAAACTTTTTTGTGCATGATATAGCTACTCCTTCTGGACGGCCACCAACCAGGCAGGACATAGCAGCCCATCTGCAGTGGCAGGGGCTGGAGAACATCTAGGCCGAATAACGGTGGCTGGTGGTCTTGGAGGAGGAAGAGGCTGAAATAGCTACCTCAGATCCAGCCCAGCAATACACCAGCTCCAGCATTCATCCTTCCAGCCACGACATCACAAGAGCCGACACCAGCTGTCAGGGTCCCTGACTGCCACTGCTGCCTCCCTCTCCCGCTCAGACAGGCTATTCCAGGTCTGTGTCCTACAGCGGCTCGACTGCATTGAAAGCCGGCTAGGGAGCATAGAACAGAGCCTGGACCAGCTCCAGACCTCTATGAACAGTGCCTTCTTCAAAGCCCTTTTTTAATTTTTTTGTTTTGGTGGGAGGGACTTGTTGTGGGTAGAGAGGGTGGGGTGGGAGTTGGAGCTGGGCTTCACCTTGGACTTTTGTTGGACCTTTTGGGGATGGGGCTACTTGTTTGAGGGGAGGGATGGGCCTGTTGTGGTGGAAAGAGTGGGTTTTTGTATTTGTTAAAAATGAAAAGGGGGTAATTTATTTTACTTGATTTATGCCTCAAATGTTTATTTTGGTGTTTTAGTTTGCACTACTATCTTTTAGTGTAGCCTGTTTTCTGAATCTGCTAAAAAAAAGTGTATGTCATTTACTTATACCCTTGCACTACTGCCCCCTGTAACTATATTGACCACTAGGGGATGATTGTCATTGCATATTTTGCCTACAAAAACCTAGATAAACTCTGATATCTTCTCCAGTATGAGATAATTACTAACAAAACAGGTTTACTTCATACCATAATTCTTTTCTTACCTGAACTGATGAAGCAAGGGTGTATTCTTAATGCAGGGTTTTTCCCAAGGTGGCATTGTAAGGGGGTGGTAGGTAGTAGTAGTAACAGACTAGCACTCCAGCAGGGTAGAATGAAGGTGCCACTGCCATCTAGGCAAACTCCAACTGCAGGATTAATCAAAGTTTTATCCATCATTGTCAATTAGATTGAAAGAAAACAAAAAGTTAGTGGGTCATATTAGACCATAACTTTAAGAAGATTGAGTCCAGACTACCACAATGACAGGATTTGACACACAACAAAGACGAACTGATATGATAATAAAAACTAGCAATATCACCTTCTTCTGAGAAATGGTGGGGAGGTAGTATTTAAAAACTAAACTTCGGAAATGAAATCAACACAACAGGCATTAAAGATGATGTTGATGGGGCCGGTGTGGAATATTGCTCAGGTAATAGAAACTCACGCAGTGATTTGGTGGCGCTTTAACCATATCCGCCCCAGCAAGAGTGAGATCCATTTATTTATGGAGTAAAATTAAGTCACACCTCAATAAATCACACAGCCCGGGGAAGAGGGTTAGGGGGCTCGATGAATGGGTGGGAAAGGAGATTTGGGGAAATGTGTGACAAAGACAAACACCACACAAAAGAAACCATGACAATATTCATCCTGGCACCAAGCAGCACACCATCATCAATCTGTTGTGGAAGGAAATGATGAAGGGGTAGTATGACACAGTTAAGTTAAATACATTGCATACCATCCTTCTTCTGCCCCAAGAGAGACCCAAGATAGTATATCTCTAATTGTTATGTCTAACAGGTTTGAACAATGCAAATTATGGAAGACTGAAGTTAACCCACCTAGTTATAAAAAGTATGATTGTTAAAAGGAAAATGATACTGTATTACCAAATTTGGCAGTGCATCTCCATTCTTCTTGGAATGTCTGTCACTCTTGGGTGCCTGGCTGAACCTCTTCAGTAGGTAATCTGGTGTCTTGAGCTTTCACCAAGTTTTGTTCTCGTAGGCGAGGACTAGAAGAAGGCCTGCTTTTTGAAAAAAACAGTAACTGTATCATACAGTTAAGGAGAAGGACAAAAGCAAGCAAGGTAAGCTTCATGAGGAGTCAGGAGTGTACCACGAAGGCTGAGAGGCAGAGCAAGAACATAAGCGGAGCTTGACCTTTGAGCCATCAATGCAGCAGACACATACTCAGCAGCATTTCCCAACAGCGCACCTCACTCCAGTCCACAGGGCTGAGTGAGTACAAGGCCTCAGAGTCTTCGCCATCATCATGGTTTCTCTTTGAAGTCCATAACTTTCTAGCTATTGAGTTCGTCCTGTAGAAAGTCCTTCCATCCTCCTCCGTCCCAGTCCCAAACCTAGCGAGGTAGACCTGTGTAGTCATGTGCACTGCTGTCGAAGAACAAGTAGAGAAAAAGAATTGGAGAGGAAAACATTATCACCCGTCAGTCCCCAAACATTGCAAATCATCAGAATCAAACTTACAAATTTGTTGAACTCCCTCCCTCACTGTCAGTCACCACATACATCATCAATCATCACTCACGATCACGCAATATATCACCGTTCATTGGTGCAAGAGTTAGTAGGTACTCCTTTCAATCCAACCATGTGGCTGAACAAAATAGGATCTCCTCCATTGGTAGTAAGTAGCAACACATTGGAATTTGGCATTGGCACTGGCAGATCCTCTGGGGCAGCCTTGCTACGTGATATAAAAAAAAGGATAGGCATTGCCATGTGAGGGACGCAGGCATCATCTCCAATGTCCTGAAAGGAATGTGGGAGCTTCTTCACTGCACACGGGTCCAATCCGGCCATATGATAATATGTGGCAAAAGAATGGTGCAGTAGCATAAATTCGGCACATACATCATGTTCCACTAGCATTTTTTTTTTTGCTAAAAAAGAAGTTCAACAAGAAATAATTGAAAAGTTCTATGGTGGCCTAGGCATACTCAATCTTGGAAGTTGAGTTTGTCCTCAAACTCAGGTGGTTCACCCAGAAGTTGGTCAGAGAACACACTTGATTCTGACAAATCATCCTCTTCCTCCTCCTGTGGTGTTTTGGGAACAGTGTAAACAGGTGATATAAAATGCTAGTTCATTTGATCACGGTTGATCTCTCCACATTTTGAGGTAAGAGACTGGTCCTTCTCACTGTAACAACTGCACCAGATGCACGTTCAGTATACACGCTGGCCACAGGAAAAGTCAGATACTTTCTTGACAGTCTGCTGATCTCTGGCCATTGGTGCATCTTCCCATACTAATACACCAATGGGTTTTGATCCACATAGACCTATTTTGGGTCATCCAGCTACTGCTGGAACATCCTCTGAAGTATCATTGGTGCTGCCACTTGCTCGACTTCTTTTGCCTTTGCCTCTGCACTGGACTTAAGACCCGCCACTTGAAACCAAGCCAATGCAGAGGTTGGGTCAGATTCTTCTGATGATGTTGGTGCCATTGTTCTTGTTGCTGGTGTTGTATGCTGTGAGACAAGACTGCTCTCTCTGGAAGTTGAAGGCAGCACCCCAGAACTGTGGAGTGGGACTCTAAGTTCCAGCCATTCTTCTTCCAGTTCTCTAACTTGCCCCTTCAGAAAAAGGAATGAAAGAGGAAAGAATTGTTTGTAGCGTGGATCAAGTAGGGTGGAACAGATGCATTTTTTGGATGAGATAATATAATTTTGTAATCTTGCATTACAAGTCAAGCGATAGCTTAGGCTCTCAACCAAGGAATGGGCTTCTGGGTTTTTGTTCACGTCTCCGAGTGCAAACCTTTCAGACACCTTGTTTAGATGGTCCAGTAGCAGATGAAACAACGGGATAGCTTGAACCATCGTAATGTCCTCCTTGTTAACTTCCGGCATGAAAACCTCAAAAGGTAGCAGCATCTGTGTTAGGCATGTGACTAGGACCTATTTGTCCACACCCATGGTCATAGCTTTTCCAATTGCATCCCCTCCTCTTAGAATGACATAGTCATTGATCTGTCTGTACTACTCAATCACACATTGCAACATTAAATAGGCTGAGTTCCAACGTGTTGGCACCTCCTGCATCAGGGCTTTAACTGTTACTCTGTTACCACTCTGAATAATCCACAACTGTTTCCAGGCTTTAAAGGAATGGCTGAAATTAGTGCAGATTCATCTGCAGGTGGTCAGTATGTTGCTGACTATGTTTTCTTTTTTGAGAAAGTCTTGCACAACCAGGTTGATGCAGTGCACCAAACACAGTACCCTGAAATAGGCACCGTCTGCAATGGCTTTGACTATGTTACTGCCATTGTCTTTCACAACAAATCCAATTCGGAGACCCCTGGGTCACAGCCATTCAGGCACCTTGCTATTGAATTCCTCCAAGATGTTTTCAGCTGTGTGTGATATCTCAATGCTGAACATGGCTACTGTTGCATGTCACCAAACGCTCTTAAAACTTTCTTCAAGGCCAAGACGTGTAGATAACGTTTGCTTTACCCCCACAAAAGAGATCCAGTGTGCAGTGACACACATGTAATCTGTCGCCTGACAACTGATCCACATGTCTGTCGTTAGGTGGATAGTGTGAACAACACTTTGCTGCAAAGCTTGTCCAACCAATTGCAGCACATCGTGATGCAGCACTGGAACAGCAACTCTGGCAAAATAGGTCTGACTTGGAATCTTTTATTTCAGGCAGATGGCTCTCATAAGAATTCCACTCCTTTCATAAAAGAAAAAGGGACGAGGTCTAGAGCTCACATTTTTGCCAGCTTTCCATTGTTCAAACATGCCATTGGGTGTGTCGGTCATAGGGCCTCCCTGCCTAAACATGCCGTAGTTGTAGCCTGTATATACTTCTGTTGTGGGGCCACTGACGCAGACGACTTTTGAGATGTAGGTGGTAGTGGACTCCATGAACATCATGGTGCAGTCACTGTATGTCGTGGCGTCTCCATCTGACTCTGAGTCTTCCTGTGCCCATTGTGAGGTCGCTGAGGCATGTGATTCTGGTGCACTGCTGGGGACAGGGCTGCTTTGCGTGAGGATGATACCCTCTTCTTCTTCAATTTCCACTGTGATTTGACCAGTTGTAGCTAACGTTTCCTGGCTCTCCACACCTTCACCATCGTGACCATGTTCAGCAGTTTTTTTAGGGTGCTCCGCACACCAGATTGCATTATGTTTTTTCATATGAGTCTGGCCTCCAGTACCATAGTGTGAACCAGGCTTACCTCGACGAACGCTCCCATAGCAAATCAAGCATATCGCAATGTTCTTCTCCTGTTTGTTAATCGTGAAAAAGTCCCAAACTGGGGAGGAGTACTTTCCTATTGAGCCACTGCCAATGCCTGAAGAGGAACTGGAGGTAGGTGGGTGTGCTGATTTCCTCTCCGCAATGCATACTTCTACTGAGGTATGGGTTGGTGCAAGTCTCTGCTGGGACCTTACAAATAGGGAGCTGTTGGGTCTGCCTGTGCCACATCCCTCGGAACAGGTTGGATAGTAATGTCGGACTCCTTTGTACCAGCTTCCACAATGACTGGCTTGTCATCATCATCTCCTTCGATGATTCTAAGGCTTTCTGCAACTTTTCTTTTCCTTTACCTCTCCTGGCATCTCCCGGACTCTGACACGGTCCACTCCATGTCCCTATCATTGTCATTAGAAGTGGTGCTTTGAAAAGATGGTGTAGTAGTACCCCTCCTTTTTCTTGCTGGAGATCTGGAAGACATTGATTCTAAAAGAGGAGGTTCTTACTAGGCAGGAAGCTCAACCTTCTGTTCTGTTCCAACTTTGGGAAGATCTGCTATTGCTGTCTGCTGTCTTCTTTGCTGTTTTCTGAAACGATTAGGTACTACTCTGTGAAAGGTACAAATCCAATTCAAAGTCACTGCTCATCAGCATCACCAAGATTGTAGTGGCTGTCTCCCTGACAGATATGGGGCCTGATTACAACTTTGGAGGAGATGTTAATCCGTCCCAAAAGTGACGGTAAAGTGACGGATTTACTACCAGCACTATTACGAGTCCATTATATCCTATGGAACTCGTAATACGGCTGGTGGTATATCTGTCACATTTGGGACGGATAAACACCTCCTCCAAAGTTGTAATCAGGCATGGGCATAGGTTGGGGTGGCGCTATTGATGCAGGAGCGCTGCTCCCAAGTTCCTCCCAAGAGGCCGGTGTGGAAGGCACACGTCTCACGAAAAAGGTTGTCCTTGGCACGCCACTGGTGGAAAGCTGCTTCTTCTCACTGGCCACTTTATTTGGGACCATGTTAAGTTCTAAGTTAGCAGTGGCACTAAGATGCACAAGCGGAAGAGTTTGGAGGACCATATTTGCCTTCTCTTTGGCAGTTCTGCGTGTGATGTGAAGTCTCTTCTGTTGTGCACTTAAAGGCAACCAAGCAAGAAAAAAATGTAGTTAGTGAAACGTGGCATTGTTGCAGGTTGAAATAGTACAGACAAATGCAATCTTAGTGCAGTTGGTTAATTATGTAATAAATACCAATTTAATCAAACCTTTTAAAGACAAACCACACCACCACGCCATACAATTTAATTTCAAATCAGGCAGCACAACATGCAGACATAGCTCTTTGCTTTATATCAATCTGTTTTAAAGGGGACACCTGGGGTAGTCGGATAGAGGTGCATTAGTAAATGGAATAATCATTTTAAAAACCTAAGGCAGCAAGGTGGTCCAGGGCAAATGGAATAATCATTAAAAAAATGAATTATGCTGCTGATTTGTCTGCAGTGCTCTGCAGCCAGGGTGTCCTGGACGAAATGAAATTATTACACACCGAAAGAAACCAAATGCTGTAGTGTGACTGTGCGTCTTTGGTGGATGGATTGAGGAATGGATGTGAAAGGATGGATCAAGGCAAAATGCAGAATTAAATAAAATTAAAATTTAAACTTAAAAATGTAATAAAATGTTTAAAAAATAAAATAAAATAAAAATAAAAAAGAAACTAAAAAATTAAAATTAAAATTAAAAGTTAAAAAAAATCAAATTCAAATAAACAAAAATTTAAATACAAAATAAAATAAAAAATGAAATAAACAATTGAATTAAAAATAAAATTAAAATAGAACATTTAAATTAAAAATTAAAATAGAAACTTAAAATAAACAAATGATCAATAATTAACAATGTTTGTATGTAAGCCTATGGCAAAGACACACTGGCTGATGTACAAAATGGCTGCCAGCCACATGGTCAAGCAGCAAGGAGGAGCATGGAGGCTTGGCAAACAAAGGACACATGCAAGCCTATGGCAAAGGGACACAGATTGGATGCACAAAATGACTGCCAGTTACATGGTCAAACAACAAGAAGGAGTAAGGAGGCATGGGGAGCAAAGAACACATGCAAGCCAATGGCAAAGGGACACTGGCTGGACAGACAAAATGGCTGCCAGCCACATCGTCAAACAACAACAAGGAGCAAGGAGTAGGGTGACCAGAATTTTAAAGAATAAAAAGGGACATTACTTAAAAATAGGAAAAATACTAAAATTTTACTTCAACTAAGAGAGCAGAATGACAGCACTTATCAGCATAGAATTACAGCAGAGGCACTAAGAACATAAATAAATAGCATTTTGTAAGCCAGCATCATGCCTGTAATTTAAATTGCTTTCTTATAACACCTGCTAACTATTCCTGCTTTGGAGAATATAAAAAGACACCTTCCACCATTCTCAGTCAACCCTCTCTTAAAATCGGGACCTGAGCAAAATTTCCTGAAATCTGCTAGGGCAGCTGGTGAAAAACTAGACTGTCCCGGCAAATCCAGGACACCTATTCACCCTAGCTAAGAGGCATGGAAAACAAAGAAAGAACACATGCAAGCCTATGACAAACGAACACTGGCTGCATGCATGAAATGGCTGCAAGCCACATGGTCCAGTAATAAGGAGCAAGGAGGCATGGCAAACAAAGAACACATGCAAGCCGATTGCAAAGAGACACTGAATGGATGGACAAAATGGCCGTCAGCCACATGGTCAGACAACAAGGAGCAAGGAGGCCTGGCAAACAAAGAAAGAACACATGCAAGCCTACGGCAAAGAAACACTGGCTGCATGTACAAAATGGCTGCCAACCACATGGTCAAACAACAACAAGGAGGCATGGCAAACAAAGAAAGAACCCATGCAAGCCTATGGCAAAGGAACACTGCCTACATGCACAAAATGGCTGCCAGCCACATGGTTAAACAACAACAACAAGGGGCACAGTGAACAAAGAAGGACACGTACAAGCCTATGGCAAAGACACACTGGCTGGATGCAGACAATGGCCACTAGCCACATTGTCAAATAACAGCCGCGACCAAGGAGGCATGGAAAAAAAAAGAACACATGCAAGCCTATGGACATAGTCTATACAAAATGTCCCCTGGACACACAGCATGGAGAAAAAAGAAAAATGGTGAACAATGACAAACACACATATACACACTGGCCATAAGGAGGCATGGTGGTAACATTGAAAAAAACACTAACATTACTTCAGCAATGCAAAACACGAAAATTAACTCAACTATAAAAATTTCACAACAGTACACACATCCTCCTATGCCATCAAATATTACAACACAACATGTACACCTTTTGCAAAAAAAATGAAATGTAAAAAATAAATGTAATCCAATCCCATCTCTGTCTTAATGAAGGTTTAAAAACATATAACACTGAAACATTTATTGTATACAGTGATGACTACTAGTATTTGGCCTACTGGCTAGATGGCCCTTTGGATATTTAGGCCACATAGTAAAATAATATTGCAAATGTTAAAAACGAAGAAAAGGTACTGAGCTGTTCAATAATTAATTTTCCTTTACAAAAGATGAAAAATCAATTAAACGCAAAATAAATAACTAGATCCATACTTAAACTCCAGGCTAACCACTACTATAAAAATTGTAAAATCAAATTAAAGTACAAAGAAATACTGGTGCATGCCCAGCAAACAAACATCTCACAAAAACAAAGTTCTTAAATCCAAAGGTAGATACAGGAGACAAGGAGAATGACCTTTTCCTCCTGAAATCCAAGTGAAAAGTGACCAGGAGATGGACAAAGCACCGGGAGGAATCTCCTGGACAGAAACAGGAAGTTGAAGACATTGGGGCACTTCATTCCTGTTTTTAAAAAAAGGCTTCTCAATCTAAAAAACAACTTGACGGGTTCATTGAAGAGAAGAAAATCACTCAAAAAACACGTTTTAACTACATTTAGATGTGTCTAGAGTAGAAAATCTACTCCAGGTGCATTCGTGCTCGCAAGCGGGACTGTGTTTGCCGCCGGAAGCAGCTTGAGTCAATGCAAAGTCCTGCGCCTGCAGCCAGAAACAGCGCAATCAAACAAAAAGTCTAGGGCGTGCGTGCACGCTAGTGGCCCAGGAGTATTGTGCCAGTCGTGAGAGAGGGCCAAAACCCAATCTTGTGTGCACAAATGAACTTCACTCCACGCTGGAATTCGGGAACTCCAAGCTACTCCACGTAGTGCGAAGTGCTTGAATTCTGCGGACTCCATCCGTGGAATGGATTTCTGCACCTACAAATAGCCACCAGTGCTACAGTATCAAGATGTGAACTCAGAGATCAAATCAGCAGCACATTATGAGGTTGTCCTATCAACTTCCAGTTTAAGTGGCTATCAAATTACCGTGTCTGTACGTTTCCACGGAAAGTTGCTATTAAAAACACAGAAAGCTATAGGTGGAATATTTGAGTTAATCACAGCCACTGCTGTAATCACTCTGAGCCTCATTCCAGTCTATGTTTTTTTTACATGTAGGGCAGTTGCCCCGTTCTTGGTGAACATATTGTATTACATTATATAATGACTTTGTGTCTTTGGGTCCATCTCCTTCATCCATTTGCTTGAGACACTCACGTCTTAGATCAGCCCACAGGAGCATCTTTCTCCTCACTGTTTTTCTATTGGCTGTTAGGATGTGCCCTCCACCTCCACTGTAATTCATGAGGGGCTATGCATCAGAAATTGGTCAGCAAGCAGCCCAGTTGCTTTGGAGAGTGATCGCTGACAAAAACATACAAAAATGGATGCTGCAGAAAATAAAACAACCTTTTTTAGGGTCGAGGGCGCAAGCCCTCTTGCCTTATGTAATCTCTCTGTGGGCTTTTAACCACACCCACTATTGTTATTCCTTCTTTGTTGTGCTTTTCTCAATTACTTCATTTTTATTGGTGCATTTTGTGAAATGCCCCTCCTTTGTTTTGCTGCGTTCCCTCCCAAGCGATTTCACTAAGTGAACATTTTTGTTGGTCATCACACTACATCATGCTTACTCCTTTTTCAGCATGTGATGGCCCCTCCTCCTTTTTCGGTTTGCCTTTCATCCCAGCCATGATCCTTTCTAGACATTTATGCAGGGAACCAATAACTCTCAACTGTTTTACTTTTCATTTTCAAATTATGTGGCAAGAAATGTCCAGTTGGGAATTTATAATACTAATAGCTCTAACTCGAGCAAACGCCAGACCCAGTGCACTGCAAATGCTTGTTTCTGTTGCCTGAGCTCGATCCCCAGATACTTTTGCCTGTGCCCACTCCCCGGTGCCACTGGGCAACCAAGCATAGGTCAAACTAATATGTTTGACATTTGTGTGGTATTCACACACCTGATCTGTATGCCATACAGACTTTAAAGTTGTAGCTTTGCCAATGAGTCTTGCTCACTGTACCCCTATAGTGAGGAACCAACCATGTGCACATCAGCATTGGTCCCAGTGGCGTAGCGTGGGTTGTCAGCACCAGGGGCAAGGCAAGTAATTTGCGCCCCCTAACCCGTGGATTTTAGCACTCGCGAGTGCGAGCGCGCCACCCCCAGATGTTGCGCCCGGTGCGGCCGGCCCCCCCTGCACCCCCCACGCTACGCCACTGATTGGTCCTGCTCCAGAATAACAGTCCAGTCCAAACCATGGGCCACACCCCCTCGAAAGCAGGCTGCAGCCTCATTGGGACTCATTAATGAGGTGGAGTGTGAGTCTTAGCCACAATTAACCAAAATGATGGAATAGAATGTGTTCCAGGGTAATTATCAGTGGTTGGAAGTAATTCCCGCAGCCCATCCATTGCTTTTGTGCTTTCTAATTGAGTGCCCCTAACTAGGAAGAGTATACCCAGATATGGGCTCCGAGCTTGCTGTGCCACCCTAGGACTCAAACTGCCCTTCACTATTGAAGTCCAAAGACTGAGAGTGGTCTGGTATGGCTTGTGTTCCTATTAATCGAAAACGTGGCCTGGTAGTTCGGTTAAAAAAATCTGTTGTGGGCAACCGAAGGACTGATTGTATTTAATTGGACACATCTGTAAGCGCACGGATAAACTAATTAGTGATGTGATGCGGTCTAATGTTGTTGTCATTGAGATTAACCCCGTCATTCCACCCATAATGTTGGAGTTGCAGCTTTCGCGAAATGATTTTACCGAAACGTGCTGGTTACGTGATTTGTTTTGTTCTCTGCCTCTCTATGCGCCAAGACAACGTTTTTTCTTCTGAGAATGTCACACATGGCCCTCTTCATCCGTGCGTAAACCCCCGGACGGATACAATGGCTGTGTTTTTAGTGTGTCGCATTTCAGAGGACAGAAACGATTCCGTGCAGTTGAGAGATGTTTCAGTACCCGGCACAGTCGCTCTTTAGACGGGGAACCGTTTGCGTTCGCCGCCAGGGCCTCAGCAGACGCTCGCAGGCCGTGTTCTGTGTGAAGTGGCAGTCCTGTCTCCGGCTGACTCACTGCAGGTGTGTGTGGACAGCCATCCGGCCTCTCCTCTACATTGTATCGTGTTCTGCGCGTCCGAGAGGAGCGCGGAACCGAGCTGATAAATAAAGAGGGGGCTGCTCTGACGTGGCACTTCCCCAGTATCCCAGCAAAGTGTATGTGTATTATTGACAGCGCTGCTCTTAGGCCCCGCGTCTACATTGGCGACGAGGGGACCCATGAACCCTGCGTTGTGCAGGAACAGTTAACCAACGAATATCGAGCCCCCGGCCACACCCGTGACGAACGGCGTCCCTGCCCATCCCGATCGACGCCGAGAAAAAAAAAGAAGAAACGCAGAAGGCCTACCGGAGCGGGTCCGCCGCACCGTGCAAGGAAGCCGCTGTGCGCCCGCTGGATTACACCCGGCGCACGCTGATTGCCTCTGCGAGGGGGGTCGTCGACGGAGACCCTGCAACAACGAGGTGGCCCGACCTCGGACGGTGAGTCTATTTCAACACTCCCGTCCGAGGCCTGCGTGCGCCACGTGGGGAGACAGGATCCACGTGTGCTCCTGGTTGCCGGGAGACGGCAACAAAGGCACACGGAAACGCTCCCCGAGCGGGGAACGCCCTAAACTGAATAAGCGCTTCTAACGAGGAGTCAGAGAACTCCGTCTGGAAAAAAACAAAAAAATTATACACATGTAAGAAAAAATAAGACTTTGTGGCAGTACATGAAACACGAAGAAAGATATAAAAGAAAAGAACACAAAAAAGTGAAACCCTAGAAGGAAAAAAAAAGAGAGACCAAATAAGAAACGAAGGAGAGAAAAAGACGCCCCAGTCACCAAGGACAGAGAGAGAAAAAAAAAGGGGGCATCAAAAAAAAAAAAAAAAAAAAAAAAGGCTATATATAATAATAGTGATAGCAGCAGTAAAGAACCCAAGAGACAGAACCACAGCAAGAACACTAGGGACGAAAAGGGGAATAATTACCCAAGACACTACCAGAAAGGAAAATGAGTGCACCACAGCAAGAAAACCCTCAGCCACCTGCGCAAGCAAACACCAGGGCTCACTCCTCAGTTACTGCGCTACTGCCATTCAGCCAACTAATTGACCCGGCCACCGCAGCGCCAAGATGGCGCCTGTGGCTCAATCGACTGGAAAACTACTTCTGCGCTACCAGAGAGACAGACGGGGCGGTACGTAGATCCCTCATGCTGCTAATGGGGGGAGAGGAACTGCAAGAGTTATGTGATGCACTACCAGATACAGGGGATAAGTCAGATTTTGATGCCGCAGTCCTAGCGTTAAACAGACATTTTGACCCACAACTAAACTCAGACTACGAACGCTTCAAGCTTCGCCAAGCTCAAAAAACCGATGTCGAGTCAATGGACATGTTTTACGCGCAACTGAGGAAACTAGCAAGCTCCTGTGTAGGGCTCAATCAGCCAGAAGAGATCAGAGCCCAGATAATCCAAGGATGCCGGTCCAACGCCCTGAGGAAACTTATCCTACGCCAACAAGGCATGTCTCTTGACGACATACTGGTCCTGGCACGGTCACACGAATTGTCGGCAGTGCGGGCGGATGCCATGGCGGCGGCAAGGGGTCAATCGGTGACAGCTTCGTCCAGCACCAGACCGCCCCAAATAAAGGAAGAACAAGTAGAGGTAATTCAAGCGCGCCCATCGTCGGGGCGCAGGCAGAACTCGTTCAGGGCTAGTGAACGCACCTGTGGTAGCTGCGGGTATGAACACAGAACATCAACAGGATGCCCGGCAAAAGGGAAGACGTGTAACCAGTGCGGCAAAAGCAACCATTTTGCCAAAGTATGCAGGTCAGGACGAAACAAGCCCACAGACCAGACGAGAAAAGACGCCAAAGTAAGGAGCGTGAGTAAAGGCAAGGATGACGGTACTGAAGACACAACTCAAGGGGTACCTGTCTTTGAAGAAGTTGACGATGAAGATATTTTTGTAATCTCATTCAATGGTGCGAGGCAACAAAAGAAGCGATCACCACCAATGAGCAACATACAAGTCAACGGCATAGTAGCATCAGTACTTATCGACACGGGGGCGTCTGTCAACGTAATGGATGACACCCTATTTCGACAGCTGGTCCCGACACCATCTATCACCCCAACAAATACCAAAATATACAACTATGGAGGTCGAGAGCCGCTGCCGCTGAAAGGCACGATAGAGGTGTCTGTGGCCAGTGGAAATGTCTCAACGCAAGCAAAATTTTATGTGGTACGGGAGACAGAGGTACACTGCTGGGGTGCCATACCGCGGAGGAACTGGAACTGGTGTTCTTTGCCCGACAAATATATGAGTCGCAGGTCGAACAGCTGGTTGGGGAGTTTCCGCAGTTGTTTGAAGGGTTGGGCCGGTTGAAAGGTAAACAAGTCAAACTTCACATAGACCCAAGCATCCCGCCCGTTGCTTTGAGACATCGCTGTGTGCCATTTCATTTGCGACCAGCAGTAGAAAAGGAATTGCTGGTACTGGAAAGTCAAGGAGTAATAGAAAAGGTAGAAGGACCAACGCCGTGGGTTTCACCTCTGGTGATAGCACCAAAACCGAAGCAACCGGGTGCCATCCGTCTATGTGTGGATATGCGCATACCCAACAAAGCAATCAAGAGGGAGAGGCACATAACACCCACCATGGACGATATTATAGCCGATTTGAACGGAGCACAATGGTTTTCAAAGTTAGATCTGAACGCTGGGTACCATCAGCTAGAACTGGAGCCAGAAAGCAGGAACATCACCACGTTCTCAACACATGTGGGACTTCGGCGTTACAAACGGTTGAGTTTCGGTGTATCCTCGGCTGCCGAGGTGTTCCAGAATGCTATTCGAGAGACGTTGTCTGGATTATCAGGAGTGATAAACCTAAGTGACGACATCCTCATATACTCGAAGACAAGAGACGAACACCATCGCCACCTGAAGGCTACGTTGCAGAGATTAACAGAGGCAGGGCTGACACTTCACAGGAAGAAATGCGCGTTTTATCAAACGTCGGTGGAGTTCTTTGGGTATGTGTTCTCTAAAGAAGGACTGCAAGTAGACCCACGGAAGGCCGAGGCTATTCGGCAAGCCATGATTCCAAAAAATCCCACGGAAATGACAAGTTTCCTAGGCATGGCCACTTACTGTGGAAGGTTTATTCCGCAGCTCGCTACTATGGCAGAACCACTACGACAACTCACGAAGGGAGTGCAGAGGTGGGAATGGAGCTCCACTGCAGACAAAGCGTTCAACGACATCAAAGCAGCCTTGCTGGGTAAGGCAACCATGGCATACTTCAATCCCCATCGACGGACGGAGGTCGTGGTTGATGCCAGCCCTGTAGGACTGGGGGCTGTTCTCCTTCAAGAGCAGAATCGTCAGGAATGGGTTCCAGTCGCGTATGCCAGCAGGGCGCTGTCGGCAGTTGAGACCAGATACGCACAGATTGAGCGCGAAGCGCTAGCGATTCGATGGGCGTGCAGACACTTTCACTTGTACTTGTATGGACAAGAGTTCCAAGTAATAACTGACCACAAGCCTTTAGTGTCGCTGTTTGCTGGAGGGGTGCGTCTGGCGCCTCCCCGAATAGAGCGATGGGCCGTTCTGCTTCAACCCTATCGGTTTACTGTAGTCTATCGACCAGGGGTCAACAACCCAGCTGATTACTTGTCTCGCCACCCATCCCCAGCCATGTCTGATGATTACCAAGAACAAGATGAGGAGAGTACAGAAGTGTTCGTAAACATGGTCGTGCAAGCAGCATGCCCCAATGCTCTCGGGATAGTGGACATTATAGACGCCACCAAAGCAGATGTCGTATTGAATCAAGCTAAGGAAGCTCTAAAGCACAGACAATGGAAACACTTCCTGGAGAAGACGAAAACATCCACTCTGGAGCATAAAGAAATGATGCAGGGGATCTGGAGAGTGCGAGACGAGCTCTCCACAGATGGTAAAGGCCTAATCTTGAGGGGAAGAAGAATCGTGTTGCCTCGGAGTCTATGGGCCCGAGTGGTGGAGTTAGCTCATCAGGGTCATCAGGGTGCTGCCAAAACAAAAGCCAGGTTGCGTGCGAAAGTGTGGTTCCCTGGTATGGACTGTCAGGTGGATGAGCTGGTGGGAAAGTGTCATTCATGCATCATCACATCTGTATTGACAGCGCTGCTCTTAGGCCCCGCGTCTACAGTGTGGATGATTGATGGCATCCTGTCCGCCGCAGAGAAAACACACCGGTGCCCTTTGTTATAGCAAGGTAATTAAGGACCAAGCTGAGAACACTGCTTTGTTCCTAGTTTTGTTTCAAATGGGTGGATAGGGGGCACCGATTGTGCTTTTGATCAATTATCAAAATCGCCGAAATGTGGGCTCGATTCATTTAACGCAGCGATAGAGCTGCTGTCTTCAAACCCCTACAGATTGAGCGTTCTCAATTTGATGGTTTGTATATTAAATATCCATAGTGTCCCCGTTCCTTTCATATACAAACACTGAAAGTCAGCCAAGGCATTGTACTGAACTTTTCGGATAGATCATCAAAGAACTGTAGATAAACAAGGTATTCATTAAGGGTTATCAATTTTTCACAGTAAATACATGCTAAGCAAAGCATGGTAAGAAGACTGTAGGTGTCTACCACAAAGGCAAACACCACACAGTGCACTTGCCATGCATCCAGTAGCACGACTACACTTCAAACACATAAAAACTCACTTCAGTGACATTTACACTACAACGTATAACACAACACATACAATGCACTTATTCACATACACTAACAGATCTATTTGTGTGTGTGTGTGCGTATATATGTATTATTTGTGTGCAGAATATATATATATATATATATATATATATATATATATATATATATATATATATATATATTTGTAAACACAAAGTTCCGGTATTCCCCGGCTGCATCCACCATGTCAGGGTCGGTGTGATATGCGGAAGCCGGCTGCCGCTTCAAAATTAACAACAAAAGTACCGCCGTCACAGGTACTGAAAAATCGCACACCAAGGCTTGTTATATGCAAAGAGAAAATTTTAATGGTGACGCGTTTCGATCTCAAAGAGATTTTTCTCACAGCCAATGCAAACATTGAGTGCACCACCACCCTTAAAAACAAGTAAACCACATTAAAAATAGTAACAAGACTATAACCCATTTGCAAATTGAAGGAGGAAAGACTACTTAAATATATAAATTATAAATCTCCTCTTAAATGGATAAACCACTAAATAGTAACCTGCACCCCACCCACCCCTGAAACCTATATCTCCTTTACTATTGCTATACCCACCCCTCCCTGAAACCTAAAAGTCCTTATTATCCCTTTACCCCATCCAACACGTCAACCTAAAAACCCTTTACCCGACCCATTCCTAAAAAATTCTTCTACCACTTTTACCCATCTATCTCTGAGACCTCAAAACCCCTTACTACCAGATATTCCCCCAACACCCATCCACCCTTAGACCCTTAAATGCGCTACATATATAATTTGTTGTAACTTACCTCATTGTTACCTCGCAGTGGTAAATGCCTTCTTGTAAATGTATTGTAGTAGTCCTCAGTTGCAGAAGAAATATAAATCCTATGTTGCTAATTTCATCTTTTACTTCTCAAACTAACATTTTTAACTTTGTAAACGTTGCAATAATGTTTAGTTACTTTATACAAAACATAATTTTGCCAAGCACATGTTTAAAATGCTATTGGCTGTGAGAGACAGTTGTGATTTGTAGAATAAAGTTTTACTCTTTTTTTCTAGCGTCTCTTTCCCCCTTGATATTCCTTTCACCTGCAATAGACACCACCCAGAAATGTGAAGATCATTTCATTATAAAATCTCCGGACAATCATCCACCCATTTAACGCGTTGACTCGTTGGTCGTATCATGATGAGCTGCTCTGGTTCAGTTTACAGCTGGGCACCCGGTTTTTGCATCTGAGACTCATAAAGTTCCTATGTATAGTTCGGAATTTCTCCTAGTTAACGTATGAACTTTAGATCATTGCATTAAATGGGCAGGGCCTGTCCGGTCCTCAGTAGCTCCACTTCTTTAATTTGAAAGGGAGATTGCCTGCACCTCTCAGTGCTGCTGCAGTACATGTAACGGGGTTGTCCCAGCCATATTCAGGAGCAAACAGGTGCGATAAACACTGAGAGCCTCCGTCTCTGTATTTCCATTTAAAGCACCGCTTTAGGCAGAACAAGTAGGAAAAGAGGCAGTTTCTGTTCACTTTTTCTGACTTGCTCTGTTTAAAGTTCATTCATTAACTCACAGACATTCTGAGTTACATGCTCGTCTCAAACACAAAAAAGGCACTCGTCTCTGCGCTGGACCAGTACTCCCGATCGTAATACAGCTTCTTGTCTTCAAATATAACCATGGCAAGAACTGCGGAGGAGGGAAGTTGTGTCCAAGGCAGAAAACGTTCTCATTTTAGGCTTCACATACACGTAGGCTCATTTAGGTCCCAATATATACATTCCTGGAAATTTTACAGCCTTTTGTGAACAAACTATGCAACCAGTAAATGCTGAATGTGCTGGCTTTATATTTACCGGGTGCCAAGTTTGTGCCCGATTTCTCACTGTGGACCTTGGAATGCCGATTAGCACGCTAAGTGCACAGGTTGATTCCATTTCTGCGATGCCCAGACAATGCCCATGAACTATTTTTCCACCAAAATTGCGGCACATGTGACCAGGCAGAGATTGACAATTAGCCCTCATTGCTGAAGTACTAAGTTGAACACAAATAGGAGTTGTCACCCGATTCTGTGCTTTCGTGCCAGGGACCAGGGCCTTAGTGTGCTTTGGCAAGCACTAATGCAAATGAAGATGGAGTTACCATTCCTTTTTGCACTTAGCAGCTATCATGACTTGACTACTTTTTACTGCCATTTGCAACTGGCTAAAAGCTGTTGATAACTCAGGGGTGAGCAATGTGAGTATCGAAATCCAAAAAGAATGTCCAAAAAGGTAATTTCTTGTTTTACAGACCAATTAGTAAAGTCCAGGGGTGCTACCAGACAGTAGTATTTTTTTGTAGCTGGTGGGTATTGCCTTCTGATATCCTCCAAGCTCCAAGTCAAAGCTGTCCAATAACATGAAATGATTCACTATAAACTAGAGGTTCAGCAGGGCCAGATCACAGCCTGATTTTGAGGTTCTTTAACAGTGGATCTTTCATAGAATCACATGCTTGAATCAAAACCCATCATCGAAATGCGAGTCCTCAGTAACTTATAAAAAGCAATACAGTGCACTGACAGCTGAAAAGGATGTAGGCAGTGCCCACTTTATGACCACATCCACCTCATTTTAGTATTCTACATGTCAACGATTGATAGGCAAGTCGTCAATGGGCAACTGATTAATGGGCTTGAAGTCTCTTTCTTTAAGGTTCAGTTGGTTGTTGGTTTCTTCAATGACGCCACCGCAGATAAAGGAAGCATCTCGTTTCCCCACAGGGGCTAGTCTGCTGCTCTCACCATTACGGGTCATATGATGGTTTGTCGATGGTTGTTCATTGAAGGGCTTTCTGTAGACTGTGTGGTTACTCTTTTTGAGTAAATGGCGACCGTGTGGAGGCAGAGCTATTGGAGAATATTTTTTTTTGTTCTTTATCTGTAGAAGATATTCCTGCTTCATTTTTAGAGACTATTTTATGTCTTTTTTCCTTAGGTTCAATAGAGAAAGAGCATTTTGGCCTTGATTTGGCCTTTGAGGAATCAGCCTGGCCTGACAGTTCTGGCTGGATTGTTCCCATGGGGAGCAGGGTCAAGACTGATTTGCATATGGCTGGGTCCAAACTGGGGTGGCATGGTGGCCAAATGAACAATGGATTGAGGCCTATGTCTCTGACTGGGAGTAAATGTTTGACATTGTTCAGCATTCCATCCATCATCTGTTCTATTGCATTTGTCGCCCAAAGTGCTCAGGGTATGCCCAGATGTGGGTCCCAGGCTCACAGTGCCAGTGTATTCAAGCTAGCCTGGCTGATGAGAGGTAATATCCTGAAACAGGTCTCATAATGTTTTTTTCTGGTCCAGTGAAGACTTGGCCTGGCAGTTCGGGCTAAACTGTTCCCAGAAAGAGCAGAGTCAAGACTGATTAGCATATCCCTGGGTCTAAAGTGTGGCGGCATGGTGGGCAAACTATGGATTTAGGCACAAATCTCTGACTGTGGGTGAATGTTTGACATTGTTCAGCATTCCATCCCTCATATCTTTTATTGCATTTGTGTGCACCATGTATGCCCAGATGTGGGTCACAAGCTCACTGTGCCACTGGATTCAAGCTAGGCTGTCTGAAAAGGGATGATATCTCAAAACTGGTCCCAGGATGCTTGTTTCTTTTCCAGAGATGACCCGACGTGGCAGTTCAGACTGAACTGTTCCCATGGGGAGCAGGATCAAGACTGATTTTCATATTGCTGGGACCAAACTGGGGTGGCATGGTGGCAAAAAAATGATGGATTTAGGCCCAGATCTCTGACTAACGGTGAATGTTTGACATTGTTAAGCATTCTGTCGATCATCTATTCTTTTTGCATGTGCCAAGTATACCCAGATGTGGGTCCCGGGCTCACTGTGCCACTGGATTCAAGCTAGCTGGCTGATGAGGGGGTGATACCACAAACCCAATGCAGGGTGCTTGTCTTTGGTTGAGGGAGGACCTGGCCTGGCAGTTCGGGCTGGACTTTTCTCATAGGGAGCAGGGTCAAGACTGATTTCTATATGGCTGGGTCCAAACTCGGGTGACATGGTGGCCCAAAAACAATGAATTCATGACCAGATCTCTGTCTGGGGTGAATGCCTGACATTGTTCAGCATTCTATCCATCATCTGTTTGTTTTTGCATTTGTCACCCTAGGTGGGTGCGCTGGGTAAGCCCAGACATGGTTTCCAGGCTCACTGTGCAACTGGATTCATGCTAGCATGGCTGATGAAGGGTGATACCCCAAAACCAGTCCCAGGATGCTTGTTTCCGGTCCAGCAGGACCTGGCCTGGAAGTTCAGCTGGACTGTTTCTATGGGGAGCAATGTCAAGATTGATTTGCATATGGCTGGGTTCAAACTGGGGTGGTATGGTGGGTAAATACATCAATGGATTTAGGCCCAGATCTCTGTCTGGAGGTGAATGTTTGAAGTTGTTCAGCATTCCCTCTATCATTTGTTCTTTTTGCATTTGTCATCCTAACTGCGCCGGGTATTCCCAGACGTGGGTCCCGGGCTCACTGTGCCACAGGATTAAAACTAGCCTGGCTGATGAGGGGTGATACCACAAACCTGGTCCCAGGATCCATGTTTCTGGGGCCAGGGAAGACCTAGCCTGGTATTTAGAGCTGGACTGTTCCCATGGGGAGCAGGATCAGGACTGATTTGCTTATGGCTTGGTCCAAAGTGAGGTTGCATGGTGGGCAAAGAACAATGGATTTAGGCACAGATTTCTGACTGGGGGTGAATGTTTGACATTGTTCAGCATTCCATCCATCATCTGTTCGTTTTGCATTTGAGAATTCAGCATCAACAGGCTTCCTTTTTTGTCTTTTCTCCTTGCTGGTCTTGAAGGACCAGGTCTCAGATTCACCCCCTGAGGAGAGATGCTCAGATGCCTTATTTTTCTAAACCCATTTGCAAAGTCTTACCCTGCAGCCATTGAGGGTCATGGCAGAAAAGGCCCCACAGATCTTAACATTTTTGGCTTTGTGATCTGGTTAGAGGCAGTAAATGCATCTCTTACAAGGGCATCAGAGAAAACTCTTATTTTTCTACATAAATCACAGGCTTTAAAAAGTTGTCTCTTACTTTAATAGTACACCTAAGGGCGATGAAAAAAGGTCTTATGCTGACTTTCATGGTATGTGAAGCAAGAGCAATGCTCTGCAACTCCCTTCCATATGACGAGCAGTAAAAATCAGAATGGTGAAGACAGTGCTTAATTTGTAAATAAAAACGTGCCGGGACCCAAAGCCTTCCTCTTAAACACGCCGCTGCCGCTATTAAATGCAGGAAAGCGGAATACTGAGGCGGCGTAATCCTGAAGCCATCTCAGGCCTCTTTAATCCATATAAAGCTCACTCTAGCAGCTTTCTACTTTCTCCCTTTATGGTGCTTTTTTGTTTTTCCCTTTTTCTGTCATTCCCATATGTGTCTTTTGCTCGCAGCAAATGCTTGAGGCAGAATAAGCCCTGGCTTACAAAAATAAGTGCTGGTGCTCCGCACCGGAAACAACAAGCAAAAATTTAGGACTGGGTGAAGACCTCTGAGAGTGGTGATATAGAGAGAACTTTCACCTCATTAGCTGAAGTTTGGGGACCATATTTACAGGGATTTGGCGTAAGGCAGCGCTGCAAGTTGCCTTGCTGAGTGATCCTATGCCAAAGTGAAAGGGCTGAAATGCACCCTATTTATGCACTATGGTGCATTCCTGTCCTTTCACTCTGCGCTGGTGCCGTTTCGGCAGACTAGCACCAATACAGGCACCCTTACACCATGGTGCAAAGATGTCTGTGCTGTAGGCAGGATTATTTTATTGAAAAATAATCCATAGAGGCATTTACCTCTTTCCGTGTGTGCTGCTAAATGCAATACACATGTAAAGTGGAAAAAACGAGGAGAAATAAAAATATTTCTCCTCTTTACGCCTGCCCTGGTGAGGTATAATGTTTTGACACCTTCCCAGGTTTACAAGTGCTTGTAAATTTGGGAATGCGTCAAAACCCCTGGGAGTTGTGTGGGAAAACCAACCACAACACCCATAGTACACCTCCCTGTAAGAAACTGGGTTCTGGTTGCTGAAGCCCATCACTTTTTGCCTGATTTCTGATGCAACTTTGACTTAAGTGCACTGGGTTCCTGCTAAGCAAGTCCCCAGTGCCAGTGTTTCTTCCCCAAAAAAACAAGACCACTGGCCACTTGATCCCCAAGTTACCTGCCTTTAGCACCTTTTGTCAGTCCCTTGTAAATGGTACCACTGCTACCTAGGGCATAGGTACTAAAGAGGGTCCCTAAGAGCTGCAGCATAACCTGTGCCTCTCTAGGGGACCCAGCACCAAACTCATACAGACTGCCACTACAGGCTGCCTGACAAGGTGCCCCAAAAAGTGAAACCACGACATTTTGACCCCTAACACTGCATATAAGATATGTAAGTCACCCTTACAGCAGGCCTTACAGCCCTAAGGCAGGGTGCATTATATTACATGTGAGGACATGTATGCAAGAGCAGATATGCCTCTGCTATGTCTTTGTTGATTCTTAGACATAGTGAGTGAACAGGGAAACTATTTTAAGCACATGTGCTGGGCATTGGTCAGTACAAGCTCCCCAGCTACAAGATGGCTTCACTGAAAACAGGAATGTTTGGTATTAAACATCTTGCATTAATAAACCCTCACTGATGCCAGTGATGGATTTATTGGACCTTAGAGGTGGCCCATGAAATCCTATCATCTACCCATGTGCTGGCTGACTAGTTGTAACTAGCCTGACACCAACAGACCGGTTTCAAACCCCCAGGGGTGGGAGCCTTTGCTCTCTGGCAGAGAGGAACCAAGCTTGCTCTGGCAGGGGTGTTAGCACACCCCTCCCAACAGGATGATCTGCAAATCTGCATTCCAAGGCAGAGGGCTTGAAAGAGGTCCACCGCCCTTGGTGTGCAGAACTGGCTTCCCTCAGAAGGGAGATGCGACCCTCCTGCCCCAAGGCTCATTTGGCACCTGGACAAGTGGGACACTTAGTATTCAGAGAGGTGGGTACACCCCTCGGATCAGTCTAACCCCGAAGGTGAGCTGCCTGATGTGGACACAACAGTTAGAAACCTGCTATCTCGGTGGTGGCAGAATTAGGAACTCTGGGACAGGGTTAAGCCCACTTCCCATAGGAAGTGGACATATAGGGGGCATAGTGACCCCAGGAGTAAGTAGCCCATTGGCTACTACTTTACACTCCCCTAAGCACCCCTGGATTCAGTATTTAGGGGAGTTCTTAACACCAGGAAATCATATTCCTGCTGACCTTCAAAGAAGAGCTGTGAAAGCAAAAACTGAGGAAGAGGGAATTGACTTGGCACCAGCCCTGACAGCCAGTCTGCTGTTCTCGCTGAATTATGCCAAAGTTGTCTTGTCCTGCAAGCTGTCATGCCTCCAAAAGCCTGGGAGGACTGCCTGCCTTCAACAAAGACCCAGGAACTCCTTTGGAGCAGCGGAGCTGCTTCCCTGCACCCTGCAGGCACCCCAAGAGACCTGAGAGGACTCCGGACCACCAAAATCTGACACTGAAAAGTACCACTGCACCTGTGCTGCCTATCCTGAGCTGAAGTAGGCCAACAGTGCCAAGGTGGTTCCCCATCCCTCCAGAGACAAAGCCCACCTTGGACTTGCCCACTCTGGACTTGCCAACGCTGCCTGCACCTTTTACTTGCAGGCCCGTCGACCGTGAGTGCTTCCGGTAACAAAAATGCAACACCTCAAGACACCTCTGCACTCGTTGCCCCTGGCCAGTGGAGAAGAGGACCTAAGGTGTCCCCACATCCCCACATCCCTGAGTATTGTGAGAGCTGAGACCCCTTGCTGGTTCAGCCTGACTGGACCTCCCAGTCCAAACCTGCAGCCTCTTTTTAACCGGATCGATCCCCATTGACTAACATTAGGCACAAAATACTGAAAATCACCACTACAACCAGCCGCTCCAGTGCTGCCCGAGGTGACCTGTTGGTGCTGCCTTGGAGCTTTCCTCATACTTACCCTAAGTCCAGGGGATTGGTCCCGTAAGTCGATGTGAAGTACCCAAATGCAGTACATGTTTTTCTCCCATAGGATAGCATTGGTCACCCGACGCTGAAAAGCACCTATGCACCCGGCTGCCCCAATACTGCCCGAGGTGAATTGTTGATGCTGTCTTGGCCCTCGCTCCATTTTTACCTTTAAACCAGGAGATTGGTTCAGTAAGTTTATGTACTATACCTGTATACAGTATTTATTTTTCCTCTATATTGACATTGCTGCCTCTGAAAAATGTACTGTTGACTTTTGAAACCTGAAAGTACTTCTCCTACAAAAGATACTTACCTGATAATATTGATTCTGGTGCCTAAATATATATAAAGATACTTGTTATTTTTGTAAATTGGTGTGGATCTCCTTATTATTTCGTGTGGCTCATTTATTGACTGTATGCCTACAGTAAATGTCTAGCCTTCCTCTGTGATACGCCTAAGGCTGCTAAACCACACTACCCACTAAGAGAGCACCTTGGGATTACCAGAGCAAATCCCTGTCCACTACTGTAGAAAGGGAACCCCTGGACTCTTTGCTCAATATACTGCATTTTGGTATATTATATAAAGAGTCAGCTTCCTACACTCCCTATTGCAGAGTAAGGCAATGCAGTGACTTGCACTGCCTTACTCAATATTAAGAGGCAAATCAAAGTCACACAAAGTGGCTTTGCATGGCCTCATAGATAGGTCTGAGAGATTTGCACTGCCACTGCATCACATCATAAATATTCCCCTGGGTCTTTTAAAATGAGGTGGATGTGCTAACACAGTGGGAACTGCCTTCGGCCTTCTCAGCTGCCAGTGCCTACTACTGCTAATTTATAGTTTCAGAGGAACTTCCACTTTGACAACAGGGAATAATTGAAGCATGTGTATCTATAAAAGATGCCAATGCTGAAGAACCACATTTACAAGTGAGTAACTCATTTTATATGTACGTAAGATACCTGTAAAAACAATGAACATGGTCTCAATCGTGAAGGTGTTTAATTACTATTGCCTTCTGGGTGCAGGTTACAAACCCAGTACGTGCCAATTTTATAGGATGTGGTACATACTGTCTAAGTTATTTGAACCAGAGTCTTTTGCACACCTTGGAATGTGGATAAATGAGATGAAAGATCATGGTTGTCCACATTTTGAGGTGCGGAACCAACAGTTGTGATCTATTTGCCAGGCCTATTTATGGCAAGTTTTAACTTGTGAAAATAGGTTTTGCAAAAAAGTTATAGTGTGCACAGTTTGCACATGTTGAAATACCGATTTGAACACAAATGCAATTTTGTACTCAATTTGATGTTTTCAAAGACATCAGGGCCAGGCCGAAATAGACATAACAGAGACAATTAATAATTTTTCTCAAACCCCGGCATACATCTGACCTGTTTCTAAGTACAGTGGACGCCTTTGCTGTAAGTCAATGTTTTCTGTGGCAGTTACTAAGCAAGTCTGAGCTGAACTTTAGCTACACTAACAGAACATATTTTAGGGAAACAAACTGGTCACACTGTAGGAATTAAAATGTTCCTTGCATAGTATACTGGAGTGTTTCCCTTCCCCGAGTGCCCAAGTGTGTGTGTATCTCGTATCCTGACTATTATTTAGACCCTAGTATCATATTAATCAAAGCATGTGCGCACTTAGGCCTGTCACTGACTATTTAAGGTTTTGGATCTGTTATGTGAACTGGAGGGGCACGCCAAGGGTGTCCACATGTAGGACAGAGGACTTCTGGCTCTCTCCTTAGTGTTGCTCACAAAGGACTAATAGCAGAAATTGATAGAGTGACCAAATATTTGTATCTGTGTTATGGAGAGTGTTGCCTACAGACCTCTCTAGCGTAAAGTTGCACTGTTCTGTGTATCTCCAGAACCTTCTGATGGGATTCCGTGTGTATGTTGAGCACATATGTGCATGTAGTGTGCATGTCGCACACGTGCACTGTGCAGTATTAGGGCTATGTGTGCGAGTCAGCTTGAGTACTGAAACCAGTGGGATTAATTTTGTGTGTCCCTGGCTTGACATGATGCAACATGCAGGATACAAACAGTTTTCCCAGACAATCGAAGTGTACTGACTACATTCCTGTGGCTAGAGAATGGAGATTTAGATACGGAATTGAAGAGGGCAAAGTCAGGCCTTCCTTTAGAGATTCCATTTGTTAGGGTGCTGCTGATTACTTATTTTTGTGCATTGCCATTTGGTTGATGGTAGGGGTTACAGCGGGACTGTACTTTTTATGGATTAGGGGAGGAAGCCTCTAGGTCAGGCCTGCCCTTTTTTCTATCTCTGATTGTCACTTCAGAGGGGCTGAGTGCAGCCAATTCACAAACCTCACCCTTTACTGTGCCTGTGTTCAGGTTTCTCAAGTCTGGAGACAGCCATAGTGTTTCCTCTAGCAAAAAGTACATTTCTGCACAAAGGCTGTGCCTGTAGAGAAGCCTGAGGATACAATTGAAAGGAGAACCACCACTAAATCATTCTGAAGTTTTAGACAGTGGATCCCCATCTCCTGTGTAAAACTTGTGCATGAAAATTGGTTCCAAACCATTCCACTTTGTTTCCAATTCCAAGTCCTTCATGATCAGTTAAGGAATTGCTCTGCACAGTACTCAAAGGGATACTGTGCGATCGAGGTTGGAACCTGTCTCTCACAGCCAGTGTCCTAGATCTAAGGGGGCATTACCTGAAGTCTTCACTTTCTTGCTGGGGAAACCGAGGATCTACCTGAAGCGCCTAGAAACCTGCCTGACTTTTAAGATAGGGAAGGAGTTTGCCTAATTCATCAGGAAGAGAAGAGACTGTCCAGAAGAAGAGAGGTGCAGTGTGCCCCATAGACTGAGGGACATACTGAAGGAGCTGACTACCTGAGTGGGAGTTAGGAGCAACCTTGGGGTCTTGCTGATCTCTCACAACTGGTTACTGACGAGAACCCTTTCAAATATCTGTACCTTTCAGGCCATTCAGGACACCTTCTGCCATGGTTACTTTGTTAGTCGGAACAGTGTGTCAACGACCTATTGGCCTTATTAGGCTGTATCTGCCATGATTCTAGCAACAGCCTTATTAGAGCTGCAACTGCCTATCTGCCCTGTATGGGTGTGTCTGCTGTGGTTATTGCATTGACCCATACAGTGCTGCAGGTGCCTGTTGGCACGGTCGGGCTTCATCTGCTTTGATTGAAGCAATAGCACAATCGGCCCTGGTGTGATTCCTGTGCTGTCTCGATTATTTCTGCAACTGCATGCATTGGCGCTGTCTGACAGAGCTCTAACACTCAAACCTGCACCTCCGTTCAAGTGCCAGGGCCACTGCACCAGAGGACTAAGCCAAACGGCTGTGGCCTGTCAGGTGGCACACAAGGCTGTCTTTCTTTGCCCCAGCCTCTACCTGCAGGAGTGTGGTGGAGCTACCAGACTTGTTCTAGATGGGATGTTAGGACTGTCACATAAACTTTGCACCACCAGGGGTAAGAACTGAAACCGTTAACTAAGAGCGAATTTGTCTTGTGGCGGAAATTGAGACCACACTTGAATCTGATTTGTGTTTTTAACTGATTATTAGGAGGGCAGTCGTCAAGGGTTCACTTAGGTGGAATTCGCTCACAAGAAGGCGGTGGGTGCAGCAAGACAAGGGAGAACCATTCCCAGGGTCACTGCCCTGTATACTAAGATGCATTTCATATTATGTGGTACTGACGTGCTGATGTTTTCTTTAAAGACAAGCACTGGGCTGGACATTGAAGTTATTCTGTCTCTTGGATAATTGTTGAATGCTAACTCGGCCATCCAGCTATCTCTCTGAGAACCCTATGACTTGAGAGTCAAGTGTGAAAGGGTTGTGCTTGGCCCATTTGGAAAACCCATGGTAGGGAGGGCCACAGGACCTCAGTGGCAAACAATCTCAACCACCACAGCTGAGGTCTAATTGGCCTGTTTCCCTGAGGGCCATTGACATTGGACTGGCATGTATTGTTAATAGTTTGTGTTTTTGTAACAACAGTGTCAGACAAAGGAATATAGTAAATCCAGGTACTGATGTCAGGTAAGGCAAATGCTCAGGCCCTTTTTGTCATTGACAAATTCGGTGGTAGGCCCTGAATGGGTAAAAAGAGAAATTGTAAATCAGAGTATTTAAGCTTTGATAGTTTCCACTGAGTGCCCATGGGCATTTTCCTAGACAAGTAGTTTCAGAAATGTAACAACTCATAGCGAAACCAATATTATAGCTTGTCACTGCAAAACAGAACGAAGCATCAAAGAACAAAGAATATGCATAGCTGTCCTTAATACTAGCTGTTTTATTATACCTGCGGCCTTCTGTAGCGGAGGGCTAGTTTGAACATGTTTGCCGGGCTGACCTTGATTCCAGCCCTGCCCTGGAGACTTAGAGCCCTTTAAGTGAATGTTGCAGATGATGAACCCTTACGGCACTTCACAGCCTCCTTACCTTGAGGAGAGCACTTGTGAGGGCTGGTAGGAAGCAGGACAGCTGATGCTGACTAACTTCAGAGTGTTAAGCTGAGAACTCATCACTTCCGAGTCCCTGCGATTGGAAGCACATGTATTTCGTAACAGATGGCTGTAGGTTTACAGTAGGAGATAATTAGTGGTGTGGGAAGATAGTTATGGAAGCCATGTTTTTCACAAGGGGCCCTCGAAATCCTTCATCTTATAAAAATAGGAGTTCGTTTCCACCACTTAAGAGCTGCAAAAGTGGAGGATTGAGGAAGAAGCTCACACTTCTAACTAGTTCACTGCAGACAACCCTCCTTTCTGTCAATCTTATCTACTTAAAACATATCCCCTGTCTCTCCCCATGCCTGATGAGTGCTCACCAGGGTATCTCCACATCCACGGATATTTCAAGTATTTATACTCTTACAGTCACCTGCCCAAAAGCAATGTATAAGAGCTGTCTTTATAGATCAAAATTCTAGTTTCATTCCTAAGTGATTTGCAAATGTACATTGATTTGGATATTAACATCAGTGGCGGCCGGCAGCTTTAGGAGGGAGGGGGGCGGGCGACACACACACACTCTCACACACACACACACACACTCATTCTTTCACGACACGCACCCACGGACATCCATTAACAACACTCATACCATTCAAACATGCACGCACGTACCAAACATTAATTTTAAAAGATCGCACACACTCATTCTTTCACACACACACGCACATCCATTAACAACACTCATAACACTCAAACATGCACGTTCGCACCAAACATTCAATTTAAAACATCACACACATACACACACACACTTACCTTCAGCCTCCAGGTCCCAGGTGGGTTGGGACTGCTGCCTTCCCTCACTGGCTGACCTTGGGTCAGCCAATGAAGGAAGGCAGCAGTCCCAGCCTCTTCACAGAGTGGGATGGGGTCAGTGAGACTGCTGACCTCACCCCACTCTGTGATGAAGTGTCACTGATTGACACTCGCCCTGGGCACTTCAGGGCTTAAACTGAAGCGCCCAGGGAGAGTGTCAATTGGTGACGCTTTCCTCGTTACCCAGGGGAGGGCCTCAAGGCACCTTTGCTGAGCCGAGGAGGTCACGCCCATAGGAGCTGTGACCTCCTCAGCCCAGCAAAGTTCAGCTCAGGCAGCCAGGAGTCTGCGCAAATCGCACATGTCTGCTCCTGGCTGCCTGAGCTGAACATGGAGAGTGTCTGTCAGGCTGACCTTTGTTCAGCCTTACAGACACTCTTCATGAGGGGCAAAAGGTGGGGGGGCGTGGCCCCTCCGCCCTAAAGGACGGGCCGCCACTGATTAACATCTTCTTTGAGAAACATGCCCATTCCAGAACACTCTCCTCTTCACAGAAAACTCTCCCACTTCCAGAACAAGCTTGAGGTCAGAAAGTCCCAAATGTCCCAAATGCAGAATAGCTCCCTGTTACATGACACACTCCAAACTGTAGCATAACCCTTTTACGACTGGTAGAACACCATCCTATTGAAGGACTCCTGTTACAGGACACTTCTTCTGTTTTCAGGAAACACCCCTTTCTAAAAAACACTCTCCCCGATAGCTTTCGTTTTATGAAATTAGTCCCTTCTGTTGGAGAGCCACCTTCTCCCACTCACCCACCATTTTCTTCTGGATGCATTATTTGGTAACTGTGCCTTCACCTTTCTGTTCTATTCCCTGATAATCCTCGGAGCCAGCGCTTAATTTGTAAATAAAAACCTGCCGGTGCTCAAAGCCCTCCTCTCCAACACGTGGCTGCTGCAATTAAATGTGGGAACACGAAATACTGAGGCAGCGTAATCCTGACTCCCTCTCGGGCCTCTTCAATCCATTTACAGCCACTCCCTGCCCCTTCAGCTCACTCTTGCAGCTTTCTGCTTTCCCCTATCGTGACACTTTTTCGTTTTTCTATTCCACTGTCTTTTGCTCACAGTTAATGCTTGAGGCAGAAAAATAAGTGCAGCCCCTCAAAAATAAGTGCCGGTGCTCCACACCGGAAAAAACAAGCACAAATTAAGCAGTGCTCGGAGCCTCTTGAATATTTTTGATCTCCTTGATTTCCGCTATTTTTTCAAAAACCTCCTGATCTGCTACAGCTCCACCACCGATCGACCGAGCCCAGTGATTCCCACCATCTGCACATTCTATTAACTTTATGTAAAAGTTTTATAAAGTACCCCTGCACAGGAGAACACTGGGGGACGTTACTCATTCCTCAATTTATCGCACTCTCTATAAAAAAAGAACTTTGAATAGCATTTACTGTAATATTGTACACTGTGACTGGAGGATCAAGTTTGGTCAAAACCTACCAGACAGCACAGTTGTCTGGTTTGCTAACGATATCTTGAGGACATACGGAAAGCTTCCCTGGGAGTGCCTTCCACCCATTGTTTAATATTGGCTTCATGGTTTGTAACTCACATTTGTTTGCTTTCTACTTGCTGGCTTAATTTGTTTTAGGCTGTCCAGTTTGAGTTTGTCCCTTCCGTGGCCCATACTTTATTTACTGTATCTGTCAGAGTGCTCCTTTTCTGTAAACAGGCCTTTAAATCTTTTTCTTATCTTATCACATATTCTGTGCATTCAAAGACAGAGGAAATATGTCAGCCCCTGTCTTCCAGGGAGCTTTGTGATTACTTTTCTTTCTCTGACTTCATGTTGAGACGATTTATGTGACAATCATGCTAGTTACTGGAGTATGCTGAGAAAGGCTGTACAATGTTATTTTTTTTCTAGCACTCAACAAAATGTAAATGTCTGTAAATAAACTGTGCATATTTCAGAATATATCAGGATTAAGAAAGCACAAATGCAGCACATATTTTGTTATTTTAAAGTGTGGTGGAAACAATATTTAAATCAATCAAAACAAATCAATATACTAGATGACATTTCCACACATTATCATTTGTTCGCTGTATACTTCCATCAGTAAAACTGAATGTCTGTGCAAATGTACTGGTCATTACAGTTGAGGATGAGTGGTCCGTAATGGCACTGCGCTACCAGACCATGCATACACCACTTCACCCCTCTGTACTCTAATCTGTACCTCTCCATGCCACTCCACTTTACTCTGCACCACTCCACACTACCCCACTCCACACTGAGTCACTGCACTCTAATCTGCACCACTCTACACCTGTCTACTATATTCTGCACAATTTTACTGCATGCCAATGCACTCTTCTCCACTCTACTCTACTATGCACCACTGCAATCTACACCACTTCAGTCTACGCTACTCCACTCTTCAACACGCCACTCTATGCCACTCTACTCTGCAACACTACATTCTATGCCACTGCACTCTACGCCAATGCCCTCTACTCCTTACCACTTCACTCTGCACCAGTGCATTCATGCCAATGCACTCTACACCACTCTAATGTACTCTGCACCAGTGCACTCTATGCCACTCTACTCTTCACCACTACTCTCTATATCACTGCACTTTACCCAGCACAACTCCATTATACCATGCACCACTCCCCTCTACACTACTTCTCTCTCTCTATTCTCAATCCACTCAATACCACTGCACTCACTGCCACTCCACTCTGGGTCACTCCACTCTACTCCACACCCCTGCAATCTATGCTGCCCCACTTCATTCTGCTTCACTCTATTCTGTACCGCTCTACACCACTGCACTGTACTTGAACCACTGCATGCTAAACCAGTGCACTCTCCACCACTTTCCTCAAAACCAATGCATTCTGTCACTCCACTCTACGCCATTCTACCCTGCACCACTGCACTCTACATCACTATACTCTACTCTGCAAACTTCTATGCCATTGCACTCTGCCACTCCACTCTACCTTGCACCAATCCACTCTACCATTCATCACTCTACACTACTCAGCACCACTTCACTCTACTCCACTGCACTCTATGCCAATGCACTCCATGCCACTACACTCTACGCCACTACTGTCTGCATGACTCCACTCCACCCTGCACCACTCCTCTCTACACCAGTGAACTCTACACCTCTCTACTCTGTACTACTCCACTCTATGCCACTGCACTTTACTCAGCACAACTTTACTCTATGCCAATCTACTGCACTCTACACCAGTGCACTGTACACCACTACACTCTATGCCACTCTACTCTGCATTGCTCCACTCTTCGCCATTCCATTCTAAGCCACTGTAATCGACTCTGCACCACTGCACTCTATAACACACTGCTCTATGCCACTGCACACATCACTTCACTCTATTCTGAAACAATATACTATGCCGCTGCACTCAAGGCCACTCTATTCCACTCTGCACTATTTCACTCTAATACGCTGCAATCTACCCTCCGCTACTCCACTCCATTCCATTCTGCACCACTTTATGCCCCTAAACTCTACACCACTGCACTCTATGCTATTCTAGTTTGCACCACTGTACTCTACACCAGTTCTCTCTAGGCCACTTTACTCTGCACCAGTCTACTCTACGCCACTGCACTCAACACTAATGCACTGTAGGCCACTCTACTGTACCCCACTGCACTCTATGACATTCTACTCTGCAACACTGCACTCTCCGCCAGTGAACTCTTTGCATTACTGTACTCTATGCCACTTGACTGCACTGTACACCAATGCACTCTGCACCACTACACTTTATGCACTACACTCTATGCCACAACTCTCTACACCACTCTTATCTACTCTGCACCACTGCACTCTATGACACTATACCCTACGCCTCTCTACTCTACTCTGCACCACTCCACTGTATGCCAATGCACTCCACCCCACTCTACTATGCACCAATGCACTAAACAAGCAGTCTTACCACCATGGTAAGAGTCCTATGACACCCAGTGTTAGTCAAAGGAATGATGGGCCTTATAACAGTGAAAAACAATGGCTTTAGAAGTTTTTCTGTGCTAGGACATGGAAAACTTAAACACACATGTCATACTTTTAAAGTATGACATGCTCATAGGGTACACCCTACACTATGAGCCTTTAGGGCCTTCCTTAGGCTTGACTTATAAGTATTAAAAGGAAAGGTTTAGACGTGGCAAAAGGCGGATTTTGCCAGGGCGAAATGGGAATGAGAAAGTGCACTACAGGCTGCTTTGGCAGGTCTGAGACATGTTTTAATAAGTTAAAAAGACTACTTCACGAGTGATACAATGGGTACCTCAGGCCTACTAGTAGCATTTAATTTACAGGCCCTGGATACATGTAGTGCCATTTACTAGACTCTTTCAATTAAATGTAATGTGTCAGTTAGGGACAGGTCGATTTTACAATTTGTAAAGAAGAGAACACAAGCACCCTAGCACTGGCCAGCAGTGGTAAAGTGTGCAGAGTCATACAGCCAATAAAAACAAATTCATCATCAAGTGGGGTAAAGGCAAAAGTTTTGGGGGGATACCATGCCACGGAAGTCAGGCGAACACATTCCATGACTCTTCATCCCTATGTATGCATTATCAAAGTAAAAGCATTGTATACACTTGAACAGAAATACTTAAGTAAAGACTATAACAGTAAGCATGGTAAACCTTAGAAATAATGTGGCATACATTTCTGTCCAAATTTCACAGAGCAGGTGTGTTGATCAAACCCCCAAGACAGCCAGATTCATGCCACATTTTTAGAATAACAAATACGTAAACAAGGACTGTTAAGATTCATTGTACTGCATTTGTTGTGTGTGACAATCTTGAAAATCTGGCAGAGATCCTGCCCCAAAACTTATTTTCAACACCTTTGAGATACAGAAAAAGTTTGCAGCCTTACAAGTTTATTCAGTAATGAAAAGCACATTTTAAGAAAAGAAATCTCAATACTTCATAGAGGCTTGATCAGGGACGTAGCTTCGCCATTGGTATTTAGGGGATGTGAATCTCAAATATGCTAACTAAAAAGCAGTGGACCGCAGTGTGAATGGGTGAGAAGACCAAGGTTCAGAACGGACAGTTTGCATGAGAAGCAGGGTCAGTACTGATTTGCATTAGGTGTGCCTCTGGGGCTAATTTAAAGTTTGGCAGACAGGTACTCTAATGCAAAAGTGATAGAGTATCTTGGCTGCCGAACTCAAGATTCGTCCATTTGTTATTGAGTCGGGTGAACCCAAGTCTTACACTGATGGAGTAAAATTTACTCTGTCACTCTAAAGCATCCTCTGATGGCCCAACAGAGTAAACGGCATCAAAAGTAAGCCATTCGACGACCCACTCTATTGAGTGGAATGGCTGAATCTCTTTTTTTCTGTTTGTCACCACTGGGCATATCCTAGCAGTGAAACAAGTAAAAAAAAAGAAAAATGCACACTGCATATGGTTAAAACTTCCCATGGTGTGGACGTCATAAATTTTTTAAAAATTGTTTTAAAAAAAAAAAAACAGAATTCCATCTTGGGAATTTGTTTTTGAAAAATAAAAAACTTTGCAAACATTTGACAAACAGCCGTCATGTTTGATGGAGCCATCTGTCAAACGTTCCCTA
Source organism: Pleurodeles waltl (assembly GCF_031143425.1). Taxonomy (NCBI): domain Eukaryota; kingdom Metazoa; phylum Chordata; class Amphibia; order Caudata; family Salamandridae; genus Pleurodeles; species Pleurodeles waltl. The sequence goes on along the minus strand of NC_090443.1, from coordinate 15,622,429 downwards.
CAATGGAAGGAATCTTCATGACAGCGGTTCCTGCCAATATTTAGACATGTCCTTACGACCGGCGGATGTCTCTAAATTTGACAAGCAGAGTAAAGTAGGGGGACTGACGTAGAGTTCTCCACCACATGACTTTACTGTCTACCAAACCCTAATCATGTCCTGTGTCTAGAGTAGCACAGTGGGTGAAAAACCATGGGATGAAATTATACGATTGCCTGTGGTTAGATTATCTGCAAGCATTGACCCATCACCTTTTGGGTATTTGGTTGCCACTAGTATGCCTGGAAACATGAGACTGGTGCAGCTTTCCATTCCTACTACTGCCAATGTTTACTAATTCTAAAAAGGAGTAAATTAGCATCCATTCAAGGAGCACCTCTATGAGTGCAGATTTGCTACTTTTTGGTAAACTGTTCACTATATATATATTCAAGTCCTGATCCAAAAAATGAGTAAGATAAAACCTTTAATTATTAAAATCTGGAGATGAGAAAAACTGACACATACATAGCAGACTGGACTCAGGGCTCCAAGCCCCATCTCCCAAGCCACCAATAGATGTATTTGGTAGTGCCACACCCAAAACACCCCTGCTCCTGAACCTACACCCTGTACTTGATTCACACATCTCACTGCATCTTCCACTGGCATTGTTGGTTACTGAAAATAAAAGTGGCACTAGTTGGATCTGTGGCTCATCTGGGGTGGGTCTGGCCATTTCAATTTGTGAATAAGTCAATGAGCAGTGGCTGGGCTGCGGCTATGCTACAAGTTTGCACAGTAGTATGGTTCATGCTTTCTCCATGGTGCTGGCTTCTGCTCACCACTGGTTTCACATCATACAGTGCCTGGATGACTGACTCCTTGACGCTGGATGATAGATGCTGTAGACTGGCTATTGCACTCGCCAACTTGTTCCCTGAGACAGTAATATAGCACAAAGGTAATTCCAGGTCTTTATGCGTGCTAGTTCTAGTGCCGTAGTGAGGTGTGGTTGGACTAGTAATGGAGCAGGAGTGCTCTGGTTTAGTGCACCATTTGTTTCATCACAGCAGCTGTTGATTCTTCCTTTTTCCACTCTAGTGGACCTTTGCATTGGAAAATGTGTCAACAGTCAAGAAGTCACCAGTTGGCTCTGCTCTAATGTGTTTCATTTGAACTAAATATAAGGTCAGCAAAAACAATTGAGTTTCACTGGATACAAATTAAAGGGTCTATAGAGGGACTAAGTAAGAGTCAACAGAGCCACGCGAACGGGGAGACTACTTGAAGCACCTTTTAAAATGTTCATCAGTGCAAACTGTTAAATATACCCATCAGGTTTGTTTGAAACAAAAAGCCTTTCTAGGAAAACATATAAACTTTACTTATGGGTTGGCATGGTGTAAATTTTAATACTGATATCATGGGCTTCCCCTGATTTAACAACAAGGCAGATTTTGGGGTAGACACCTCCAAACTACGAACTTCCCAGAGGGGCAGTGAGAGCATTGAAGGCTTGGACAGCATTCTTACAAGTAGTGAGTAGTGACAGTGGTGGAACAAGGTGGTGCAGTCAGAAGAAGTTGGACGATCCAGTGGTGTTCCAGTGGTAAAGGGAGTTAATGACTGTTAGACCTGACAGCCTTAGGGTCTTCTTCCCCCAAACGTTTTGCCTGCCTTGCCTCACTTTTGCTTATCTGTTTTTGTTGGCCTTGGGGACTTTATCATTGCATTAAGTTCTAAAGTACATGTGCTCACTCCCCCTAAACATGGAAACACTTAATGTATTTATATATGCCTAGTAAAGTGCACTATAAGTACCCAGGTCCTATAAATGAAATACTACTATTGGGGCTGCAACACTGATTGTGCCCCACCACTTACGTAGCCCTTTAAACATGTCTCAGGCCAGCTACTGCACAACCTGTATATGCAGTCTCACTGCCATGTCGACTTGACATTTAGAACCCCATAACTCCCCTTTTATTACACATACGACACCCCTAACATAGGCCCTAAGTAGCCCATAGGGGAGGGTGTGGTCTAAGTAAAATGTACAGCATATACTTTTTAGTTTTACATGTTCAGCTAGTGAAAAACTACCAAATTCGTTTTTCACTTCTGTGAGGCCTACCCCTCTCATAAGATAACATTGGGGATTCCTTAATACATTTATTAAGTGTAATTTCTGATTGAGAATGAGTAGGACTGTCATGTTTCACACCTATGGACTTGTAATAATAAATCCTCCTTAATTGCAACCTTGGATTTATGATTACAACTTTGAAAATGCCACTTGGGGCGTGGCCAAGCTGCCGACTGTAATGGCCGCGATGTGCCAAAGCTCCGGCATATGCTGCCAATTAGTACTCACATACTGGGATTGCAGATGTAATCTGTCACCATCGGACCCCTGTAAATGCTCAACTGATCCTGGCCACGCATGGATGCAGCACCTGAACATCCGGGAGAGAAGAACTTTATCGAAAAGCACATGTAGGTCCTCACCCGCAGTATCTCCATATGGGGTGGCCAAGATTGCAATACAGAGATGCATAGCCCTACGACCCAGCAAAGTCTAGAATCAATCCTGTTTTGGGGAGATTAGACCACTTACTGGGTGGATGCCACACTGCACCACTGCTTGCTGATGCCTCGCTCCCTGGAGGCAACAGCCTGCCTGCACTACACGCCCTTCATGCCGAACCCGGAGGTAGGGGGAGAACACCATCCATAGACTGCTACACTCCCGGCCAGTGTGGAGATGACGGCAGAGAAGGAACTGGATGTTGGTGGACCGAGTGCAGGGCAGACATTATAGACTTCCTCAGTGCCCCCGCCTGGGGTGCGACGGACCCGGTAACTTCCTGGAGGCCTCACAGCAACATGGGCCCTGGGTGAGCCTGCTGAACCGGCAGATGGGCCACAACAGAATGGCCCATTTACCACCTTTGCCTCCTCTAATTGCTGCCGCACTACCTCCCCCACCTCTACGCTTCTCCTGTGGCGCTGGTCATCAGCTGGGCCCTGGATCCTCGGAGCCTTTGCAGACCGGGTGCTTGACTTATGGCTGGCCCAGACTGCCCCTGGTTCCTTCGGAGCATCTGGGACCAGGCCTGAGGCTTGCTTGGCATTCTGCTGCGTCATGAGCCCGTAGAGGGTACTCCTGCTACCTCCCCTTCGGTGTGGTTGAGTATGCACCATGTAATGCCCATAGCAGATCTATTGCTGTTCTTCATTCCAGGTACGCGGTTATCTACTCCTGGATGGGCCACCTGGTGCCTCTGCGCACATGGATGCCCAGCCGAGACTGCCACCCAACTTCAGCGGCTCTACTAGTTCATGAGCCTGACTACTCCTACATTGAGGCCTGGTGAAAGGCTTTGCCTATTGCCCCTAATTGGTTCTTAATCTCAGCATGCCCCAGTCTAACAGCATTTACACTTGAGACACATTCACCATAGCTGCCCTACTCCATGTCCCACAGTGGCAAAGAGTCACTCTATCGGTGTGGGGCACGACCGTCCCATATGCCCTGCTGGCTTCCCTTCGGGTCTTTACTACTGTGGTCAACCGTCAGGGCTCACCATTCGCTTGCCTGGGGACCAGCTCTGGAATCTCTCCATGCACTGACGGTCGCCACAGGTCCAGCCGGTATCCACATCTCTGTCTCTCCACACCAGTTTGATGGAGCTGGTTCTCCTTTTCCCTCCCTACTCCACGCTACTGGCTATGGTTTGTGGTGATTCTAAACAGTGACACATCAACTTTGAGAAACCCAAGCCCACGACCAGGCCCCACCTTCACAGATGGTGGATGGCTCCACCGCAAGCAGCACTGGCTTCACCTACATGGCAAGCGGAGATGCAATTATGGCCAAATTGAGAGCAGGATTCAAAGCTATCATTGGCAGGCTTGACACCCTGGCCAGGAGATTGGACACAATGGGAGAGCAACTTGACTGCCATGACATCCAACTGGAGGCGGTTGAGGGGAGGGTGTCGTGCCTGGAGGATGACACTGCGCAATCAATCCATAAAGTGAATGGAGCGAATGGAAAAACTGCTCAAATCAGTGGCCATTAAAAACAAGGATTTGGGGATGAGGGGCAGGCATAATAATCTGCACATAATGGTAGTACCTGAATCCACCAATACGGGCCGCCTTAATCTATGTGTCAAAGGATTGCTGACTGATCTGTTTGGCAAGCAACACCTCGCCTAAACATTTGTAGTTGAACGCTCTTCCTGTGACCTCGCCCTAAACTAGGCTGCCCACTGAGGCCTCTGATTGCCCTCTGATTACCTACCTATAGAACTTCAGGGATCGTGACATGGCTCTGCTCCTTATCCGGGAACAGGGTTCCTTACATTGACAGGGCTCCACCGTTTCATTGTTTCCTGATTTTACAGCTGTGCTACAGGAGGCACGCTGCAAATATACGGACGTGAAGTCTGTACTTCAGAAAATTAGTTATAGCAATGGCATGCTGTACCCAGTGCACCTAAGGGTGAAAGTCAACAGTGAACCGCATTTCTGACACCTAAGCTAAGGTGTGCACCTTTTGTAAACAACTTTTAGGTGAGCGATCCCTGGGCCATGGCTCCACTTCAGACCGATCACCTCCAGACATCCATTCCAGTGCCAATGGTGACCTACTCCACCAAGAGGGAGAACCGTGTTCAATATAGGTTTTTATGAAACCGGCACCGGGTTGGAAATAGCGATGTCCATTTGCTTGTATTACGATTCATGTCACAAACAATTCAATCCCATTTCCGAAATCCACACTATGATCCTACATTGCACAGGTATCTGCCTTGGCGTTGCCACTACCCTCATGGTACACACGATTTATATTAGCTGCACCGTTATTATGTGTTCTTTTTGGAGTTGATTGTAGGGGTTGGTACTGGGCTCTCACAGGCCTGGTTTGGGTGGGGGGGTGTTAGAGGGTTTTTGAGAATTTTCATATTACTTATTGTTGTTTCCCTAATTCCTAGTTAATGTATGATGGTTGCTACCTATTGTTACTTCCCAGCTACACTCGCTACACACCATGGTCTATGTACACCCTCCTGATTCAACTAATCTCCCTCTTACACTATTATCCTGGAATATTAGGGGTCTCAACAAACGCTGAAAAGGCAACAAGTTTTACAGTAACTTGCCTGACATGGCACACAAATTGTTTTTCTCCAAGAGACGCACCTCCCTCCAGGGAAGGTGCACACATCCGCTTCCACTTGGGGTACAAACTGTTTCTTTGCCAATTACAGTTCATACTTCAGAGGGTGTCTAGTCTTATCCATAAGAATGTTCTGTTTCATCACAACACCACAATAACTGATGATGCAAGCCGGAATGCTCTTGTAACTGGTATCTTAGCAGGACACTCTGAACTTCTGGCAAACATTTACACTCCTAATGTAGACTCCCCAGAGTTCTTTCAATCCCTTTCTGCCCAGACTGGATGGCTAGATTTTGACCACATTGTGCTTGCTGGAGATCTCAATCCCCTAATAGATCCCATAGTGGATACCACTGCACCAACTCCTACCAACAAACCTAGATCACTCCAAGTTCTCCAGAACATCTACGGCACTCACATACTGTGAGACACTTGGCACTTGAGGAGTTCCTGAACCCTGAGATACACACATTACTCAGCCCCACACAACACATGGTCACGTACAGACATTGCCTCATATCTGCTATTCTTTACCCAGGGCTGCTTTCCACACACCATTTGACTCACCCCCAGTCCCATTTTCAGCATTCCCTACTACTTTGAGGACTTCGCAGTGCTGTCTGCGCAGCTCGATGATGACGAATCGCCTACATCTCGGGGGTTCGCTGATGAAACATCTCTGATTGCACGGTTCGTAACCGACGCATCGCCAGGATTGACAACAACGCATCAACACCACTGTTCCTCACATCGCTCCTCCTCGTCCACACTAGGTACTGTTTGCAGCTGTTCTTGCGTGGCTCCTGTATCTGACCCACCCTCCATTGCGGTGGATCTGAACTTGCAGATTTACCCCAGTCAAGCGCTACCAGATATCCCTTTTTGGTGCTTTATGTTTCAAAGCACCATATTCACACCTCCACTTCTACTGATTGGCTTTTTTGTCATTTTGGTCTTGTTTTGTGAATTAAAGTAGGATCTATTTTTCTAACCTGGTGTGGATTCTTTTTGTTTTGGGGTTTCACTGCTTTGCTGTCTTAAGTGTTGCAAAAATACTTTACATATTGAAACTTAAGCCTGCCTGCTTTGTGGCAAGCTGCCGGAGGTTGAGCACAGATTAATTTAGGGTGTGTAGCTGACTTACCCTGACTAGGATTGTGGTCCCTACTTGGAGAGGGTGCATACCCCTGCCAACTAGAGACCCAATTTCTAACAAAGGCAGCCTCCTCAGAAAAAATGTGGGCACCCTACTTATTTTATTTATTGCAAATTAAGCACTAGCATATTGCCACACAAGAACCAAGCCATTTGCTTCAGCACCTGACTGATGAAAGTGTGCCTCTATGACAAGCTTTTGTCACCAGAGCCTTAGTAAGTGTGGACTCCCAAGTTCCCTGCTTGGCAAAACTCGATTTGATGAAGATACAATGAAAATAAAGGAGTTTTTGTTTACATGCAGTGTTCAATTTGCTTTGAGACTGCATCATTTTAGCACTTATTGAGCAGAGGTGGATTCCATCATGAGTAACCTGACAGACAATGCCCTTATTAGCAAAATCCTTTTGGTTACTTATAAAGACACAACGTTTGCCAATAATATGACATTTCAACAGACCTTTAAGATTATGTTTAAAAGACCTTAATAACTTTATTGGCCACAGGAAGCTTTTCTAGATTTACAGCAAATCACACTAGAGTTATCTCTCTCCGATTGCATGGTTCATATCCAACGCATCACCTACATCACTAGGATCAGGCGTTAAAAGGGGCATGCCATTGTTTTCAATGTGCCCCTATCTACTCTGCAGGATTAACGCCAATATTTGCTGGTAATCCTCCACAGTACACTAATAGCGTCATAAAGTTTTACACTATTGCCCTATGCTGCGCCATGGTGTGCCGTACATTAAATATGGCGCGCACATGGTGGCAGTAGGATGGGCTAAGGGGTACAAGAAAAGTGGCGCTGCATTGGAGACAGCGCCACTTGTCTTAAATTTGTGCCTTATTTTTTATCTGTTGTTACTTTACCTTTTGATAGGATGTATTTGCTTTCAGAACCACCAAGGAATATCTGGAGGAAAACTGGCAGAATGGTTATTTTACAAAATCCAGTTTGCTCCAATTAGACCATCTTTATTTTTTGTTCTAAGCTCCCCAGAGTTGAGAGTATATATTTACTAGTATGACCTTAACAGGCTGACTTTTAAATATTGGGTATCCCTTGACCTCTTATTAGTGATATTCTTGACTCTCTCGGTACTCTGTCATCTATATTAAAATTTACTTAAGGGGAACATATCATCTGATAGTCTAGAACGGAGTTGAATGGAAAAAAACATTTCACACTTTTGAGCACTACAAATATAGAGTGATGCCCTTTCATTTGTGAGATCCTCCATCTGTTTTCCAAAGGTTCGTCGTTACTGTAGTCTCTGACAATCTGAAACAATGTATCATGGTATACCTAGATGACTTTTTAGTGTTTTACATGAGTATATTTTTTCTACAAACCAGAAAAAAAATTATTTGAGGCAGAGAGCATGGAACAATTGGGATAGGCTTTGTCTGGAAATATGGTATTGATGAATTCCAAGAAAGAATGATTGGTCATGGAGTGGCATACCACACATAGAATCAAGCACCCAACACGTTTTAGGTTTTACATGGTCATGGAGTGGCATACCACACATAGATTCAAGCTCCCAGCACGTTTTAGGTTTTACAGGCTTTTGTATGAAGATCATGAACAACGTTTTTGTATCGTGATGTAACTCTCCTATTCAAGATGAGTGTGGTTTAGAAAAGTAGTGTTAGAGATCAGTTGGTCGGGATGTCGTTGCTCACCAAGTTCTCGCTACTTCCCCATGCATGACTTTTTGTGTGTTTATGGTTTCTTATTTTGAGAGTTCTTTTCCCGATAGTTTGTCTTTTGGCTCTATGATGATGCCTTCTTTGTCACCTTAAGGCTTTCGCCATCTTGCACTTGGCACCTACATTTGCACCACAGTGCTTACCTCCTTATCTGGTGAGTGGTAAAGTGGCATCTAGTGAAGCCCGCCCTTAATGTCCTATGTTAAGAAAACTGAGTAAGGGCTGGCCAGAGACTGCAATGTGACCCCAAACTTTCGTAGGCCCCACTCCGTGTCCCTGGCATGTCCTCGTTTCCCAAAGAGTTCCTAGGTGCGTAAGTATAAACAAAATAAATGCAAATCAGATACTTGACAATGAATCAAGTAACAGGTATATAAAAAAAACAATACCCTAGATAGGTTTTACATTACTGAATAAACTGTATTTTTTTCCAACTGGTTTGAAGATCAGTATTCCAATAATTAACCTTATAGCTTAGCCTAACCGGGCTTTTAAAATGCTGAACTTCAATGTCTACATCAAATCACAGGTTTGCCATACGGATTTATCTATAATTAGGCTCACAAGTACCTGCTTAATGCTCATTTTCCTTAACCAAAGGTTTCAATAAATTAGGCACATGCACAGTCTTGTTAATTTAACAAAGGAAAAAACAGCAGCAGTCCCAAGCTTCCTGCCTGAGGTGATATCAACTGTAATTCACATGTTAAACTCCTTGACGTTTGGAGATCTCCTGCTGGTTGTCCTTGCCCCCTGTTATAATTCATTGACCTGAAGAACCAGCCTTTTAGGGACCCCATTTCAGTAATTTGTGTCATGGTATGTCTCGGTCAGTATGGTCTAAAACTGTGTTAAAATCCACCATTGCGTAGTGCAGGGGCGCACTACCCATCTTTAAATCTGTCTCTCTGTCAACAAAAGTGCTACTACTTTGTGCATACAAATAGCTCTTTCCTGAATCTGTTCTCTGTCAGTGGGATCATATTCCTTTTCATAGAACCATTCTCATGAAACAATTTACCCCAGAGTTTTGAAGGTGAAGGGGACACAACAAAGAACAAGCATATGCAATGCAACGGGTCTCGCATTTCTCCGAGTTAGAGCTATTAGCAGTTGTAAACTCCCAACCAGACTTTTCTTGCCTCATTAAATGGAAACTAAGAGCGCGATGGGGCTGCTACAGTTCATTCGTAGGGAAACCTATTGGCAAAAGTGCAATTATCTGCGTAACCGGCAAAAGTGCAATTAACTATGTAACAGGTTCGATGTCATGCAAAGCGCTCGATTTCTGCCAAGGGAGATCACGCTGCGAAAAAAGAGAAAAAATAGTCCACAAACCAGACAGAAAACAGCGAGCCTCATATGTTTTCAGTACTTGGTCGCTGCGCTCGAGGAGGGCTAACCACTGGAAAAGGCATGACATATGCATGCCTTCCAGTAATCAAGCAAGCAGATTTTAAAAGGCAAGCCCACGAACCAATGAAAGACACTGACGTGACATGGACGGGGCTCCGAGCCCTTTTCTAACTACTACAGCGTCTTGCAAGTGATACGCATGCACAAGTGCATGCCCGACCCTAAAAAGGGCTGTATTTCTGTGGAACGTCCAGATTCGTCTTGAGGTGGTACCATAAATGACCCAACGAACATTCATGTACTTGACAAGTTGTGCCACAGCCTCAGGTACTGCTTTCAACACTAATTTGCAGCGATCATCAGGCCCCAGATCTGCAGAGGTTTTGTAGCAGCCAATTAATTTCACTGAAATGGGATAATCAACTTCCAAATCTGTGAATGCAAGGCTATTGGTCAAACATTCTATAGGTACTAAGGGCGTGATTTAGATCTTAGCGGAGGGGAATACTGTGTCACAAACGTGACAGATATCCGGTCATCCGTATTACAATTTCATTATACCCTTTGGAGATCGTAATACAGTGGATGGGATATCCATCACGTATGTGACGGAGTATCCCCCTCGGCATTGCTAACACTTTCCATCTCTCCAGCCAGCAAGCCATGTAACTGCTGCATATATTTAGTTCAGCACCACAGTGTGACATTATCCCGTGCAGGCAAGCTGATCCCATGATCACAGCACTGACCTACCTGCTTCCAAAACAGTTTGTCATTTATAGCTTGAATTAGTCTCTACAGAAATCTTCATTCATTCATACCTTAGTATTAATAAGTGTGATGCAGAGACATTACTTATCTAAACCAGGTACTAGAGACTTAGGGCCTGATTGAGATCTTGGCAGACGAGTTACTCCGTCATGACAGTGACGGATATCCCGTCCGCCGAAATATAAATCCAAAGGGATATAATGGTGTTTATATTTCGGCGGACAGGATATCTGTCACGGTTCTGACAGAGTAACTTGACCGCTCAGATCTCAGTCAGGCCTTTATATAATCCAATCCTTAGACAGTCCTTAGAATAGTTATAATGTAAGTTTCAAGAAGTCATTCATATAATCCATAAAAAATTTGATAATTTTTTCAATGCATGTACAACACAGACAGCGTGTGTTTCACCCTGTGGCGACAATTTAGCCTACGGCCCTTACAAGGCGTAAATGAAAACTAGGTCACTTGTGAGAAATAATGCTATGTTCTTGAAAAATTATGCCAAAGTGTCAAAGTTTCAGTCTTATCAAAAAACAAGATATCCCAAACAGTAATCAAGGTATGTAACTTATTGAATTCCTAGTCACACATTCAGAGAAGGCATCCCATGTCGGCTGGCATCTGGCGAGCCTAGTATAACTTATTCATCTTTTTTATTTTATTACTTAATTATTTAAAAAAATATAAAATGCAGACTTGGTCCAATGAAAATGTGACAAAGCTTTGTAGAAAAAGGCATAAGAAAAGTAGTCTCCTCGCAGAGAAATTATGTAATCTACTGCATAAAAGAGAGTGTGCAATATCTAATGGTTATGTTAAGGGAAAAGAACACAATCTGAAACAGTGGGGTGAATATGTAGATTCAGTATGTGCATATAAATACAAAAGGTGCTCAAAATAAACCGTGGGATGATAGGTAGATTTGATTAATTTAAAAACTACTTTTCGAGGGAGTGGCCAAGATGGCAGAGGAGTAAGACGGGCTGATCGATCCTCCACCACCTATACAGACAATTGCGGGTCTTTGCGGATTCCTGAGGCTCTGTCTAGCACCATGAGACAGACCAGAGGTTGTAGTGTACTTAGAGCTCCGTGGGTAAAGCTGGAACAGGGACCAGAGGCTGTCCCCTGTTGACAAGAGACAGCAGGGTCAATGCAGAGTGGGACAAGATGGCGGCTGCAACGCTGTAATTGCCGATGGCCTTGGTCCATAGGCTCACATCGCAACTGCTATACACAGACACCCCAGTGGGGTGTGGGATGCCCTTGTGGATGAGTCAGAGGCATAGAGACCTCCCAGGCAGGCCGTAATAGACCAGGTGGGAAACTATTGAGGTGGGCCTCTTTCCCACACAGTAGAGATCTCCATGAGGCCAAGATATAGGCCTGGCATTCTACCCCTACACTAAGGGCCAACATCGGTGACCTACAGGGCGGGACCTGCAGCGTCAGGCCTGGTGAAGAGTTGTGCATCTCAGGGACTCGACACAGAAGACTAGGACACAAGCAAGGCTCAGCAGCAATCTCAAGTGGCCGCTGAGGGGTAGGGTAAAAGAGGGACGTCCACCTATATGACAGACAATCAGTCAGACCTCAAGGCCCTCATTTCTTTGACATAGTGCATCAATGGGCAGCCCCACAAGAACTTAAAGTGTATGCTTGCCTTTCTGCCTCCCTGATTCATTGAAGTGGTGTCCCCAGCCAATGGGGCATGGGCTCCAGTGAGGATCCAAGAGCGCAGTGAGTACAGGGTCTCATGCGGGTGCAAGGGATGCTGATGCAGCAACACACTCTCTGAGTGAATGTGGAACTGGGGGGTGCACCCCAGCCCCACATGCAACCTGTCGCTTACCAGGTCTCTGATGGAAGTTGAGCACACTTGCCCCATATCTATTCTTAACGCCCAGTATAGACTCAACTAGACCGCTAATTCCTGGGGCTATCTGTGGGACCCAGAGGAGACAGACCCGAGGCGTTATCAGCAGAGGGACCCTAGCCTGACAGGGTGCTGGCACGACACGCATGGTCGCGTCAACCGCTACCAAGGTGGCAATATGTGCACCTGTTCCACCTCCGCTGCCTCCTGCACTAGCTACATAGTGGCCACTTCAGGTGACTTCACTGAAGTAGATGGACCAAGACCTAGCACTGGTGAACTAAGCTTTTTTTGCCTCCTTCTTTGACTTCCTCAAGGAAGATATACAAGAGCTCGAGAGAGACATATCCCAAAAACTGAAGAAAGTGAAGCAGGACCTGAGCTCCATGAGGGATAGCTTGTCCTCATTGGAGGACAATGAAACAGCTAGGGGGAAGAAGTTGGGATGTTATGATAAGATGTTCTTTGCCAGCACAAAAGACAGGCGGATCGTAAGGCACATATGGAGGACTTAGAGAATGGATCCCACTGCAAAAACATCTGCTTGCGGGGAGTCCCGGTGAGTGCTGAGGGCCCAGACATAAGGAACTATTGTCGTAGTTTGTACTCTTGCTCTGGGCAAAACTGCTGGTTAAAGGATGACAGTACTTTTGTTTGTAGGCGACTATGCCTTTCCTACAACAAATCGCAACTGTTGTCCCAACCTTACCGGCTCACTAGCAGCACCTCACCAGAAACACAATAGTAAAAGGTGATTTGTGGCAGCCTTTACGCATGGACCCGAGAATAAGACATCTCAGGGAGTGTCGTGGTTAAGCGGAGATTACTCCTTTCTCACAGATATATCATGTCCCATACAAACACAGGCAATGACAAAGATGCAGTAAAGTTTCAATAGTTTTTATTTAACACAACTGCAATTTGTGATGTGATGCATGGGCTGCAATGATTAGGATAATGAATAAAGCAAGAAACAGAATTGTGAAGACAAGAGTCATTATTACAAAGACCCCCACCATCTTGCAATGCATGTAAAAGACATACGAGATGTAATATGCCCTAATACCCTAATGTGATAGACCTAACCTCCTACCTAAAGGGGAGCTGGGTTTGCTAAACCTAATCTGCCAATGCCATCTCCATGAGAGGAGCCCCCAACCCTCGTTACCTTGGAATGAGGTCTCTATGTCAGACTCCGCAGGGACACAAAGACTGGGTCAGCGTCAAGACGATGTGCAGCATCTGTATCAGCGATGGTGGCGATGCCCTCTGGTCGGAATCCCTCTGATTATGCGATGTATTTATACAGATCTACCAGGACCCCTGACGTAGGTGTGTTCCCAAACAATAGATAACAGACATGCTTGGGATGGCAATTATTATAAGCAATCCCTCGAAAGTATAGAGAGGGAAAATCCCTAAGTGTGAACACCTACTCTTTGTCTTTATTGCTTGATCTTGACGCCTTAGCACAGTGGCACTGATAATGCAAAGCATAACAAGTGGCCTAACTATAAACAAGGCAGCCATCTTAGATGAATTAAATAATTAAATGGGCTAAGACAGAGCAAGCTAAGTAGGTTAAAAGTCACTAGGTGGCAGGGGCACGAGTCTGCAAGCCAGAGGCTAAGCTAACTCCTGTTATCCCATTAAAACAAACTAGGATTCACTACACCCTCCCCATTGCCGTAACAGGTATGATAAAGGTACAGGAACCCAAACACTAAAATTGCTCTGAACTAAAAAACTAAAAGCATAAAACCTGGCCAAAAAAGTATTTAAAATGTGTTAAAAAAGGAATAAAAACAGTTAAGCTAAAATACATACAGAGATGTTAATGTCAACCATGACAAGCACAGCGTGTCAAAGCAAGTTAATTTAAATGCATAATTTTAATCGGGAATGACAAGCCAACTCATCAAATTATTTGCTGTACGCACGATCTCGAAGAGTGTCATCGAAGTCACCAACCAAGGACCTAAAAAATGAGTCAACATCATCTGATGTTAAATCGAGTGCTGGGTGGACAAACGGATCCACAGAGTAGTAGTGAGCAGTACTTTCTGGTGTAAAGTCATCCATTGCAGTGCCGTCGTCCATGGTAGATCTCAAAACGGAAGGCTCATAGGTGGCCTCGCGGAGCAACCTCAGTCTCAAGGGGCATGACCGGGTATGAACCCTCATCAGGGACATCAGCAGTTCGTGGTCCACAGGAGATGTCGGTACAACAGCAAGACAGACCATAGGCAGATGTTCAAAGAGGCACCATATGCAGCGGAAAACTGGTTGTATGCACCAGAGAAGGGGCCGAAATGACAATGACCAGTCATGCTCCAGTTCCACAAGCAAGGATGCACCGAAGATCCGAACCATGCGTTCACGGCACAGGGGAGTTGGTGGTAGCGGCTCCATTACTCTGTGTAGCTGGAAAGAAACAACCACTGCAAATCAGAAGAAATAGCAGTAGTAGTCCGCCAATCAAAGCCAAAATAATTGGAAAGCCACCAAATACACTTGAAAAGAGCGAGTGGATGGCCGACGGGATGACTCCGAAGACAGTCTGGAAGATGGACATGAAACCAGACTCGAAAGCCTCAAAGAAATGGACAATCCCAGTAGTGCTTGAAGCATTGAATATTCTGGATACCAGTTCTCCAAAGTGCTTGGGGAAGTTGGTATTTAATAGGGATTGTATCTCGGCTGATGATCTCGCAATCTGGAGAGCATACGTCTCCTTCGCGGATGTCAAGGCGACCTGTTTTTGAAACAATAGCGCCTTTAGCCTGCTCAGCTTGTCATAGTTCACATTAATAGTATCTATGAGGGGCCACATGTCAGATACTTTTATCTCTCGTGTGGGGGGGAATAAAACATGTCCACAACACATAACGACCTTCGAGACCAAGATTGCGTAGGTAATTCCTGGTCGTATGCCGCAACAACTTTGATCGTTCAGTACCACATAACTTCCATTGAAAAGTACATGAAATACCGGGCGAATCAAAGGGATGGGAGTACCCTTCAGCAAACAGGCCACGTTCGCGACCCCCGCATTGCAAAGACCGTGAAGGGACACCTGCTTGCATACCATCGAATGACTAACAGCAGTCTCACATTCCCTTCCGCTAAGAAAGACCTCTGTTTCACCGTTCAGACATTTATAATCAAAGGGCATCTCCTACTCTTCCTTAATATAGCTATCTCCTGGTTGCTCGTACCTTCCCACTGCAAGATGTTTCAGGCAGCTTGAGAAACGAAAGGTCGAAATGGGTAAAATTAATTATGCCATGTAAGAGCCAGATAGTTGAAGGACTCTCTGCTACCATGAAGGGCAAATTATCTAGTTTTTCTACGTGAAGCATGATAAAACTAGCCTCCCTTTTATCCACTGTCTGTTGTTCTCTGGAAAAATTAAAAGCAGCGAAGAATTCACTCCCGTTAATGTACTTCCATGGAATACGGCCATTTTTCAATGTCTGTAGAGTCCAACCCAGCTGCATGATGGAACGTAGCTGTGTCTGTCCATGATATAAGCGGGACAAGTCTGTCTGAGTGATATCAATAGCAGACAACACTATATTTGATAGCGAATAAATCCTGTTGGACAGAGTGTTCATGCCGTTGTTGACAACCGCTAAAGCCTTCTCTAAAAATGTGAAAGTTTCCAAATTTCATTGTACATAGCATATAGGAACCTTTTCGAGCGCTTTTTTCTAGGACCCAGCAGAAAATCCTGCAAGTTTAGATCTTTAGAAAGAGAGTTCAGATGTTTCTTAACTGCGGCTAACGTGTTAGTCTGTACCCATTGCTGGCACAGTTTACCCACACTGTGGGGCATATTTATACTTTTTGACGCAAAACTGCGCTAACGCAGTTTTGCACCAAAACAATTAGCGCCGGCTAACGCCATTCTGAAGCGCCATGCGGGCGCCGTATTTATTGAATGGCGTTAGCCGGCGTTAGCCGACCGGCGCTGCCTGGTGTGCGTGAAAAAAAACGACGTACACCAGGCAGCGCCGGCGTAGGGAAAAATGGCGTTTGGGCGTCCAAAAATGGGGCAAGTCAGGCTGAGGCAAAAAAATCGTCTTAACCCGATTTGCGCCATTTTTTTTGGGCGCCCAGACGCCATTAACATGACTCCTGCCTTAGCAAAGACAGGAGTCATGCCCCCTTGCCCAATGGCCATGCCCAGGGGACTTATGTCCCCTGGGCATGGTCTTCGGGCATAGTGGCATGTAGGGGGGCACAAATCAGGCCCCCCTATGCCACAAAAAAAAAAAAAAAAAATACTTACCACAACTTACCTTTTCTTCCCTGGGATGGGTCCCTCCATCCTTGGGTGTCCTCCTGGGGTGGGCAAGGGTGGCAGGGGGTGTCCCTGGGGGCAGGGGAGGGCACCTCTGGGCTCATTCTGAGCCCACAGGTCCCTTAACGCCTGCCCTGACCCAGGCGTTCAAAAGAGGCGCAAATGCGGGGTTTTTTGCCCCGCCCACTCCCGGGCGTCATTTTTGCCCGGGAGTATAAATACCACGCACATGCCTGGGAGTCATTTTTTAAGACGGGAACGCCTACCTTGCATCTCATTAACGCAAGTAAGGTGTTCACGCCAAAAAATGACGCTAACTCCATGAACTTTGGCGCTAGACACGTCTAACACCAAAGTATAAATATGGAGTTAGTTTTGTGTCGAATTTGCGTCGAAAAAAACGACGCAAATTCGGCGCAAACTGAGTATAAATATGGCCCTGTATGTCATAACTATACCTGTATGTTGACCAGATACAAAGCGAGGGACTGGCCTGTTAATTGAAAAAAACCCTGAAGAGTTCAAGAAATGCGCCGGACACTCATTAGTGTCAGTGGGCCTTATTAACCACCCGCCGGGACTGGAAAGTGAAGAATTATAGGTACCAGCCTTAACCACTGCATCTAGCCTTTCCTCTGTGATATTAAGGAAATATTGCCAATCTTTAAACGTTGCCGGAGTGGGGATACTGGGCGTGTTCATGTCTTTAATTTTTGCTAAACCCAGACATGACATCTGCTGAATAGTATCATTTATGAAAATCATTTGCACAGGAATCAGGCATGCTCGAAATTAAGCTTCCCTACCCTGTATCTGCCAATCTTGTATTCCCAATACACTTTTCAAGTCAATAGTGCTGTTCCTGTTTTCGTAACCTTCAAATACGAGCCGGGAAACAAAGGGATCTGAATAAATCAATTTTGTATCAGTTTGCAAAATTTTCCTAATTTGTGCTGGAGGTAATTTAAAATAATACGACTCCGCATTTATAGTGTCATGCCCAGAAAAATATGTAAATTTATCACTATAGTATTTTGGGCTCCCCACTGGTGGTGTTGAACAGTGTTCCCACTGTGTGTAGCTTAATGCTGGTCTGTGTCTAGTGGCACGGTGTAGGTAGTAATGTCCCCAATTGTTATAGCAGAACATTTCCCCATAATTCATTGTATGTTCATATACAAAATCACTTTCAAAAGCGGAATAGTCCTTCATTTCAGTTAGCATAGAATCAACTGTTTAGACATCCCAGTCACAAGAGACAACATAAGGTGTAATTACATCTGTCATAGATATTTTGAACACATATGGTATTTGAATAATCTCTGTAGGCCTGCATATATCAAAGGGAACTTTGTCCCACACAATCCCATCAGAAATCGGTACTGCTGTAACATTTACAGGGGACAAGTCTCTTTGGACCTTATGTGAGGAATGATATGGAGTTTAAACTTCATCAACAGGCTCAACAGAGGAGCGATCAGGAATATAGTAACCATTTATGAGCAAAAAGAAAACTGTCACAAAACCAACTGATAAAAATAATGCTGAAAATGTCAAACAGAACCATAAATAGTTCCATGGGTATATGAAATAGTTCATTTTAAGCCATTGATACAGCTTACTTCTTGTTGAAACATTGTCCATCGCAGTAGTGGATGAATCTGAAGAAAAGTCATCAATGTCAATGAAATAGCCAGAGGCAGTCTCTGCAAATACAGGAGCCGGTTCATTATCTGTACTTTGGTCCACTTCACGTGGAGGCTCTTGATAGACAGTGTCAACAGTCTGTGAGGTGTTTGTGTAAAAAACAGCCAAATCTAGGACAGAAGTGTCACTGAAGTGGTGACTGGAACTATCCCCATAGTCGAGGAGGTATCTGGAACAGCATTGGACATTGTTGCATAGTCCGTAGTAGTATTGTTCATCCTACTATGTAGCTGTATATCCTGTTGGGTAGTGAGAGGGGATCGGGAACCACCCAAGGGACCTCTTGGTCTACTGTGAAGGATCGGCCACATGGTGTAGTTTGATGTCATCAATGGAAATTAATCTGTTCATTTGGGAACCAGGCAGTGGTGGTAAGGTGACAGTCCTGGTACCTTGAATTCCCAAGACAGGTGCTTTGTATGATGGACCAAATTCCTTCTTCACAGCGATCTTCTCACAAACCAGATCCCCAACTTTAGGAATCCAGCCAGTCGAAGTTTTTGCTAAATCCCTTATTCCTAAGGTGGCATCACTGTATCATCACGAAATTGCTGAAGCTCCTGTAAGACAGTGAGACTTTCATTTATGTCAAATGGTGTTTCTGCTGCCACCATACCAGAGGCATCAAGATCAGGGACATACGAACCTTATAAGGAGTGCGTCCCCCCAAGGACCGCCTTAGAAGATTATTCAGTGCTCTCTGGACCCCATATAGGTGATGAAACCAACTGCTGCCTGAACCTAATACTCGAGCCGTAAAGGACTGCTTTAGATCACGATTCTGCCTCTCCACGGCCGAATTTCCCTCAGGATGGTATGGTGAGGAGTAATGGAGTTCAACACCCATCGTTCCCATGGTGTCCCTGAATGCCTTAGAGGCAAACGCAGGGCCCTGGTCCGAGTGGAATGCTGCAACCGCATATGTACCGATAAAGATCAGCAAGTCTTTTATAACAGTCCGAGCATCAGCCGACTGCCGTGGCCATACCCACAGGAGTCTAGAACAAGAATCTACAGTGACTAGAATATATTTGTATGCACCATCAGGCTGTAAGGGACCACAATGGTCCAGGTACACACACTGTAGTGGCCTGTTGGACACTAAGAGGGATGTCTGCGGTGGGGGTTTGATATTAGAACCCTTTGTCTGCTGGCAAATGTCACAGCAAAGGACATATTTCTTTGTCCGTCTGCATAGACCAGGCCACCAGAAGCGTTTCTGTAAAAGTCTTATTGTGGCCGATATACCAGCATGTGCAGAAGCAATACCCCCATGCGCTGCTTTTACTAGATCTCTGGTCTTTGTTGGGGATCACTCGATCTCTAACCCTAGGAATTGTTGCGTAACCCAAAGCTTTCATGGCAGTCAGTATTTCATTATCCAATCTCGTTTGTGAACGAGCCACTGCAGCCACAAAAGCCGTAGCTACTGCTGCTTTGGCCGCTTCGTCAGCCAATGTATTGCAGTATCATGTACTCCTACACGATGGTGGCCCAATGTATGTACTACATGGACACCCTGTAGCTTATCCTTAAGATCAGCCACCCTCCCCCACAGTATTTTGTGTTTAATGGTGCTCCCTTTAGAATCTCTAGACCCGTTCAGCTTCCAATGATTGAGATAATCATTGTATGACTGAACGCAGTAGTATGAGTCACAGTCTGTTAAAGCCAGGCATCCTGGCTCAGTATGTTCGAGCGCTAGTATAAGAGCTTTAAATTCAGCCAACTGGGCTGTGCAGTCCTCTAGGGTCTGCGTGTAGGTATTGTGAGGGTGGAAGGCTCCATCTTCCATCACACCACTCACGGCTGCGCAAGCTGCTGAGTATTGATGTTTAGTACCTACAGCCGGTTGTGCTGAACCATCAGTGTATATGACAGTATGGTATCTGTCTAGTGGCAAGATATTTAGAGGAGCGGGGTACTCTTGTTCGTACTGGAGAAACTCTTATGTCTGAAGTTTTGGATCAAAAATATAATCAACATCAGTGGCGGTCAAAGACGTTGCCCATTGAATCCAACGTGGATGTAATGCTTTAGCGTTAGGAACGCTTCCTTTTGTGACAGCCTCTAAAGCCGGCACCGGGGAGACAACAATAATACGTTTCCCCTGGGCAAGTGGCCTCTCTTTTATGACGGCCATCTGAACTGCCATTAGAATCTTTTCTGTAGGTGCAAGACGATGTTCTGCATTAGAGTATAAATATGATTTATATGCTATGGGTACCGTGTCACCCTCGTTGAAGGTGACATAAGTAAATCCAATGGCACCAGGAATTATTCTGATGACCAAATTTGTTTTATTGTCACATGTGTATAAGTGTTTAGCTTCTAGCATGTCCTGTTGCATTTCCCTAAGGATGTGTGTGTGTTCAACTGTTTAGTGTCTGCTAGAAAAATTGGGCTGAACCAAGTCATAAAGTGGCTTGATACATTGTGCATAATCTGGAATGTATGTTCTGCCAAAATTAAAGAAACCTAGTAATGACTGCAGTTTCTTAAGTGTGTTTGGAGGGTGCAGTTGAGAGCAAATTTTTCTTTAAAGTGCGGGGCCAGGCTCTTTCCCTCGTTTGATAGCTCATATCCCAGGAACAGTACACTGAGAAAGGCGATCTTGCTTTTCTTAACATTGAATTTGTAACCGAGGTCTGCAAATCCCAAAATGATCCGATTGACCCTTGCAAGATGAATGTCGAGGTCGTCGTCTGTAAGATATATGTCATCCACGTAGGATAACGCCTCGGAATCAATATCATGTAATATTGATGTTACATGAGCTGAAAATAGCCCTGGCCTGTTTTTATAGCCTTGAGGTAAACGACAAAAGCATTTCTGAGAGCCAAATGAGAATGCACTCAGGTCCCGACTTTCGTGTGCTAAGTTCTGGCAGAAAATGCCATTAGATATGTCTAATGTTGTTTTATATTTTTTACGCACTTTGGGGGTGATTCCAAGTTTGGCTGGCGGCGGGCGCCGCCAGCCAAACGGGAACCGCCAGAATACCGCTGCGCGGTCAAAAGACCGCCGCGGTTATTCTGAGTTTCCCGCTGGGCTGGCGGGCGACCGCCAGAAGGCCGCCCGCCAGCCCAGCGGGAAACCCCTTCCCACGAGGATGCCGGCGCGGAGTGGGAAGGGTGCGACGGGTGCAGTTGCACCCATCGCGATTTTCAGTGTCTGCTATGCAGACACTGAAAATCTTAGTGAGGCCCTGTTAGGGGGCCCCTGCAGTGCCCATGCCATTGGCATGGGCACTGCAGGGGCCCCCAGGGGCCCCACGACACCCGTTACCACCAGCCTGGTTCTGGCGGTCAAAACCGCCAGAACCAGGCTGGCGGTAAGGGGGTCGGGATCACCATGGCGGCGCTGCCTGCAGCGCCGCCATGGAGGATTCCCCAGGGCAGCGGGAAAACGGCGGGACACCGCCGGTTTCCCGTTTCTGACCGCGGCTGTATCGCCGCGGTCAGAATGCCCATTGGAGCACCGCCAGCCTGTTGGCGGTGCTCCCATCATTTTAGCCCAGGCGGTCGTCGACCGCCAGGGTTAGAATGACCCCCTATATTGTTTATTAGTGCTGTGCTATGTGAGTTTTGTATAACATATGTGCATGTATGACTATTTAAATGTCTGTAATCAATGAATATCCCTTATGAATGGTCTGGCTTTGCAACGGGGAATAACAGGTTATTCATTGCAGATGTACAGGGCTCAATTACCTCCTGGTACTCAAGTTTTGAGTATTTCCCTCACCGGAGCTTTTGCTTCATGTTTGACAGGATATTGTGGCTGTGGTTGGGGTGTGGACCTAACGGGAATAACATGACAAGGAGAATCCTTGTCCCAACCTACATGATTGCGGTATAATGCAGGTGCCTGCGCTAAAGCCCATTCAACAGCATAGGCTTCTTTTAATGCTTCCGGAACAAGATCGGAGAAAGAAGGCAAAATTACATCTTCCCCATGTGGGAGCTTACGGACGTGCTCAGGTGGCCAATCTCTTTCGGCCAGTAGGATATCCCAAAATATTACACTAATAGTGCGCTCCACGTCTCCCTCTATCTGAATCTTTAAATCATAAACCCTGTCGGGTGGGAGAACGCGGCCATCTGCCGTTTCAACTGCGATAAAATCGCTAGTTGCTGTTGCATCCAGATGATCTTTCAGACTCTGGAGACATATCGTGACCTCTGCTGCGCTGTCTAACAGAGTCACTGCCCACGTCTTGTTCCTCAACAGTGTTCTCAAGTGTACTGGCATTTTTAGCTGTCAGTGCTGCCACCTTTTTCTTTTTAAACTGTGGCTTTTGCTGTAGAGTCTTTTCTTCTTTTTTAATGGTAGACTGCGGCGAGTCTTTCTTTGGTTTTACGTATTCAGTACGTCGATCTGGACGCACCCCTCTCTCGCTATGTCTATCCGGTGCGTCCTGAAAGGAACGAGAGGAACGTGAATCAGTATATCTGTCTGGAGTTTTAATGTTCTCCCTATTTCTGAGATTGTATCTCCTTTCGGAGTTCTCAGGGTGTGGAGAATCAGCTCTCTTATTTCTTCTATCTTTGAAATCTTTTTGTTTGTCCCAGCGCTTCTTAGGGCCCTCTTGTGCCTGCTTTGTACCTTCCTTATGGGTGGTACCTTGTAACTCCAATTTCTTTGGCTTGGCTACCAAACTATCCCACCCTATACTAGCATAGGTATTGGAAATAATTTTCAGTAGCTGTCTCTCTTGTTCCTGGTGTGGAGTTTCCCAGAAACGTTGGCGTATTGCCAGTGCTAACGCTTCCCCTTTAATATTACTGAGTATTATTGAGGAAACTGCGTCTAAATTACGCATTAATTTCACACCCAAATCCAAGGCTGGTACAGCCCTGTGCTCATTCTGTATTTGTTTTAACACCTCCGGTAAATTGGCAAGTGTCGGGGTACCATGTATGGTAGTGTATATAGCAGCTAAGACTGTACCCCATGTGGCGCAGTCATCCACCGAGGGAACCATCCCAAAGGGCAAGCACATAGTGAGCAGTCTTTGTTTTTCCTGTGGCCCCGTATGGGGAAACACAGCTTCCAGCTGATTAGCTTTCTGGGCAATCCAGAACGGTATTTTTTCTCGTTCTATGGGTACTTTACCCATGATAGTATGCACTGTTTGTGGATTAATCCCAGTAGCCAATTGGTAACCACCAGGTGCTGGCAGTGGTGAATGCGCTGGTGCGGTGTTCAATGTTCGCATTACAAACTGAACTAATCGTCTATATAATGTCACTAATTCATTGTATAAATCTCGCAGATCTGCTATTGTCATATTTTGTATGTCTGGGTGAGGTGTGTATGTGGTAAACAGAGGCCACGTTGGTCCGTCATTACTTAGGGGACCTAGCCTCACTCTTTGTATTACATGTGGTAGGGCGCCTTCAAACCAGTTCTGGTGCTCTTGATATGTGAGCGATATTTCATGATACTGGTATGCTCGGTACCGTGGAGGTATGTTTGCAATTGCATATGTGTGGAATGTATGTGTTCTCTGGTCCACCTCAGGAAAGGTGACCCAACAATAAAATGTTTCTGTTTGGTATGCTTCATTAGCCTCTATTATAAGAGTAACATCCCCGCCCTCATCTGTAAGGCCACGCGATAATAAATGTGGTGTTAGAGCTTGTCTAGCATTTTCAGGAAGGTCAATGGCAGCAGCCATTTTTGTTTAGAAAAACGGAACACCAAAAATGGGGAGTACAAGTCCTTTTATGAGTTCGAGCTCAAACAACCTACAGTTTAATCAGGTGCTACCATTCAGCTGAGGAGGAATTTCCCAACGACCACGGACGTCTCCGTATAATGGTACTTAGGGTACCTGTCGTCTGTGAGACAGTGATAGTCGGGGTATCCGTAAATTAGTGCCTTGTAACCGGGCGTCTATTGCCACGGTTACGAACCATAACCCCGAGCCGATAAGCTCATACCCCAGGGGTACAGGAGAGTGAATCATTAAACCGGAAGTGACGTCGGAAGAGGAGTTCCGAGTCGCAGACACAGAAATAGAGAGAGACGTAGGACAACAGGGGTGGAGGTCCGACAAGCGGGAAGGAGACTTGTGGACAGAGACCGGAGAGAAGGAGATGCCCGGAATCCCAGGAGAACAGCGAGACGGGGAAACAGGAGAAAGGAAAACCGCCAACAAGGACCGACGGAGACTGGAGACAGGAGAACAGCTGTGGGAGAAGCCGAAGATCCCCAGAGAGACGCTGAGGAAAAACGAAGGGAGCCGCCACGTCCCAGGAGGGGCGTGGCATACTCAGGTACGATCGTACCTCACCTTTAAACTTCTACCCGAATGGCTGAAGGGTGGGAAAAGCCTTGATGGAGTGGAGGGAGGATTGGGGAAGAGGTGTTTTAAGGAAGGCGATAACATTTAACCCACGGACAGGGTGGTGATAATAACCACCCACCTATAGAAAATTACTAAAAGAGAGAGAGAGAGAGACTATACACGGGAAGGTGAAACCACTATAAGTCTAGTTCCCACGCACAAACCTGCACCCCTACCCTCCCACAACCACACTAACCATATACAAACCCTAAAACCAACATCTGCACTTACCTTTTGTCCCGTTCTTTCTATTTGTTTTGGGGAAACTGGTCCACCTCTACTGGGACGAGCTCCAGACCCTACTCAACCATCAGACGGACGGGGTTCAGTCATCCACCGGAAACGCCCTGAAGGAAAGCAAATACATCACATCACAGTTATGAACTAAAAGGAAGAAGAAAAGTTTCCCCAAGAAAGAGATAAGAAAGACTCTGGAATAGAATACTAATAAAGGAAATATCAACCAAGCCCGGTGCCTATAGAGTTATTTCAATACCCATCACGTGTAAACCCAGAACCCATTACATGCCTAAACACCATCGTTAGTGGCGCCATGTCGTAATTTGGACTCTTGCTCTGGGCAAGACTGCTGGTTAAAGGATGACAGTACTTTTGTTTGCAGGCGACTATGCCTATCCTACAACAAATCTCAACTGTTGTCCCAACCTCACCGGCTCACTAGCAGCACCTCACCGGAAACACAATAGTAACAGGTGATTTGTGGCAACCTTTATGCATGGACTCGAGAATAACACATCTCAGGGAGTGTCGTGGTTAAACGGAGATTACCCCTTTCTCACAGATATATCATGTCCCATACAAACACTGACAAAGATGCAGTAAAGTTTCAATAATTTTTATTTAACACAGCTGCAATTTGCGATATGATGCATGGGCTGCAATGATTAGGATAATGAATAATGCAAGAAACAGAATTGTGAAGACGAGAGTCATTATTACAAAGACCCCCACCATCTTGCAATGCATGTAAAAGACATACGAGATGTAATATGCCCTAATACCCTAATGTGATAGACCTAACCTCCTACCTAAAGGAGAGCTGGGTTTGCTAAACCTAATCTGCCAATGCCATGTCCATGAGAGGAGCCCCCAACCCTCGTTACCTTGGAATGAGGTCTCCATCTCCGACTCCGCAGAGACACGAAGATGGGTCAGCGTCAAGATGACGTGCAGCATCGGTATCAGCGATGGTGGCGATGCCCTCTGGTCGGAATCCCTCTGATTATCTGTCTAAAGTGCTATGTATTTATACAGATCTACTAGGACGTAGGTGTGTTCCCAAACAATAGATAACAGACATGCTTGGGACGGCAATTATTATAAACAATCCCTCGAAAGTATAGAGAGGGAAAATCCCTAAGTGTGAACACCTATTGTTTGTTTGTCTTTATTGCTTGATCTTGACGCCTTAGCGCAGTGGCACTGATAATGCAAAGTATAACAAGTGGCCTAACTATAAACAAGGCAGCCATCTTAAATGAATTAAATAATTAAATGGGCTAAGACAGAGCAAGCTAAGTAGGTTAAAAGTCACTAGGTGACAGGGGCACGAGTCTGCAAGCAAGAAGCTAAGCTAACTCCTGTTATCCCATTAAAACAAACTAGGATTCACTACACTATGTCCAAGAGCTTTTCCACTTTATCTTGGGCTACACCAAGGACACTGCTTTGCAGCTTGACAGGGTGCATTTGGTAGGTCATTCCGGGAGCACCAACGCACAACCCCCAGATATCCTGCCCTGTGACCATGACTTCCAGATTATAGAGGACATTCTAATGGAAGGCAGGAGACTTGTACCCCCTCCATTTCTGAGATCATAAACATGGTGTTCTTTCAGGACATCTACGTACTTACCCTCCAGTGTCAGAGACTTTAAACCGATCATCGATTTACTATGCACTAAGGAGATCTCATATGGATGGGGTCATCCCTTCAGACTGGTCTTTCACTGGGAAGGCCATATTTATCAGCCCAAAACACTGGAGGAGGCATGTTGCATCCTGGCTCTCCTGGAGGGGCTCTCCTACCCACTGGGCCCTGGGTTCCCCTTGGGGCTTTCCCCCAAGTGCTACATTCTGGTGGAAAGCAACTAAATCTAAGAGGCACCCTCATCTTGGACCAAAGGAAAGAGCCCTAGAGCACCAAGCGTTGCTGGACAGACTGATGTCAGATACTGGCAAGAACTCTGTGTGGCACCTCTGACCCTCTGCAACCTTACTATATACATTAGCCGGGGAACCTCCTTTTGTTGATCTGGTCTGGAGTGGTGGCAGGGGGGAGTTGATGTTACTTCCACAGTTCTTGCAGGTCTCAGCTCACCTTCCTAACTGTATCATGCCGTGTACACAGTTCTCCATTGTTAATGGACTTGTTTACAATTTAGTCTTGTTTATTGATATGTTCGGTTTTTCTTATTTTTTACTCCTTCAGGATGCACAGCCCGCTCCAAGCAGCACACACAAGCCAGGGTTCAGATACCCCCGCCCAAACTGCCCAGCCTTGCTTCTCTCTAGGCTGGACATTCAAGTAAGGGCTAGTTGTGTAGCTTACTCAATACACTTACACTCCAGAGGTCAAACTCACCAGTCTCAATGTCAGAAGCCTAAACAACCTGACCAAGCGGTCTGCAGTCCTGTCCTTCCTGGAACGGAGTTGCAGTGACTTCTGCCTACTCAATGAGACCCATTTTCTGGCCAAAAATGAGCATAGAATGAAATCCCACTGGCTTTCTCACCAGTTTCGGTACTCGAGACATATAAAAAAGCATGGGGTGGCGATTCTCTTTACAGGGCCTTTCGGGGAGCGGTGGTGGGTAAAGGGACAGAGATTAAAGATCGGATGCTTGCATATCGGATACAAGTGGGCCATCTTTCCGTGACGCGCGCTTCCCAGTATGTCAGCAACAATGGGCAAGAACAATTCATTATAAGAGCCATAACACATATATTGCAAAGCCCTCACCCTGCCATTCTATTGGAAGGCAACCTAAACCTTGTCATGAATACTGACTGGGACCACTTGGGCCAACAGTTTTGTCAACCTGAGGCCTCTTTGGCTAAAAGATTACATTAGCTGAACGAATGTGGTGGCTTGAGGGACGCACGGAGAAAAGACCACCTTAATGACCAAGACTAAACATTGTTCTGCAGCCCATAAAACCTATGCCCGCATTAACTACTACCTAGCCACACCTGCTGTACAAAATCTTATCAAAGATGTGAGCATTTTCCCTATGTCCTTATCTGGCCATGTCCCTTTACACTAGTTCTCTAAATAGATCAGGTTAGCACCGTACCTTCTCACTGGAAGATCCAAGATAGCCTCCTACGAAATGAGACCAATGTTGCCACTGTGTGCCCGATGATCTCTGACTTCCCCTGGAACAATGACACAGGGGAGCCATCCATGGCCTCTCTTTGGGCGACACTAAAGCTGGTAGTTAGTGTGGAACTAATAGCCATCTCAGAGGCTGACAACCACTGAAGGAGGGAGAAACTAAAACACCTTGAGAAAGTATTTGAATTAGAAAGCATACACAAGCATACTGGGGAGCTTAGGGCATGGCAGGACTTAGGTAGGGTATGATTACAACTCAAACATCTAGACCTCGACAGGGTGGAGTTTGCACTAACAGGTCTTAGCACAAATTCTACATAGAGAGTAACCAATTTGGCCGGATGATGGCCTACCACCTTTTGGCTAAAACACAACTGCCAACTGTAAAGTAATAGGCAATGAGGGGGTTGTTGAGATCGGAAGGGACAGGCAAATAGCGGTGGTTTTCTATGACAATTACTAAACACCATACTTGGCCCACGACTACCATCCCTCCTCTGTCCAACCATACATGCTCTTTTCAATCAACACCGAAAAGACGTTCCACAGAGTACATTGGCCCTATATGTTTGCATTGTTTAAACATTTTGGCTTTGAAGATAGATTTTGCTGGTGAATTCAGAGTGTCTATAGCTCTCCACAAGCCACGGTGAGGGTTAACGGAGTATCGTCACAGCCCTTCCCTATCCAAAGGAGTACGCTGCAGGAGTGTCCGCTCCCTCTCCTGCTTTTTGCCCTATACAGGGAGCCACTAGCCCGGTGAGTAAGAGCAGCCTATGCCATTATGTGCGTACCCTTTGGAGATGGCCAACATAACTGATGGCCAGCCTTTATGTGGACATTGTCATTATAGCCCTCATGGACCTGCTATCAACCCCACCTGTCTTATTGGGAGAACTTCACTCTTTTGGGGATGTTCCTGGGTTCAAAGTCAACCTTAAAAAGTCCCAAATGTTAAACCTATCTCTTTCAATGCCACACGAAGCACACCTCTGTACTGTGTTCCATATTACTTGGGCCAAATTGTCCATACCATACCTCAGTATTCCATTGGCCCATACAATAGATAAGACAGTAGAAATCAGCTATATTGCTCTCTTCATGTACAGACAGACTTGGCTCACTGGTGCCAGCTCCACCTTTCCCGGGTGGGCAGGATAGCAGCTGTTAAAATTACTGTTCTCCCAAAGATTCTATATGTCATCCAATCCCTGCCGCTGGTGCCTCCTAGACACACTCTCTGGACCTTGTAACCAGGGATCAATAACTTTATCTGGGATGATAAAAAACACGGCTACATAGGCAGCTACTTTACCTTTTGACCCTTGAAGATAGGATGGCTGTTCCATTGATTACAAGATATTACCAAGCTACCCAGCTCTGCTTTCAGGTGGGATGGGGAAGACCCACCTGCGAGAAGCACTGGTGCTTTATGGACCAGGTGGTGGTGTGAACCCATATATGTAAGGAATCCTGCCTACCACACAGACATAGGGCCTGAGGTCTCTACTAGTCCCTAGTGACCAGGTCCACCCTCACGGTGTAGGACGCTGTGGAGCTCCGGGCGAAGCTGACCTCCGTCCCCTTCCCCCATGACTCCCATAGTAGCCCACCCCGAATTTATGCCAGGCATGCAGGAGGAAGGTTTTCGAATGTGGCAGGAAGTGGCTGCAAACTCATATGCTGCACGTTTGATCCCCAAGGAGTTATCCGATTGGACCGAATGTAGACAACCTATAGCCTAAAGGAGACAGGTCCTCTCCAGTAGTTGCAAATTCGGCACTGGGTGATGCACCCCTCTGTTAAATCGAACACTGAGCACCCACTTACGCCCTTTGAGAAATGGGCCTTCTTATGGGGCATCTTATCAAAGAAATCTATGCGTTACTAGGTCAGGTGCCCATGCGAGATAAAACAGCAGGATAGAGACGATGGGCCGGGCACTTTCCCCCAGAGACTGGGAGGATATCTATTACCAAGGCTGCCATATGGTGCACAACATGGCTAGCACAGAAGTGGCATACAAAATAGTTTCGTGTTGGTACCTCGAGCGTGACTTCAAAAATGGTGTCCGGAATGCACAAAAGAATGCTGGAGGGGCTGTGGCAGGACAAGCACTTTGCAGCATTTACTCAGGCAATATCCGGAGCTGGTTCGCTTTTGGGAGAGAATTCTGTATAATATAGATGGGGCCTTTGAAATTCTCCCCGTGAACAGTGATACACCTGTGTGACAATCACTCTCATCTATTTAATAGGTCATATAAACATATGTCTTCCCTTTCTCTGTACTACTACATAATACATGCTTGAAAAAACTCTAAGCTTGTGAGCCACTTAAGGTACGAAATACGTGTTGGCTGTCACAACCTTGCTCTTAGGCAGAAGAAAAATATGGAAATCACAGAGCACAAAGAAACAAAAAATAAAAATGCAATGTATTTTATGTACTGTGTAAATGTACTCCATATTTTGAATTGGTTATTGATTACACTATATAGAATTTTGGCTGTTTGCATTCTTTGTTTTTTTTCTTACATATATTTGGGATATAGGGCCCTACCCAAGGTGAACAGAATGCATGTATAGATCAAGCAAACCTGTTAGCAATGTAGAACCTGACTACATAGTGGGAGTACCGGACTTGGTGGCCCCAACTACTTTCTTTCTTCACCATTATGATTAATACATCTCTCATTGATTATGATTGTCAATAGAGAGTATCAGTATAGTTTTCATAGAGTGAGCTACTTACAGATATGTAGTCAACTCTGCTGTAAATGGCATGATGTGGAATAAAATAGGCTGGTCTTCTCTTGGAAGTAATAGACTCTTCACAAATCTAGGAAGCCTGTTGGAGTGTGTCTTTTTTAAATCAATATTAATATGAAAAGCTTGCAATATATTGGGTGATGAAGCTACATAGAAAATGTGTTAACATAGAAAATAATGCACGCGTTGAAATGTGCCCACGGGGAGTGGCTACCAATGTATACGAAGACTTCTGAAAATGCTTATTAATTCTGAATTATTATGCAATAATGTTTGAATTTGGGTTAGTATTTCTGTGTACTTTGAAACTATCCTATACCCCATTTTTGTCTGATGCTAACTTCTTCTCTATCTGAGGGAAGTAATCCATTCTGTAGCTATGCTATTTTGAGACTCTGCCCCGTCCTATCTCTGCTAATGGTGAATCGACTGATATCCTGAGGACGAAGACTGATGCTGTTTGCTGATCTGTTGGATTGATAACTATCCGATGCAAATTGTAATTGTCTATTTGCCTTTTCTTTCTAGGTACCAACTGCTATTTTGATAGAGGCCTTAGTTTAGATGTTTTTTAAATTCGTGTTCACTAAGGGCCAGATGTAGCAATATTGCATATTGCGAGTTGCAATTTGCGAGTCCAAGCGACTCGCAAATTGCAACTCGCAATTTGCAATGCAGAACGGTGTCTCAGACACCGTCTGCGAGTCGCTATGGGGTTGCAAAGACCCACCTCATTAATATTAATGAGGTGGGTCGCAAATTGCGGCCTCATAGCGACTATGGGCACTTGCTAACATGGAGGCCTGCTGTAGTCAAAAGCCTTAAAGGAAAACGAGCTGCACTTAAAAAAAAATCCGAAACCTTTAGTTTCGGAATTTTTTCAGGGTAGGTAGTGGTCCCTTGGACCATTACCTGCCCTGAAAAAATATTTTGTGGTCCATTCACAAAGGGGAAGGGGTCCCATGGGGACCCCTTCCAAATTGCGAGTGGGTTACCATCCACTTCAAGTGGATGGTAACTGCGACTCCATTTGCGACCGCATACGCGGTCGCAAATGGAATTGCATACCACTGCGAATCGCAAATAGGAAGGGAACACCCCTTCCTATTTGCGATTCGGAAATGCATTTTGCGAGTTGGTCCCGACTCGCAAAATGCATTTCTGCATTGGAAACTCCGGTTTGCAACTCGCAAACGGCAATTTTTGCCGTTTGCGAGTCGCAAACAGTTTCCTGCATCTGGCCCTAAGTGTTTTGCATGAAGCCCAACATGCTAATGCTAATTTGAGGTTAGTTAAGGTGTTCACTAATATTTTGTGCAAGTAGACAAATGACTGAGTTCTTGCTTTGTTTATTCATGTACTAATGAGACTCTGCTAAGTTGATTCATATAAATGATGTGCCTAGATGCTGAATGAATATAGCTGATGCATTGATTAAGTCGGGCTTTGATTACTGATTGGATTGTTTTGGTGGGATTTATTGCTAATGAGATTAACAGACATGATGTTAGATTGTAACCAATAGGGAAATAAATATCTTGACTTTTGACTAAACTGGTGTGGTTATTCGTGACTGTGAAGTCAATGGTTTGTTCGAAAATTAATTCTTATTAAATGTTTATCGACTAGTGATTGTTATTATTGATTGTTTATTGATCTATTGATTTGTGATGCCAGGAAAATATTTCATACTGGGAAGTTCCCAAATGTGGTCCAAAGGTTTGTCGACCTAAACTCGTCTCCTGGTAAGTTTACTTGTCAAGGCTCTGACGCGCTAACAAGCCCAACTGATTGTTTCACAGAGATGCCTGGCATGAAGGGTTGGTGGAGAAGGGGAAGTGGGTACGTACTTCAATATCTCACCCACTGCTGTATTAAAATCCCCAGACAAAAATCACCTGTAAGTCTTTTATATATCCAAATCATCACACCCCTAGAATATGTAGAATCTGGAGAGTAATATAGTTCACCTCTTCTTGTTTTGTCAGCTTCATATGCTCCAAGGAGTATAGGTGGGTTTCTTGGAGAACTGAGATCCCCACTCATGGACATGAGGTGTTGTAGTGTCCTATAGAACTTTTGCAATTATCAAGACCGCTGACATTTTATGTCACTGCAGGTATATGGACAGCCAGTCCTTCATTGGTGCAGAAGTGAAAGTGTAATAAATCTCAGTCCCCACTGTTATCCCTTGTAAAGTTGCTATATCATTTCCCCTTCAGTCGGCAAAATCAAAACGCTTTCAGTTCCAACAGTGTTTTACTATAAAACACAACTGTATCTCCCATAAGCTGAGCTTCGTATCTAAAGTAAACCTTAATAAACTACTTGAGATTGTGCTGAATGTCAGGAACTGAAACGTCCCACCAACCCCTGCCCATTATAAAAAACAAATTTAACATCAAGCTATAACAGTAGTAGAGTATGATAGGCACAGGCCAGAGCTCGCCTCCAATTCCCAAGGGCCTATTAGGACGGTGGCACAAGTACCAACATGGCAGTGACATTTTCCAAAACACACAGAAGGGGTTTATTTTCCAAGGCTGTATGTTGGACCACACCATGGGCTGCATGGTGGCTTTAACACAGGGAACCACTAATAGGACCTCCCACACCGTGGAGCCTCAGGGGTCACCAGGCACCAATGCAAGAGGGCCGCCTTTCTTAACAGTGACTTTTGTCTCCTTCTACGTACTGCCATTGTCTGTGTAGCTGAGGTTGGTGCCTCGATCCAGTCACTGTGTCCAACTCCTCCTAGAGCAGTGGTTCCCAACCTGTGGTCCGGGTACCCCTGGGGGACCGGTAAACCTTCTCAGGGGTCCAGACTGCTTAGAAAATTAAATAATATTAACAGATTAGGTTCCCAGCTTTCAGTAATGAGTGTGGGGGTCCCTAGATTCCAGTAATGATAAAGTGTGGGTCCACAGAAGTCAAAAGGTTAAGAACCACTGTCCTAGAGTATATGTTCTGGCATGTCAATGCTCGTGCCAACCATGTATTCAATCTGAAAGAACTTCCGGAGACACGAACAAGTGAGATTTTTAATTGTTGAAGTTTTTCAGCGTTGCTGAAAGGAGTAGCAAGTATTTCAAACCTGTTATCTAGGTCTGCGCTTCAAATCTTTAAAGGATTTGCATTGATGCTGAATGTTTTGTGGGTAGTGAGGATGTTGAAAGGCGTAGCCATTCATAGTACCCAGTAGGGTAAGTAGTGTGCAAGTCTGAATACAACGGCGGGTAAAGATGTGCATTTAGTTGCAGTATCTTCTGTAGCAAGGAGCATAGCCGCCCTTGAAGTGCAAGTAAAGTGCATAATAAACAGATATATACTTGTGTCAGTCTCTTAACATTAATAAAACCTGTTTATCATTATGGTTGTCCATTGAACAAGTCGGTTGGTTACATGAAGAGTGGTTCTTCAGACCAACTGCGAGGCAAGAAATATGTACCACCCATGAAACAACTTGCACACAGAAGCTGTGACTACCCCACATCAGTTATAATCCTTACGGAAGCCTTTTCCAGATTTGGTGGTAGTCGGAGGCAGTTTGGGTTTGCTTTACTGGCTACTCTTCTAATAGACACAGCTGAATGATTGGTTTGCGAAGCGGGGCACGTCTGCTTTCTGGCGCAGGGAGTGTTCAGCATCTGCCTGTCCCTTATTGCAATTTTCGTTTCCACCCTTGCGAGAAACTTTACAAAGTGGCAGTTCAACTGCGAGCCCCTTGGAGCACAGCAGGCTAGCTCAGCCTGCCCCCATGTGCGTATTCTTCTTTGATTGAAGGAAGCTCCAGATAGCTGTCTCCTTCCCCCATTAGCTCCTTACAAGAGCATATCAGATGTGGCAGATCTTCGTTGCCACTTCTACACAAATGACGACCATTCTTTGTGTGGTTCCGCTGCCAGGGGAGAAGATGTAGTAGAGAGGGAAGCAGACCTAAGTGATACTTCAAAAACTTCTCCCTGACTGTAATTGCGCTCCCTGTGTTGGAATATTGTTGAGGTGCTGCTGTCCTGTAATTATTTAAGTCAACAGGCTCTGCGTGCTAGGACAACCTTATCTTCTCTCTGCAAAAGAGATTTTATTGCCTTTCTAAACAGCTTTTTGAAGCCCAAGTGGCTGGTGGGAGTTTTCCAGAGCTGGGTTAGCCTGGTGACTAATGATGATTCATGGAGATAATCTCGAAGTGTCCCTATTTTGCTACACCTGCCAGAGGTGGAAGTTCTAGTTGTTGGGATCTGCCTTCCTAATTTTATTCCAACAGCTTATATAGGCCCCTCCCTCTGGCCAGAGTTTGCTTTTGAGAGCCAAATTCAAACCTATTCTGAGCAGGTGCAGTATAATTAGGGAGGTTGAAAATTATTCTGTATGCTCTCGTCACTATGCTGTTCAATATGTTTGCGTACCTTCCTCTCAGTGGTTCGCTCCCATACATTATGGTCAGTTGCAGCTTGGCTTGCACTACCTGAAGAAGGGGCATCAGTGTTGACCATGCTAGTTTCCTCTTAGGAGTTTTGAGTGTTATGGCCAGTGCCAGTGCCTTCCAATTTATTGCCTCTTTCTGGGGAATGAATGACCTGTTTTTGTTGATGATAATGCCCAAATATGTATATTTGTCTGCTGAGTTAATTGACATTTACAGGTTGATGATCTTCTCTTATTCCTAATCAGCATAGTATTGATTTATTCTGGGTTGATGGTCAGACCATTTTCAACTGAGTACTCTTGCGTGGTAATGAGCAGGCGTTGCACCCCCACTTGAGTGTGGCTTGCCAGGACCAAGTCATCAGCATATAAGAGGTTCGAGAGAATAATACCACCTTTTTGTGTAGCCATTTTAGCTATAGTTTTATACACGTTATTTTAGCAAACTAGGCCTGCCGCTGTGCACTTTAACCTAGTTATATTTTATTCTGCTTCGTTTTTATTATTTTAACAATAGCCACATTTGTGGTCTTGTTTTATTTTCTCTATCAAGCTGTTCTTTGCCTAGGCCAGCACTACGTTCTTAAACAAGAAATTTCTTTCACTCTGTGCTTTTCTTAAGGCTACAGTAAGAAAGGTGCCCTGCAAAAGTGGTACGCTTTGTCTCTAATGTTCACAGCAACATACACACTCTTACGTGAGGATCCTTTCTTGGAACATCAGCTGTTTGACCCATGTACGTTAGAGGGAGATTCCAGCCAGATGATCACAACTGCATGCTGATTTCTGAACGCTTCGTTAAAGCTGCTTATGTAGACTACAGGCCTCTTGCTCAGGTATGAGGGATGATGTCTTCCCAGGGGAACCTGAAGGGCAGAGTTAGAGCTTAACATGCTGTGCTCTAACATAGCCTAGGTAGGAACTATCCTTCTCAACCTTAGTGACAATATGGTAGAGTTATTTTTGTGTTTTATTCTCCTTGTCACAATTTTAATCCTGTCATCCTTCATCGTCCTAGTTATTGCAATACACCCTTTAATATCTAAGATGCAGTTACTTCAATAAAACCTTATTGAACTATATTCTGCCTCTGATTGTCCCTGCATATGTGAGACTAATGTAACTGAGAGAGACGGATGAGATCTGAGTGACCACGATTTCCCTGAGGAGTCATTTTTGTCATGCACTTGGTTGCCCAATCATCCCTGCTCTTAGGGAGAGATGAGGCACTGCTAGTTAGCCAGAACAAAACCCAGATTAGGCTGACAGGTGTCACCTGTAGTGGGTTTAGACTCAGTGCCCCACAGTACAAGTGATTCTTCCGCCCGCATCCAGTAGTCTCATTAGGATAATGAGAACCTACGCAACAGCCTAGTTTTGGGGTGTGCGGGTTACAGATGTTTACTTTTGTGTCAAGTCTGCCAAAAAGAAGTTGAACAGAATGAGTGGGAGAACACACCCCTGCTTCAGCTCTTTAGTTGCTGGAATTTGTTTGGAGCGCATGACTGTCTGGTGCCCAGCTTGACCTAAAGCCATGTGTTTGTGTGAAGCAAGATGAGCATATTCGGTAGGGCCTGAGGGATTTTCCAAATGATTCAGTTTGTACCAAAGTTTGCCCCTGTCAACATGATCAAAAACGGCCCTATAGTCAATAAAGCAGGGGTGCAGAGGCATCCTAGAGCCTTTTGCTTTGTCGATCAGGAGAGATAGTGCTAAGGTGTTAGTTGAAGTGCCCGTTAGCTTTGAAAATCTGTCTGGTTTGGGGGAATTATGGCTTTATCAGAGGCCCAGGTGGCTATTTCTTCTACCTGTGTCTCATTGTCGATAAGTGCCACTAGGCTGTAGTTTCCCCCCCAATCTTGGAAATGGGGGAGATTATAGATCCTCCCAAGAGGCTGGTATTACATCCTCAAGCCTGATTTGTAAAAAGCGTGATTTAAGTGCCTCCGTCCAGTAATCTGCTTTGTGCTTGATGAGAGCAGGGGAATTCTATTTGGGGCCAGGACACCTTCAAGCCTGCCCTTTGCGATTTGACTTCTAATTAGTTTGTTTTATGCCAATGTCAGAGTGTTTGGTTGATGTGCTGTAGGTTGAAATGGTAATTGGTGGACTGCCTTCTGGTCAGTGCTATTAGAGGTTGCTTTCTCAGATCCTGCTGGGGCGTGGCTGGAAAGGCTTCTGGTGGGCTGCTGGATCTGATTTCTTCATATATATGTAAGGTGATTCCTCCGTGAGCTGGGTGCAATAGCTTGTTGGCAGTTTTCCAGAATCATGCACTGCCATTGTTCTTTGTGTCTGAGAGTAGTTTCGCCCAGAGCTGATCTTCCTGCATCCTCTTTATGAACTTCAGCTTGCTTAGCGAAGTTTCTTGTTGTCTCAACACCAGTTGTAGGTTGGAATCCCCCAGCCTGCCTGCAAAAGTTTGTCAGGTGTCCATTTCTTCAAAAAGAGGTACACTGATGTTCTGTCAGCCATCTCAGGAAATCGCAAGAACCAAACGTTTTTATGGCAGAAGCACCCCATTTTATCTTCCGGCCTGTTCAAGCATTTATGTGGGCCCTTGGAGACTTTGCAACCCTTGTACGGATCTTAAAGACATTGTCGCTAAGGGTTTTAACCACCTACTCAGTAGCCTTGGTCCTACCTTCAACCTTTAAGAGATCAGCCCTTATCAAGTTTATATTGACTGAAACAGAGTCTGTTTTATGCTCTAGTATGAACTGACGGTCTATTATGGCTGACGTCACATGGTGTCTCCCACTTCCCCATCAGGGCAGTCAGCTTTATTGGCTTAGTCTCCTTACTAGGTGTGTATTGCATGATCTTACTTACCTGCATTTGTTTGACAACTTTATCTTTCACAGTTTTAATAGTGTCATCTGTAAGTGGCAACACCACTATGTTGGAGCCTGGCAGTGTGGTGACATGGGTCTCACTAGGTACCAAGAGTCCCTACTTCGGAGTCTTGTCTATATTGTTGCCCCAGAGGGTGCATTGAGCCCCCAGCCCATCACATTCACCAAGAACAGCTCATGCCCACTCCCAGCAAAAACTTTTTGTGTCTCAGGCCCTAAGATCTACCTCATTGCAATATTAATTTTGACTGGTGATTTTAGCATTAGGCGTATCAATAATGAAAGGCAGACTCGTTTTTGTGGTGTAACTTGATAAAATCTGGGGCATTTCTAGCTCAAGAAAATAACTGATAGAGGTTGCCTCCTACTTCACAAGTTAGAATCTTTTGAATGGGAACCTACAATCACACATGACAGTCATTTCTCACTGATGGACCATTCATATGCCTATACATTGCCTTACTTTGTTAATGTAATCACCAGCCGCAAAGGATAAAGAAGAGTCCTCTCTCAGTATTCAACTTTGACGAGCATTCAATGGTTTTCCTCAAAGTCGTCTTTTTTGTAAAATCATTCAGAATTCACAGTTTTGCGAGGCATTTAGAAGTAATTTTAATCAGTGTTATGGTGGGTGTAAGCACTGTTAAAACATTTGACTCTGTAATGGTTGAACTTAATGGTATTATCCTAGAGAAAGCTGCTGGTAAGAAACAAGTTCCCCACCATAAAAATCATTGCATAATCACAACGGTATGGCCTTATTTACGAGAAAGTGTGCAGCACGGCTCTGCGCTAAAATTGGCAGCTCTGCGCTACATCAGTTCAGAAATGCAGGGATGCGCTGTATACGGTTCACCCCTGAGTTTCCTCTAGTGCTGGTGCTTCATTTAACTGCCTAGCGCCAACGCAAACACCCTTGCACCATAGTGCAAGGGTGCCTGCGTTGCAGGGAATGATTGTTTATGCGCAGGAGGTGTCCCTTCTGGCACATAAACAATCATTAATGGTGCATTGCTAGTTCTATAGAAGTAGCAAATCTTCATTATTTAATGATTGTTTATGTGTAGGAAGGGTCACCTTCACACACATAAACAATTATTCACAGACACGGCTCGCGGGGTTCACAGGGGGTGGGACGGCACGTGTGGGAGGGGGTGAGGGGACATTAAAAACATTCAAAACAGTTTTTTTTAAACTGACCTCTGCTCCGCACGCCGCTCCTCTCCTCCATCACTGAAGGTACAGGCTCCCAGCCCGCAGCCAATCCTGACACTGCTCAGAGCAGCATCAGGATTGCTGGTAGCACCCAGCCAGGGTACTCCCAGGCAGACTGGGAGCCTGTGCAGGCTCTCTCCAGCCCCGCAACTGTATTGGCGGGCTGGAGAGAGCCTACTGCGCATGTGTGTTTGGCCGAACCAAGACGGCCGGCCAAACATACATGAGCAGCGAGTGGAGTGCACAGTGCAATCCCCTCAGTACTCATCACCCCACATGCCCCGCCCTTTAACAAGGAAAGGATAATAAACCTAGTTTATTATCCTTTCCCTGTTAAAGAATTTGCAGCAGTTGCTGCAGGCGGGAGCAATGCCACTGATCATTAATGCCATTTTGCTCTTTCCATGTGTGCTGCACAGAAGAAGAAGCAAAAAGGGAGGAGACATAAAAGTATTTCTTCTCGTTAGGCCATGCTAACCCCACCCATGGGGTAGCATTTGTTTTTGGCTCTGCCTTAGGTTTACAATTCCTCGTAAATCTGGAGCAGCAACAAAATGCAATGGGTGTTGCAGTGGAACACCCACAGCAGCATCCATTGCACACCCCTTCCACTCTAAGTGATGCAGATG
Source organism: Pleurodeles waltl (assembly GCF_031143425.1). NCBI lineage: Eukaryota > Metazoa > Chordata > Amphibia > Caudata > Salamandridae > Pleurodeles > Pleurodeles waltl. The sequence goes on along the minus strand of NC_090443.1, from coordinate 15,582,755 downwards.
AAGGGGCCGTATTTACAAGGCTGCGTTAAGCCACAAAAAGTGGCTTAACGCCACATTGTAAATATCTCACAAGGCATTGCGCCACCAAAGCGTCCCTAAAAGTGACACTCCGGTGGCGCAAGGGCCCCGTAAATGCGTCCCTTAGTTTCCACAAATGTCAGACAGAGAAAATACCCTGTCATGGTTTGTAGATGCACGTTGCATAAGTTTGAATAGTCCAACTATTACTGCAAATAGGTGGTAAAATTTACCATTTGTCTAAAGGGCTTGAGATAGGAGAGGTCCTGAAGAAAGCCTGTTGACCCAGAAGGATAAAGCGTAGGGCTGAAACATCATCAGGTGTACTTTATTTAGATAATACACCATAGAAGCATACATAAGACATAGAATCACTTAAATAAACCTTTCCATAATAGATTTCCAATAGATTAAAAAGGATTTAAAACAAGGCAAACCTAATTGCTAATTGGCAGTCAGCTACATAGTGCAAAATTGCTGGTGTGCTATGAAAACCACAGAATGTAGGTATTACAAGCAGTTAGTAATAGATATTCGCATTTTGTAGTAGTAAAACTTGCTTGGAAATCAACTGAAGCCCAGGTAACATGATCTGGCCAGTCAGCATAGTTTGAGGCCTCTCTAAGGCTCACAAGAGGTCCTATACATGAACTATTAATTAACTAGTTTGAAATTATTGCAGCTGAAACTGCCCTTTCAAGATGGAAAATTAGCAGCATATGTGTATAATTGAAAATAAAATACATTACGAAGTGTTCAAGCCATAAAAGGCACATATAACCCCACCTCTTTGTTTTTTTGGCACACAGCCCTAAGACCTCTGCATGGGCAATAGGATTATTGCACATATAGCCATCCATACAGGATCAAGGCATGCCAGCACATGTATATAATTAGGTAATTCAATAAAGTGTAAGAGCATAACAATGCAAACAGACCATAAGAATAAAATAACAAAAAACACATGTAAAAAGCCCCTTTACGCAAAGCACTTAGGTGCTTGCCTCTCAGTGTCAACGTTTAGTAGCTAAATGCAGCAACCTACTGAGGGGACATGGTCTTTGCTCGAATAATTCAACTCTAATGTAAGTACTTGGCTACCACACACACTATTGCCTCATTTGATTCATCACGCAGCAGTCTAGGGCAGTAAAACACTGTCTCGAGTCAAGTTGTCTACAGGTTGGTACAATCCTCTTCCTGGGGCGTGCATAGCCTGGGAAAAAGAAGAAATAATGTAAGAATTTCTAATCTGCCTGTATGTAGACAGGGAATGTATTGCCATGGCTAGATAAGCCCCTCCATTCCTTTTTTATGTTTTAAACAATATTTTTATTATTTTACAAATACAGGTTCTGCACTGTTACATGCAATGAAGCATAGGGAGTACATACTTAACAATCCAGCACACTTTGTCTAATGCCAAGGAATATGCCATCAAAACCCTTATGGCACTTTTATGGCCACTTCACGCAGACAAAAATCTCCCCCCTACCCTTAAGTACCATTCTCTGGACTCCCCTGGTGGTCCCCCCGTACCCTCACATCGGACAGCCGCCCAGCCTCCCGACACTTTCTCCCATTTCTTAGGGCATCCCTTTCCTTTATAACACCCCTCCATTCCTGCCAGAACATCAACACATGGAGTGCGCCAAAAAACATTGAATCTGCAGTTTCCTGGTGTAGGAAAGTGCCTTTTTTGGCATGGTTAACCCCCTCCCACACACACACTTTTTGCCTGATATTGATGCTGACTTGACTGAGAGTGTGCTGGGATCCTGTTACCAGGCCCCAGCACCAGTGTTCTTTCCCAAAACTGTACCATTTTTTTCCCTATTGGCACACAGCTAAGTCCCTTGAAAAAGGTAACCATGGTACCAAGGGCTCTGTGGCCAGGGGAGGTCCCCAAGGGCTGCAGTATGTATTATGCCACTCTAGGGGACCCCTCACCATACACCTCCACACTGCCATTGCAGCTTGTGTGCTGGTGGGCAGACAAAGGCAAAGTCAACATGGCACCCCCCATCAGGGTGCCATGCCTGCAAACTACTGCCTGTGGCATAGGTAAGTCACACCTCTAGCAGGCCTTCCAGCCCTAAGGCAGGGTGCACTAAACCACAGTTGAGGGTATAGCTGCATAAGCAATATGCCCCTACGGTGTCTAAGTCAATTCTTAGACATACGTGCAGTGTGGCCATATTGAGTACATGGGCTGGGAGTTTGTCATTACGAACTCCACAGCTCCATGATGGCTTCACTGAAGTCTGGGAAGTTTGGTATCAAACCTCTCAGCACAATTAACCCACACTGATGTCAGTGTTGGATTTATTGAATAATGCACCCAGAGGGCATATTAGAGATGCCCACTGTGTTTTAGCCAAACTCCTAGTGCAGGACTGCCTCGTTTGTGCCAGCCTGCCACTTGCAGACAAGTTTCTGACCTCATTGGGTGAGAGCTTTTGTGCTCTCTGAGGACAGAAACAAAGCCTGCACTGGGTAGTGGTGATTCACACCTCCCCACTGCAGGAACTGTAACACCCGGTGGTGAGCCTCAAAGACTCAGGCCTCTTGTTACAGTGCAGCTATTGGAGATGCCCGCCCTCCGGACAAAGCCCCACTTTTGGTGGTAAGTCCAGTGGGTAAATTAGGAAAAACAGGGAGGAGTGACCACTTCAGCTGGGGCCACCCCTAAGGTGTCCAGAGCTGAAGTGAACCCCTCACGCCAGAATCCTCCATCTTGGTTTGGAGGACAGGGACCAATAGGGTTAGGTCTGCATCCCCATCTCCAAAGGGAGTGGTCACCGAAAGGGTGTAGTCTTCTTCAGGGATAGTAACCATTGGCTACTGCCCTCTGAACCCTGTGATGCCCCTAAATCCAGGAGTAAAGGGCTCCCCTGAACCTAGCTTGTCAGATTCCTAGCAACCTCAAGAAGACAACAAGAGGAAAAAAAAAGGGCTGCTAAGCTGACCCCCAGCAGAGAAGACTGCAGACACCAACTGATTTAGCTCCAGCCCTACTGACCTTTCTACAGCTTCTGAAGCCCCTGCTAAAAAAGGTAATGCATCCTGCAGAACCAGCGACCTCTTCAAAACCCCAAGAGGACTGCCTTCCCACCAGACGACCAAGATCTCCCAGGACACAGGCCCTGTCCACAAAGAAACTCCAGCAAAGGACTCCAGAATCACCCCGGATCCGTGAGTCCTGCCCACTCTGCACCCATCGCCCACGGCCCGTGTCCAGGTGGCCCACCAGTCTAGAGCAGGTCCCCAGATGATTTTGACCTAGTGTCTACCCTGGGTTGACCCCTCTTGACCAACACAACGATGCCTGCAGACTAAATCCAGAGGACCCCCCTGCCCGTGAAGGATCTGGACAAAGATACCTGACACCAAAAGGTACCCTGCACCGGCAGCCCCCTGGCCTTGAGGAACCCAAATTCTGGTGCATCAAAGCGCAGCAGGCGGCCCTCCTCTTTGTCCAGCCTCTGGTTTCCCTGAACCGAAGTCCTGGACCCAGCCTGCAGCCCACTTGTGACCCCCAGAACCCCCCTATTCAAAAGCATTGTGAGCTCGATGCTGAGTTTACATCCTGCACCCATCCCCACTTGTACCACTGGGGGGTGTGTTTGGTGATGACCTATGACCCCACCCCCACCGTTGCTCTCCTAAACCCCCCAGGTCTGCTGGCAGAACCAATTCCGAGTGCCCTCAGTCTCCATAGGAGCCCATTTTAAATCTTGCAGCAACTTTTACATCTGCACCCGGCCGGCCCTATGTTGCTGGTGGTGGGTGTTTGAGGCTAACTTGAACCCCACCCTGTGGACATCCTAACCCCCAGAGACTGGAACTGTTTGTAATTACCTCAAAACTGTACTAACATTTCTTCCTCCACAACAGTGTTTGAACTTTAAAAAAAGATTATTGCTAAAACCATTTAACTTGCCAAATTGAAACAAAGTGGTGTTGATACATATGCTTGCTACTTACCTGAAAATGTACTTGCCAGCAATCAGAATCTTGGTTCTAGAAATAAAGTAACAAAAAATATTTTTGCTATATGAAAACAATTAGTCATTGAGTATGTGCTTCATGTATTGCCTGTGTGTGTACAACAAATGCTTTGCACTATCATCTGATAATTCTAACTGCTTGACCAGACTACCACAAAAGACAGCATTAGTATTATCTACTTTAGCCACTGTTAAGCTTCTGGTGAACCCCTGGACTTTGTGCACACTAAATCTCATTTTGATATAGTGTATAAGGAGCCAGCTTCCTACGTTGGTGGATCAGCGGTGGTATCTACAACTTTGCATTTGCTGGACTACTCAGCCAATACCCGATCACACAACTAAATTCCAAAATTGCGTTTAGTAACGGATTTTTTGAATTTGGCAATTTTCGAAATTTTTTACAAAGTCCTGGTAGGACCTTGGTTAAGTCCCCTCTATCATTTCTTTTTAGATGTAAAAGTATTATAAATTAGGGGTTAGTAACTAGAAATAGTTTTTTGTTCCTAAAAGTAATCCCCATTTTTAGCAACAAAATGAGCAGCTCAGAGGACATGGTTGTGGAGCCCAACCTCACCCCTTACCTCCATCTTGGGATGAGAGAGTTAAGGTACCTCTGCAAACTGAAAAACATCAAAACTGGTTCCAACCCTACCAAGGTGAAGCTCCAAGACCTCTTGGTAGACGGCACAAGGGAACACCCTGTTGAGGAGGAAGATCCCAAAAAGGTCTGGTGTTTCATCTGTAAGCAGCATGGACACCAAACTGGACTCTTGGCCTGTCCCTAGCACTGTTCCAGTTAGTACTGGTATGGCCAGTCTCCAGGTGGGATCAACAGTGTGCCCAGAGCAAATCAGGGTTCACACAGAAGCTTCTTTATTCTCTGAGGGTGGGGTAGATGATGACACTCTTGCTGCCTGGTCCCCTAATATGAACAAATACAGACAGCATTGCTTGATTAATGGGGCAAAAGTAGAAGCCCTGAGAGATACAGGTGCCAATGCCACCACCGTGACAGTGAAACTGGTTTCACCAGGACAGTATTTGGCTGGACAAACTTATCCAGTTACCAATGCTGACAATGTGACTAAGGTCCATCCTATGACTATGGTGACCATAGAATGGGGCGGGGTTACTGGCCTAAAACAGGTCGTGGTCTCTTCTGCAATTCCAGTGAAGTGTCAGCTAGGCAATGATCTGGGGTCCTCAGCTTAAGCTGAGGTAGAACTCAAAACCCATGCAGCCATGCTGGAAATCCCTGAACTGGTGTGTGTAAAATCTAGAGCACAAAATCGAGTTAAGGGTGAAAAAGAAGTGTTGGAACCTGGAACAATGGCCCAGCCTTCCAAGAGAAAGGGTAAGAAGACTAGGGGACCAGCTCCTGAACAGACACAAGATTCCTCTTCTCAGGAAGAAGTCTTATCCTCTGGGGGAACTGAGTCCATAAGTCCTATGTCACTTGCTAAGCCAGTGGTAAGACAGGTGGCCACCCAAAGGGCCCCTTAATTCCACTTCCTGTGGTGGAGGTCCCCTTTGGAAGGGTTGGTGTGGACATTGAAGGTCCATTTGAACCAGCCACAGCCTCAGGAAATCAGTACATACTGGTAGTAGTGGATCATGCTACCAGATATACTGAAGCAATTCACCTTAGGTCTACTACAGCTTCTGCAGTAGCCAAGGTACTTATTGGTATCTTTACCAGAGTACGGTTTCCTAAGAAGGTGGTTTCTGACAGGGGTATAAACTTCATGTCAGCTGACCTAAAACACATGTGGAATGAGTGGGGAGTGACTTATAAGTTCACCACACCATCCCATACACAAACCAATTGACATTTTGAGAGATACAACAAGATGTTGAAGGGTATAATTATGGGCCTCCCTGAAAAACTCAAAAAGAGATGGGATGACCTCCTGCCATGCTTGTTTTTTGCCCATAGAAAGGTACCTCAAAAGGTAGTAGGGTTTTCCTCCTTTGTACTTTTGTTTGTCCATCCCGTTAGGGGACCACTTGCACTTGTAAATGAAGGCTGGGAGAAATATCTCCATGAGCTTAAACAAAATGTGGTGGACTATGTGTTTGGCCTTTGTTCAAGGATGACTGAGTACATGGAAATGGTATCCAAAAACCTTGTGGCCAGCCAACAGCCTCCAGAAGCTGTGGTATGACCAAAAGGCTGCACTGTTAGAATTCAAACCAGGGCAGAAGGTATAGGTTCTGGAGCTTGTGGCTCCCAGGGCACTCCAGAACAGATGGAGTGGCCCTTACCCTATCCTAGAAAAGAAGAGTGAGGTCACCTACTGGATAGACCTGGGTACCAGCAGGACACCCAAGAGGGTGATCTTTGTAAACCTCTCAAAACTCTAAGGTGACAGAGGATATGTAACCATGCTGATGGTTACTGATGAGGATCAGGAAGCAGAGAGTGAACCTCTCCCTGACCTCCTCAAACATGACCCTAAAGATGGGTCAGTTGATGGAGTTGTCTATTCAGACACACTCACTGCCCAACAGCAAGCTGACTGCAGGCACGTCCTGCAGCAGTGTGCTGGGCTCTTCTCTTTGACCCTCGGACAGAGCCACCTGTGTGCCCATGATGTGAACACAGGGTACAGTTTACCTTTTAAAACCTGTCAAAACCAAAATCTATAGACAGTCTGACTAAGTAAAAGAGAGCATCAACTTGGAAGTCCACAAGATGCTGGATTTAGGGGTTATTGAACCTTTTGACAGTCCCTTTGATAGCCCAGTGGTCTTGGTTCCCAAACCTCATTACAAGGATGGGAAGAGAGATATGAGGTTTTGTGTGGACTACAGAGGTCTTAACTCTGTTAACAAGACTGATGCGCACCCTTTACCAAGAGCAGATGAACTCATAGACAAATTAGGTGCAGACAAATTCCTTAGTACTTTTGACTTAACTGTAAGGTACCGGCAAATCAGAATGGCACCTGGAGCAAAACAAAAGACAGCATTCTCTACACCTGATGGGCATTATCAGTTTACTGTTATACCATTTGGTTTAAAGAATGCACCTGCCACCTTCCAAAGGTTGGTGGATCAAGTCCTTGCTGGCTTGGGAGTGCAGCATATCTAGGCAATATTGCTATCTTTAGCTCCTCCTGGCAGGATCGCCTGATCCACCTGGGGAAGATTTTGCAGGTCTTGCAATCAGCAGGCCTTACTATTAAGGCATCAACATGCCAGATAGGGCAGGACACTGTTGTATACTAGGATCACCTGGTAGGTGGAGGCCAAGTGCAACCCTTACAGTCCAAGATCCAAGCAATTCTATACTAGGAAGCTCCAGAAAACCCAGACTCAAGTCAGGGCATTAATTGGCTTCACTGTTTATTATAGCAGGTTTGTAAAGGGATATGGATCCATTGTGACCATTCTCACAGACCTGACCTCAGAGAAGATGCCCAAAAAGGTGAACTGGACTCTTGACTGTCAAAAGGCCTTTGACACCCTGAAGGAGGCAATGTTCTCAGCACCAGTACTCAAAGCTCTAGATTTTTCAAAGCAGATCATTGTTCAGACAGAGGCCTCTGAACATGGTATAGGAGCAGTCCTGTCCCAAACCAATGATGATGGCCATGACAAGCCTGTTGCTTTTATTAGCAGGAAGTTCCTCAGCAGAGAGCAGTTTTGGAGTGCCATTGAGAGGGAGGCCTTTGCTGTAGTTTGGTCACTGAAAAAGCTGAGACCATACTTGTTGGGTACTCATTGTTCAAACTGACCACAGACCTCTCAGATGGCTGATGCAAATGAAAGGTGAGAACCCTAAACGTTTGAGATGGTCCATCCCGTACAGGGAATGGACTTTTCAGTGGAACATAGACCTGGGACTGCGCATGCCAATGCAGATGGACTTTCCAGGTTCTTCCACTTAGATTCTCTTGGGAAAGGTTAGTCGCATCCTCTTTCATTTGGAGGGGGTTGTGTAGGAAAGTGTCCTTTTTGGCATACTTACCCCCCCAACGTTTTGCCTGATATTGATGCTGACGTGACTGAGAGGGTGCTTGGATTCTGCTAACCAGACACCAGCACCAGTGTTCTTTCCCAAAACTGTACCACTGTTTTCCCAATTGGCACACCTCTGGCACACAGCTAAGTGGCTTGAAAAACAGGACCAATGGTACCAAGGGCTCTGTGGCCAAGGAAGGTCCCCAAGGGCTGCAGCATGTATTATGCCACCCTAGGGGACCCCTCATTAAACGCATGCACACTGCCATTGCAGCTTGTGTGTGCTCGTGGGGAAAAAAAGATAGTCGACATGGCACGCCCACAAACCACTGACTGGCATAGGTACGTCACCCCTCTAGCAGGCCTTCCAGCCCTAAGGCAGGGTACACTATACCACAGGTGTGGGCATAGGTGCATGAGCAATATACCCCTACTGCATCAAATATGAGATCCCATAAGTGGGAATCCCACATATTTCGGGCCTTCTGCTGCACTTCTTTATACTGGGTTCTCCTAGTCTTTATCAGCTTGAATCTTCCACTTTTCAGGGCTGAGAGTAGGTCCCTTTATGCTGCTTGACAGTCATTATTGAACCATGAGTTACTAGCTGTGATTCTGGGGTGGGTTTCCCTATGAATTATCAGAAAATGGTCACTAACAGTAGAGTATAAGTCCTTATGTATAGCAAGAATATCCTGAATTCTTGAAACTGGGTCAGACAGGATATCTATCTCTCCCAGGGCAGTCAAGAGGGCCTTATCTATACTGTCTAGAATCGCAGGCTGCATTGCAACGCGGGACCATTTCAGTGTGTGTCTATTATCAGCTGACCCAATACCTCTACTAAGGGATAGTGAAGAGGGCTTATGATGTAGAGTGATATCAGCCAGCGTGCAGTGGGTGGCATTGTGGTTGCTCTCAGATCTTTTGACCACATTCATATCAACCACATTGCTCCACAGGGGCAAGGATACAAGAATATAATCAATCCTGCTAGTATGTCCTGGCCTATTGTAAGTATGGTATGCATATGGGTCCGATTTGGTGCAACATTACGGGCTCACAGGCCACAAGTTAGCGTACATGAAAACATCTGTTAGGCTACCTCTGTACATCTCTTGATAGAGGGTATATCCAGTAGTGGGATTCCCTATTCCTCACCTTCCGAGATTGGCTAAAGGTTCAAAAGTGGTATTTAGGTGCCCGCAATGATCAAGTAATCATGAGGGTCGAGGTTTCCCCTGTGTGCCAGAAAGTGCTTGAGTGTCGGTGATTGCCCTGCCCTTAAGACCCCTCTGTAATAGATATTATAAATGTACAGGGGACACCCCTCCCCCTTCCTGGATAAGCAGATGCTCTGTATGTCCTAGGAGTCTATTTCAAGTGGCCTTATATCTGCACTCAATGAAAGGCGGACCCGTATTATTAGGCCACCAGATGGATGACCACAGCCTGTACGTTGCTTTGGAATGCAGAAGTTTGAATAATCCACCCTAAATGTTGGCTCCACACACCATGTCCCCCTGTAATAAGCACAGGTCAAATTGGTCTATAAATTTGCCCCAGTCTAGGCCGCCCAGTTTGTTTTTTAGACCTGAAACATTCGATGACAGAATATTGCAATGTTTTAAATCATAATCAACTTTTAGTGGCAAAGTAGTGGGAGGGCACTTGTCTGTATATGACCCCACAAAACCACCTTTTCCTCCCTAGTATATATTAGAAAGCAAATTCCACTCATGGAAACCCTTACCATGGATACTAGAGAAAGGGCCTGGGAAAAGTGAATCAATTGTTGATGCCCCAAGATCCTTACTACCAGTTGGGATATCGGGGGTAATAGAAATTGCCTGTACTTGTGGACAGGGCAGACTAAATGTATACTGAATTGAAGAGCCCAGGGAAAGATTTTTGCATAGTCCCAGACCCACAATGCCCTCCACCAACTGAGTGCCTTACTCTAAGCTCTATAAAATCCTGATTTACTGCTGAAGAGTCACGATGTCTTGTGGTTTGAACAATGTTGGAGTGAATTAGAGAAAGACATTTGTTGACATACCTTATCAGGTGGATGCATTTATTTTTAAGTGAGTCCTCGCCTTGTCTTACTCCAACAGTTAGCTCTGAATCATTAGTCAGAAAAAACAGTTGGAAATCTATCAACTGTTACTCTATGACACCCCACCACAAGATTGCCCCTCCCTTGCAGAATGAGTTTGGTGCCTCCTTCTCCACAATCATATGTGTGGCAAAACCTACCCCATGGGGTCTGTTGTCTACTGTCGGGCGAGCATCTGATTTTTACACCTTGCACCCTGTGATTCATTATCTTTTGCACATTTGTGCAATATGTGCTTGTCAATTACAGATGTATATGTGTGATTAGGACTGATGTTTGGAATTCTACCCTCAATAACCTTTCCAGAGATTTCTGTTGCCTTAGGGTCCCTCCTTCATCATCTAAGGCTGACATTTGGACGTTCAGATCACCGACTTGTGCTGCTTGAAGATTCTTTACCAAGACACTTCATCAAAGCTCATAGTCCCCTTACCAGTGCCCATGCATGATATATCTGCCACATTTCCCTCAGTTATTGTTCTTTCTGGTGTCGCTTTTGAGGCACTGCCATTGGGGAGTTAGGTAAGGGCCACATATCTGTTGGTGCCGACAATTACAGGATCCATTGAAGAGGAGGGTTCGCAGGCATTGAAGACTTAGCAAGATCCTTCCGAGCAGCACTTGGCAAGCAAAATCAACACCAGTCCCCACTCTTGAATGGCTTGGCCTGAGGCATTTGGTTTTATTGGCAAATAGGGAAGTAACTTTACCAGGCTGTTTGGGTCTGAGGTCTTGATTTATACCCTCCTTACCCCACCAATAAGGATTCTACTTCCTCTAGCAGGTTGTCAATGTTCTTTAGTGTTGAGACCCCTTGTGTTGGAATGGTATCATCCGGCCTAGTAAGTTTAGAACTTTTGGTCCTTTTCCCACTCTGAGATTCTGCGGCCTTTCTCTTATCCTTAGTGATGCAGGAGCACTACGAAGGCAGTGAGAACCCCTTCTGCTGGGCCAAAGCCAGAAATACCCTAAATCAAATGGTAGAGGGGTAGGCCAGACCAGCCCCGTCCGGCCACGGATGAGTGAAGATGGGCCTGTCCTTGGCCCAGATTTTGCCCGGGCACAGCCTGGGCCTGCGTGTGTCTCACGCTGTGGGGAGAATCTCTGCCCTTAAGAGGGCTCAGGGCACCAATGAGCGCTGCAGAAACAACCTCCTAGCGGGAGAGTACAGCAATGCTAGCTAGGAGTTGTGGTCCCCCTCACAGTGGTGCAGTGATGGAGTGATGTGTCCTGCACTGCGGGAGAGTCACTGCCTTTAAGAGGGCTGAGGGCACCAATGAATCCTGTGGAACCCACCTCCTGGCAGAAGATTGCAGCCATGCCAACTGGGAGTTGTGGTCCCCCTCGCTGTGATGGGACAATGGAGTGATGAGACCAGTGGTTTGTGGGGCATAATATACCCTTACCAAGCCACCATTTTTCTTTGCTTTTAATCTTGCCAAAGGTACTCAGAATAAAAAAAAGAGTGTTGAGGAACCAGCAGGCAATTTTAACAATTTAACACTGAATCCCTTAGGATGTAAGTGCTCTGCTAACAAATTGCATGAACACACCCAATCACACTAGGTGCAGTGGGTGAGAATGCAATGATGAAGCATGCTGTGAGTGGTATCTGTTTGTGATGATCCTATAAAATAATCTAAGAGATTTCTAAGGTCTTCCAATACCCACCCCTTAGAGGATAGAGAAGGTAGCAGCACCCTCTTATTGTGGTTGGGTCAGTCATAGGGAAGGAGAAGAACAACAACTTCTGGATCCAGTTTGTTGAAGCATAGTAGAACTAGTCTACTGTCTGCGCTCTTCCATGTGTCAGTTCTACAGTGTATGGTTCGGAGGTAGGGGAGCTGCAGACTGGTCACTGTGTATGTATGGCGAGGGGAAGGGGGCCTTGATGTCTGGTCATCTTACCGTGCCCAGTTCCCAGCTAGCCCGCTCCTGTGTCCCTCTCGGTAGTTTCCAGTTATCATGTTGCACACTGCACCTTGGTGGCAGAGGAGTAGTGCAAACATGTTACCTTTGTTCATCTAAGGAGGTTTATTGTCTGTTTAGTCTACACTATTGCTAACAATGTTATGCCTGCAAAGCACCACCTTAAACGCATCCCACTCAGTCCCTCTTAACTGTGCAGTGTCTGCATTGTTGTAAAGTGTTGATCAATATTGTTCTCTATCTCTGCTTGGAATGAGACATGCAAAGCGCCTCCATGGAGAGTCAACACGTGGGGATCCGAGGGCGTGGTCACATCCACTGCAGCATGGGGGACAATGGGTTGTGGTCCATCAGTGTTGTAGCTAAGTATTTTGCAGATTTACTCGCTAATGCAGTTTCTATGTCCCCCAGAATGAGATGAGGTCTAGTTGGGTACATACCTTGTGATGCTGACCAGGAAGTAACATGGGGAACTCCTTGTCACCATGTGGAGACCCCTCCAGACATCATGTAGTTGTGATTTTCGTAGCCAGCTGTCAAACATAAGAGCCATTGGAGCAGTCAGGGCTCTGCCCAGTGGCCGGTGTGACCTCTATCTGTTGCAGCCATGCACCATGTTAAAGTCCCCACCTCATTGCCATGCCATTTCGGCATATAGAAGGCAAAAGAGGCATAACCCTTCCAGGACTTGCCTCTGGTGCACGTTGGGGGCCTAAATGCTAGCAAGTACTAGCATCCATCTGTCCATCATATTGGTTAAGATAGTGTAGCGCCCTTCCAGATCTATGTATATATTGTGTAGTACCCATGGGACTCCTGGCGCAATTCACACCGATGTGCCCCTTGCATACGAGGAGTATGTTGTTCAGTGGAGCTGCCCTTTCAATTCCTTTCCTAATTTAGTCAGCTTCTGGGCATCCAAGTGTGTCCCTGTGTGAAAGCTATCTGAAAGCTGTGACTCTTCAGGCACGTAAACATATGTTATTTCTCAGCAGAGTTCCCAGTCCTCTAACATTCCATGTTATACAATTGAAGGAATCCATGTCTGTGTGAAATAATATGTGATGGTGCACTGGACAACCAGTCCTGGGCCCCCAACCAGGGGTTACCTAGTTCCAGGTCCTCTTCCTTGTGTCCCCACACCTCCATGTGTTGTTTGTGGTCCTATTTTCTCGTTTATCCGGTTGTAGTGTCCCCTGGGTCTTGCATAACTCCCCTGCCAGATCAAGAGTCAAAAACTGTCTTGGCCACCCAGACCAAAAACCAAAAGAACATGTAAACTCAGCATAATAAACATATATATGTATGTGATAACTCAGTTCGGATGGTATTTATAATGTATGTCTATGGGGGGGGGGGGCAGGTGTAGCTCTTGAAAAAAACCTCTCAGGGACGCTCCACTCCTACATCATCTTGGTTTCGCTTAGTATCTCATCCTCCCCCATCCTATTGGATCATACCAACTTGCCCTTCGTGGCATGATCATATGTCCAGTGTACTGTGTGGTGTCTCAACATCAGTGTGTAATGCTTCTTGTGGATGCCCCTACTAGGGCAATTCTACTGTTAATCCCTATTTGTGACATCCATCAAAGCCCCCCCTATACTATACCAGTCACATGAGATCGTCAGCAGTTCTTGCCGTAATTGAATGCCCTTCAGCCCCCCTGGTTCTCACTGTTGCCATCGCTTTATCATGGGTAAAGCCATCCAAGTTCATGGAGCTACAGGGAAGTCTATAAGTGTCAACTGATCAAGCATCAATGTCATAAACAGTGTTCACTCCTATAGATTCAAGCCAATGCCAGACTTCATCTCTGGTATCACAAAACTATGTCCTTTTTTTGTATTATTCGCAGCAATGCGGGAAACAGCAAGGCATACGTAAGCCCCAATTGGTGAAGCTTCTGTTTCAAGGAGAGAAAGGAGCTGCAATGCTTCTGCACTTCTGTTCATTAGTCAGGGAAAATCTGCATCTTACCACCCTGTATTTGAAGTGGGCCATAGTTTTGAGCACACTGGAGGATCCATTCTCTGTCCCTATATTTGAGCAGTCAAGCCACCATAGCTCATGGCAGCTGTCCTAGTGGGGGTGCCCTACAGGGACTCCATGTACTGTTTCGGTGGACAACAACTTTGTGAGAATTTCTCCATACATCTCCATGATCAGCCATTCTTCCAGGTAAAGTTATGGGCTTCGTCCTCCTATTCCCTCCGGGAGCCCTGCTATACAGATATTATTTTGTTGTATTCTGCTCTTGACATCCTCCACTTGCAGATTCTGAATGTCATGCCGCTGCTCCTCTATCATACATTTTAGGTTCTCTATAGATAGGATAGATAGATCTTGTAATGTAGATTCCTGCACTTGCACCTTTTCTTTGAGGTTTTTATGGTCCTGTCATAGGAGCATAATGTCAATGACTACTGTATCTATCTTGGCCTCAAGAGTTCCCTTAGTGTCAAAGATAGCCTGCAGAATTTCAGTGAATCTAGCCGAGTCTGCATCTAATTTGCTCTCCAGTGCGTGGAGGGTGGATATCTCATCAGCGGTCCGCTGTGGGGCCACGATGTCTGGCATCTTGTTAAATCCTTTTTTATGAATTTTTGACTTCACCATACTTATTGTCTGCAATAGGCTGCGGTCCAGCACATCCTTTATGTAACCTCATCCTAAAACAGGTGGTCGGCTTTGGGGCATAGCACTGAGCGGCCCAGGGCTGATTGTGGTCGTCTTTGAGGGCCACAAATGGAACAGATCACAGTGACAGTGCTCAGCCTCACTATTCAAGCAAGGAGTAGGTTTAGAATTCAAATCTGTGTGTGTGTGTGGGTGGGGGGCTGTGGCTCCAGAGTGCAGCTGCTCAGTAGCACCCAATGTCTCCAGGTGCAGGCCTCCAACTCAGAGGGTTCTGACTGCTGCCTGCCAAGTAGTAGCAGGAGGGGGGCTTTACCCTCACAGCCTGTTCGCACCACTCAAAAAAGTGTTATTCCGCAAGGTACCTAAAGTGCTAGCTTTTCCTTGTTTATGCAGCGTGGGGCAGAGGCACATCCCCCCGAGTTTAGGGACCACAGCTTTGGGAGGGAGGCCCCACTCCATCCATCCTCAGCAGCTTGTAAGTCACCTCCTTTCCACTCTGGCTCCCTGCCCATAGGTACCATAATTTTTTGTATCTTCTAAATTACTAAGGCCACGCAATTCTCAATTTTGTATTATGTTATTCTCAAGAAGGGTCTGCCAGTCTGTTATAACATCCCTGAAACGAGTCACTGCATTTAGACATGGAATAGAAAGATTCCTTGAACAGGTGTTCTTGCCTTTTAAACACCCCTTGTAGTCTCTTACAGCAAACGTTTTTGGGTGGTATTATCATCTCATAAAATTGTTTATTTTATATTCCTTAAACATTTGATTTATAAATTCATTAGCAAAAAATCTGCGAGGAACATGCATGTTTTTAAATTGAAATGACCAATGTGAAAAGTTCACAAAGCAACACTGTCTTGTGTCTGGCAAGGCTAACCACCCCCGCCTCCCCCATGTGGCTGGTTTATATAGTATTAAAGACAGTCTAGGGGCATTATTAGGCCAGATAAATGTAAAAAAAGAATCCTAATTTATTTATACTGTTGAGTGCATTATGCATAGGAGTGCCAAATAAAGACAATTAAACATTGGTAAGATAGACACTCTAACGAAATTCTGTGTAAAATTGAAAAGGGGAGAGGGTTCTACCTTGTGAGTAATAATCCTATTTTATGAATTAATGGCCTATAATTAATTTATAGAGATCTTCTGAAGCAGAGGCCACATATACCGCCAGATATCGTTTTGGTCTAATAATGATCAATAACTGCACAGCGGTAGCTAAATTGCTTGTCTGTCATCAGCATAGAGTTTAATTGTTGACATATGTTGGATGGGCACTTTTATAAGTTGATCATATCTTATGGCAATAGTGAGGGGTTCTAGGAAAAAAAACAAATAAAATGGGGGATAGAGAACATCTATGCCGGTTCCGCTGACAACTTTGGGTTGACCAATATCTGTAGAATTTACTATTAATCTTGCTTTTGCCCAGAGTCAGAAAAATTCAGCATAAGCTGAAGAGGGAACCCAAAGGCTTTTAAAATGGTAAAAATACTTTCCCATCACAATAGGATGAAGGCCTTTGCAGCATCTAAAATAACAGTGCAGTAATCTTATTTGCATTTAATAAAAAGCCATAAATCCTCAGTTAAATAATTAATATCGGTGTATAATTGCTGACCGGCCATAAAGCCATGTTGATCCTCATCTGTCAGTTTCCACGCAATCTGGTTCATTCTATTGGCCAATAATTTTGAAATTATTTTATAGTCTGTGTTGGAAAACTACTGGCATGTATGTGTTGAGGTTTCAGGATTTTTGTCTTTCTTGAGAAAGCTTACCACTATTCCTGAATCAAAAGAAAGTGGGATATTACCTCATTATGAAATATGTGTTGCCATTTTTAATATATACCTATTCATTATTTTGGAATTATTTAAAAAAATATTCTGCCAGAAGTCCATCCTCCCTGCATGTTTTTCCATTAGATAATGTTTTTTTAACAGTGTCTACCTCTTCTAAAGTAATGGGTTTAACTATTGCTTGTACTAACTCCGTGGTAGTTAAGGTATAGGCAATTTTTAAAGAAAATCATCGAACCATTCTAATGTCTATTTCTTGCTTGTTACCGTAAACATTTCTATAATGTTGCAAAACCACTTAATCTATTAATTTACTTCACTTCCACATCAAGTCTTACTTAGGGAGCAATAAAGTGCCTTGAAAGTATTTCTGGACGTTATTTCACGTGCATGTAATCCTGAGCACTTGCTTTCCTTATAAGCATTTTCCATATGTATTGCTATTTAATATGTCGCATTGTAGTAATAATCACGTAGATCTTGCTTCTCCTTCTCAAGGCAGATATGATTTACACGGTTTTTTCTAAGTGAATACCGTGGGCCTTATTAACCAGGTCGTCTAATTTATTTCTAACATTTTTATACCTTCTACTCTCCCTTATGTCTTTAGTTGTTATATAAGCTTCGAAAGTACCATAGCAAAACTCGCCGTTGCTCATTTGGTAAAAAAAAAAAAACTAGGTTATTTTTGTTTCCACAATTCCTCTTCAGGATACATTTAAAAACAATCTACACGTCAACAGGAGTTTTGTGATAACACTGTCAGCCATTTCTAACCTAAAATGACCTGGAAAGCTATTAGGGTGGTATTGATATTTCTTAAAGATGTAAATCAGAAGTTATTAAAAAAAAAGTTTAACTGTGCTGCAAATTTATGTCTTGCCGATGTATAATTGCATATACATTTATTCATAAACTCTGCTCCCCAAGGATCTATCAACTCCAGCTCCTTCTGAAATGTTGTTAGTACTTCTGTTGTTTTACTTCTATTTTGTGGCGTTTACACTGAAGAGTTTACATTCTGCTGTTGTAAAAAACTCAGACCCATATTTATACTTTTTTTGTGCTGCATTTGATTAATTTTTTGACGCAAAGCAGTGCAAACCTGCGAAATATAATTGTAGTTTGTATGTTTGCACCGCTTTTGCATCAAAAAACGACAAAAATGCAGCGCAAAAATAGTATAAATATGGGCCTTAAACTCCCCCCATGATCATTTTGAATACCATTGGCATAATTTACTGAAAATATTCAGTTAAATCTTCTGGTTATTCCTCTGTGGGGGCATGTATTGTTGCCACTGTAAGTGTTAATTCGCCTATTACACCACTAATTCAGGCCCATATGCCTTCTTTATCTGTGTGGGAAGTATGAATTTACATCAGTTGTAACTTATTTAAGAATATCACTACCCCTCTATGAGCCGCCCCTGTCAAAGAAAGACATTCAAAGCATGAAATCAGACATTTATGCATGCATAATATGTGTCTTTTGTATGAATATTAAATCCAGGGAAAATGTAAAATCCATGTTTCTATTGCTTTCGATTTCCGTTTGATACTAAGGCCATTTTCCTTGAACAACGCAGTTGTAAAATTCCCTAACTTCATACTTATTTCAAAGTCCTACTTAATGTTTCCCTTTGAAATATTCTTCATAAGGTACCCCTAAGACTATTTAATCCTTTAGGGCCAGATGTATCAAACATTTTTGCGATCGTAAAAATGCATTTTGATATGTAACAGGTCCAATTTGCGATTCGGTAACTTGCTACCGAATCGCAAATTGGATTTGCGACTACATACCGATTTGGTATTAGGAAGGGGTGTGTCAAGGGCATCCCTTCCTAATACTGAATCGCAGAGGTATGTATGATTGTTTTGTGACAGTGAATGCAGTCCTAAAACAATCGCAGTTACCACCAATTTCAAATTGGTGGTAACCCATTGGCAAAGAGGCTTTGTGAATGCATGCAAAAACGTTTTTAAGAGCAGGCAGTGGACCAACGGACCACTGCCTACTCTTAAAAAATGGAAAGAAAACTTTTCATTTTTCATTTTCAAACTCTTCTCGTTTTCCTTTAAGGAAAACGGGCTGCATTTAAAAAAAAAAAGATTGCTTTACTGAAAAGCACTCACAGACATGGTGGTCTGCTGAGCCCAGCAGGCCACCATCCCTGTGATTGTAGCCATTCGCAATGGCTCCAAATTGCGACCTACCTCATGAATATTAATAAGGTAGGTCCATTTGATAGCCCTTGGGAATCACAGTATGAAACTCCTGGAGTTTCATACATTCCAATAGAGATTACTTAATTGCGATTCGCTAAAAATCACAATTAGGTAATCGCTATTGTGAAGAATTATAAATCTGGCCCTTAGTCCTAAAATTGCATCTAAACACCTGAGGCCACATGTACGAAGATCCGGTTTTGCGGCTCGCAAATTGTGAGTCCCAAAACCGGATGTACAACAGTGTCAATGTCACTGTCTGCGATTTCCAATAGGGTCGCAAATGACCTACCTCATGAGTACTCATGAGGTAGGTCGCAATTTACGACCCCATTGGAATGGCGACACTCACAGGGATGGTGGCCTGCTGGTGTCAGCAAACCACCATGTCTGTGACTGCTTTTAAATAAAGCAGTATTTTTTTTTTTTTAATGCAGCTGGTTTTGCATGCATTCACAAAGGGGTCCCATGGGACCACTTCCCTTTTGCGAATGCGTTAGCACCAATTTGAAATTGGTGCTAACTGCAATTGTTTTGCGACCGCATTCGCAGTCACAAAAAATCATATATACCATTTAGATTCGGTATTAGGAAGGAACGCCCTTGACACGCCCCTTCCTAATACCGAATCGCAAAACCCAAACTGCGATTCGGTGACAAGTTACCGAATCGCAGTTTGGGCGTTGTACCTCCCAAAAAGCATTTTTCTAGTTACAAACAGGCCAATTCTGCGAATTGGCCCCTTTGCGACTAGAAAAATGCTTCGTACATCTGTCCCCTGGTAACGTCTACAGTGCATATCATTCAGGATGCAGGTACAAAAAGAGTTTGTGCATAGTGTTTAGTTGTGGAGAAATGTCTATCATTATGTGGCAGTGTATAACTGAGTGTGCAAAACGCATCATTATAGGCCGTTCTTTCAATCATATGGTGTAAATAACATGCAGATCTTTAAGTGTGCAAATATACAGTAGTGCATCAGCAAACCAACATGTCTAAATGTGCAATTAGGCAACTCTGCATATATACAATGGTCAATGGGAAAACTAAAACTAAAAAGATTGTAATAAGCTGACTCGTCAGGAATATATTCTGATTTGCATATCAGTAAATAAGTCTACAAATATTTAATGGTGCCTATGCATATATCTGCAACTATGCTAATTTGAATTAATAAACAAAAGCTCTTCAAGCAATAGATAAGCAGTGTACCTGTAGTAAGTGTAAAACACAGCATCTTTAGTTTCAGCATAGGTGTGTAGTATATTGGTGTACTCATTTCATAATTTCAAATGTGTTCTGACATATGTGCAAATCCACGGGTATGTGTATGCACTTTAACGCTAACATTCAAAGAAATTTACCTATATCACTTTTGATGATTATTATTAACGGCGCAATTATCTTTTATGTGAAGGCACAGACATCAAATGATGTCGCTTTATATCACCCAATGCAAGCACATATGTGTTAATCATGGTTGCTCTAGCTCTATTTATCTGATCCATCTGTATAAGTCAGCACCATTGCCAATGAAAAAAGAAGTGAGGATGTGTTTATGGTAGTATTAGAATGGAAATGCTATTTACTTTAAAAAAACAATATGTAGGCACCTTTGCTGATTAATTCGCTCATTTTTTACCTGCTAGTTCTATCGGTGGTCCTCAACCCATCACACTGTCTGTTATTGCATGTCTTGCCCACTGCCACCACAGAACAGAACCCTTATATATTGAAAGTGTGGAGAATACATTTAGTTCATTGTAAAGCCCAGAACACCAGCAGCGTTATCCGTCGAACAGTTTGTTGCCACTACAAATGCTGATAAAGACATTGTTGCCCTTAAAAACAATGTTTCAGGGCAATCAAGGAGACAGAGTGTTCGACCTCTGAAATGTACAATATAAACAACCTCTGAGTGACGATGATGAATTTCAAAAGTATCGAAATGTACAAGATGAAGAGTCTCCAGGAATGTCATACCCAAGAGCCTGAGACAGTAAATCATTGAACTCGCCCATGAAGGACATTGTGGCATTGTCGCCACAAAGAGAGCCCTGAGAGATCTAGTGTGGTCCCCTCACTTGGATGAGAGAGTTGAGAGCGAGCTAATGGAGTGTCATTTATGCAGTTGCCTCTCCCCAAAAGTGACCCAGCATCCACTAACCATGTCGGATTATCCTGCACATGTGTGGGAAAGAGCGGCTGTAGATTTTATTTGGGGTCTTGCAAACAGACACCATCTTATGGTGGTCATTGACGAGTACTCACGTTTTCCTCTGGTAGAGGATATGTCATCAACAACTCACGACAAAATCAGTGCGCGGCTAGACAATATATTTCCAGTGTGGGGAATACCAGACACTCTCAAGTGTGACAGTGGTCCACCATTCAATAGCAAGGAGCTTAAGGAGTCTCTGACTAGGCTCAATATCAATGCTGTCATGTAATGTTTCAGGAGAACCCTGAAATGGGTGATCCATTGTGCATCAATGGAAAGAATTGAGCTGAGTCAGGCATTATGTCAAGTCCTCCATGCTTATTGTTCAACTCCTCAGTCTACCACCAGTGAGAGCCCTGCCACACTGATGTTTGGGAGAGTTATAAGAACCAAACTACCCCAGTGAACCACTGAACAAACTCAGTGTGATGAAGGGGTCCGTGCTACTGACACAGCTCCAAAACGTCAAATAAAGACATATGTTGATCAACGCCAGAGATCTCAGGAGATCATCTTAAATGAAGGTGACCGGGTTCTTATCAAGCAAAAATAGAAGCAAAAGACAAATCCTCCATTTGATGTTGAACCTCTGAAAGCTGTGACGTGCAAGGGACACGTGATCACAACGCAAAAACCAGGCAAATCCATCCTTAGGGACTCGTCACATTTCAGACATTTGTCTCGATGATCTTCGGTCCCTCCAGCCACAGATAAGGCTGCTCCACCTGAAAGCCCAGATCAGACATTAGACCCTGTACTCTCAGTGTCCACTCCAGGTACAGTCTGACTACCTCATATCACGCAATGTGGCCGAACTGTGCGAGCACCTTGACAATTAATCGAAGAAATATAATTCTGCTATTTTTTAAAATCTTTTTATTTAACAAGGAGGGAGATGTAGTGTCTTGGGACTGTGAGCACTAGGATCCTGCATCCTGGGAGGACTCAATGAACAAATTCCATAATCAGTTGGGAGGTGTGGTTATTAACAGTTATGAGATTATGAGAAGTTTAGCTTGAACATTGTATGTTGATGAATAAAGACATTAGCTACATGCTCTATGTGTGGCATGTTTTTGTGCATGGTCCTGGGCTGTGAAGGATGCAACAGCCCCTAGCACCATCAGCGGCTAAATCCCCAGCTGGAGCCTCAATCACAAACATCCAGGACATGGTGTTGCGAGCCATCAACAATCACCATCATCTTGTCTTTGATGGAGTAGTGAGGAACAACAGGAACAAGAAACTATAGAACACTGAGTCCAAGCTACACCATTCCGCCTACCCCTGTCTGTATTGTAGTCTTAAAGTGATTTTGGTTACATTTTTGACACCAGTCTCCAGGTTGATTTTTCTGTCAAATACAAATCTCAAGGATTTGGCAGACTTGACTGTCTTCGGATTGAACCATTTTTGTGTAGGATGTTAAACTAGGTTTACTGAACTGACATTCCTTTTTGGTGAGTTTGGAATCAGTCAAAAGTGTCTGTTCCTCTTCTATAGTTCTATTTTGGAAAGGTAGTTTGTCAGAATGTCAGTTTTTCAGTCTTGGGAGACTTTAACATTTAATTGTGTGTTATGTGCATATTTTATGGATTTAACTTTCGTGCCTTTCATAAGTTTGTACTTTGACCCAACAGAAATAATTAAAAGCAGAGGTGTTGTTTTTAAACTCTGGAAGACGTCAAAGTTCAGTGGAGTTTTTTTTAAAAGGATTTGTTCATTTTTAAACATTGTTTTTTGTTTCACCGATAACACTCAGACCATTTGAGCACATTTCCTTAAATTTGTATTCTTTAATTCGAGGCCTTAAAGCGAATGGCATGGTTCACAGTGCTAAAAAGGCGATGATAAGGTGAATAGTATTAAGAGGCAATTTTCGAGCTTGTAGAGTATGTTGTCATCTAGTTGTAGAGTGGTGATTTCTGAACTGGGTCCAGTGGCTTGATGAAACTTGAGGAGGCCCTCCTGTAATGAACATGGAGAGGGGCCCTCCATGCTCTGCACCCACTAAGGACAGGGGCCCATCACCCTTGCACAGTGCTGGTATGGGCCCCTTGAAGCTCGGGCCCCCCTGTGCCACTAACTGGGCCACATCAGAAACTGGATTGGTATTCACCTTAAGCTTGTTGCACTTTAGGAAAGGTATTAGTTGGGTGGTTGCTCAGTTTTTAAGTAATTTAATAGCGAAGGATTAGCTTGTATACTTAGGCCCTGATTTATACTTTTTGGGGCAAAACCGCACTAAATCAGTTTTGCACCAAAAAGTTTAGCACCAGCTTGCACCATTTTTGTGCACCATCAGGGCACCATATTTATGGAATGGTGCAAGTCGGTGCAAAGGGTAGGCTATTGTGAAAAAAATGACGTTAGTTGGGTGGGGCTGGCGGTATGGAAGAAAGGGGTTTTGCACCAAAAAATGACGTTGGGAAGGTTAAAGTAAAAATAAATGACTCTAACCTGCCTAGAGTCATTTTCTGAAGCAACACCATCCATACCACATGACTCCTGTCTTAGAAAAGACAGGAGTCATGGCCACCACCCCAATGGCCAGCACAGGGGACCAGGGTCCCCTGGACATGGCCATTGCACCCTGTGCCACGTATGGGGGCCTATTTCAGGGCCCCCTATGGCACTTTAAAAAAAACAAAAAAAACCATACTTGTACTTAATAGCAATGGGGTCCCCCATCCTCTGCAGTCCCTCTGTTTTGGGTGAGGGTGTCCCTGGGGCCTGGGGAGGGCACCTGTGGGCTTATTCCATTGTGTTCCACCCTGGAAATAGGCCCACCGGTCCCCTAACGTCTGCCCTGACCCAGGCATTAAAAAATGGGGCAAAGCAAGCTTTGCCCCATTTTTTGACCCCTCCTCCCTCCTGTGCACCATTTTTTTTCGGGAGTATAAATATGGCGTTAAGTCCATAGAGTCATTTTTTGTACAGGAACGTCTACCTTGCATCTCATTAAGGCAAGGTAGGGTTCCAAGTCCAAAAAATGACTTTAACTCCAGAAATTTAGTGCTAGATGGGTTTAGCGCCAAAGTATAAATATGGAGTTAGTTTTGTACCGAATTGGAGTAAAAAAAAATTATGCTAATTGGATGCAAACAGAGTATAAATACGCCCCTTAGTATATCTTCTTTTTTGGACTTGCCCTGTTTTTTTTTAAAGAATGGTTTAATAGGGCCAGTGGCTACTGAGCTGGGTATGCACCTTGTTTCTAGTGAGAAGGTTCTTATTTTGAACTAGGTAGGGTCATAGTTTTTCAGGTTTTCTTTGCCAGGTGATGAGGGATTAGGTCAGAGTAACTCCATTGTTTTTTGGTTGTCTTAATATCTACAAGGGTGGAGGCCATTGTGATTCAAATTCTGCCCCCGATACAAGGCTTTTTCCTGGGTTGAGAGGGCATTATGATTATGGGTTTTCAGAGCAGAGCTCTTGTTCAGTTTCTGTGATTTTATATACTCAATGAATGTGACAAATTCTTTGAATTTTCTGGTTGTAGGTTATTTGTTCCCAGGATTGCATGATTCTTTTATTAGTCTGAAAATTTGTAAACCTGTTTGGCTAAAACAATCTGGGATTTTACAACATACACTTTGGTATTGGGAACGTTTTAATAGAAGTAGCTTCAGCTCTGAAGAGTTTTGTGAGTTAATGGGATTTTACATCAATTTTCTTTCAATCAGATGGACTTTCTATCTTTCATTTTTGAGTTCTCCAAAGTACCAGATGGAGGAACTCTTAGATTTTCCTTTTTGCTCTAAATCCGAGACACTTCATTTAGAATGTTTGAGAATGTTTTCTAATGATATAATATTTTTTGTTTCATTATATGGGGTTTCAGTTTCAAAGGCATTTATTTTACTTTCATATCTGAGGAATGAAGTTTAATTCTTACAAGGTTGCATAGAGGTCTACCCAAATAGAAAAGGTGACCTAAACTGATGGTATCCTTTTTTTCAAGCAATAGTGAGGTCTAGTAGGCTTCCTTTCTTGTGGGCACTATACTTTGAGTGTTGTGAATGGTGATAATTGTTTTGGGAGTTAGAGAAAGTGATGTGACCTGTAAAGTTTGAGAGTTCCACCATAGCCTTGCATGCAACCATTAAAGGCCCGTTCCAGAGTTACAGGCCCGAGCTGAATGTAAGGACCTATAATAAGGTACCAGACTGGGCTGGTTCATTCTTGTGACTGCTAACATTCAGACACTGAATTTAATTCCAACAATAACATTGAAAAAGTATTAAATAATGCTAAAAGGTGCACTTTAATTGAATACCATTGACTTCCATTTCTAGAAGGCTTCTGAATCAATTTATGAAATCCCAACAATATGGGTACTGTCATTATCAACATCTGCTTCAATACTGTTAACAAGTAGACTAAAGCCTTAGGGTGTGTTATGAATCTCTGGTCACAGACCAGTGTAATATGAGACAAAAGTATATTCGAACAACACATGATATTGTCCACTAATTTTAACAGACACAGCAGGGTGACCATCAGCCAGTTAACCATTTAATTGATAAAGGCCGGGGGTGTGGCCAAGATGAGGGATGTTTAGGACATGTTTAATTGTCACTCTGCTCCTACCACTGGCCCTACCCGGCTTTAATGCCTCTCATGGGGGCACTCTGAGCCATCAGGGTGCTCCCCGCTGTGAGGGTTCGAGCAGCATTAGGGAGGAGACAGTGATATGACCTGATGAGGAGCAATGGCTACAACAGCCTACATGCGACGCTTGAGCCAATGGTGGTGAGGTGATTATGGGCCTGCGTAGACTGCCCATGCCTTAGGCCCGCACAACATCCATGGCCCGCTACAACCTTCCGTCAGCTGAGCGCCGGACCTGAAATCCTTGCCGACGGCACAAGCTTTGCCAAAGCTCTCCCACCAGAGAGCTTCTGCAAAGCAGAGTGCCTTGCAGTGATCTGGGGACAGGGAGACTTGGTTCCATACCGCCCTAAAGAAGCGGCCTTCAAGCTGATGGAGAGGGACCTCCATGCAACGATTTCAATCTACTTGCCTCAAAGAGACCACTGAAACTTGAGGTTGCGGAGGACCACCTGGGAGCTCCACCTACCTGGTTACCTGCACCGCTGGATCACAAGTACCTGCATGTTGCACCCCCCACTGCCCACTTGAAAGGAAGGCCCTGGTGTGGCCCACCTGGCCTAGCCGCCCAGCTATTAGACCTGCGAGACAGCAGCAACCCCACCTCCTTCTCACCCTCATATTAGAAAGGGGCGCCCGACGGGGAGGACCTCACAGTGCCAAGCTTCAATGTGAGTCGGCCCATGGCCTGGGATGTGACAACCCTGGAGTCCCTCAGAAGCATATGTGGGCCTGCTGCATTATCCCACTAAGAGGCGAGGCCTCGTGATTACTTCTGGACAAAAGCCAACACACTGATGGAGCTAGGGTGGACACCTACTCTTAAACCCTGAAAAAAGCACCAGGGTTAGCAGGCCTGATGGTGCTGCCCTAAAATGGTGGACACTGAGACTCTCAGACAAGGCGTGTGGGGGTGGGCCCGGGATGGGGCCCCTGAGTGCTTCGCCCTTGAAGTCCTGTCTAGCAGGCTGCTGACTGTATATGCCCTACAAAATCTGCATTCCATTGTAGAGTTACCTCTCCCCTTGTAGCTTACACAGTGGAGGAGGTGGAGTTCTGCCACTGACGCTGAGGCGCCAGCCCACTAGAGGAGAAGTCTCAACCTCTCTGGACCTGATTGTAGCAGATGAGGGTGAGTGCACTATTACCCGGTTCCAGGCCACCACAGGAATCATGGATGCAGCCCGAGGGAAGAATGATTGTAGCTTCAAGGACATGTTGATCAAGATGGCAGGGGCCCGGCAGGGGACCACGTGGCAGCATCGGCCCCTGACCTCGTGCCTGATAGTGAGAAGGTGGAGGGCCCAGTGACTCACTTCTTCCTTACGGCTTTGTTCACTTCCATGTGAGAGAACCTCCACTCTGTCAAGAAGGATCTGTACAAAGAACTCTGGGAGGTCTGCTGCTACATGGATGCAAAGGGAGAAAGAGTCTTCTCTCTGGAAGACCAAGAAACCAGCGAGACGAGGAGATTGAACAGCTTCAACAGGAAATCATCAAGCTCCGAGATCAACAGATTGACCTGAAAGCTCATGGAAAATCGCTCAAGGTGTAACCACATCCGCATCAAAGGAGTCCCAACCGGGGTGAAGGGCAAGGATTTTGGCAGGCGTATGCCAGGGACATTCAGAGCGATCTTGGTATCCCCACCTGAAATGGATATTCACCATGACAGAGGGCACAGAGTGGGTCTACTGAGGCTAGACTCCACACCCCCAGCAGATATCTTGGTATGCGTCCATGATTTCCAGCTTAAGGAGTGCATCCTCCAGACGGCTGGAGATCGTCACCAGTGCACTTTCAGGGCCACAAGCTGATAATGTACCAGGACCTTTCAGCCTCAACACTCCAGAAATGCCGGGAATTTCACCCAGTCACGGCCTTCCTCTGGAGCAGAGGTGGTTTTTCGTACTGTTGGGGACAGACCTTCGGGGTGATCTTCAGTGGCAGTCTCCATCAAATCCACTCCCTTAAAGAAGCCTGACAATTGCTCAACATCGAAGATTCTTCTGCTGCGGAGCATCAGTCTGTTCGTCGCAACCAGAAGACTCACAGGCGCCTGCAACGACAGGGAAACAGGCCTTCCCTGGTCAGTCTTCAACCAGACCAAAAGACCATGGCTTTGGAGTGACAAGCAGTGCTGGAGACTCTCTCTGGTGAAGCCATTGGCGCTGATAGCGCATGAATGATACTGAGCTTCCTGACATGACTTTCACACTGCAGGTGGGGGCTGGTTGGGGGGGCGGTCAGGGGATAGTTTGCTTGTGCCACCACACATTACGTGGGCCCTTCGGATTCTTCAAGTTACACATTAATGGACTATGTTGTTCTTACTGTTTGGCTATGTATTTTTTGATTGTTTGGAAGGGAGCCTACAGATTGTGCTTTGTCAGAATGATGGGCTAGATGTAGCAAACTGTTTGCGACTCGCAAACGGCGAAAATCGCCGTTTGCGACTTGCAAATGTGTGTTTGCTATGCAGAAATGCCTCGACTGTCTAGTTGTGGGACTAGATGCACCCTACTAAATGTCGGGCTATATTATTATACCTAGAACGGAATAATGTGGACCTCTGCCTCCTGCAGGACACCCAGTTAGCCCCCAGCTACTGGCTTAAACTGCGCTCCCGAGCCTTTCTGCTCCAATACTTTTCTTCTACTCCATCTAAAACTGAAGGGGTGGCCATGCTAGTGTCCCATTCTTTCTTTGGCCAGGTGAGCCCCAAGTTTGCCGAAATCAAGGGTCTGCTGTTAGCCCATTCAGTGACTGTAGGCATCTGCACCTTCACCTTAGCGACCATTTACACCCCTAACGACGGCCAGGAGTGATTCATACGCCATGCGCCATGCAATAGCGGCAGTCATGTCCACCTGAGACTGGTTAGTGCTTGTGGGAGGGACCTTAACTTAGTGTTTGACAAAAGCCTTTACAGATTCATGCAGTGATACGGACAGACGGGTGCTCTGGCAGACCTTCACTCATAAACTCGGGATTACACATTTGACTCCCACACTCACAAATTGTATGCCTGTATAGACTACGTCTTAGTTCTCTCTCTCAGAATGGCCTTCCCTTTTGAGTGCTGCTCCTCGGGGCCATGGTGGATGCGTGAAACCCTCCTGTGCCAGCTTGAGGTGGTCACTCAGATTACCCGGGCATTGACAAATGTCCTGGAGTTCAATGACACACCAGATGTGTCTAACTCCACCCTCTGGGACAGCCTAAAGGCCATTGTCAGAGGGGAGCTGATAATGCTCTCTGCAGCGGAGAATAAACTCTGCCAGGAGAAATGACAGCAATTGGGCCGGAGAGTGCTGGAACTTGAACATATGCATCAACATACGGGGGCACCAAGAATTTGGCGCCAGTTGGAAGCAGCATGCAAGCAACTGGTGGGCCTCAACCTGGATGGACCAGAATATGCTGCCCTCAGACTTTGTTGCTCCTTCTACATTGGAGGTGATAAATGTTGGCGTTTTCTGGCTAATCCATTAAGGGCACAACAACAGGCAACAAGCGTGCAATCCCTAAAAGCGGCTGATTTCTCTGGCCTCAGGGGTGACAGTTCCATTGCCTCTGCCTTTCGAGACTTTTATCAGGCGCTTTACATGGTACAGACCTTGCCTCCAGATGAGGCCCGACTACAAGACTTATGCAGGATCAGGTGGCTACCTTAGATCATTCAATTTGAATTTGAAGTTATTTCCACAATTGCCCGAAAAAAACTCCTTAAATCTCCCAGGGTTGGATAGTTCTCCCACCCTTTTCTATAAAACCTTTCATACTCATTTAGCTCCCATATTAACCCAACTATTCAATTCTATACAGAGTCCGGATACTGTACCACCTTCCATGCTGGTGGCAGCCATAGTGGTCATTCCAAAACCCGGGAAAGATAAAACATAATGTGTTTCCTATCACCAGATATTTCTCTTGAACATAGATATTAAATTATTTACCAGCATTCTGGCTGCCCATCTTAACCCCCTTGTGCCGGGCCTGGTTTGCCCTGATCAGGCGGGATGGCTGCCAGATTGCCAGTGCAGTGGTGTCTTCTCCATCTGATCGATTAGTCCCAACGTTCTAATCAGGAGCTAATGCTCCTGGCCCTTGATGCTGAGAAGGCCTTTGATCGGGTCAACTGGCCCTACTTGGCAGCCACACTCCATCACTTCAGCTTCAGTGAGAGATTCCACTCAAGGGTTCTTAGCAACAACTGCCACCCACCTGCATCCATTCGAGAAAATGGTCAGGCCTCAAATCCATTCCCCGTTCACATAGGCACATGACAGGGGTGCCCATTTTCACCCCTGCTTTTTGCCCTTTATGTGGAACCCATGGCCCAATGTCTTTTTGACAACCCTACCATTAAAGGGTGGCATTTTGGAAGCAAGGCGCACACCATTAGTCTCTATGCAGATTACATAATAGTGGCCTTGGATAAGCCAATTGTGTCCCTCCTGTCCTTTCTGGCATAACTGGAGGCCTTCGGACATGCGTCCGAGCTCTGCGTTAACATTCACAAGTCCCAGGCACTCAATCTATCATTGTCTCCAACTACAAAGGCCACAATTGCTCAACAACATCTGATCCAATAGGTGACAACCTCTCTCCCCGATTTAGGGATTCAACTTGTCCCCACAGGTAAAGCAACTGCACTCCTGAACTACAAATCCCTTCACACAGATATAAAAACTGACCTGCGTTGATGGCGCCTACAACGCCTCTCTTGGCTTGGGCAGATAGCTGCCCTGAAGATATCGTATTGCAGAAAATCCTATTTTTGTTCCAGGCACTTCTGGTCTAGAAGAACCCACCCACTCCACTCAAGCCTTTCAGCGAGCTATTAACTGCTTTATCTGGGCTGGGAATCACCCCGGGATACAAAATTACCTAGCCTACAGACCCCCGAGAGAAGGAGGCCTCGGCACACCAAACCTTCTACATTACTACCAAGTGGCGCAACTCCGGTTCCTGGTTTAGTGGTCCAGAGGGGAGTCCAAAAAGTACTGGCTTTTCATGGTTCAGGCGGCTGTAGGGCTGCATTTGTGGTCCTCTTCTTACATAAGACAGCCCAACTACGGATTCTCTACTTATCTCCCATCACTAAGTCTGTGATGGGGGTATGGGATCAAGTGAGTGAGCGGAGAGCCTTGACCTTGTTTCCCTTTCTGCTGACACCGACTATCAGCTACGCAGACGTCATCCCCACCCTGGACCACGCAGCATTTTCAACACTGGCAGAGAGTTGGGTGTCTGTCTGTTGTTCAAGGACGGCCCCTGACTTTTGCTCGTCTTTGAACTGATTATGAACTTCCTCAAATAGAGAAGCTGAGATACTTTCAAATCAGACATTGGGTGACCCAGCCAACAGTTTGCCTGGGAGCGCAACGTTTTCTCACTCCATTTGAAAAATGGCTGGTGCTGAAAATGTTGGATAAATGCCTGGTTACTGACCAGTATGGCTTCCTGTGACAGCCCGCTCCACAGATTAAATCAGCAGGGCAGAGGTGATAGGAACTGGAACTTCAGTGACAGCTTACCCAACAAGAATGCGACCACATATACTACTGGTATCGACATGCAGCCCATAACACTGCTAGCACCGAAACTACCACCAAAATAGCTACTTACTGTTACCTCATACCAGTGCGGCTGCACAGGGGTGACCCCACACATAGTGCTGACTGTTGGTGCAGCTGTGGCTCCCCTGGGACCCTCTTACACTTGCTATGGGACTGCCCTAAAATTACTACTTACTGGCTAAGATTTTAGATGACATTGATCCACACCTACATACACAGCTATCCCACTTCAGGGCTTACACTATCTTGGGGCTACACAACATGCTTACTTTCCCCCTCAAATCCCGTAAAGGCCAACAGATGGGGCTGGCTCTTGGTGCAGCCAAGCAGAACATTCTAGCGCATTAGGGCATGGGTAAGATCCCTACGCACCAGGGATGGCTCCACCGCTTATGGTACATCCTAGGGATGGAGAAATTGACCCTATCTCTCACCACACAAGGAGACTCATATAGTGAATTATGGCATCCCATCACGCGACTCTTGGGTGTATTCTGTGAACTCAATTGCCCTAAGTACCGCTGTCTACTTAGACTCATGGATCTTGCTGCTGACACTTGCTCTACGGAGTCCCCGGTGTCAGATGATGGTTGATACAAGTCCTGATATGATATCTCTACTTTTGGACTCTGGAGGTCCAAGGGGTGAGGCAGGTGGGGGAAGGTTGTTTGTTTGTTTGGGGCTTCTTGTTTATTTTCAAGAGACACTGCAGGCGGCATTGTGGGCCTGCACTATTGCTTCATAATGTTATCTTATTGGAAATGCCAATAAAGAGATTTGAACCATAAATGCTACAGGTGATAGCCTCAACCTAAAACATCTAGCCCTTTTGTTGTCTTTGATCTATTAACATGGTGGGGTCCACAATTTTCCAGAGTACACCCAGCTCAGTAATCAGTTTTATTCTGTTGACCTTGATAGCTACCTAGGTGTTGAACTCGCCAGAGCAAATGTTGGTTGAGGGAAACTACCAAAATCTAGTTCCAAGGTTGCATCAGTTGATCCCCATATTAGCTCATTCAGTTTATTCCTTGGTGAAAGGTAACCTTCTTAACTGCATTAAACGTTATCAGAACTAGTAAGTAGGTTAAGATGCATAACTAACTGATTAGGAGCTTTGAAAACCAATATAACAGATTCATATTGGCGTATTCTGGAAACACAAATCAAAAGCCATCCCATGGGCTAGTTTTCACACCAACTGCAAGGCACACGGAGGTTTCATATGTTTACAGACACACTTTCTTGTTTTCAATAAATTCCCTAAAAATTGTGTGCCAAGTATATCCTGCCCCATTTCAGAGAGGATAGTGACAGGATTGGTGTCACCAATACTAAATTCAAGGTTAAGGAGGCCGCTGTAGTGCAACTAGTGTATCTAATAGCAAAGCAGCTCTTAGTTTGACCCAACTCTTATCCTTTGTATCTTGTTTTGTTGCTACCACGACCTGATTATCATTAACATCATAGTCAGGACCATTGTATTCAATCCTTTTACTAGTTTCCAAATTTTCAGTGGGTAGTTGACACCTTTCAAAGGTCAGCTTAGGGTTCAATGGGGCAGCCACATAGTACTTACCTAAACTCACTAATAGGGAAGTTGTACTTAAAAGCTAGACCTTTATTTACTAGGTGGGCAGTCATCATTGTGTTATCCAACCAGTGATTAAACAAATCACACATCACCACATGAAGATGTTCTTTATAGTCACCAAATCAACTAAGGGGCTTACTTAAAGTTGGGTGGGTGCCCGCCAGGCTGGAGGAGGCTATGGCTTTCGCTCTCCTAGTGGAGGATGGCCTGCTCAATTTAGAAATTAATGCCTGCTTCTTGGGCAAGGCTAAGCCTATAATGAAGCCATCAGTACTGAAGCTACCCTGTAGACTGAGAGAGTTACTAATGCTTTGGCCTCACTTGACATTTCTATATGTTTTAAAAAACAAACTCTCAAAGTGTCAGAGCCTGCTTACACTTTGCTGGTGCAAACCCGCTGATTCACCCACTTCTAAATGAGCCTGGGAAACCACATGGATGGCGGATGCGATATCCACCATTTGTTGTCAGATGCCCATATCTGCTAAACTCTTGATTACTGAATAAGTCTAGTGAGTAATTGCACTTTAATAGTTTCATTCTAACAAAGACTTGTGATTTTTACAAATTAAATGACATGCTTACCATTGGTAGTAATACCTCTTAATCGTGGTGTGCAATGCATGGCTCGCAATACAACTTGAATTTAATAATAGTGTACCTGCTTGTCTATGGGATTTAATATGCTCATATTATGCAAATGAATTGATCCTATTCTCGCTCTCCCGCAGCTCAGCCTCTGAGCTCTCTATTGTGCATAATTTCTTACTCATTTTACAAGTTTACCTTTGACCGTTCTCAGTAATAGGCTCATTTCTACTACATACCAATTGATAAGAGCCCCTGGAAACAATTTTTTTGAAAATTGCAGCAAATAACATCCACTGATATGCCATAATCGGGCTAGATGGCTTAAAGATGTCCAAACGGTTAGTTTAGCATCCTAATTTGAAAGCCAGGATCTACCTTACTTTCATTAAATTCTGTGCTGATTTTATGACATCCTACATTCATCTAACACCAATGCGGTCCGATAGCAATTCAATGCAATAGCTGTCAGCAACCAAAGTAAAACAAATCTTTCCAGGCATAGTGCCAGGTGGAATTAAACACATACAGTCATCATATCGGCAGTCAGACTGAAAGGAATATCAGACGTTACACCACATGCCTTAATGTTTACTACACATGTAATACAGCACGTTGACCTTTACGACAGGCTGTACAACATCGTGGGGCATCACCATACATTTTTATGGTAATCATTTTTACATACGCACACATTGCTGGCATGCACCCAACCAGAAACAGTCTCTGCAGTCTTTGGGGTCCGCTCCCCTCAATATGCGGAATATCAAAAGTTATTTTCGGTCAACATGGAAATTGGCACTAGAAGGCTGTCTGTGTAATAAAGTGCAGAAGTGTAGTTTTATGTCAGCTTCTAGCAGGGGTTGTCGCCTTGTCCACAACAATCAGGCGCCATCTCTGATCACCTTTAAATAAATATCCAATCACCTAGTTGTAAAGGTCTTCAAACAGAGGAGCACCCCCCTGCCCAAAGGGGTCTGTGGTCGATTTCCTAGGAGGGCACACATGAGTCAGCAAGTACTTATAAATGAATATGGCATGGAAGTGTGACTTTTTTTTTTTAAAGATTTCCAGGGCGTCTTCATTTACACGAAGAGTTTGAAGTGCATAAAAAAGTATGGCAATGTAATCCGGAGCCCTGCAGTCACAGGTTCAAAGACATGGCTAAAAACAACAAAACATTCTATAAGTATCTTATTATTTTTTCACCTTCAAAACAACTGCATATAAAATGATGCCCAAAGCTTAAATTAAAAATAAATTCTAATTAAACTAGTTGGTGGGAAATGCACTCTTTTACGTTATGAAATGGCAGTTGGTTAATGTATTCATTTTAGATGTCTGTTTGTGAGAACAGAGTCAGAGAATTGAATCCTGGAAGGTGCAGTGCAGAATAGCAACTTGTGTATTTTAGTGTTATGAGATGTAACATAAAGCACCCTGAATTTTAAAATCATTATTTTTAAATTGTATTACACACAGTATAAGATAGGTTGCCACACAATGATTTGATATATATGACAAAACAAGTACTTTCAAAGAATACATCTTAGAAATAGCTAACCAGACTGTACCTAGTGCGGACATTTTCAAAAGTCCATTAAAAGGACACTTTCCAAAACTCAGCATCCTTACATCACCTTTAAAAATAATAAATGCTACTCATCATGATGCGAAAGCACCTTAAACCCCTCTCCCCCACTTCACTCTCACACAGAGGTACCCCCAGCTCTTCATCATGTTTGTTTTATGTTTATTTAGTTTATTTCAGGGGAATACCCCATCAAACTGTGATCAGTACAATCAATACAAAATCAGTCCATAAACGTCAATCAGGCTTACATTCAGTATAAACATTTCTTACAAATAAACATTAAAACACAGAAAATAAATTAAATTCTTACATATTCTACTAAAATCACCAATAAAACTGAAAAAAGAGATCACCAATTAATTACACAGAAAGAATACCCCTTTGTGGCTCCTTTAAGTCTGTATCCTAAACGTTAGGCTGAATACAAATATTTGGACACTGATTAAACAATTAGTTCATTGGTTTCCGACTGCTCCTTATATTCATGCTCCTGCAAATGGGAACAATCCAGTTCCTCTTAATCTGATAATAAACTGTGCTAAAGGACAGCAAGTGAGCCTCCGTTTCAGCAAGGTGGACAATTGCCTGAAATTATTGGTGTTCTGCTTCATTTACAATGAAAAAAAAGTTGACTGAAAGAATTCCTACCGTAAATTTCATATCTAAAGATCTTGCTACTGGTGGCTCTAGTCTGTCTTGTATAGGCTAGACATTTCAGCGCAATTTAATGTCTAATAACTTCCCGCCTAACTTCCTAATTTTGTATCGTAAAACAATGTTTCAAAAACAAACTGTCAATATCTGTTCTTCACTATAAGATTTTTCGATACTGAATGTGGCTTGTCACAGATTTCAGAGAACCTCAGTGAATAGAACTGGGATTTAACAAGTCTAAACTATGGCAATTTGCAACCTGTGTCCTATCCTCCTAGCTCCTAAAGGGAAGGCCTCTAAGGTTCCAAATGGGTACATGACCTCAGTCTTATCCAACACAAAAAGGGATTTAAATAAACTACATGTGCAATATTTTTCAAGCCGAGGTCCTGTTTCAAAGAGGTAGTTGGGGCACCTTGTTGCATATTAGGAAAGACCTAACATTACTAGACTGCTCAAGTTAAAATGGCCAAAAACTTTTGCACCACAGAGCGCTGCCTCAATACTTCTAGCTCAATACATCTCGATCATTGATGATATAGATCAAAAAGTAGATCTGTATTTTGTTTAAACTGGTTGCTTTACTGGCTTTTAATAATTGAATGGGATTTAGTGCATCAGCAAGAGAAAAGCTAGTCGGAAGCACTGGTTCTGTAGAAAATATGATGTCACCAATGCTGGAATTTTCTGAACCATGGCCCTCAGCTTCATAGGTTTTCTATATTTAAAAAAAATACAGATGCGATACTCGTGGCTTTATAAAGAATTCCTCACTCCTAGTTGTTTTGGAACTATCAACTGCAAGTATGTGCCAGAACGACCTACTGTCTTTACTCTATGAAACATTTAGTAGGTCATGCCACCTATTTTCCTTCCACTTCCTTCTGCTGGCAACTTGTATCAGTTTATAATCTTTCCTGTTTTCCTGAATGGCTAGCCTATTGCCATCTTTTACTGAAAATGTGAGCTTTAATCTAGCTCCCATGCAATTA
This sequence comes from Pleurodeles waltl, assembly GCF_031143425.1. Taxonomy (NCBI): domain Eukaryota; kingdom Metazoa; phylum Chordata; class Amphibia; order Caudata; family Salamandridae; genus Pleurodeles; species Pleurodeles waltl. The sequence goes on along the minus strand of NC_090443.1, from coordinate 15,546,186 downwards.
CCATCGGACCACAGTGTTCCTTGTGTCTCAGGGGTTGTAACTTGAATTCCTTATGAAAGATTTCTCACTGTGTCTCAAATTATATGGAGTGAATTTCAATAATTGGACTTGAGTTTCTGTTGCTATATATATTGGTATTTACGTCAGGGCACATCATACCATATGGCGACTTAGCGTTCCTCCTATTTGAGGTGTTATTTAAAGTATTAGTTATTTCTAAAGTGCACAGTTAGTTAAAACCAATACACTTTTTAACAATAAAAACAGTAATAAAATATAAAACGTACAGAACGACACTTATCAAATACATTATTAGATAACGTAAAATGCAATTAAAAATGGAGCATGTTTCTAGTAGCAGGAGTAAGCTTAAAGTTGACTGTGCCAAAAAGGTTAACCTCTTGTAGTCAAATTGTAACAAGGGCAGTTTCTAAAACAAAAAAACTTAAAAGGAGGAGCAGTAGCTACAGGACCACTCAACAAGACTCAGTTGCAGTTGAGTTGTGCCTTGCCTGGCCCCTGGTGTTAATAGTTACGTCTAGGTCGTGGATGACAAGGCCGCGGGAGCCAGACCTGGTGTTGACTGATACCAGGAAGGGTGTGAAAGCTTGAGTTCAAGCTTGTCCAGGTATTTCACAAGCCTGCTGCTGAGTTGCATGTCCTTCCCATTGAAACAAGCTAAGATTGGGGGCCTGCAACTACGAAGCCCTTTCCGGAGCCAGATCAACTGGAGCATTGTTTTCTGATCCCCCATGTTTTCCTTGCAAATGCATATCTGGTGAACAGGTGTCTCAGTGGCTAGTCCGGAAAGCCAACATGACTCTGTCATGCTTCTGCACTTCCATGGGGGGAGATGTTCATATGTCGGCAGGCATCCCACATGAAGTTTCACGAAAGCTGTTTTAAGTTGAGATTTAATGGCTGTGCCCAAATATGACTAGGGTACTAGCTAGGCCTGGGTGGAGTTCACAGGGCAGGCTGGTGCACAAGAGGCCTGAAACAGCAGCTTTCGAGGCCAACTGCCCTGGCCTGAATTCAGGCCAGGGCTGTAGTAAGTGAAAGCTGCCCTTTCAGGCCTCTTGTGCACAAGTGTGCACAGTGAAAAAAAAAAAAAAAAAAAGAACTCACCTTGGTCCTTGTTGTCAGCTGTGCCTCTCTCAGCACCCTGCTGGATCTGGTCCGGAGCTGGTGCCGGCAGCAGCTCCAAGCTGCTTTGCCAACGTCAGGCCCAAGGTGCACACTGCAGCCCATTTTTATGGGCTACACAGCACAAGCAGAGACTGTCTGAGCTTGTGCTGTGTGGCCCATAACTGAGCTGCAGTGCGCACGCAGTGAGCTCCGCTCCGCTGCCAGGTCTAACAGAGTTTTGGGGCAAACTCCATGCTCCAAGTGGAGCGTGGAGTGCCAAAAACTCCATTAGCTCCACCAGCAGAGCAGAGCTCGTGGCCCAATCCTACTACTAACTCTGTGTCGGATGACAGGGTGAGCCAGGCATGCTGTCTCTTGGCAAATACCTCTTTGTCCGCTAGCTGGGAATAGGCCTGGACCATTTTGTTGATTAACAATTTAGTTTGGTGGTAAGAACTAAAAGATTCCCATTCGTTCATTAGAACTAGTGATGCCAAGGAGCTGTCTAAATAAAGCCTGGCTAAAGAGTGGCACCACCCATTCATTTCTGCCCAAAGAAGGAAAGTATGCATGCCTGGAGTTGCTATCTTGAGTTTATAGCAGAGTTTAATAAATGCACCGTTCCTCACCATTGATTGCCTAACTAGGCCGAACTCAAGGCTTAACTGGGCAGGTGACGTATAAGTTGGTAGAGAGAATGTTGGTTTAAGGAGCCTGGTGATGATCTTCTCCCTTCTCTCTTCCCCTTAGGATTTCACTTCCACGTGCAATGGTAGGGACCAGTTTGGCCTGGATAATCTTTAGCAAGGGCAAATAGGTTGAAGAGCCAATAGCTTCTTTAAAGGGTTTAAATGCAAATGAGAGGGAATGGGATTTCTGCCGTATCAGGTACCGGTGTGGCTTAAAAGTCCTGTTCCAGTCCAGGAGGATACCCAGATATTTGTATTCTTGCACGTCTTCTGCTTTATTAGCGCCCAAGTACCACTGGTGAGAATGCTGCTGTGGCCTTCTGAATGACATTGTTTAAGATTTTTTTCAGGTTGATATTCAGGGCGTTTGAGGTGGAGTATTAGGCTGTGGTGGTCAAAAGCCTTTGTAGTCCAATTTTGGTTCGACTTAGAAGTATCAGGTCATCTGCGTACATCTGCGTACATCTGCGTACATCTGCGTTCATGGTAAAACAGTGTTACCTAGTGTTGGGGCGTGAGAGTTTACTTGGGCCAAGCTGGTTGACACCTCAGCTAGGAAAAGGTTAAAAAGAATAGAAGCTAACGCACACCCCTGTCATAAATCCTGAAAGTTGGTATTTCTCTTGAGAGATGGGCACCGTCCCCAAGCTTAAATCTTACCCAGGTATATGTATGGAAAATATATATTGCTCTCAGCAGGTGGTTGGGGATGTTCCACTTAGCAAGCTTAGACCATAGTTTGCCTCTATCTACCTGGTCGATCCAGCCTTGTAATCTATGAATGCTAAGTGTAGAGATTGCTTAGTAGGTCTGCTGTGATCATATTGTAGGGAAACTGCCAAGAGGTTGGCAGATGTGCCTGTTCCTTCAGAGAAGCCTGTTTGATCGAACAGGATTAAATCCTTGACTGATGCCCAAGCTTCCAACTCTTCCAAGACTGATGTGTGTGGAAGTGACCATAAGCGGCATGTAGGCTCATGAATTTCAGGTCATTAATCAGTGATTTGCCAAGTTTGTCAGTTTTAAAGGCTTGACTCGACACTTGGTCAGGAATCTGCCAGAAGGTGTTCTGGCCCACAAGAGCTTCTTCAGTACATTGAGTTCCCAGCAAGTTCATATTGAATTCTTCAGAGAGTATTATTTCAAAGGGGGAAGGACCGTCCTGCAGCTCTTCAATTTCCTTGACCAGGTGTTTTTTGGCCGCCAATTTGTGGACCTTTTTTTGAGGAATGTAGATATTTGTGAAGTTAGTTTGAGGCTTTGCGAGCCCCAGTTTAGAGAAAGTATGAATGTTTGTAGGCTTTCCCAGGTGGTTGGACACATAAAGTGGACAACAGAGTGGTTTTAATTCGCTAAACCTCCACTTAGGTGATCGTAATGGTCTCTTTTTGTGGCTGGCACAGAATAATTGGTTTACCCTGGAATCGCGGGGCCTGATTCGCCCCATGTTCCTTCAGCATGATTATTTGAAAAGTGAGTAAGTAATTCAATGTCTCTTTATCATCTTGCTTGTCAAGAAGGTCACTGATGATCCAAGAACAAACATAAAGCTCCCAGTGGCGCCCAACACATATTAAAAGTGGTGGGGCAGGAGGGGAGCGTGGGGGGGATGTTAATAATAAAAAATAAAATAAAACACTTACCTGATGCTGCTGGCTGCCTTGCGCTCCTCTGCTGTCCCAACAGTCCCTAGGACAGCATCAAAGACTCCCTGTGCAATCCTGCGCTGCTCTCATACTATTACCAAGCATGAGAGCAGCGCAAGGATTGGCCTGAGTGGGCTGGTTTACCGCTTGCTCAGGCACATGGAGTCTATGCTGTTTCTCCAACCCGGCTGTGCAATACAATTGGGTTGGAGAAACCTAACTGCACAAGCCTGTTTGGCTGGCCCAGAACATCTGGCCAAACTGACTTGCGCACTCAAGTGCACACCACTACTCCACTCCGCCTTCCCCCTCCTATGGTCTGGCCCGGCCCCTCCCTGCCCACTCTGGCTCAGTCAGCAGCTGAAGAAAAAACAATAATAAAATATTGTTTTATTTTTCAGCTGCTGGCTCTAAGCCAGTGGAGCGATGCTCCTCCGCCATTGCCGAGGAGCCTCTGCTGGAAGCTCCCCTATTGGCCCTGAGGCTGCTGATGTCAATCTGCATGTTCATTGTTGTTATTAGATTTAGAGAGCCTGGGAGCCAGCTCCAATCATGGGAACGGGGAGGACCGCTGATGCTTTGCGGTGGTGGAGAGGCAACTTGTGGGGCAAGGAGCTATGGCGATTTGCTCTGTGCGCTTCTTAAAATTGATACAGGGACATTATTTGGAAATGTAAGTGCCTAATTTGCTGTTTTAGTAAGAAATGGGGCTACGCCAAATCTGTAAAAGGAGTAACCTGAATACCATAGTTTTGGAAGACTCCTCAGGGGGTGTAGAATTAAAAAAAATATCTACTTGTTCAAAGGACGTGTTCCTTCATAAGTCTACTTGTCCTGTAAAAAAATCTACTTGTCCATTTGATGGCATGTAGAGAGACAACACTTTAGGGCAGCAATCCCATTATATAAGAGCTCCGATAATAGCCTCTCTGATTATGCCACAGCTAATACTATAGTAGGTCTTAAATACTAGCAATTTTCTTATTTTGCCACCTTTCTGTACATCTACACACTGGGGCTGTAGGCAGTGGTAAGCAAACGTTCCAGGACTGGAATGCCCTTTTGAGTCTGTGCAAACCTAGTAACATGCATGTTTTATGGGTTTCACAAGCTCTTTCCTAATCTTTTACCAGACTGTAAAAGGATGGAAATTTACTCCTGACAAGGGCAAAAGCTAAAATTCTTCCAGGGTTGGGGAAAAAGTGGTTGGAGGCAAAATGAACGTGTAAACAGTCAACATATTTTTGCATGAGTAAATCTATACATGCATATTTGTTTGGGGTAAAATGAAGTACACAAATGTTTTCTTGGAGTATGATTTCCTGGTCTACTTCTGTAAATTCTTGTGAATTCATGACATATGTAAATCTATACTAATGCAAAGATATAGATGATGGGTGCACTTTTGTGACTTTCTTTAACAATTGGGCCCCTAATTAGGTTTGGCATTAACCAAAACCTTTTGTTTTTATTAAATTTCTGTCTTTCTCTCTATCCATGTATAGACTGGCTTCACAGACAGTAATAGCAATCTGCACTTTCACAAGGAGCAAATCGGCACACAAAGTAGTTTTGTTCAGTGCCAGAAACTACTGAGGCAATATGTGCTTTTTGAGACAAAAATTTTTTTTTTGCTGTTTGACAAAGTTATTTACAGAGGTGAGTCCCCAGCAGCTCCCACATCAATAAAGTTTAACAAAAGTCATGTCAAAATAAGTCACACATTGACAAAACCAAAAGACTGACCACAAATATTGAACACATTGGCTTTGCCAATGCTTGTTTATTTTCATGTTCCTCATAATCTTGTTGAAACTGGTTTCATTGATTTTCCATTATTAATATTTTTTGGAAGTACTAGCATGCATCAAAACATTTCACTCAATGAGGCTTCAAAGAAATGATACCTAAAATTTGACAGTAACTTAGCAAAACTTTTTTTTTTCTAGTTACATTTTTGTGAACATTTTATTTTGAGAGCAAAGAATCGTCAATCTTACTTTCAATCTTCTGCAAATATTTGCATTTAATAAGAAAGCATTCTGGGAGCATTACATCTAGCCTTATATTGTTAAATGTTGCAAAAGTGTGTACACATTTTGTTACTGGAACCAATGTCAGTACTGCTCTACGAGCTTACAACATATATTTACTGCGCTCGCGATAATAATAAAGGCTTTGCTTTGAAAAACAAGCTTGAACAATATTAGCATATGGGCACAAATATTGCAACTGCATACAGTTCCCTTCCCTGTTCTATATTGTGGTGCTGTAAGCTAGCAGCCAAAACGGTTTGTGCTGCAGGGGGTTGGGCCTACTTGTCCCAGGGACAAAATGAACATGAAAACTTGTTGTCCTTGACCCCAAACAATATGTCCTGGATGTCGGGCTATAGGAATTCTACAATCTTTTTCCTGCTTGCACTCAAAACCAGGTTGGCAGCTGCGCTGGAAGTCCAGCGACTGAAGTTATATCAGTAGTGGATAGGTTTGCAGTGTCGGGTAGTTGGCTCAGAAAGGATTGCCCTTGTGCTCTCACAGCTGAGTGGAGATGCTGGTAATGTTGTTAAAGTGCAAGCTAGGGGCTGGGGATTGATGTCATCAGTGGTAGGCAGAGGGTGCCTAGGAGCTTGCTTCACAGATGTTGGTTGTGACTTGTAGCAGAGAACCCGAGGCGCCAAGTTGGTTCTCCGAGGTAGGTCGAGGACTGCGCCCTCCTAACTGTGCATGTTATATTTGTGTGGTCAGTGATTGCAGTAAGTGTTGTATCCACACTTGCGAAGGAGGGCCTGTTAGAAAGTGCTCCGCATTGGATTGGGCTGCCAGGAATGGAACTGCCAGGGCTTGGCTGGGTTATATAGCCTTTTGGAAGAGGTTGGTAATGGTTGCTGCGATTGTTATTAAAGTGTTTGTTGTTAGGATGAACCCCTGCACGGTGGCAGGGGTCAGCAGTCTGTGATAGGAGGTGGGCTTGGTGGAAAGTTATTGGCAATTGAAGGGCCAGGTGCTGTGGCTGAGAATCAGTGGTTTCTATTTAAAGAACAGAGTCGTACGCCACATCTTGGATACCTCCCTCCGGGAGGGTTGGCAGGAGCTATACCATGTCAGCACTTGAATGTACTTGCACAAGAATAAATGGGGCAGGTGGTGGGGTGTCGCTGTTGTGACATAGGTAGAGCAGTTGCTCAGTACAGAGACTCTGAGCCAGTGGTGAACTCCAGGTTTGTAGTGTGCATGGAGCATACTCATTTTCCCTAACACTAATATTGGCACTGACAAGCTGACTTTTGTTGGAAATTGGAGAGGAAAGTACTTCTGCTCCTAGGACTGCTTGGATGCTTAATGCAGAACCTCTAGCTTTTGGATGTAAAGTGCCCTTGTCATGCAAAGGGTGCAGTGACGCACCTTCGGCCACACCGTAGGCAGCTATTTGATTAATAATTGTCAGTTCCAACGGAGATGGTAGGTCCTTGATGTTTGACTTGGTTGTGTAGATTGCTGCCACTGGTTCGTTAAGAAAAAATAATTTGGCATCAATTTTGGGTTAACATTTATTCATTGAAAGTGCTTTGGGAATAGATTTGGTATTTGCTAAGCCAAGCTTGGCCATGGTTGTTAGAGCTGCTGCATTGCCCGTTCTTGTCATTGGCCCAGGGGGCAGTGGTATAATATTAAGTACATTAGATTCCTCTGTAGTTTCTGTAGCTTCTGCCCCATGATCAGGGTTGCTTTCCTTTTTGGCCTTGTTTTGCCGGATCACATGCTGAAAGTTGAGTCAGATAAAGTCAGAGTTGGTTTGGCACTGGGCAAGTTGAAGCGACGTTCAACTGGGGTGAGGTGCTGGTAAAAATTTAGGTTACTGGGGTAATGTGAAGCAGTGGTGAGCTTAACTATTGATGCCGCCAATTCATACAGTCTCGAGACCTTCCAAAGGAGCAGGCTGCAGATGGGCTGAGCTAACGTTGGAGGGGCATGTGATGGGTCGCTCCGATCCGACCCACACTCTCCTCGGACTTGTGCTGACACTGCCACTTCCACACCGGAAGTAACCCGGGAGGGCGGCACTCTCATTGGTTCCCTGCCACCACCGCGGGATCTGATGGTGGTCAAAAGGAGGCTTCCTCCCTTTTCCGGGGAGGGCGCCGGGAGTAGGAGCTGGAGTATATCGGAGTTTTCAACCGGAAAAGGACGGACGGCTCAGGAGGACGCCGACACCAAAGACGAGGAAACCGCTCTCCGGAGGAGCGGAACAACGTTTGAATTGGAGCCAGAGGAGCCCCGTTGTGAAGACCGCTGACCCCGGGAAGCCCGTGAAAGAGCCACCATGCTTCAGGAGAAGCGTGGCCACTTCAGGTACGGGGGTGCGGGACGCAGACAGGAGCGGGAGGCGGGAGGCGAAGAAAGGTGGGGAGGTGGGAAAGGAAACGGGCACTACACGGGCAGCACTGACAGGGTGGGGGTGGTGAGAGATATAAAACATAGAAAAATGCATAGAAGAAAAGAGGAAAAGACAAGGCACCAACCAGACAGAACAGGGCTAAGCAGAAAAGACCAAGACAGCGGAGAGAACAGTATACTAATAATAGTGCAGAAACCAAACCAGGAGAGACGAAAGGGAAAAGTATGAGAGCAAAGAAGACCCTATCACATGAACAACAGGAGAAGAGGGGAAGATAAGAAAGAAAAGACAGCAAGGAAAGTAAAAGAAGAGAAAGCAAGAGAGTACCAGGGAAGGAGATAAGAGAGTGAAGAGAAGAGACAGGGGAAAGGAAAACAGAGAGGAAAGGAAAAGAGAGAGAATAAAGAAAACCAAACCCCACTCCCACACTTACCATATCTATTCTCTTCTCTTTCCACACGCTTCCCGAGAGGTCCTGAAAGAAAGAAAAGAAGAAGAAGACGAGATTTAGTGTCCAGAAGGAGAAGACATTGCAACCCTCCACCTAACAACAACTACCTCATACCTATACCATATATACCATCTAAAGACCAATAAATACAACCTTCCTAAACAAAAAAAACCCGCAGTCTGGTGTCTTAAATCAGCCATCCTCGTACAAAGTGGTGTCAGAAGTGGGACTTATAGCCGGTCTCCTATAAAGAAGATGGAGGAAAAACCCACAATGGCGGATGTAATCGCGCAACTCGCAGAAGGACAACGTCACCTCCAGTTGATGTGGGAGCAACAAATGAAGGAAGCTAAAGAGGAGAGAGACGCTTTGCAAACAGCACTTAAAAGTCAGGCCACAATTATGGCCAACAACCAACTCGTCCACGAAACTGCCCTGAGCAAATTAACAGAAACCATTGCCCACACAAAGGTACATCCTAATGTACCCAGCAGCGTGCTCCAAAAATATCAAGACCAGGAAGATCCTGACTCCTTCTTTCTTAATTTCGAGAGGGTGGCCAGCTCAGCCAGTTGGCCCAAAGATAAATGGGGTCAATATATTGCCCCACTGTTAACCGGCCAATTACAAGCAACATATCAGTCCATAAATCCTACGGGTACCCTGCCGTATAAAGAGATCAAAAAGACCATCCTAGAAAGAGTGGGGCTGGACAGCGAAAGTTATCGGAATAAATTCCGACACATGAAATGGATGTTACAGGGAAACCCCTGCACCCTATATTACAGAGTTCAACACGCTGCTGGGCGGTGGTTGCGGCCCACAGAAAAGACTCAGGAGATGTTCGATGTCATAGTACTGGAACAATTCCTGGATGCCCTACCTCCTTCCACAAGGAACTGGGGGGCATATTTATACTCTGTTTGCGCCGGAATTGCGTCGTTTTTTTTTACGCAATTCCGACGCAAAACTAACTCCATATTTATACTTTGGCATTAGACGCGTCTTGCGCCAAAGTCCATGGAGTTTGCGTCATTTTTTAGCGTGGACACCTACTTTGCGTTAATGATATGCAAGGTAGGCGTTCCCGTCTAAAAAATTGACTCCGAGGCATGTGCGCCGTATTTACACTCCCGGGCAAAATTCACGCCCGGGAGTGGGCGGGTCAAAAAAAATGACGTACGGCCGCTTTTGCGCCGTTTTTTAGCGCCTGGGCAAGGCAGGCGTTAAGGGACCTGTGGGCTCGGAAGGAGCCCAGAGGTGCCCTCCCATGCCCCCAGGGACACCCCCTGTCACCCTTGCCCACCCCAGGAGGACACCCAAGGCTGAAGGGACCCATCCCAGGGACATTAAGGTAAGTTCCGGTAAGTATTTTTTTTAAACAATTTTGTGGCATAGGGGGGCCTAATTTGTGCCCCCCTACATGCCACTATGCCCAATGACCATGCCCAGGGGACAGAAGTCTCCTGGGCATGGCCATTGGGCAAAGGGGGCATGACTCCTGTCTTTGCTAAGACAGGAGTCATTTCTATGGGGGTTGGGAGTCGAAAAAAATTGAGCAAATCGGGTTGAGGCGAAAAATTTGCCTCAGCCTGACTTGCCCCATTTTTTGACGCCCAAGCTCCATTTTCCCCTACGCCGGCACTGCCTGGTGTACATCGTTTTTTTCCACGCACACCAGGCAGCGCCGGCGGCTAACGCCGGCTGACGTCATTGATTAAATACCGCGCCCGTATGGTGCTTCAGAATGGCGTTAGCCGGCGCTAATTTTTTTGACGCAAAACTGCGTTAGCGCAGTTTTGCGTCAAAAAGTATAAATATGGCCCTGGGTTCGCCAACATCCCGGTTTAAGCAATGAAACGGCCCTTGAATTAGCTTGTGCCTTTCACAGGAGCCCGGATTTTAGAGCCAATCCTAGCAGAAACCCAGTACCATCCTCTGTGCGTCCAAGTATAGGAAAGGGAATACTTCCTCGACCCCCGAGTTCACATGAACCGGAACGAGTCCGTATACCCCATCCGACCCCAGCCTCATATCTCTCAAACGGACATCAGTGTTACAATTGTTCAGAATGGGGTCACATCGCACGATTCTGTCCTCAAAAAAAGGATATAGAAGAACCGATGGAAATCGGTGTCACCAAAGGAAGGGTATTCTGAGCAAGGGAGACTAAACCTACGTATACTCTCCCCATTCTTCTGAACGGACAGGAGAAAGTAGCTCTGGTTGACTCGGGTTGCAGTCAGAGCGTGATAAGACAAGACCTGGTGGGCCCAAGGCAAACTGTGCCCCAGGCCCAGGTATTAATCGCCTGTGTCCATGGAGACCAATCCTATTATCCTGTAGCTATGATTAGGTTTCAGAGGAGGGGTGAGGAAGAACCCCTCAAGGTGGGGGTGTTGCCACATCTCAAAGAAGATATTATCTTTGGGACAGATTATACGGCCTTCACACGGTTGTTAAGTAAAGCCGGGGAGATACACATGATGAAAAAATGGTGGGAAGAAATACCCTATGAGACTGAGGTAGCTGAAGTTCGACCTATCAAACCTCACTTAAGTAAAAGACAGAAAAGATTCCAGAGACAACTACATTAGGAGGAGAACCGTGGGAACATTGACGTGCCGGAAGTCACGGGAAAGGTATATGCCGTGGCGGGTGATTTTAGACAAAGTCAGAGAGAGGATCCCTCATTAAAGAATGCATGGGAGAAAGCCCTTAGTTACGAGAGAGCAGGGGCAGGACCCTCATTTCACATCCATAATAACCTATTATATAGGATACCCCAGTCAGGAGGCAACCCAAAGAGACAAATATTAGTCCCTATCAGCTATCGAACACAGGTTCTGCAGTTAGCACATGGTGAAAAAGGGGAAGGGCATCTCGGAAGGGACAAGACAGAGGAGGCGGTACTCCAGCGATTTTACTGGCCCGGGGTATATGGGGAGATACGTAGGTTCTGCCAAAACTGTCAGAAATGCCAACTCTATAATCCAGTCACGCAACCCCCTGCTCCGTTACAGCCCCTCCCGGTCATAGAAACCCCTTTTTCTAGGGTGGGAATGGACCTTATTGGTCCCCTCACTCCGTCTAATCCAGGGAGACAATATATCCTGGTGCTGGTGGACTATGCCACTCGATATCCTGAGGCTATTCCTCTCCCCAGTATGCACACAAAGGTAGTAGCTCAGGCTATGATTGAGTTTTTTTCACGGGTCGGTTTTCCTAAAGAGATCCTGACTGATCAAGGTACCCCATTCATGTCCCGGCTTATGGGAGAGGTCAGCAAAACCTTGGGAATAAAACAAATCAGGACCTCCGTATACCACCCCCAAACAGATAGACTAGTGGAACGATATAATCGGACTATTAAATCATTACTTAGGAAAAGCATTGCGGAGGACGGAAGGGATTGGGAAAAAAAACTACCCCTTGTACTATACGCAATACGTACACACACACAATCATCCCTTGGACATAGTCCCTACGAACTATTATTTGGCCGAACTCCTCGAACTCTCCTAGACATGTTAGTTGAACAGTGGGAAGAGACAGACGAGGAAACTAAGGATCTCCTGACCTATACTAAAGAATTGAGAGAGAATCTGCAGTCCGTTTGGGATAGGGCTCACGATAACCTCCGGGAAGCCCAAGAGAGACAGAAGAAAAATCACGATACTAGAAGTGTGTTCGTACTCTTAATGTCGGGACAAGGCTCTGATCCTTCTCCCCAGTAGTGAGAATAAACTGTTAGCCCGATGGCAAGGGCCATATGAAGTATTAGAGCGGATCAACCCCACAACGTATAGGTTGGCTCTTCCCCATAGGCCCCATAAAGACCAGATCTATCACATAAACCTGTTAAAAAAATGGCAGGAGACTGACGAAATACACAAAATTCAACATATCACAACAGATCATAGAGAAGACATACCGTATCCCTCCTTTTCCCCCTCCCAAAACCCAGAAGACAGTAAACCACAAATCAATCCCACCCTATTTGAGTCAAATAAAACGTCCCTCTCACAGACGGTTAAATCCTATGCAGACGTTTTTTCCCGACAACCCGGTCACACTACATTAACTGAACATAGTATCCGTACTAAAAGTGAGGCAATAAAGACCCTACAGAATTCCCGAGGCCAAGAAAACGGTAATTGAACAAGAAGTCCAAAACATGTTACAGACAGGTATTATAGAACCATCCAATAGTCCCTGGTGTTCTCCTGTGGTGTTGGTACCCAAGCCAGATGGGACTACCCGATTTTGCGTAGACTAGAGGAGGGTCAATGAGCTCACTTATTTCGACGCATATCCCATGCCTCGCATAGACGAACTATTGGAGAAAATAGGGCATGCCAAGTTCATGTCTACCCTAGATCTAACCAAGGGGTATTGGCAGATCCCTTTAAAAAAAACTGACCGAGAAAAAAACGCCTTTGCGGCACCTTCCGGGTTGTATCAATTTACCATCCTGCCCTTTGGGTTGCATGGGACTCCCGCCACCTTTCAAAGGTTAATGGATATGGTCTTACGTCCCCATCACTTGTATGCAGCAGCATACTTAGATGACATTGTGATATTTAGTGAGAGGTGGTCTGACCACCTCCGACACTTGACAGCGGTATTACAGGCATTAAGGGAAGCACAATTGACCGCCAACCCAGAGAAGTGTAAACTGGGATGTACCTCTATAAGATATTTAGGCTACATCTTAGGACAGGGGCAGGTCCGCACACAAATAGAGAAGGTGGAAGCTATCCAACAGATCCCAGTACCGACATCAAAAAAAGAAGTATGTGCCTTTCTCGGTCTCGTAGGGTACTACAGGCGGTTTATACCCGGGTTTTCCACCATAGCTGAGCCCCTTACTAACTTACTGAAAAACGGGGCCCCAAAAACCTTTGCATCTTTGTCCGAGGCTAGTATGCGCAGCTTTCTCAGGCTCAAGAATGCACTGTCTACTGACCCTGTGTTGTGTTGCCCTGACTTCAATAGCCCGTTTTGTTTGCAAACTGATGCTTCCGGAGTTGGGCTAGGGGCTGTGTTGTCTCAACCACAATCTGATGGTACTACCCGTCCCATCTTATACATCAGTAGGAAGCTACTCCCGCAAGAACAGCACTATCCGACCATTGAGAAGGAGTGTCTGGCCATTAAGTGGGCCATTGAGTCCCTCCGTTATTATCTCTGTGGCCGTCCCTTTACCCTCTTGACTGATCATGCTCCTCTCACCTGGCTCGCTCGCAATAAAGATACCAACCCTAGGATCCTGAGATGTTTTCTTTCTCTACAACCTTTTTCTTTTCAGGTGCTCCATTCTCCGGGCCGTCACATGGTCAATGCTGATTTTCTCTCCCGGCATCCTGCTACGGAGCGTCATCAACAGACGCTCTCTAGGGGGAGTGTTTGTGATGGGTCGCTCCGATCCGACCCACACTCTCCTCGGACTTGTGCTGACACTGCCACTTCCACACCGGAAGTAACCCGGGAGGGCGGCACTCTCATTGGTTCCCTGCCACCACCATGGGATCTGACGGTGGTCAAAAGGAGGCTTCCTCCCTTTTCCAGGGAGGGCGCCGGGAGTAGGAGCTAGAGTATATCGGAGTTTTCAACCGGAAAAGGACGGACGGCTCAGGAGGACGCCAATACCGAAGACGAGGAAATCGCTCTCCGGAGGGGCGGAACAATGTTGGAATTGGAGCCGGAGAAGCCCCGTTGTGAAGACCGCTGACCCCGGGAAGCCCGTGAAAGAGCCACCACGCTTCAGGAGAAGCGTGGCCACTCCATGTACGGGGGTGCGGGACGAAGAAAGGAGCGGGGGGCGGGAGGCGAAGAAAGGCGGGGAGGTGGGAAAGGAAACGGGCACTACACGGGGAGCACTGACAGGGTGGGGGTGGTGAGAGATATAAAACCTAGAAAAATGCATAGAAGAAAAGAGGAAAAGACAAGGCACCAACCAGACAGAACAGGGCTAAGCAGAAAAGACCAAGACAGCGGAGAGACCAGTATACTAATAATAGTGCAGAAACCAAACCAGGAGAGACGAAAGGGAAAAGTATGAGAGCAAAGAAGACCCTATCACACGAACAACAGGAGAAGAGGGGAAGATAAGAAAGAAAAGACAGCAAGGAAAGTAAAAGAAGAGAAAGCAAGAGAGAACCAGGGAAGGAGAGAAGAGAGTGAAGAGAAGAGACAGGGGAAAGGAAAACAGAGAGGAAAGGAAAAGAGAGAGAATAAAGAAAACCAAACCCCACTCCCACACTTACCATATCTATTCTCTTCTCTTTCCACGCACTTCCCGCGAGGTCCTGAAAGAAAGAAAAGAAGAAGTAGACGAGATTTAGGCCCTCATTCTGACCCTGGCGGTAGGCTACCGCCAGGGCCAACGGGGGCGGGAGCACCGCCGACAGGCCGGCGGTGCTCCCGAGGGCATTCTGACCGCGGCGGTTCAGCCGCGGTCAGAAAGGGTAAACCGGCGGTCTCCCGCCGGTTTACCGCTGCCCCAGTGAATCCTCCATGGCGGCGGAGCGCGCTCCGCCGCCATGGGGATTCTGACTCCCCCTACCGCCATCCCGTTCCCGGCGGTCCTCCCGCCGGGAACAGGATGGCGGTAGGGGGTGCCGCGGGGCCCCTGGGGGCCCCTGCCGTGCCCATGCCAATGGCATGGGCACGGCAGGGGCCCCCCGTAAGAGGGCCCCGCAAAGTATTTCAGTGTCTGCTAAGCAGACACTGAAATACGCGACGGGTGCTACTGCACCCGTCGCACCCCTGCAACTACGCCGGCTCTATTCTGAGCCGGCGTCCTCGTTGCAGGGGCATTTCCTCTGGGCCGGCGGGCGCTCTTTTGGAGAGCGCCCGCCGGCCCAGAGGAAATGTCGGAATGGCCGCCGCGGTCTTTTGACGCGGTGCGGTCATTCGGCGGTGACCGCATGGCGGGCGGCGACCGCCGCCCGCCGCGGTCGGAATGAGGGCCTTAGTGTCCAGAAGGAGAAGACATCGCAACCCTCCACCTAACAACAACTACCTCATACCTATACCATATATACCATCTAAAGACCAATAAATACAACCTTCCTAAACAAAAAAAACCTGCGCAGTCTGGTGTCTTAAATCAGCCATCCTCGTACAGGGCACATTGAGATGATACTGATTGCGATGGTGTGCCTGCCAAAGAAGAATAATAGAGGCAAAAGATGTCTGCACGGAGGAACAGGAGCGCAACCCTGGCTGCAAGCTGCACCCGACCTGGCCAGGCTGCTTCCACGGTCAGGGGGCTCAAACTGGTAGGGTGCGAGTAACTGCTTCTCTTAACTCCTTGTCTTGCAGTTTAAATACTGTCCAACTTGCCCTCTTATTTCCTCCGGTGTGCCCACATTTTCTTGTGCCCACTTCAGCTCTGTAGTGTTTATTGATGTCTGGGTGAGCCCACCAGACTGTATTTATTAAGGGGAGTAATTTCACACACCCCTCCTCCGTGAGGCGTGATGGTCGTACCCACAGAATGACGTAGGTATGAGGCTTTAAGTATTGGAAGAAAGTGTGGGAGCTGGTTGATGAAGGTATAAGTGTCTAATAAAGATCATACACGATGCCCTATCTGTGGTTAGTTTATTACCGATGCCAGCACGACAAGCTCAAGAGCTCTGAGCGTCAAGGCAACAGGCGAAGAGTGAAACAAGCTGGGTCTGAGCCCGGGTGCAGTCCTGTTTGCAGTCCCGGCACCCTAAGAATGCCTAGACTGGTCAGCTGGCTGATAAGATGAGGAGCGGGAGAGGCAAGGTCTCACCCTAGGCCTGGGCAATCAACCCAGATCGCCCAGAGTCGCACTCTGCCTCCTGCTACGTTTTCCCACTGCCATGATGTTCAAGATGTCCTTCTTGTGGATGATAAACTATCTGTCTCTGTCTATGTCATTTAATCATGAACCCTCTAGCAAGGCTACGATTTCCCCAGTTTTTGAAAACGTTTTGAGCATTTCTCTCTATTTTAATCTGAAATACACATTAGCTCTTCATTGGCAAGGATAAGTGTGATGTAGTCATGTGAATCAGTTGAGACGGAATAACGATGTGCATGCCAAATATCTGATAATTTTATTGAGTGGCATTGACGTTCATGTCTAATCCAATGAAAGACTTTGGCCCTGATTTATACTTTTTTTGTACCGCATTAGCATCATGTATTGATACAAAAGCGGTGCAAATTTACAAAATACAATTGTATTTTGTAAGTTTACGCTGCTTTTGCATCAAAAAATGACGCTAATGGGGTGCAAAAATCAGGGCCTTTATTTCTAAGGGAATCTTAATCTTTACTATTCTGCAGGGGCAATTTCAGGACCCTAGTCATATACACGTCGCTTTTTCCATGCACCAGCTTGCCTGATGATGAACCTAAAGTACACTGTGCTGTCACTACCTCAAATTAATATATTAAGTGGCCTCAAAGAAAGCCAAGGCAATGTACTAAAGTGGAAGCAATTACATGAAGTTCACTTCACAAGCCGCCATATACAGATTCCCAAAAATAAAATGAGACACACAGATATTAACAATTGCCAAAATCAAAGTAAATATCCATGGTGCTTTAACAAGAAAGTTGATTGAATACCTTAGTTCTAGTTCAATGTGGTCTTGTTTCGCACTGCAGCAGAAATAAAAATAGATGTTGAGGTACTGAAGTAGCAGAATGATATTCGTTGTTAGAGCTAAGGGAGGTGGTCCCGCCATGCACCTTTCTCTGACTGGTGTGGACGGACCCGCCTTGGCACAAGCATTGGGATTGATGGCACCAAAAATAGCTCTGGTGAAGGGGCAGACCCAGTCTCTCTTGTAGGGGATTATGGCCCTGTAGCCCACCTCCTGATCCCCCACTTAGCAGTAGTTTTCCTCCTTGGTAGCAATGCGTCCCACGCAGCAGGAGCGATGGCGCCAAGAAACACCCAAGGAGGTGGGTCTGGTTTCTCCTTGAGGGGTTATGGGCCTTGTAATCTACCTCCTGATCCCCCACTTGGCAGCAGTCTTCCTCCTTTGTAGCGATGCATCGGTCAATCAATCAATTGGGTGTTATTTGTATAGTGCAGCTTGTCACCCGAGTGGGTATCCAGGTGCTTGCTGCAGGAGTTTATTTGAAAAGCCAGGTTTTCAGTCCCTTTCTGTAGTCAGCGAGGGTTTGAAAGTGGAGGGCATTCCAGGCTTTGACGTGGAGGGGGGAGAAGGAGCATCCTCTGGCACAGCAGCAGTGTATGGGTGGTATCTTGCAATGGCAATGTAGGCCCAGCGGACGATGGGAGCGGCGAGGTTGAGCAGGATCAGGGGAGCTGCTTCTCCTCTGTTGAGCAGGGTGCAGATGTCGTCTGTTGTGGCAGTCACACCTGTCTTGATGCTCTGAAGCCTGATTGGGTGGTGTCCAGCAGGTTGTTTCTCTTCAGGTGTTTGGTGAGTTGGAGGTTATTGGCCTTCGCCAGGTCTTTGGCAGCGAACGGGAGCAGAGAGATCGAGTGGTAGTTCTGGAGCTTGCTAAGGTCTGCAGAGGGCTTCTTGATGAGGGGTCCGCCGATCTCTCCATGTTTCTAGGCTTCTGGAAAAGTGGCCATGGTTAATGAGGCATTGAGGATGGTGGTGAGCTGGCTGCTGATCGTGTTTCTTCTGAGGTTGAAAATCCTGTGGGGACAGGGATCGGTGGGTGCTCCAGAGTGGATGGAGCTCATCAGTGTGATCGTTTTCCTTGTGCTGAGTTGTCCACATGCCGTGAGCAGGTGGTCGGCGGTGGAGGTTGATGGGATGCTGGGGAGGTCCGAGAGTTGGGGATTGAAGTGACTATAGATGTTTTCTATCTTGTTCTGGAAGTGGCCGGCAAGGGCATTGCAGAATTCTTGTGAGAGGGGGTAGAGTTTTCAATGGCTGATGGGAAGGCAAACTTTCTGACAATGGTGAAGATTTCCTTTCCTTGGTTTGATCAGTGCCTTTTTCTGTGGCTTTGATCTGGTGGTGGTAGTCGTTGAGGTCTGTTTTGAAGTTGGCTCTGTTGTGTGGTACTGGCTGGTGCACCATCTTCTCTTCAGTTGTTTACACCTGTGTTTTGATTTGCTGAGTTCCAGGGTGTACTAGCTGGCGTTTTTGGTGGTTCTGTGGCTCTTGGCTGGTTTGGTCAGGGTGAGCAGCTCAGCTCGTTAAAGTTCTGTACTGCCTAATTAAAGTTGGTGGTGACACTGGGCTGTGAGGTGCTGAGGGCATCGGTTCATTGCAGCTGAGTGACCTTGGTCCAGTCATGGGACGGGCACTGTGGTGGATGGGAGCTATGTGGGGAGATCCGGCGAGGGTGAAGTGCACTATGTAATGGTCCGACCAGTTGGGTTCTGTGGTGTGGCTGTAGCTGATTCTGTTGCTGGATGTGAAGATGGGGTACAGCGTGCCTCCTGCTTTGTGCTTGGGGCCCGTGGCCTGCTGCTTGAAGCTGATGTTGTCCAGTCTTTCCAGTAGGTCAGTGAAGTGGGGGTTGTGGGGTTGTCCAAGTGGTAGCTGAGGTCCTCCAGGAAGACGTAGTGTTCGGATTCAATGGCGAGCGGGGTAATGAATTCAGTGATGGTGTTGCTGAGGCTAGTTCTTGTTCCTGGTTGTCTGTATAAACGGGTGCCTTTGACAGTAGTATTATTGTTGGCGTGGAGCTAGAGCTGGAAGTTCTTGTGTGCCATGATTGGTGTGGTTTTATCCCTGGTGATGATGCAGGTGATTGATTCCTTGGGTATGATGGTGATGCTGCCTCTGTGCCTGTTGGCGGGATTGCAGAGTTTAATTTTGTTGCTGGAGGTTGTTGCTGTGGTGATGTCTGGGGCCGAGACAGAGGTGAGCCAAGTCTCTGTGATGAAGGTTACATCAGGGGGCGAGGATGGAGATAGTATCCCAGAGTTGGGTTGCATGTTTCCAGAGTGATCTCGTGTTGAACAGGATGCACCTGGGTTGTTCTGAGGCTGTCTTGGTGGGTGGGGATGGCGAGGCGTTGGTCGGCAGTGATGGGGGTGACGGCAGTCAGTCCTGGGGTGGAGGAGTATTGGAAGTGGGTGCAGGTGAATGGTCACGCTGTGTGGCGGGTGATGCGAGGCAGCAGTTGTTGCATACGGGGTCAAAAGCACAGAGATCCACTGAGGAGTATTATGTGGGGGTGAGTAGGGCCAGGGTTCCTTGTGCTGGGCAAGGTATAGGTTCGGACAGTCACAGTCGAACTTGCCTTTGGTGCGCCAGCGGCACAGTCGCACAGCAGCCTCTATAAGTAGTCCTGGGAGGTGGGAGGGGCTGGCAGGGAAGGCGGTGGGGAGGGGAAAAACTGCAGGGACAAACTGACAAAGTGCAGGCAACATTAGGGCATTTTTATCCTTCTGTTGATGTAAAGGGGCAGACAGTCTGCTTTGGGCCTCAGGCCTAGAAGTGAGAGCCCAGTGGAGTGGACAGGGGAATAGGTATCATTGCTGCTGCCATGCTGTAGCACTGCGGCCCAGTGGTCTGAGGGCTCAACTAACCCTCTATTATGGCTGTTGGTTATATTAGGGCACAATGCACCCTTGCTGTGCCAGTATTGCTTTGGGCATCAGACCAAAGGCTCAAGAGAGAGGAAAATTGAGGCGAGCAGACACTTTAGCTTAGGCCTCAGCGAAATGGCAGGAAGAAGGATGGCAGGTGGGTTTAACAAGGAGAAGAGGAGGCTGCCCGCTTTGCAAGCCAGTATCTCTCATTAGTGAAGCAGGTGCAGTTGCACTTGGGCCCAGGAGTGTGATGGGCCCATTGCATTACAGTTAGGGGAGAACATTAGCGTGAGGGCACCCTTGCTGCAAAGAGGGGGCCACACCTGCATGCTAATTTTTTTCTGAAAGGGACAGAGGTGTTCCAAGACTCAAGTGATGACTAGGCTTGGTGGGCAAAGAGTGAAAGAGGCAGAGGGGGACATCCTGCTACTCGGGGTCACAGCTATAATTAATGCAGATTTAGAATTGCATTAGGGCCAGGAGTGTGAAGGGGCCACAAGACCACAGTTCATGGGAGTAGTGTTGTTTTCATTTCCATTTTTTTAATGTGTATGCTCTTTTATAAGTCTCATGTTTAATGTGGATTATGAGCTACTGAAAAAGTATCACTAAAATGACACATAAGCCCCCCCCCTGCCCTCATCCCTGCCCCTCCTGCTCCCAAGTATTTCCATACATTTTTGGAGGAAGGCCAACTTCAAAACATTTTGGGTAAGGGGGCTCCGAGAAAAAAGTATGAAGACTTCTGACCTAATGCATAGTGATTATCATTGAAAACATACTTTACATTTAACCAGTCATTTCAGGTAAATATACCATTACGAGGATAAATCTATTTTTCACTTGTGATCAATAAATATTATAATAAAATTGCAGTTTTGTGAATAATACAACATGCTTACATGCCAGGACAATTGCAACCCTGGGCATAAATTCCTTTTATAAAATACAATACTTCCTTATGTAACAATATTGTAATATACATTTCCACAATGTCTACTTTGTGCTCTTGATTACATAATATCAGTCAACTGGGCTTACACGCGTCGCATTAATAATATCCTTTATGCACAGCCCCAGTGGGCTGTTCCCAGGTGCTCGCCCATCTCATACATTAAAAAGCTTTGTTATTATGTCTAAGAGAAGTTAATCCTTGTGTATCCTGTGTGAGGTAACATGCAATGATTAACTACCTATCATCTATAAAAAGGAAAAATTAAAATCTTCTAATTATTGATATCCATGTATGTGCATTTGAGTACAGCAGAAACATATATTCACTCCCTTCTTTGTCACAAACGTATAAACAGTTCTTCATCCATATTTAGACCATTTGGTTTTTACTGTCCATTTAAAAAATATAGCTTGATTCTAGCAGCTTCAGCTCTTATCTGTTGCAGTTGTTTCTTACTTCAGATAGCTTAGTACTCCCTACTTATCTTTTGGCAAAAGGACATGTAAGCATATTCTCTCCATGATCTGTTTTACAGTTATAGGTTCTCCTAAATGATCTGCTTTTGTCAGAAAATGGTGTGCTCAGCATCTGGTTATATGCTCCATGTATGCATGCCTTACCTTTGCTACACTGGTAGAAACCCGATTTTGCTGGCAATCAATTCTGTGTGCTAATTGATATGTCACTTTTCACCAGTCAGTCTATCATTGATCTAGGCCCACAAAATGTGAGGGATTGTCTGTTAGGAAGATCATCCCCTATTTATGGGACCTTTCACAATAAATGCAGTTTCTATGTAATACATGACGTATCTCTGTGTGTTGTCTACTACAGGTGGTTATCAGTCCACCTGTTTTCTCTGATTCTTTCCCAACAGTTCTCTGTTGTTTTCCAAATAATGTGCCCTGTCTCTTCATGTTGTTCACCTGTGTCATCCCCCTCTGTAGTGTTTTATCTTAGTAGATCCTTGCTCCTTACCATATCTTCTCTTGTGTTTTTATAGGTTTTATCAGAGTTATAATCTGTGCATGTAGTAGCTCTCCATATAGGACATTTGCCTTCATTGGTGTAGGGTGGAAACTATCATCATGCGCATGACTATTTCCTGAGGCGGGCTTTATATAATATGTGGTATTGATTTTCATGTTTTCTGCTTGGATTTTAATATCCAAAAGTTCAATTTCTGTCTGACTCATATTGCTGGTGAACTGAAAATTCAGATTATTTTGATTTCACTGTCATAAACTCCTTTACCTGCTTTTTGGGACTGTTCCATACTACAAACAGGTTGTCAATAAATCTTAACTACAAAACTATGTGATAAGACCATTATTTCATATCAGAACTCTGTATCACCTGCTCCTCTCACTAGCCCATATGCAAATTTGCAAGCTTGGGGCAAACTGTAGCAGTCCCTAGCTTCTGTCTTCAGACCTCATTTTATGTTCAGTTTGAGACATAGGGGCATATTTATAAGCCCCTTGCGTCACTATGCATCATATTAGCGTCATTTGTTTATGCTAATGTGGCGTCAAGGTGGCCTTTTTGTTGCACCATATTTACAAAGTGATGCTATTCATGCATTGCTCCACTTTGTATCCCTTTGCCCCACATTATGCCTGAGCCAAGCATAGTGTATGCAAGGGGGCGTTCCCCTATTAGGAGTCCCGTAAAAACAGTGAAGTAAAATTTACAAGCTTTCACTGTGTCATTTTTAGCACCATAATTGTTGACGCTAATCCTGCAAAGCGCCACATTAGCGTCAACATTTTTGATGATATTGGCCTAACAACCGCCATGGTGCACCTTATTGTAAATATGGCGCAACCATGGTGCCGTTAGGTGATGGTTGGGGCACTCAAAAAAAGTGGCACATCGGGACCAATGCACCACTTTCATGTAAATATGCTCTATAGTTTATTCTATTTTTAAAAAATGTCAGAGGGCTACATCTTAAGAAATATTTAGCTGCCTTTAAACCATGCTCTTATATGATGCTAGTGTACAAACAGCCTACATCTAACATCATTAATAAAAAGCCCTCTTTCCCGGCTGGGTAAGTTGTGTACATGAGGTTTCAAGATGTTGTCTATATATTTTGAGGTATTTTCAAGCAAGTCCCTCAGACAGATATGGTAGGTTTGCCTGGGGGATTGTCTTGGTTGTTGTGTGTTTTTGGGGATCAAATAGAAAACCAGTATTTGGGGTGGTCTATTTGGAGAACATATTGTCCTCAGTGCTCAAAATGTCCCTTTCTATCTAGTTTGACAACTCTTCATGATAGCCTTATGAACTTTTTGTGTATTCCTCTTCAGTAATTCTATAAAAGTCACTGTCATTCAGTTGGTTGCATGCCTTCTTAAGATAAATTTCTGTGGGACACAGAACTGGGTTGCCTTCCTTGTCCGATGACATTATTAGTACAGTCCTTTTTGTTGGCGAGTGGTTGTATAGTTTTTTCATACTGTCTGTGCCTATGTGATTGCTTGCTTTTGCCCTTCAATATTTTGCTTTACAATTTCTTCAGACCACCTATAACGCTTTCAGAGAATACCTCTACGTCATAACTGTGGAACAAACTTTGACTTTGGTCTGAATGAGCTCCTGATATTCGTAAACACGTCATCAACAAGATTCAACAAGAAATCCTTATGGAAGATAAAACAGTAATCAATTTTGATAAGGATGAATAATCGAAATCATACCATCAAATTCTGGCATTAGGATTCTCCTTCCGCTCCGAAACTACATTTGATTATACAAAAATAAAAATTGACATATTTAAGTATATCAGTAAATTAAAGTTATCCAAAATATTCAAGTCAAAGATGGATATAAATAGAGTGTGAACCCCAGGTGTTAAAAGGACCCCATGTGATAATCTCTTAATTAGTGACGTAGAATTGATGGGAACTTCAATGGATTTTTAAGGGGAACCTGAAGGGACATTATATATTCTTGATGAGGAGTAAATTTTGGATTCCTTTGCTTTGGATGGAGCTCAAGAATCAGGGACCTCATTCAGGCTGAAGTCAAAATGTGTTCCTTATACATACTTTAAAAAATATTATTTTTAAATAGTTATAAATTCATACCTGTGTGGTATAGTATTGTGTGGTAAACTACCTAAAAAAGACTGCGTGGTACTTTCCTGTGTGATAAAAGATGTGTGGTAAAAGATGAGTGGTAGAGTCTGCATACTTTGTGAGAGTGGATGAGACCCCCTATCCTGCTTTGCCTGCTCAAGGCAATAGTACAAAACAGTTGAGGTGGATTGTAACATCGGAACTGGAGGCAGGTGGAGGAATAGGTAAAGGGGTGGGAAAACAAAAGGTTCACATCATAATGTTCCACTCCTTATGAGAGAGGGAGCGGCATGAAGAATTTTCTGTCAAGGTGGTTTCTTGTCAGATTTGAGGGGAATTCCAGTAGGGGGTGCTTCCAGTGCAATTTCAGTGTATCCCTCCCCTGCTCTGGCATTATGCAATTTTTGAACATTTAACGATCTCCATACCATAACTATGAACACCTTATCCCTAATTTGGGACACATTTGGATGTAGCCTTCTTTGCCCTTGGAGACATCAAGTCAATAAGACCCACTCACAGATCACTAGTTACATGCTAGCTTGTGAGATCCTTATAAAATCGATTTCAATATTTCTTTTGTAGGTCCAAAGGGCATAAAAAGCTCTAGGTTTTGCACTATTTGATTTAAAGGTCAAGGCTCATTCCCCTTCCTTTGTTTTTTTTTGAGTTATGATAATATTTGGTCCAAAATGTTCGTTGCAACATTGGCCCTCGGTTTTACCAAGGTTAGATCTTCCTCCAAATCTATAAGGCCTGGGCTACCAAAATTAATCTCAGGCACTCAATCATCAGCTTTGTTTGTGGCTCCTAGAATTTAGAAGCATTTGAAGTTTATAAGAGGTTGCAAACAACAATTTCTGAGAATCCTCAATAATTGTAATTGGTACTATGGCAATAAGTAGCTGAGGATGAGCATGAATTACAATTCCATTGTCAGCTAGCAAACTTTTTGTTGCAAATGAAGAGCTTGTCGTTTCCAGAAATTCAACTCATTTTCTGTAGCATAAACATTCATTAACCATGTTCCAAAAATGCCCTTATTATTGTTTAAATTCTAGTAGACATGTAATTTGTTCTCAAACCTCTACTTTTAAAATAAAGAAAATATTTCCCCAAATATCCATCAAAGAAATCTAATTTTTATTTGAGGGGGAAAGTACCCACCTCAAATAATAATCAAAACCCTTTTTGCAATATGCCAAAGTCTCCCGCACAGTGTGAGGGCTTTGGGTTGGTTTCCCAGCCGAACTAGAGGAATCACAGATGCTACGACTCCTCATAGGCCCCGGCTCTTCTAGAGGCCTGATCTCTCGCATTTACAAAGCTCTGAAAGCTGACCGTAGGGTGGACATGTCGGAGATGCTGACTGTTGGTCGGCTGATCTGCCGGAGCTCCTCACAGATTGTGAATGAAGAAGGGCCTTTCCGCAGGTCAGCGAGGTTTCTAGCGATGAGCGCTTCAAGCTCATCCAGTTCTACTTTCTGCATCGCACTTTCCTAACCCCACACTGGCTGCATAGCTTTAATGCAGCTCTCCTCACCCCCAAGCCCGCTACGTCCACCACATCCCGAGACAACCCTTCCTCCCACCTTTTGGGGTGGGGATACACCCCCCTCCAGCTCTAGACCCCTTGTCGCCCCAGTGGACGAGACCTGGGGGTGGATAACACACACACACTGATTCTACACTGCCACTGCTTTTATGTATTGCTGTTGACTACGTTTAAATGTATTGATTAACATTTAGGGCCAGATTTAAGAGAAAATGATGGTACACGCTGCTGCAACAAATTTGGCAGCGTCAAACACTGTCATTTTCAAAACTCAGGGATGCGCCGTATTTACTAGAATATGGCGCACACCTGTGTGTTCCCCCGTGCTGCACTAAATATGCTGCAGTGTGCCAACACAGCAACCCTTGCACCACAGTTCAAGGATGGCTGAGTTGAGGGGGAGATTGTTTTAGTGCACGAAGGAACAGCTTCCTGCACAAAAACAATCTTAAATGGCGATTTGCTCTTTTATTGTGTGCTGCAAAATGCACTACACATAGAAAAAGCAAAAAACGAGGAGAAATAAAAGCATTTCTCTTTATTGCACCACTCTAACGCCACCCCTGGGGAGTTGTTCGATTTTGGCACTACCTCAGGTTTACGAAAACTCATAAATCTGGGGCACCATCAAAGTGCAATGGGTGTTGCTGTGGCACGCCCACAGCAACACCCATTGCACGCCCCTTCCATGCAAAGTGCTGCGTGTGAAGGGGCCATATTTACAGGTGGCGTTAAGCCACAAAAAGTAGCTTATCGCCACCTTGTAAATACGGTGCAATGCATAGCGCCACAGTAGTGTCACTAAAAGTGACACTCAGGTGGCGCTAGGGGCTCTTAAATATGCCCCTAATTTTCCTAGGTTATCTGTTCAAATAAGATGATTCTGATACAGTCTTATGTACACCCCCCTTGCTTTGGTTGAGGTAGTAGGGTTGTGTCTGAACTGCACTGATTACAGAGACTGGTCTCATGCCCTCTCAAAATTGACCCTTATCATTTTTATAATTGATCATACTACTTGAAGACTGTACTGGAATGTTCTGACTTACTCATGTGACACTGACTTTTGTATTATGTTGTTCATATGTACTGTGAGTAACTACTCAACAAAAAAAAACAAGCTAAAGGAAATAAATAATCACAATCCTACTAAACTACTAAGGTCACTAAACAAACCTGAGTTCATCCCTCTGGTAGCTGTGGCGGAGAGCAGATAGGCTTAATTCACAGGCAACGTGTAAAGTACTTCTGGAGTACTCAAACAGTAATAAGGTTAAAATGCAAAACAATAAAAATCACAAAACTAATTAGAAAAATAGAGTAAATTGTAATTACCAAAATTACACCAAAATACCAAAAATCTAATAATAAGAACCTGAGATATACATTTTTAAAATGTCTTCTCTGACCCAGTTCTTTTTTGGCTCATGAGAGAAGGATCTCACAATGCCTGCTAAAGATCTTTATCGCAAATACCTGATTTTATCCTGAAAGGTAAAGAATTTCACCTACTTCACTTGACAACTTTAAACATCTGATGTTGAGTTAACCATAGTTTCTCAATATCTGGTTGAATATTTCAGCCAAAATGCCATCTCTCTTCCAAAAATATCTACCATGTGGAAGAAAAAGGGCTTATACAGATGCCCACAAGGTGTAAGGTATGTCTGCCTCCCTCCAATTCTGTCTCTGAATGTGACATTTGCAAGAAGGTATCTAAAAGAGCTTAAAAAGACAGGGGAGGCTTCAGGTAACAGCCATTCTGGAAAACGTGTGGGCTGAAGAGGAGAGAAAGAAGAAAAGGAGGCTACAGAGATCAGTCTTCAAAGCTTTCTCAGTCTCTCTCCTATCTTTTGGGAAAGACCACCATAGAGGTAGGACCAAAGAGAGAAAATCAAGTGAGAGGAACAGACAACATCACTCTCAACAACACTGAAGATTGATGTGGAGATCACGACAAAGCCATTGGACCCAGTTTATATTCCTCTAAGAACGTTACACCTGTGGCCATCAAAAAACACTTCAAGAACAACTTCAATGTCTCCATTATGAATGTGGAAACCATCTTCCCCACAGAGATCACAAAAGAGTAAGTGAAGTTCACCTCAAAGCTCTCCTTCATCTAGAGGCACCAGGTCTTACACAGGGTTTTGCTCTCCTTACTCCGTTATGTACTTATCTTCATACAACCCTACATCTCCAGCACAGTCGCCACCAAGAAGGTCATCAGTAGATAATATCATAAGTTTTCAAGAGGTTCTGGAAGTAGGGGCAGTGTATATAACCTTTCATTCAGAGACACCACACCCATAGATGGCTGCAGTTCTGGAGGCACTTCAACCTACAGCAGCTCGTAAACTGCTGTTGCCTTCAGTCTCAGGTCTCCTATAAATAGCAGAGGATTTTTTTTTACTTCAGCCATGGTTATGGCAGTAACACCAAACCTGCAAAACATATTGACCACCACAACAAGACCCTAACTTTTTCAAAGCAGATCCAAAAATGATAGTAGCAGCTGTGAGTTGGAAGCATAAATAAGCTCCTGAGTCAGCTGCTCCTCCTGATAGTGAAAGTAGAAGGCTTGAAGCAACAGGGAAGACATTGTGTGGAGCAGCATCAATTCACCTTTGACATTCAAAAGCAATAACACTACATGGGAGATATCACCAGGAAATCTGGGGTGGAATTAAGTTCTTTATAGGTCACTTACTAAAACACAGTCTGCCTGATTTCATATAGATGGATAATGAATGTTCACTAATCTCCATTCAGATGATTCAGCAGAACTCTTTGCCACAGAATATTGCCAAGGCGTCTCCCTGAGGAGAACTTTGTGGCTGAGGCTATCCTCTTTAAAACCTGCAGCACATCTCAAAATAGCCAACCTCCCTTTCTTGACTATGGCTATCTTTGGATGACATATGGAGGAACAGATGCTCGTATAAAAAATGAAGCAGGGACTCTGCAAGGGTTTGGCCTGGCAGAACAAAATAAGTTCTTTAAACAATACAGACCCAAAGAACATTGTTTTTTTTCCTGCACAGAGTGCAAAATCAAAAAAGACCCTAACAAATGCGACAAAAACAAGGCCGAAAGCAACAATATCATAAGAGGTACCAAAAAAGAAAATCACCACCTCAGAAGACCTCCCATTCCAGGGAAAGGAATTCCTCAGGGAACCATCAATGATGCTCCTACACTCACCCTCAAGTGAACCATTCCTGTACGGGATCAGTGATGTCATGCTTGGAGGTGTATAACAACAGGCAAGTGGATATTGAACATTATAAGAAGGAGCTACTTCATACACTTCAAAGCAACCCACCGCCTGTTCCATCAAAACCAACGTCAGAATACCAACTCTCCATACTGAAACAGGAATTCCCAATCCTATTGTCCAAAAGAGCAATACCAAAACTCCCATCAGAAAATGAAAACAAAGGAGTATAATCAAGTTATTTCCTAGTATTCAAAAAGGTTCAAACAGTCCAGTATTGTCTATTATACCTGTTATTCATCAACACATCTATTTTCAAAGAGCAGTTCAGAATGTTGACTTTTCACCAAACTTTCCCTCACATACAAAAGCAGTTGCCATTGTTCCATAGATCTGCAGGATGCTTATTTTCACATTCCAGTTGCAGAATAACAAGGAAAATAGTTGAGATTTTTGGTAGGTGGCCCCCATTAACCCTACACCAGCCTTCCATTTGGAATAAAATCCGCCCCAAGAACCTTCTCAAAATGCATGGCTGTTGCTGCAGTCTATCTGAGAAAGAACTGAATTTTTGTTTACTCATATATGGAGGATTGGGTCATAAAAGCACACTCTCAGCAAAAGGCAGCTTAATATGTTTAATCTGTAGTAAAGCCAGTCCATAGTGTTATGTACTTAGAAGCAAAGATTGACATAAAAACAGAAGTGTATCATGCGGAGTAGAGAGTCTAATTTATCCAAAGGACATATTTGTATTTGAAGAACAATGTCAACACATTACTAATCAGAATGCCACCCTTCTTGGTTCCATGGCATCCTTCACTTACACATACCCCGTTAGAAGACTGTTTATGAGACGCATCCAAGAGTATCTCGAGGATCAATGGCCTCCAGGCAATACAGTCAATAACATAGTGATGCAAATGACTAGAATCTCTTGAAATATGAAAGTATTTTTCCAAAGGAAAGCCCAAAACAAATCATAGTAATGGATCCCTCATTGACTGGATGCAGAGTTCACCTTGATCTCCTGACGATTCAAGGCTTTTGGACAGCCAAACAAAAGACTTACCATATCAATCTATTAGAGGTGCACGTGTGTCATCAACCCTGTACTGGCTAAAGAGACACGTAGCAAGAAAGTATATGCAGTGGTTTTATTTTAATTCACTAGGCACTGCCAAGTCTGTGTTTATGGAGTGGTATTTCCCCTTTCTAGGACTGGTTCTCCTTTCTTCCACTCCTGCATCTTCCCCTGTCCTTGTCCTGGCGTCCCTTCATGTCTTTCCTGTTCTTCTTACTGTTCTTCTTGTCTATCCAGAGGCCAGGAGTAATATGGCCCTCAAAAATAAAAATATGGGTTTAGTATTTATGGCGATAACAGCCGTGGGGGTTCATTTGCTAATCGTGCTTGTCACCATTTGCCGTGCTCATAGTGAGATGTTGATTACTAGAGGTTTATCTGTGCTTATAACCCAGCATGGTTGCTGTTTATTGCCTGCACACTAGCCCACCACCACCACTAACAGAACCCAATTATCCCTGGGACTAGCCTAAAGCCATGGCCCTCTATGGTGGTGTAGTAGGAATCCTAAGCATTCTCCTGCTCTCTGGACTCTGTATAAGTGTAGCGGTTGCTTGCCTCCATCATTGTGTAGCTTTCTGTCCTTGCCTCCGCTCTTCCTAGCTTACTCACTCCATTCCTTTTGGCACTGACTTCATTATCCCAGGTCCCAAGACAGAATCTGACCAGCAGTTTTATCTCCACTCTTGTGGCAATGTCTTGGCTCCCCGCTCCCGTGTCTTCGGCGTCCTCCATTACCTTCATGACTCATTTTAAGTCAGCCACTGGTATGGACGGCTGGATGACGTTATTCCGCACAATTGTTATGCTCATGAGCATTTCACAGGGGGAAACTGTGGCGTCCATGTTGGATTCCTCGGGCCATCAAGTACCCAATGAACGTGGTTCATCTTGTCCTTAAGGTTTTTTTCTACTTTGCCTAGAATCTAGGAACACCATGATTCAAACAGACAACACCACCATGCATTATACAAACAAGCAAGGGAGAACAAGTTCGGGACAACTGTGCCTTCAAACCCACACAGTGTGGCATTGGGCCCACAGGTGTTGATTCACCAAAATGCCAGGGGTAGTGAAAGGCACATCACATAACAACCATTGGACCCAATGACATCATAGGAAGTTGTGTCATATTATCATTGGCACTGAATCCTCCCAAGCAATGGTGTAATATGATCTTAATCCTGAAGACACCACAGTAAATAATATTGCTGATGGTAAAAGGCTGTTAAGCACCCAGTTATATAACACAACAGTTACTAACATAGATAAACGTCTATTTTAAATACTACCTAGATTTTAAATAGGGTGCTGACATGATAGGAACATTACACATTTCTCTTTTTTATTGTGTGCAAAATGGTGTATTTGTTGCAAGAGGAATATACAGTACCACAAAACAACATTGAGAAGTCAAATTAATTATAATTCTCTCATGCCATAATGGTTTCTCTAGTGTACAAACAGGGCATGAAAATGAACTGATAAATTACAGAAAGATGAACAACAATATTTAAAAAAAACATTGGGGGTTTTGTCTACCTGCATTAATTGATTTAGGCCATATACAGAAGCTGAACTGCTATTGACAACTTATTCCTCCTTATCATTTTTAATTTCTCATTCTAAGCACAGAGGTGAGGATGTTACACAAACATATCATTTTCACAATAATATAAATCTGTAACATCTTGTTTAAAAAGTGTTTTTTATTTCATCTTTTCATTTTATTTAGGAGAGTATACATTGCACTCCTGTAGTTATTTGTTTTACAGACCAAAGACTTTAATGCCTCAAGTGACCATTGGAACTGCTGAAAGTAAACAGTGTGCTTCACAGCACTGTTTTCCTTCCATCTTTGGCATTAGTTTTACCACTACTGAGACAAGGGTCACAAAGGCAGTGCCAGGGGTCACCATGGGCAAGCTAACGGTCATGTGGTGACCTCTAAATGATGTTTATGATTGGGTCCTAGTCACAGGGATCAATTTGATAGCAATACACATTACAGAAAGCCAAAACCAAGAAGTGATTTTCTCAGTCAACATCACAAGGAAAATTGTGAATGGGTTCTGAAGGACAAAGTCACAAGGATCATCATTCAAGGATTAGGATTTCCAACATTAGATTTATTTGCCACTACAAGAATTAGAAAATGCCAAAACTCCACATGCCAGAGCACAAGTAGAGTGTTTAACGAACAAGGGCAACCCTGTCCGCCCACTTGGTCCAGGATAGGTATGTATTGTATAACAACTGCCCAGTTGGACTCATTCAAAAGTGGTACCTTATTATGGGTCTTAGAAGGAACCCAGAGTTACTCAGACGTATTCATTGGACCAAAATGAATTACAAAGAATACAAAACACAGGACTGATATAGTTTGTATCTTGTAATGTTTTGATTCCAATCAAGTGTTACAATCAACAAAATAAATTATCATAGTGCAGGCGACCCAGTGCTCGAATGGTGATTATAATTACAAAGAACATAGTTAAAGACACTGTATAGTTCTCAGTGGTTGTATACATTGATTGATAAGCTTCAGAACAGGGTTTGCATATGTCAGTGTGGAGTCCCTTGAAGTTCAATTACACGTAACTACCAAGAGGGAGGATTTTTCAACGTTTTGACCCCATGCAACATTTTGGGTCTCTTCAGGACATAGTCATCTGACTACCAGGCCTACACGTAAGAAAAATAGAAATAAATCTAACATTTCTAAGTCCTGTGCTTTTAGATATTATAGACTTCAGTTAAGCAATCTATTAGTAACTCACCACCTATTAGTGAGTTCACTTGTTTAACAGGAAGAACTACCAGGTATTCAACCTATGTATAAGAAAAAGGCAATGAAGATCATCATCTGAGTTCACCTCAACTCAGTGCCCGTATATACATTGGTGGTATGTGATCAGAAGAAAAGATCATGCACCAACAGTGTGCATACAGGGTGACTCAATAAGAAAGGGTGAGACGATGAGACCTTGAGTTATGAAGGTGCAGCTTGTTGCAACAATACACAGTGAAACTCCTCCTCTTATAGATCAAGTTCAAATACTGTTAATTATACACTTGGTGAGAGATCCAACACAACTCACTATACGCTCATATGTTAATTGTAGAAGAGTGCAACAACCAGTGAAACATCACTCCTGTGCCTACTGAACAAATCGCACCTAGTATAACAAATTGTAAGAGTCGATAAGACTGTAAGGCATCAGGTTCTAATAAATCATCCTCTTTCTGAAACAACTGTCTGGTAGAGAGGAAGTCATAGCCCACCACCATCTGCTTCAAGCGAGGTCAGTCATGCTCCACCTGTGTAAAACACTCACAACCATGTTGAAAGTACACTTAAAACATCATACCTATCCCAGCCAAATATTTCAGTGCCAGGAAGTATTCTTTAAGTTTTAGAACCAGTGCCAATCCTCTTCATACCAAATGCGGCGAAGCTGGTCCCATACAGACGAAACCAGTACCAATATTGAGGCAAAATTGCCCAAACTGCTTTTTGAATTTATTCTAGGACAAATAAGACAGTATTGGAGAAGCTCATACAAATCGACCCAAGGAATTAACTTGGACCCAATTCATAAAGCTAAAGTTAGACCAAAAGTTTAACTTTAGACCCTGAGTCTAAGTTTAGAACTAAAGTCTAACTACAAATCTCTTCTACAAAAGTCTAACTGGCTGCTATAACAGCATATAGAAACTCACTACAGGTTTATATTTTTTTAAAGTTCTAGTTTAAAGACTTCCTGAAAAGCCTTAAACATTTTTCCACTTGTAAAAACTCCATCTCTATCATGCAAACCTAACCTCATATTTTCAAAATTGATGAGATCTCCATCTGAAACAATTCACAGAGCAACACTGCAGCATCATTTCTGGAAAATTGCCTTTTTAATTGCTGTGACTCGAGTTAGATGAGAAAGCAAGTTACGATATCATCAGGAGAAGGACTGGCTAATATTTTTCATTCCAATAGAGCTGTTTCAAGACCATGTCCACCATTTTTACCCAAATTGGTGTCTAATTTCTACATCAATGAGACCATTATTTTGCCAGCTTTCTTCTCTGACCTGTCTACCCCAGCAGGAAAGGCTCTTCAATTGCTTAGTATTAAAAGGGTCCTACAGTTGTATTTGGATAAAACCAAAGAGATTAGAAAAACAAAGCAACCATTTGTTAATTAGAGTCATGTTAGACACTGACGTCCACTTTTAAACGTTCCATTTCAAAACAAATAGCTGCTTGTATTTCTTTGTTAGCAACTTTCGAACAAGCCATTATCAAGAAACCCCAGAGCACACTCCACAAGAGACAAAGTGGGCACTACCGCATGGGTACGAATTTTTCCTATTGCAGATATTTGAAAGCTGCAACATGGCAGTCTATTAAAACGTTCACTAGGCACTACTTATAGAAGCTGATACCCATGCAGGAAACTCTTGGAATACTTTCTGATAAGAATCCATAAGTAATTGATTGCTTAACCTGGAGTCTGCCCAGAAAATGCACAGGCTTGTGTATACTAATGTCTATATAAAAAATATATATATATATATATATATATATATATATATATATATATATATATATATATATAGAGAGAGAGAGAGAGAGAGAGAGAGAGATTATTATTCAGCAGCTGCTGATCAATTTACTGAGCTTACCACACTCTTTTCAAATGTTTATGACTGTCAATGGAATCCTACAATGCAGAAGAAAAGGTTTTGTGCCTGTTGTCCTGGTTCTGCATCATAGGAATCTTCATTGAAGCCATAAACAACTTTCCAGCAGCTCTGATACTGAACACATACATATGTATATATGTTTATGAATGTCCATCCATTACACTTTACCTTAAAAAAGAACTGGGTCAGAGATGTACCTGCCACTACATGGAATTCGCGAAGGGGTGCATGCCAGGCAATGAAAGAGATATTCTCCCTTTTTCTATCTATGTAGAATGTAGGCTTAACAGCCTACATTTTTACCTTTATATTCTTGGTTAAAAAGGTTTTTCTCTCTCCATATGAATCCTGCAAGACAGTTCTATGAATATAATCAGAAGAGTTATTCAAATATTCATGAAAAATGAGGCCTTTGTAGACTTCCATTCTACAGAAATGCATATGAATTTATGAGCAAAGACATTTAAACTCACAAATATAATCTCACAGACTCCCACCCCCACAACATTAATACCATTCACTACCTTCTCACTATTCCTAACATTGCACTTTCCACCAATCTGAATCCTGACAGAAAGAAGTGCATTGTGAAGTATACAAATAGAGTAAACCTTATTGGACAAATAGATACCAAAACAACAAAAATCTGATGTAGAGAACCAGAGATATGATTTTTAGACGTTTAAAGTCAAATTAGCGCCTAAAAGGGCAAAAACCATTCACAGGTATCTGCTTTCATGAGACCCGATCCAAGTCAAAAGTTATGGTCGGCCTCAAGCTACTGCTGATCGTGTATAGGGATCAGATTCATTCCGGTGGAAATTTTACCTTTTGACTTGAAAGATTTTCTTGAGAAAAGTCCTTGTACACAGGTCATCAGTGTGTGGGGCTGCAGGCTGGGTCAGAAGGAGGGCTTGATGATGGTGGTCTGGTGGAGAGCTGGATTTCTGTGTAAGCCTTGGCTCTGGCAAAAAAGTTTGGCACAGTTGCCATAGATGGCAGGAAGCTTCAAGCGCGCGGAGTACGGAATACATGCCCTGGATGGTCTTGTCTTATTGACTTTAGGATCAGTGAAGTCCCTCTACATTCAGACTTAGAAACATTCCAGGAAGTAGAAATTTTTCAGTGGAGGATCTGACCAGCAATTTGATGTCACCAGCTGTGGCGCGATGCTGGGTCTCTGGAGAAAATGTTCAGAAAAAAGTTTCTAAGTGTCCACTTTTGCAGGTTTTTGGATCACAGATGTGCACTCTAGCACCAGCCAAGACTCCAGGACCTTGTGGGCACCTCTTGGGTGTTAGGACACACTGTTCCACAGGCAACCAGCTGGACTTAGGAAAGATTCAGTTGGAACTGGTCAGCTGGGCTCTTGCAAAAAGTAGAGTTCGTGCAGCTTTTGTGGCCCTGTAGCTTTGAGGCGGTCAGCCAACTAACCCATGGGGTCCAGTTCACTGTCCTTAATATAAGTGGGAGCAGGTCTAGCCCTTTGATCTCTCTCCGCAGGTGCATTCCTTCTTCTGTCTTTTACAGGTTCTGATGTGTTCTGAAGAGGTTATCCAGAGTTGTCACATTTATGCATGGCTATAGTTTGTGGATGGGGGGGCAACTTTCTGACCAATAGGGAAAAAGCTCCCAGGAAACCCCTACCCATTGTGACATAATCTCCTGGTGTTTGCACTAAACAATCCCTCATTGGACAGTTCTGAGAAAATCCAACATGGCAGAAACTTTCTTCCTCAGGGCAGAGCTCTGCCACACATCCTTGCGGTATGTCTAGGGAAATGAGAAACTACGCTTGTAAACCACTTCTGAAACAGGTTTTACCTTCACTTGGTGAGGTGCTTTCCTGACCACCTGAACAATGGAAGGGAAAGGCCCAGGTGTAAGGTGCATCTGAAGCTTGGGCAGTCGGTGGGCACAACCCTTAGGCCGCCTTGCCAGAAGGAGGTTACACTTCCTTACACCCATGGCCCTCTTTGTTCCCTTTCATCTGAGCCATTCACACCTCTTTGCAGGGGACCATCAGGCTGCAAGGTGACAGTTAGGAATTAACTCTGAAAGGCTACTAGAGGGTTTATGCATTATAGTGACTTTCTAAAGTCACTATTTCTGATATAGACAAAATATGACTGTAAAGCTAAGTTGGATTTTGTTTAACTACGAAAATGAGTGGTTGAAGTATTTTTCTAGCTAGTGCCAAACCAAAATTAGCTTTCTTAAGTGTAATAAAGTAACCAAGCGTTTTCTGTGGGACAGCAAGCCTTTCTACCATGAAAAATGGGTTTGAGGCCTTCGTCAATTTAAGAACATGTAAAACCAATAAATACACATGTCGTAATTTTAATTACTATGCACCCCCCCCCTTAGAGCAGGGAAGGCCTATTGTGGGGTGTCTTACCATTACTTTAAAAAAAAAGTTTCAGTCCTGGCAAATGGATCATTTTGACAGGTCGAAATGGCAGTTTCAAAACTGCCCAGCCCGCCTGCTATGGCAGACCTAGAGACATGTTTTACATGTCACTGTAGTGGTAGCACAATACCTGCTGAAGTCTACTAATGCCACTTAATGTTATTATCACAGAGAGCTACATCTTGGTCGACCTGTGTGACCTAGTAATGGGGTGTGTAATTGTATGCTTTTTTAGCAAGATGTCAAATTCAGGGTAAACAATAGCTTCCTAAATCACACACTCTCTATTCCCTCTTGGTGAGCAGTGTCAAGGTTTCTCGTCAAGAAAATAAAAAGAATAGGAACAAGAGTAATGAAGTTAAATGAAACTAAACAAAATAGTGGAAAATTGTGGTGTATCAATTGAAAACATAATTTTAATAAGGTGCAAGTACCTTTTTTGAAGATATGGAATACCTGGGTTAATGGGTCCAGACAGGGAAGAAAGAAGCAAGGAACCGTAGTGTATACATTGAAAATAGAATTTTAATAAGGTGCAAGTGCCTTCTTTCAAACAATATGGGATGCCTGGGTTAATAGGGCCAGACAAGAGGAAAGAACAAGGCGGGCTAAAACTGAGAATGCAGTTAAATGGCAAATGCTCGTTCTGGGTGGAGAAGGGACTAGATCTGTATGAAAGCCAAGCACACTACCAAACTTGGTTTAGAGACTGCTATAACATCCACTCGGAGTAATCACAAGTTTTTGGTACTGAGAACAAAGCTCCATCTTGGCAAGTATCTATAGGAATCTTCACAAATGATGGCTTTGCATACTTTTGTGATGGTGCAACTGAAAGTTAACAACAATACCCAAGTATTGCAACCGTTCTGAGGGAACTGAACTTGACATTAGAGCCAGATCTACAAGAAAGTGGCGCATCAGTCCTGATGCATCACTTTTCTTGCGCAGCCCTTAGTCCCCCTAACGTCACCATTGTAGCACTTGTATTTACAATACAGCACACCATGGCTCACGTGAGCACAATAGCGTCAGAATTGATGACTCTATTGTGGTGCTTTGCTGGATTAGTGCTGTTAATTATGGCTCAAGTCCAGCAAAGCACTAGAAAGGCCCATAGGTTGTTATGGGCCCGTCACTTTAAAGCCTGCAATGTGCAGGTGTTAAAAATTAGGGAAAAAATGACGCAGTGAAATATTGTAGATTTCACTGCGTGATATTTTTATGCCCCCTTGCATACATTATGCCTGGCGCAGGCATAGTGTGGGGCAAGGTGTTACAAAGTGGCACAATGGAAGCATTGTGCTACTTAGTAAATATGGCACTTCAGAAATGCCTACCTAACGACACACTAGTGTTAAAACAATGACGCTAATGTGGCACAAGGAGGAGCAACGGCCTTGTAAATCTGGCCCTAGATATCTTGGAGGCAGCACATCAGGTTACTGTACTGCAAAGTACACACCCACTCAGGGTGTACTGTAAAATGAAGAAAACATCCCCAAAGTCTTGCATCGGCAAGTAGATCCCAGTGCCATCCATGTCACTCTTCAAGCATCTGGTGAAACGAAAACAGGCAGAAAGAGCAAATGGCAGATTTGTGAAAACCCATTACGCTGGCCAGAGGCAGTCCTGCCAACAGAACCTTATCCGCCTCAGACCAATGTTGCACGTCTGGTCCTCACAATTATGTCAAAGTGAGGCGGGGTTTATGAAAGTATTGAAGCAGCTGGCCTGCAAGACCTGGCCTGCAAGTCAATGGCAAAGCAAATATAACGAGAAATAATGAGCAAGATTGTGTTGCATCTGAATTTCTGATTTGAATTAATCGTTTTGAGCTGTTTGTTAATGTATTTTATAAAACTTCAGGATTTCTTCTCGAAGTAATACTTGAGTTTCCTTATTCACCTATACTCCTCTTTCTTCCTTTAAACTCCACATGTCCCCTCCTCCTTATTTACCTTTGCCCTTTTGTACCCCAATTCTTTATTCTAAACCTTTTCAATTTCTTTTTACTGCAAACCTTTCCCTTAAGCTTTCACCCTTGCAACAACCATGACACGATTCCCCTACTACGTTACTTTGCTCTTGTTTCTTAAACTTCCAATTCCAGATTTTTTCCACCTTTTTTCTCTTTCTATCCAATTACCACTAGTTTGTTGTATTCCTATATAACCCAAGAATCGAACATGACCCTCTTCTTTATGGTGCTCTGATAGGCTTTTGTTCGATGGTGTTACTCCTGGGGTGAATTTGGGGGTTCTGCGGGGGGATGGTGGCACCCTCGCAGGAGTCTGTGGCAAAGAGTGGTTCCATCTGACATTTTGGCCAATCACTTTCTTTTCTACGTAATCTCGTTTGTAAGCACAATTTTTTTATGACTGTTCAGTGTGTATGTGATTGATGTTGAACTGAATGACTTGTAAATTTACTTCCAATTAAATGCTATAATACAAGAAAACCTTTGAAAACTGTGTTCCGAATCTTTCTTAGTTCTCCACAGACGTTTGTAAACCATTCTAATGTGCCCTATGCTCTCCACCCACAGTTTACTCGTTGGCATCCTTCTGCGGAACTGAAGGCTCTGGAACTTTTGAGCGGAACGCATGGGTGGAGATGGGTCCTGTGGGCCAGATCCCTTGCAATGCTACTGCCTTGTCCCCGCCCAGTTACTACGATGCATTGAAGGATGGACTCGAAGATGCCTCTTTTCTGGTGAGAACCAATGGCTTCCTAGATATGCAGTACCACCAGGTGAGCGAGAGCCAGGAGTCCACCACTCTGAAGCGGCGCGGAGGTCTGGTGGACCAACGGGATATCATCTTGGCCCATCAAGCACACAAGATCCAGAGCACTCCACAGGCCAAGCGTAAGGAGTGGGAGTAAGTGTGATGTTTAGCCTTTTCCATTTTTTTGTGCATTGAGTCAAAGGCAGCTCAGACTCATAGGCATGGCGAAGGCTAAGGGGCAGTCTTTTGTACATCCTGATCAAGTTATTTGCATAGCGCACCTCTACTACTGATGTACTCTAGCACCAATCTTCCCTTTGTTTATTTCTTTGCAGGCAATCAGGTGCATGCTTTCTCCAAAAAAATACATGTTGGAGATCTCCAGCCTTTCCTAGCAGTTGCGAGCAGGAACCTGTATGAGGTGTTGGAATTTGTGTGGTGGGAGGATAAGTTTTCTTTGTTTCTAATTCAAATTTTTATATTGCAATTTAAAGTACAAAATAGCTGAAATAACTCTCCATAGACATTGCAAGGTGATTGAGTACAATACCAGGGCTAAGGCTTATGGGCTACTTAGAGTAGTGGCCCTATAGAGTTTTATGATTCTGCACCCTGCACCCAGGACTTTGCTTACCTGTACAGTTATGAGACTTGACAAGTTTTGATGACTTCTTTGCAGACTTTTAAAACAAACAATATTGATGCATCGAGCAAAAGATGCCTTTTTTTGTTTGGAGCCCCATATGCACAAGGCGTTGAATACGGAGCATTAGGCAATACAAAGCCAATGCAAAGCCAACATGTAAGGTAATGGAAATGCCTCAATGGAGTCCATGAAAGAGCTGAGCTTCCTAGGAGGGCCGAAGATAAGAAATGAAATAGACGAACGGGCAGAAAGTCCAAGTAGCAAGGGAGGCTCGTGTAGCGGGAGCGCGAGGGTCAAGATGGGAAAGATTGCTCTACAGTTTTACCGCAAATATTACATAGTCGCGCAGATATGGACCCCCCTCCCCCGAGACACACACTCTCATCTTACAGAAAGTCATTTATTATATTTGGAACCTGAACTTTGAATAGGCTGACTTACTAAAGTGTTTGCTTTTTTTCAAGGTGGCGGTGTCTCGTCTTAGTGCTTATTCACCCGGTTTCACGAGGCGCTTGAGAACTCCAGGTGTTCAGTGAGCGTTGTGAAGTCTCTAAATATGACGCACTTAGGGCCAGATGTAGCAAATTCCCAAATTGCGACTTGCAATTTGCGAGTCCCTGCGACTCGCAAATTGCAAGTCGCAATTTGGGATGCAAAAAAGGTGTCTCAGACACCTTCTGCAAGTCGCTATGGGGTCACAAAGACCCACCTCATTAATATTAATGAGGTGGGTCACAATTTGCGACCCAATAGCGATTCAGGGCACTCATGGGGATGGTGGCCTGCTGGGAACAGCAGACCACCATGTCCGTGACTGCTTTTAAATAAAGCTTTTTTTTTTTCAAAGTGCAACCCGTTTTCCTTAAAGGGAAATGAGCAGCACTTTGAAAAAAAAAACCGAAACCTTTAGTTTCGGTATTTTTCAGGGCAGGTAGTGGTCCATTGGACCACTGCCTGCTCTGAAAAATTATTTTTAATGCCAGACACAAAGGGGAAGGGGTCCCATGGGGACCCCTTCCCGTTTGCGACTGGGTTACCATCCACTTCAAGTGGATGGTAACTGAATGCGGTTGCAAATGGAATTACATCGCATTGCGAGTCGCAAATAGGAAGGGAACACCCCTTCCTATTTGCGAGTCGGAAATGCATTTTGCATTTCTACATTGCAAAGTGGCTTTAGCGACTCGCAAACGGCGAT
Organism: Pleurodeles waltl; assembly: GCF_031143425.1. Classification (NCBI taxonomy): domain Eukaryota; kingdom Metazoa; phylum Chordata; class Amphibia; order Caudata; family Salamandridae; genus Pleurodeles; species Pleurodeles waltl. The sequence goes on along the minus strand of NC_090443.1, from coordinate 15,504,770 downwards.
TTTCGCCGTTTGCGAGTAGCTAAACCTTTGCTACATCTGGCCCTAAAAGTATTGTTAGCAGGGACCTAGCTTCAGGGAGGGTGTTTGGGGTGTTACACCCTCCCAGTAAATTAATTTTATGTTCAGTAGTTGGGTACAGCTGCCCTCAGTCGGTTATGGTGAGGTGTCTGTCGGACTTCCCAACAAACACAGACAAAAACGCGCGCGCACACACTTCCTCGCTCTCTGTTTCGAAAATGTTGGTTATTTTACCAAATATTTCAGGAGGTGTTAAGCTTCCGCTTCTATGTATTATCATTGCTGCGGCCACTGAGAACATACTGTTTAAGGATACGACAGAGGTGATGCGCATGCGTGTTATCCCTATCGAGCTGCTGTGTATTTAGTTTTGAACAATCGTGAAACGTCAGTCTCTGCACCGAATCACATCTGCTGTTTTACCAGACCGACAGAAGAACAAACACGCCGCTCAGTGCATGAATGCATGCCATGACGTGTGACAGGAGGGGCGCCTTCACAAGTTATCTTTACTTTAGTAACTGATTTAATATTTTCGCATTTACCCTCCCTAAAAGGGTAATAAGACTTGACACTTTCACGCATGCCTCAACTAGTGCTACTAAATGTCATGAGTGTGTTGTTACCCAGGACTATGTAAACTCTTTTACGGAAGCATCTTTACTGGTAACCCGATTTGTAAAAAAAGAAATTCTAAGGCCCATATTTAAGAAAAAGTGGTGCATCAGAGTTGATGCCACACTTTTTCTGCCCTCCTCCCACAGCACCCAACGACACCAGGGTTGCGTCGTACTTACTAATACAGCACACCATGGCGGTTGTTAGCACAAAAAGATTGACGCTTGTGTAGCAAAGTGCACGGAGGCCCATAGGTTTTTAAGTGAGCATCAAACGCCTGCTCTGGGCAGGCGTAAAAAATGACACCAAATATGGCTCGGTGAAATCTGTTAAATTTCAATGCGCCATTTTTGCTGGCCTCCTAGAGCTCGAACGCCCCCCTTGCATACATTATGTCTGGCGCAGGCATAATGTGGCACAAGGGTTTACAAAGAGGCGCAATGCATGCATTGCACCACTTTGGAAATTTGGCGTGGGGAAAAAGCCTATTTGGCACCGCCTTACTGTCAAAAATGACACTATGGCAGTAAAAAGGTGGCTCTCAAATAAGCTCTTAACTATATTACTTTCTCCTGCTGAGTATATACAAATGTTCAGCCATGTAGCAATGCCCATATGTTTGGATTGATCCTTTCTGGACTGCTGTAGAATTTTTTATGTTTACATCTAGCTTTGAGAATTTATTGACTTTTGTATTAATATTTTTAGTGCACTATTTCACCAATTATAAATATATTTGTTAATTTACCTTTCTAGCAATGGTACTCTTCATCCTTTAGTAGGAAGTGTAGAAATAGAATATTCCATTTATCATACATTTCTACAGTACTTAAATTGACATAACATTCATTGTAGATAACATTGACATATTGGGCCTGATTACAACTTTGGAGGAGGTGTTAATCCGTCCCAAATGTGACGGATATACCACCCGCCGTATTACGAGTTCCATAGGATATAATGGACTCGTAATACGGCGGGTGGTATATCCGTCACTTTACCGTCACTTTTGGGACGGATTAACACCTCCTCCAAAGTTGTAATCAGGCCCATTGTCTTTTTAACTTAAACAAATACTTTAGTGAATTTTTCATGTTCTGGTTCAATGAATCATTTGATAAGATATAAAGTAATTACTCGATTTGTTTTAAAACGCTCGTCATTTAGTGCCAGATATAGGAAGCAAGTTTGCCAAATTTGGCGACAAATTTTGCACAGCTTTTTTTAAACCTGCCTCTGATTGTGTAATGAGACCTATGAACTAAAAGGTCATAACAAAATCTCCAGTCGCAGGAGTCACAAGACGACATGTCTAAAGAACATTAATTGGGCAGAACATCTCAGGGGAGCAGGTAGTGGTTCCCTGGAACACTACTTGCCCCCTAGCACGAGGTCGCCCAACACGATTCCCAAAGGAGTAGTGTAAGAGATTAGGTTTTTGATTAAGGGAATACCCTTCTCAAGCAACAACAACAATCCCGGGCCAGGTGAACCTCAAAAGTAACTAAATTAACCTGTGCTTAACCCTTTGGTAGCTTAGCACAAAAGCAATCAGGCTTAACTTAGAGGCAATGTGTTAGGTATTTATTCAGCACACAAACTGTAATAAAGTGAAATCACAACACAAGAAAATCCCACAATTTAGAAAGATATAGTAACACTTTATAAATAGTTTGATACCAAAACAACAAAAATCCAATCAGGAGTACTGGAGCTATGCAACTTTACATTTTTAGGTGGTGCCTAAAACCGCATGTACCTCATGCCCACACAACTGCACAGGATGTTTGTCACTGTACCACACAAATGCCCTAGATGTGGCACAGAGCACGTTGACTTTTATCACATGATGTAGCAGTGTAGAGCACTGGGCCCTTTCTGGTCTGACATCTGCACACACCTCACACAAGTAATGGGCAGGCAACACATTAACATGCCAAAGACATGCCTTTTGGGCTTATTGGCCCACCCCAGGGTGAAGAAGGTGGGAGAAGGCTCGTAGACCGAGGACCTGTGCTAGCGCAATAGTAATGCATTAGAAGGCAATCTTGGCGCCGCCTGTGGTGGCATGGGTTAATGACATTTGGCAGTGGCGGGGACCGAGGATGATATATTACAAAGGCAATCCAGGCATAGCACTATGATTACAGGAGTTTTTTTTATATTACTAGCGCTGACTCTGACCTGAGGCCACCCTGAAGTGGAGCACCCTATACAATATATTAAACTTCAATACACTGTCAAGATGACCCGCTGAAGGATCCCCAACTCCCCGACACCCACACACACATGTGCAACACTCATTGTGGCTTCTGCATATTCAAAATTATAGTTAATGTTTTTCTTCCTGTACCATACTGTACAAGCGACAGCGCACGTCTATGTTACAAGACCCATGATACTGTTTTCATGTACCTGCAAAATTTCAATACAGAGCAATTTAAAAACAACAAAGTGGAGCGCCTAAAAGCACAGTGTGCCACTCGCGATCATCTAATTGTGCTAGACTGGGTTAAAGTCACAAGTTCAGATTGACCGCGTTGGAGTGCAGGGAATACAGGGACCAGGTTTATCTCTCTGAAAAAGCTACCTTCTCAAAGTTCAGCGCAAAGAGTCCAGTTCGTAATGGAGGAGGTTGCGAGGAGAGCATCTTGGATGGTCATTGCAGTGGAGCACAGAGCAGGTCAGGCATCATTGGTGGTTGTCGCTGTATCTTTGCTTTGACAGTCGCTGGGGGCTGTTGTTGCTGTAGTGCAAAGCGCAGATCTCATGTTACCGGTCGTCACTGACGCTCGCTGTAGTGCAAAGAGTCAGGTTCACCAAAGCTTTGTGTTGCCAATCATCATAGGCAGCAAGATCCCAATACGAATGGGTCCGTTCACAGTCATGAAAAGCCAAAAACTTCAGCATTTCTCCCTTTCTTCACTTGAGGAGCTCAACTGATGCCAACCAATGGTCCAGGACCTCGGAAGGCACCTCTTGGAGATCAGGAACATACGGCAGCAGAACCCGGGTAGGTCCTGGCATGTCCAGTTGCAGCAGGTCAGCTGGGCAGTTGCAGGAATGCCTCCACAGCTTGTTGTGTCCCTATAGATCAGAATAGAAAGTCAGCTACCTGATCCTTGGAATCACTCTACTAGTCCTAGGATCAAGCAGCAAGTCAGACCTCAAACAACAGGGTGGTCCTCTGAGGGTCCAAGGCAAGCTTCAAGCAGCAGGGCAGTGTTCTGGGAGAAGCAGGGCAGTCCTATGAGGTTAAAAGCAGGATTCAAACAACAGATCAGTTTCACTGTCAGGACACGTAAAATGTAGTGCATACGTGTCTTATTTCTGACATACCTTGAACCCTGCCCAATGAGCCTTAAGGGTCTACCTAAGGGGTGACCTATAAAAAGCAGGTTTATGTCTGGCAAAAAGTTTATTCTGCTGGGCTGAAACAGCACTCTAAAACTGCCCTACAGGCTGCTGTGGCAGGTCAAAGACATATTTTAAAAGGCTACTTTGGTGAGTGGCACAATGAGTGCTGCAGTCACACAAGTAGCATTCAATTTACTGGTCCTGAGTACAAGGAGCACCAATTACTAGGGACTTAAAAATATATTAAATGTGCCAATTAGGTATAGGCCAATTGTACCAGATTTGAGGGAGCGAGCACAAGCATTTAACACTGGTTAGCATGGCTAAAGTTCAGTGAATCATAAAGCCAACAAAAATGAATTCATGAAAATAGGACGAGCGAAGGCTAAAAGTTTGGGTGTCACCCTGAAGAGAGGGCCAGCTCCAACAGACCACTTCCCCTTTGCAAAACAGTTTCCACCTTTCAGGTTTCACTGACAGATCAATGGGTTGACCGTTGATAAATGCCATCCTGACTCGTAGTAAGGAAGGAACTTTAATGACCCTTCCTAATTGTACTTGGGGTAACATAACCCATCAAACCATGAACAGAACCATCAAGAAGACAGAAAGACAAGAAGGGTTTTCTGGACATAAATGTTTATCCTGTGTTCCCACTGGAAACTAGATAAGCGACAGCTAGTGGTGCTCTCTACTACTACTGAAGAGTCACTACAGAAATGTAAATCATTTCATTAACAGGCTTCATAAACAGATACTACTCGTGTTTAAAAACCATGAGTGCCACACTGTTGAATATATAACACATTAATAACTGAAAGTATTCCCCATTTTAAAAGGTAATGTACGTAGCAGACAAAAACTATACTAAATAAAGAAGCTATAATAAGAATACACGATTGAAGTGTCTAAAACCATGCCTGCAGTACATCGTAATTATTGTTAATCGTTTGTTCAGTGCAGTGTTTCTGTGCCAGGATTCTTATCATGCGTCACTTTTTCCAGCAACTGAATTCTGCACCACTTCTTCCAAATTTGGTACAATCAGGTGATCCTTGGACATGAATTTATATTTCATCACAAATTTGGTGAATCGATGACACATAAAAAGCTCTGTACTCATATTCATCAAATATCTGTCCATGACGAAAGCAGGCATGTGAAAATATTGTGTATGTTCTACAGCAGTGGATCCCAACCTGTGGTACGGGGACCCCTGGGGGTCTGTGACACATTCCCAGGCGGTCCGCAGGTCTCTGTACAGGAATACGTGTGTGCTTTTATATTTAAGACTTTATTTGTGTAGCAGTTCTAAAAGCACTACACAGTTACCTGTACAACCGTCAGCTTTCAGGCAATAATAAAAGCGCCAAGATAACTCTGGTGATTAATGTATCTGCTGGAGAGAGATAGCTGTGTCTAGTAGCAGTTTTGACTCATCTAAGTTAGCACAGATGGTTAATACGGTAGCTGCAATGAATGTGTATAATGCAAAGAAAAGTATTTTATGTGCATATTAAAGTGGGTTAACTGCTTTTGTCGCTGAGATCCTTTTGTTACTGTGCAGCTCACAAGTTAGAACCCTAATTTAGCATAGTGCTATGAACTGCCATCAAAGAGCTGCATGCAAACAGCATGGCACAAATTGCAACGTTTCCCCGTCCCCAGTCTTTCATTAGCCTTATGCTGCTTAAAAAAAAAAAAGGTTTGCTCGTATAGAAATATATTCTCATTAATAAAGTCAGCGCTAATCACTGTGTTATGTTCTGAATCACGAGTTTGTGCTATGCCAGACCACGCACTCTTAAAAGATGCTACCAGTGTGGATGACGTGAATCCTACACCTTGTAGTCCCCTGTAAAGTGCTCAGAGACCCTACAGTGGTATGAGAGGTGCTATAAAACAAATTCATTACACGTGACAGAGAAGCTATGGAGATAGGAGAGACCGTTATGATTTTATTTCCTTTCCCCACCACATATTTATGTGAAAAAGCTTTCTCAGATGTTATGTACCTAAAAAACTAAAACATAAATTGCTTGGGAAATGTAGAATCTGACCTGGAGAGGCAGCTTTCCTAAATAAAACCAAACATTGAAAAGTTAGTCGCCAAGATGCAGTGCCAACCTTCCCATTAAAAATGTTCAAGTTTTGCATATTTTTTAATTATAAAATAATTATATCTTTAGTAATTTTAGTATTTGTTTGGTGTGTACTTGTTTGGGTATTTTTGTGAATTACTGTTTTAATGTTTAAAATTTCAATTATACAAATTGCTTGGGGGTCCCCGGCTTCCAGAAGTGTTTCAGTGGGGGTCCGCAGGAATCAAAAGGTTGAGAACCACTGTTCTACAGCATACTGATCCTAGTTTAGCTACTGAAGATTCTTTTATGCCAACCCTGCTCTGGAAATATTTATTGCAACTCAGAAGACAAGCTACCCCATCAACCGTGTGCCTAGTATAGTCCATTGCAGGATACTCCTTTATAGTTTTGTGAACTGCACAAAGGAAAATCCACAGTTCAGTTGCAGTCATCTGAGTGCATGTCTCTGGATGACACTCACTCCGTAGTTTGACTGCAAGTTCATTAAGCTGAAGACAGAACTGCCTGAGATGTTCATATTTCCGAGCACCTTCATCCTGGTCCTCTGGGGATAAGAATGTTGTCAATGTTAGCACAGTCAACTCTTACGTTTTGATGTATATACTGCTGGACAGCAAAGGTGCTGTCCATTTCTTCAAAAGATTCATCTGGCCAATTATCCTGAGCGGTTGTGCTGGGCCGGTCCCTCCGCAGCACTGCCGCCCCCTCCGCCATGACCATAGTGACAGAGTGAGACGGCAAGACCCGTCACTAGAACTAAGACAGTATACTGTATACCATAGGAGTCGGGGCAATACAGTAATAAAGTGCTCAATGAATTTGTACTTTTCATTTTTGTATCAGCTGACTCGTATCATGCATATCGTGTAAACTTTCAAGGTTAAAAAGCAAATCTGTTTTTAAAAACGTACTTGATAATTTCACAGGTCATGCACAAGTTTGAGTGAATAAAAAGGTATAAATGCTTTCTATAAAGATACATTTATTTTACTATTTCACTGCGCAGTATTGGCGGAATGGCGCCAGCACGTCAAATATAACCAACAGATTTATCTTACATTGAAACGGTGTGAATAAGTTGACAAACAGCCAAGGCCTGGGCTAGGATGGAAAAATAAGTTAATTAAACAGGAAAACAAAAAAAAAACAAAAAATGGCAACACTGAGCAGGCACACCAGAAATAATCGGAAGAATTCAGCATGATAGACCATCCCAGTTAGGCATGGCCACTGTTGGTCCAACGTTTGCTTCCCCTGTGTTTTCGTAGTGGCACGGCAAGAAACCATTTGATTGGAAAATATCTTTGTCAGTAATTCCGCCAAACTTGTCTGGAATAGTGAAACTGCCATGATAGATACGAGTATTGAAAATATACCCCAAAATGGGTTACATTTCTAGTATCAACATTACCGACGTTCGTGAGATGCTAAGGCCCATATTTATACTTTTTTTAACGCCGCATTTGCATCATTTTTTGATGCAAAAGCGGCGCAAACTTGCAAAAGACAGTTGTATTTTGTAAGTTTGCGCCGTTGTTGCGTCAAAAAATGGCGCAAACGCGGCGCTAAAAAAGTATAAGAGTGTTAATACTGGCACATTAGGGGCATTTTAGACCTGCATGTTAGAATTGGGAAGCTGATCCAATGCCATTCGCTGATTTGTCAGAACCGCCCAATGGTGCTCCTGATAGCATAGCAGGTACCACACTGTCCATCCTCCCTTGTAAGAAGCCGGTGGAACCTTGAGGTTGAGACATTGAGAGGCATATTTATACTCTGTTTGCACCAAATTTGTGTCATTTTTTAATGCAAATTAGGCGCAAACCTAACTCCATATTTATATTTTGACATTAGACATGTCTATCGTCAAAATATAGGAGTTTGCACCATTTTTTGGATGCGTGCATCTACCTTGCATCAATGAGATGCAAGGTAGGTGTTCCCATCTAAAAAATTGTGCTATCCCTATAGCCCCATGTTTATCCCCCGTGTTAAAATGACGCACGGATGGGAGGAGGGGCTAAATAACGGTGCAAAGCTTGCTTTGCACCATTATTTAACACCTCGGTCAGACCAGGCGTTAGGTGAATTGTGGATCTATTTCCATGGGTAAACAACATGGAATGGGTCCACAGGTGCCCCCCCAAGCCCCAGGAACACCAACACCCCACCAGAGGGACACCAGAGGATGGGGGACCCCATCCCAGGTAAGTCCAGGTTGGTATTTTGTTTACTTTTTGCCTTCGGGGCCCTGACTTGGGGTCCCCTGCATGGCACAGGATGTAATGACCATGCCCAGGGGACACATGCCCCCTGTGCTAGCCATTGGGGTGGTGGGCATGACTCGTGTCTTTCCTAAAACAGGAGTCATGTTTTGGTGGTTGTGTGGCAGGAAATAGCGCATGTCTGGTTGGAGGGATTGTTTTTGCCTCTAACCAGGCTAGCGTAATTCTTTGATGCACAACCCCCTCCTTCCCTACCGCCACCCCCACCCACACCCCCACCCGGCTAACTTCTTTTTTGAAGAAGCTAGCCAAAGTTTAGCGCCAGCTTGAGCCATACATTTTATATGGCGTCTGGCTAGCTCTGTGGAATGGCAGACGCCGGTGCTATATTTTTTGCTACAAAACTGCATTTAAGCAGTTTTGCTGCAAAAAGTATAAATCTGGGCCTGACATTTCTTTACAAATGTTGTTTATCCTATCTCCCAGTGCAACCCAACCTCTTATTCAGGGCAACTGTCATAAATTCTTATCTAAAGAACATTCTGGCAACATGACCTTAGTTACCGCTGAAGGCTTTCAACACAGTTGTTTACTTTTAATTCTAGAACAATTTATTTTGTTGCCTTTATATTGGAATTTATTTCTACTGAAAAAATATTTCTCCTAAAAACAAGAATCAGCAATCCTACAAATAGTTCCTCATTATGGAGATTTAGGATTATGAGGATGCATATTTTCCAGTCTACTTCTGTGAGACACGCTGCATAAACCGAAATAGAAATGTACTTGTGCCAGTCAGTAAGACATCTAAAAATAGTCCCAGATTATTTGGATCCATCCAATCAAGCACATTGCTAGTACATAAGCTGCTGAGAACTGAAACCTTGCATTTTTTATTGAAATAAGTTCCCAAGCTTGGAAGAGTTGCTCAAGCCAGCTTCAATCTTAATGTGCCAGTAAAATAGTTCTGTAGGCTTGGTTCCTGCTCTAAGATTTGAAGTTCACTCCTAAAAATCCAAGCAGGGACACTTTCAACATTTGATGTGGAAAAATTCGTACCACTGATATGGGGCATGATCAAGGTTATTATTCAAGTATTTTGAGGTCATGCAGTTTATTGTGTATTCTATAATATCATTATTATTGTTAACATAAGAGAAAGACACTGAGGGGCATATTAATACTTTCTTTGCACTGAATTAGTGTAATTCTTTTTACCCTTATTAAGCGCAAACTTAACTACATATTTATATTTTGACGCTAGACCCGTCTAGCGTCAAAATATTGGAGTTAAAGTTATTTTTGGGATTAGTGAAACCACCTTGAGTCAATGAGATGCAAGGTAGGTGTACCTGTCCAAAAAATTTACTCAAAGCCCCTAGTGCCTTATTTATCCTCCCGTGCAAAAATGGTGAACGAGTGAGGAGGCAGGCCAAAATAATGACGTTAAGCCTGGGTCAGGGCACGGCGTTAGGGGACCTGTGAACCCATTTCCTTGGACAAACACCATGAAAAGAGCCCACAGGAGCCCACCCCAAGCCCCAAGAATACCACAACCCACACCAGAGGGACACCAGAGGATGGGGGACCGCATCCCAGGTAAGTAGGGTAAGTAGAGGTAAATATTTTTTTAACAATTTAAGTGCCATTGTGGGCCCTGAGATGCCCCCCCCCCTACATGGCACTGGGTGCAATGGCCATGCCCAGGGCACCCTTGTCCCCTGTGCTGGCAATTGGGGTGGTGGGCATGATTCCTGTCTTTTATAAGACAGGAGTCATGTGGTACTGATTGTTTTGCATCAGGAAACAATGCTAGGCTGGTTAAAGGCATTTTTTGCCTCTAACCAGTCTAGCATAAGTTTTTGGTGCAAAACCCCCTTCCCCCTTACTGCCTCCCACACCCGGCTAACGTAATTTTCCCAGACATTAGCCCACCCTTTTGCACCAGCTTGCGGGATTCCATAAATTTGGCCCCAAGCTGGAGTTCTGGAATGACGCAAGCCTGCGCTATACTTTTTGACGCAAACTGCATTTGCGCAGTTTTGCATCAAAACGTATAAATATGGGACTGAGTCTATCATCTGTCCAAGAAAGCTTGTGTCTAGTTTAAAAAAAGATCAAAAAGCTTCCTGATCATGCAGTTCTCGCTCCTTTGATATTAACCACCTCATAGTGTGAAGTGGTGAAGTTGAGGACCTTAACACATTTCTTTGAAGTTGAAGCTCGAAAAGTCAGAAAAAGAGATGCAACTTCTGTGACCCTTTTCTGGGATTGGAAACAGGACCTACTGTGGCAGGGTGCCACAAGGCAAAGTGGACAAACGGGTGCTGCTTGGCAACCACCCCCATGCCATATGTAGCTCCCAGCACTATACCCTTCTGTATTAGCACTTCACCTTTCCTCAGAATGGTCGTTTACACACTCCCTGCACCTACTACCTAGGGTTCCAAACCAAGGCCTCATGGACAACCACTGCCACTGTTGCCCGCCATGTCACCACCAAATAGTGCTTAATTTGCTCCATTGGTTGTTTTTAGTTCAATTGTTCCAATGAAAAATGGCCAGGGCTGGCTTAGTTGTATGTTTTTCCCCTTGAGGCTAGTTTGTCCATGGCCAAACATTGGAGCATCAGTTTCTTGTGCACAGGAACCTTATTCATTCTTTAGATGTGTCACTAGTATTAGAATGACACATGCACTGGATGGTGTTTGTTGGGGCGACGGAGGAGGCGCAGAAGCAGCCACTGTCTTCCTACATTATCTTCTGGTTGGCAACATTCAGCCCATTGTTTGCTCTCAGCATAAATGAGCAGGTGGGCAGGGCATGAAAAGGTCAGACCCTGGGACCCTGCTCTAGGTGGGCATCTGGTGTGATTTACACTTTGGCAGACAGGTACTCCATTGCAAAAGTGACGGAGTACTCTGTCAGTCAAACTGAAGGTCTGCAGACCCAATTTTGAGACAGGCGGAATGCAGGTTTTACACTGATGAATAAAAGTTACTCAATCTGTGCAAATCTTCCTCCAATGGCCCAGCAAAGTAGGGGCCATCGAAGGTAAGCTATCCAACTGTCTGGCTTATATAGAGTAGATGGTTGGATGGCTCATTCGTTTACTGTCCATTACCATCAGCAATATCCTGGCAGTGAGGGACAGTAAAAAAAAGAAAAATGACCCCCACACCATGGGAAAAACCTCCCATGGTGTGGGGTTCATTAGTTTTAATTTTTTATTTTTCAAAAACAAACTCCCTTTTTGGGAGACTGTTTTTGAAAAACAAAACGTTCAAGAAGTTTGATAGGTGGCCATCATAATTTGACGGAGCCATTCGTCAAACTTTTCCTACATTGATAGGAATTGCCATGACACCGGCTCCTGGCAATGTATAGAGATGTTCCTGGGGCTGGCGGACATGTCTATATTTGGCAGGCAGAGTAGAGTGGAAGTTGTAAATATCTCTGCCACCCTGCCTCCCATTATTTTGTCTGCAAAACCATAATAAAGCCTCCTATCTATTGTGGCACAGTGGGTGAAAAATGATGGTTCAGAATGCCACCCTCCGCAATTGCCAGTGGTTTGACTATTGCAAGCATTTGCACCATCACTTTTTGGGAGTTTGATGGGCAGTAGGATGTCTGGAAACCTGAGACCGGCACACCTTTCCAAGCTTACTGCTACCAATGTTTGTGAATTCCAAAAAGTAGTCAATTTATAGCAGTTGAAGGAGTTCTTTAAAGAGTGCAGATCTGCTACAATTTTGGTAAAACTGTCACTATATATATTCAAGTTAATTATCCAAAAAGGACTTGGTGAAACCAGGGCAATAAGAAAAACCAACACAGACATAGCATACTCAATTTAGGGCACCTAGAACCAACTACCAAGCCACAACAGCATTTATTTTGGTGGGGAGGGTCACACCCCAAACACCCCAGTGAAGGTACGTGCCCGGATACTGATGCTAATAGAAGTACAGGTTAGTAAGTATAAGTTCATGCTGTGTCTCCCCGCTGTGTAATTCCCTCTGCCTGTGCTGCTCTTAGTTCCAGCTCCTGCCATCTGGAAAGTGATGTAACAGCGGTGAAAGCATTGTGTGCCTTTCTCCTTATTCCAGTTAAACCCACATACTCACACTCTTCCTCCTGTGGCGCACAAAATATATTGTAGATTCAGTAGATTCGAATCACACATTATCCCTGAAATTACACAGTTTGTCCTTAATTTGTTCCATGTATTCCTGTAGTAGGTGGCTTGGTGGCCTCTCTTTTTTTTACAAGTTAAGCGCTGACTTCATGTCATTGATGTTGCTCTTCCAGCCCTTTCCCAACTGTGGATGTCCCACCTTTCATGAGTGGAGGATCCTGCAGCTGGAAATCAGCTTAGTTATGTGAGTCCTGGGGAGAGGGCGAGAGGAATTGTTGGCCTATGTGAAGTCTGGTGAAAACAAAAAATTTAGACCGCATTTACCAAAGTGAAGTTTTATATAGCAGCCGACACATGTTTGTTGTATTTTAATTTAGAGAGTATTTATGCAACCATGAGGGCAGGGCTATCCCTTTCGATGTTTGGCTTAGATTGATTTGTATACAGTTGACCCTGGTCTATAATACCACAGGGAACAGAAACAATGGAATGATACCGGTGGTTGAGATTAATTCAAACATTACATACATAACTTTTTTTTAGTGGTTTAACCTCTGGTGCACCTGACTGGGAACTCTCCAAACCACATGCCATTTTGTTCAGTGAAATTCAGCCACCTACAAGATGCAGCCACAGGCTCCTGGGTACAGGTTTGAAATGCCTCCCCACACCCATCTGTGTGCAGCCAACATTGTAGTGCAGACTCAGGGGGGCACATGTACGATCACAACATTTAGTGAGTTCCAGATTGCAACTTTTTGAGACTTGCAATTAGGAATTCGCAAAATGAGATGTACAACAGTGTCTCAGACACTGTTTGTGATTCCCAAATGGGTCACAAAAGGGCCTGCATCATCATTATTCATGAGGTAGGTCGTAATTTGTTACTCATTGGGAATGGCCTGCACTCAGAGAGATGGTGGGCTGCTGGGGTCAGCAGTAGGCCTGAGTGGAGTTCACGGAGTTCCACTCCGTGGAATTCCGTGGAGCTGATTAAAAACTCTGTGGGCCCAACCCTGCTCAGCACTTCTGAGATTGGTCGCATTCAGGAGAGGGCCGTAGGCAGTAAAAGCTGCCATTTCAGACCTCTTGTGTAATGGCCTGTTCTGTGTGCACTGCACACTGGGCAGGTTGGTGCATAAGAGGCCTGAAATGGCAGCTTTCTTTCGCTGCATACGGCCCTGGCCTGAATTTAGGCCAGGGCCGTAGGCAGAGAAAAAAAGCTGTTAGGCCTCTTGTGCACTGGCCTGCCCTCTTGTGTACTGCACAGAGGACAGGCTGGTGCACAAGAGGTTTAAAAATGTAGCTTTCACTGCTTAAGGCCGTGGCCTGAATTCAGGCCAGGATCATAGGCAGTGAAAGCTGCAGTTTCAGTCCATGTTTGTGCATCAGTGTGCACAAGCAAGTAAAAAGAAAAGAATAGACAAGGACTTACCTGGGTCTTCCAAGGAGTCCTCCTCTCCTCATCGTCCTCCTACACAACGCCCTGGCTCTCTGCCTTCCTCTGCCCCTGCTCCCGTCCTCCGGTGCGCACTGCAGCCAGTCATGGGCTACACATTGCAAGTGCAGACTGTCTGCGCTTGCGCTGTGTAGCCCATAACTGAGCTGCAGTGTGCACCAGGCGAGCTCTATTCCACTGGCGGGGCTAGCAGAGTTTTTGGACAAACTCCAAAGTGCCAAAAACTCAATTCGCTTCGCCAGTGGAGCGGAGCTACCCGCACATCCAAAGTCAGCAGATCACAATATCTGTGATTTTTAAGTAAAGCATTATTAAAGGAAAACGGGATGGATTTCAAAAATAAAAATAATTTGGTGCCCGCATTCACAGAGGGGAAGGGGTCTCTTGGGGGCCCCTTCCCTCATTCATATGGGTTACCGCCTCCTTCAGGGACTCAGCAAAGTATGAATGTTTTGCAACGACATTCCAGTCGCGAAACATTCATACATGCGCCTGCGACTTGCTATTAAGAAGGGATGCCTTTACACACCCCTTCCTAGTACCGAATTGCAAACCCTATTTTGCAAGTCCATAATAGGTTACAGACTGACAAAATAGGGATAGTACATGTAAAAAGGCTTTTTAGTGGTCGCAAAAGGCCCAAATCGCCGTTTGCATCCACTTAAACCTTTCGTACATGTGGCACAGGGTCTACTTCACACAAAGACAGTCTTAAAGCTGCGCTTACATGTTTTCAATATTGCATGGATGCAGGATTCTAACTTGTTGGAATTCACAAACATTTTACAAATCAAGCCTGGAAACATGCAACAGTCACATGTTTCCTTGCACACTCATGAAAAATGTTTGTGAATTCCATCTTTACATGCCACACTGACACACACGTGTTTTCACAAGAGAAAAATCGAAAGTACAAGTGAAAATGAGCTTGCTAGCTATGGTGAGGGTTTTACACTTGCTCTTAACAGGAGTACAATTTTGTCATTTTCAATAATGGCAAGGTTGGGAACAAACAAATTTGTGAGTACGCACAGACTTACATCTTTGGGGGCATTGACGGCTCTTGCTCCCAGATTTACTGAGACCAAAATCTACCTGTGAGTAAATTCGTTTAGAAGTGCAGAACCAATTTGTCTGTCATGGGGCTCTGTAATATATCCCTAAACAATAGAATATCTAAGCATAAATGCAACCGTATTACGATTCCATGATATCCTATGGATACCCTAATACGGCAGACGGCATATTCATCAGGTTTGTGATGGAGCAACCTGTCCGCCAAACTTTAAATCAGACCCTAAGTTTTACTGTGTGTAAGACTGAGTGAGTCACCGTTCTGCTGAGTCAGAATGAGAATCAGCGAGACGTATTTTGTCACAGCGAGTCTGAGTGTGTGGGACTGATTAAGAATGATTGGGAATTATTGAGACTAGGTAAATCAATGAGATTGAATGTATTAGAGTAAGACTGACTGAATGAGAATACGTGAAAATAAGTGAGACTGACTGATAATGAATGAGACTGAATGTGTCACATCCTGAGTCTCAGAATGAGTGAGACTGAGTGCATCAGAAAAATATTAGATTTAGTAAGAGGGAGTGAACTAGAATTGGTTTCAATCCGGCCACCAGTGCCCACTGAGACGTCAGAATCTCACTGCAATTCAAGCAAAATAGTAGGTCACACTTTTAAAGGTCACCATCCGCCACTGCTGGTGAGCCGGAATAACTAACTGCCTCACTGGCTCTAAGCTGCAGGTTGAAAAGACTGAGAGCTTCCCGAATTTTTTATTTAGGTTCACAGTCAGTCGGTTTGTGCTGAAATAGCGTCATTTATTTTTACGCTAATTCAGCGCAAACCTAACTCCATATTTATATTTTGGCGCTAGACACGTCTAGCGCCAAAGTTGTGGAATTAACGACATTTTCTGGACGTGGAAAACTACCTTGCATCAATGAGATGCATGGTAGGCGTTCCCGTGCAGAAAACGACGGTATGGCCCCTGCACCATATTTATTCCCCGTGCTAAAATCATGCACGGGATGGGGACCTTAAATAATGGAGCTGAGCTTGCTTAGCACCATTATTTAACGCCTGGGTATGACCAGGCATTAGAGGACCTGTGGGCCTAATTCTATGGTCAGAGATCATGGAAAGAGCCCATAGGTGCCCTTTCTTGGCCCCAGGGACACCCACATCAGGAAGACACCTAAGGATGGGAGGGACCCCATCCCAGGAAAGTATAGGTGAGTATATATATATTTTTTTAAGTGCCATGGGGGGGGGGCTTACTTGGGCCCCCCTACTTGGCACTGTGCCCAATGGGGTGGTGGGCATGACTCCTGTCTTAACTAAGACAAGATTTATGTCCATGGGGTTTTAGTGAGCTCTGATTGCGACCATGTAGTGGTCCCTGCTTTATGGCATTTTACAATATAATTCTATACTTACTGCCTTTCCTATTTTACCATATCTCCTATCCTTAGTGTGTGACTATAAGGGGACACTCCCCCTCCTGGCGACCTGGGGCCAGTAGCCTTCAGGTATAGGGTAAGACATTCATCCTTCCCTTTAGACATGTGTTACACACCTACACATTGTATGACGTTTGCTTGCTGTGTCACCCTTGCATGTGTTTTGCTGTGCAGTGTTCTGTCTCACGTATATGGCAGATTTGTTGCTTTTGTTTCCTTTAGGCCTCCACAAGTTAATTCCTTGCCCACAGGTAAGCCCCATATTATTTCCTATATTCTTTCACCCACACTCCCAATTAGCGGAGTGGGTTTTCCTTGCATTGCATGACTATGAGGGATCCTAAGCCCTGAAGAACGCCCCAGACCTTCCTTGGCTCTTTGTAGAGGGCAGAAACATGTTGGCCAGTAACTTTTAGATAGGTGACCCAGTGAGTCCTTGTTCTCACAGAGGTGTCCCATCATTGTTCTCAATCACACCAGCAGACACCACTAATAAAAGTGTACTCTTACACAGGTGACTGTCTAGGTGTTTTTATATCTACCCTAGTATAGCTGGATCCCATATTTCCCAGACAGATTGAATTTACGCACTCCCTCCTGTTCTTTTAACGGTGAGGTTAAGTCCGCCCAGGTGGCACTGTCCTACCTGGGTGGGGCTAGGTGGTCGTATGATGAAGCATGACACCATATAGTGTGCGAGACCACCTAGTCCGTAAAGGAAACACCCCCCACCATCACCACACAACCCCCACAGCATTCAACACAACAAACTCATAGAGTGAGTTCAAGGAGCCCCAGGGGAAAACCCCCTGTCAGCAGCTCCTTAATATAAGTGAACCCCATACCCTTTGTGTGTTCATGGGGTTTTAACATCAGAAAATGACGCTAGTCTGGTTAGAGGAATTTTTTATGCCTCTGTCCTTACTAGCGTCATTCTTTGAAGCTAAACCCCTTGTTCCCCCTATGCCTTGGCCCCACCCAGATAGCGTCCTTTTTTGTGACGCTAGCTGGGCCTTACCGCCAGCTACTGTCATACCATAAATATGACACCCGGCCGGCATCTTGGGATGGTGCTAGCCGGCGGTGTAATTTTTTGACGCTAAACTGTGTTAGCACAGTTTAGCGTCAAAAAGTATAAATATCCCCCCAAGTGCTTAGCCTAACAGACGCAACATTTCCCTGTAGTTTTTTTCTTTATCATGGGGTTTAATACAGTGCATTCACATCCAAATGTATTTTTCTGTAATTTTGGCTAATTGGATTGTTCACAAAACAGTAAAAACTTGAAAAATGTACATCTCGTAACTATATATTTTTTATTTAAAATTGGGTTTCAAGAGCAAAAATGTTCTTTATAAAAGCATTCCTGGGACAGAGTAGCCCAATTTGCCATAATCTAAATCAAGCCCTTACTGTAATTCTCCCTCACCGTTGCATTCGCTGTCATTCTCCCTCACAGTAACACTCACTGCCATTCTTCCTCACTCACTGTCATTCATATTCATACTCATTCTTCCTATCACTCATTGCCACTCACTGACTTCATCCGCTGATTCACTTTCATGCACACACACACAAGCACACACACTTGCTGTCTCCAACAGACACACACTTACACACAAACAGACACTTACCCTTATGCACAACACAAAACATTTCAAAGCTTTAAAGCTTTTTTTAATTTGCCTTGATACATATTACGTTTCGACTCGTGTCCTTTCAGCTTCCGGTGCTGGGGCATGAAACTGAAACCCTAAACCTGTGCAGTCACAGATTTGAGGTTTTAGTCTGCTTTTTCACCCCACCATTTCTCAACTTTGTGACGATTTGGGAAAGAATGGGGCAATTCAGGGCAGAAGTCTGCAATGCCCATTTCTACATTTAGCTGTGACGCTAAGCACGTCACAACTGTGGGCGACACAAAGGCGGCCAGGGATGGAATTTCTTCTTCCCTGGAAATCTGTCTCTGAAGGCTATTGAAGGGACCTTGGCTCAGACGCACACGCCATCAGATGGAGATCTTATCCAGTCAGAAGGAGTCGGCATTTTTGTTATACCAAGAGTGAATATTAGATAATTATTCACTCTTGGTAGGATAAAAACAAATGGGTCAGAAAACAAGTGCGTAGCTTAAACCTACTTTTCAGTGGGTCTTGTAGCTTAATTCAATTTATTTTTCTATTTCATTTGAATACCTGCAATTATTTTTCAGTCAGTGCCCTTTTTTTCTTGAGGTAATTTCTCTCCCCACTTTTCATATGAGCACTATGTGGGCATGCAGAATCTTAAAAAGGATGAATTTGATGTGCTGTTTGCCTCCCGAATCTGTATCAAATAGTATACAATCTGCTTGGAGATGCGATATTGAAGACTCATGGACCAGAAAGAGTTTGCCTCACGGCTAAACAGAAGAAAGGTGGCTGTTCCGCTGCGCGGATCACTAGCTTTAGAGGGCCAAGGAGGTGTCATCCTGTATTACATCCCTGGTGTGACCATGTCTGTTTTCAAGCATTCGTCCTAACACTTTTTGGAAGTTTGATTGAAAGTAGTATGCCTAGAAACCTGAAGCTGGAGAGCTTTTGGGACCCTATGGCCTCTCCTCGGTCCACTGGTGCTCCTGTAACTAGTTGACATTGTAGCATTTAACATCAAAACATTTCTATTTGAGGTGCTTGGTGACAAGACGTTCAGCTTCGTGGCACTCACTGTTGAGACTTTTTTTAATGAGACAATTAACCAAGGGTTGCAGGAGTCTGTCTTGAAACATCTGCTGGCTCTTCCTTAGAGAGGTCAGTTTCCACATCAAGGCCACAAATGCTGTAAGAGATCCTTCTGTCGATCCTTCAGCACAGAGAGACCAGATGCCAACGTCTACCAAGAAGGTGAGAACCTGGTGATGCAGTGTTGCTGTTCCATCTTCTTTGGTGCCTCTACCTCTACTGAAGAGGTCCTCCCAGTGTAATTGGTTGAGGCTGACTTGCAGGAGTCTAAGGTTCACCTCTGACATGATTAAAAATACAAACTTCAAGAATCTAATCCCATTTTTGTAAGGGAAACATCACATCCTACCTCATTGGTTGTGTCTGCCATGAAGAAAGGCTACAAAGGCTCTGGCTCTATTTCCTCAACTCCCTCTGGAAAAAAAACACAAGAGAAATGATAATGTGGGAAGCAAAGTATGTACAGCTTCAACTAGAGTCTAGGGGTTGCAAACTCCACTGCACAGTTTTGCTGATATGAAAGAGGGCTGTGGAATTCTCTTGACCATTTTATTGCTCTGGTTCCAGAAGAGGGCACTACACACCTCCCTACTCTATACTACTGGTGGTGGTTATCAAAGAGCATCCCATGGCAGAGTTGGAGAAGTGACTTACCTGTAAATGCATGTCATATGTATTGTCTCTGAAACATAAACAATCTTGCATACTCACTCCAGAATAAGGGGTAGAAATGTTTTAGGAGTAGTGGCCATTCCGCTGTAATTCCTCTCAACAAACTGCCTCGCAGACCATGCACTGCATGATGGGAAGTCTTTCAACTTTTGGAATTCTTAAAGGAGCAGTTTCATTTTGATATTTTTAGTGCTCAGCCTAAAAGCAGTAACATTTTCCCTGTAGTTTTTCCATCAGCATTGGGTTAATTAAAGTAGTGTTTTCAGTCAGGCATATCTGTACATTTGACTTTTAAAGTGAACACTGAGTAAATGTGCCTCTTATAGTCATCTTCCTTTGTTTTAAAAATAATGGTTCAAGAGATAACATATTGTTTGAAAAAGTGGTCCATCTACGTCACACACCCGAGGAGAGATTCTATTGCGTATGGATTCAGAGAGAATACCCATGACAGACACAATGATTACTGGTAAGTAACTTTTCTCTCTGGTTAAAGAAAGTGTCATTATATCATAACAAACCTATTTGTATTAGTCTGACTTGCATGTGACATAGCTTTAGGAAATATCTACTGATTCATTAGTACAAGTGTGTGTTTGTGCATGTGTATGTATATGCTGAGACTGGCACAAGACCAAATCACATAGGGTGTATTGGAAGAGCTACTTTAGGACCAATCTCTGTCACCTTTGTTTACTGTCTGTTGTCTTTAATAGTTGGAGATCTGAAGCAGGGACATTTGACTACCTTAGGCATTGGTGAATGATTGCAATTGGAAATGGTTGGCTTCGAAATGTATTTGTATTTGTTGAGATCTCCAAGGTAAACAATAGAACATAACACAATAACATAGCACAAACAAAACTGTCCACTTTTAAAGAACAAAGTAACCACAGTACAACAGCAACACAATTCACAACTGCAGCACAAAAACACAACAGTATAAAAACACAATGAATCATTGCCTCAACAAAACAGAATACAGCAAATATGCACAAACATTTTTGCCACACATTGCCACCTCCAAAAGTCTGCTTTTGCATCAAGGACAGATCATATCACCAGTCAAAAACATATTGTGGGCCACTGAAATGGCTCTGGACTGGCCCACCCTAAGTATTACACCATCCTGTGCTAAACCGTGGTTCTCACAACTCATCATAACCCTAGGACCCTTGTTTCTCCTTACCCTTCATGGGGGACTGCCTGAGGGATAACCCCAGCTGCTCATGTCCTCCATTATTGCTCTACATCATGCAGGCGACCCCAGGCATTGGGTGGGCTATGTCAAAGAGGAACGTGAGCGCCTGGACCTGCTGAACAGTGCATTTGGAGCACTATAAGTGTGGTACGGCGGCTGCCTAAAGAGGAAACTGGGAGAGGACCTCAGCAGAGCTTAGGTTTCAGTGTCATCCTCCGCAGATTAGATTTAATAAATGTAGGGAATTGAGTGATAAAAAGGAGGGAATGGTCTTAGTGGCAGAGGACACAATCCACTGCCCTTTAGAGCAGGTGCACCCCCTGAAGATCACTAAATATTTCAAAGAATGTGCAGAGGATGCAGAGAGGAGGTCAAGAGCAATACGGAGGTAATAGCCTCCATATTGTGTGTATACCCTAAGTTGTGGATATCCCTCACCCCAAATGTTTTTTGCATTCTTGGTTCTGATCCAGGGTCCTGTCAGAGGAAATCTTGGTCTGCTTTTTTTTCAAAAGGGAGCACCGAGCCTCGTATCCAAGGTCCAGTTCTAAAACTCTTGCCAGGCTACTTATATTGGTATTCCTCAACTCCATTGATCGAAAAACAATCCTACAGGCTGCCCAATGCAAAGGAGATATTTTCCATTATACTTTCTCACTCATGATTATTCTGGAATGGAAATTCCTTGCAGAAGTCAAGCAGAACTCAAAGCAATGCTGTTGAGATATGTGCGCTTGTTTCCAACCAGGCTGAAGGTACTCTTTGAAGATTTGTTTTTCATTTTTGATATGACCGAGAGTGCCTACCACTGGGCTGAAGAGAGGAAATGCAACTAGGCTTGCAAGGAGGATGCACGGGCAACAACCATGCTCTATAGGCTAAATTAGGTCATGTTCTGTGAGGAAATGTGATTTGTTATGTGATCTAGTTGTGCGACCCCACCATGTAATAAACTACCAAATCTGTCATGTTTTCAGTCAGGCTGGATTATAAAATCTTAGTTCAACCCTAGGTAGCTGTGGGTTTGAGCAGGCTTCATCAAAGGAACAAGCAGAAAGCATTTGGAAGTACCAAAAGAATTGAATAAGAAACACATCGAAATCCAAAAACGATTTATAAAAATAGATCTTATTTTAGCAAATTTTTAGACACAAAAATGGACAAATCCACCATAGGGTTCCGGAGATATTGCCCTTCTTTATGAGGTTGGCGGCCCCACCATTGGACCGCCAAACGCGTGGGGAGGACGCCATGGCATCCGTGCCCCAACGTTCCTGACGGGCGAACAGCGGGAACATGGCAATATGTGTTCTCACCAGTCAGTCCGGCGGAAACTGTGCTACAATATAGCACTCAGCTCACTCAAGGGAGTCGACTGCTATATTGTAGCACAGAGGGGGCCGGGCAGGCTTTGCAGACAGTGCATTTTCTGACAGTGCTGGTCAGGGGGACCCCTGCACTTGTTCTCCACAAGCCTTTTCATGGTGAGGAAACAGTCATGAAAAGGATGGTGGAGAACAAGGTTGTAATCAGCCCGGTGGAGCTGAGTTCAGCGCTGCTGTGGCTGACTCCAGCCAAGACCACCGTCAGCCCATCAGAAACAATGTTCCTGGCAGATTCGGTGGTCCCCTGATGGGTTCGCACACCAGAATCGTAATTGGGTGGTCGGACCACCATAAGTGTGGCGGTCCAACTGCCAAAGCGAGTGTTGTGCTCCTCAGACTGCCTCACTCGCAATGAGGCCCTTAGGCTTTTAAACAAATCGTAAATAACTGTTTTTCACTCAAGACACAAACATAAATTAGTAACTACTACTGTTAGCGGTTACTTTGAATACTTTAGAAATGTTTTTATAAAGTTGTGTTCAGGTACCGTGGACCGCCTTGGGCCACCAGCTCCAGAGGGGAGTAAGTCATAGGGGCCTGTAAAACTTTGCAGGACAGTTACCTTGTAATCAAATCCATTTCTAGTCCACTGCCAGGCTCTATGAGCAAGCGCCCATAGATATTAGTGGAGTGGTCCTGATGCAAGGGATACAGGATGCTGAGGATGTTTATCCAGTCAACAGGAGTCTTTCTGGGGTCACCCCTCAGTCCACGAACAAAGTGTGTGACTTTGGCCACAGAGGTCAGTGTACCTTGAAGTCCAGGTAAAGTCCTGCCAAAAAAGCAGCTGCCACTGGTCTACTAGTGTATGGCCACAGTAAAACCAGTGGTTCCCTTTAACTGTGACTAGTGTCTGTCTTGCCAACCAAACTGCAATCTGATGACTCCCCTGGGCCCAGCGGACTCGGGTGCAACTTTTGAGTGTCAGGGTTCGGTCTCCAGGGCTGCCCTTCGGTGTGTTGCAGTGAACAAGTGTTTGACGCTACCAATTCTGTCAAGGAAGTTTCTTTAGCTTTTGTGGACCTGGTACTCGAACAGAAAGTCATCCAACTGACTCTTGGAGTTCACCTCTTCTGTGTGGAGCTCTGGGATGACTTTTCCTTGAGCAGGGCACCACAGGCACTGCCTTATCTTTGCTAGTCCAGGAGCAGCAAGTGCAGTCCAGTCCTTGGTGCAGCCTCTCTTTGTCAGGTCCAGGGAATAGATAGCAGGCCAGTCCTTGTTTGGTCCTTTCTGCAGTGCAAATGGTATCTGAGGTCTGTGTGTCAGGGGTGCCAATTTTATGCCCATAATTTGCCCTCTGGGAAGCAGTCACTACTAGTAAATGGGCTACCATGTACCCCCCACCTGATGAGGACTTTCTTCAAAGTGTGTCATCTAGCTAACCCACAGTGCAACATTCTACCTACTCCCAAGATGGCAGGACCCCTCTCTTTGGAGCTTGGTAGTCCACCATAGAGGTGTGGCAGCCTTAGGGCTACACGCCCACTGGAAAACCGGTTTGGTGACTGTTTTCCCTTCTCTGTTCTCAAAGCCAACCTTTCTACTAGATCAGAGGAGGAGTCCCTCACCTGTGTCCATCATTTGCACTTCAGTGGCAGCTTGCCCTTTGAAGTTCACCTTTTGGACTCACACCCTGTGTGGCTTCCTGCCTGGAAGAGGTGGTGCCTCTTCCAACGGCAGGCCTCTATTGTTTCCTTTCCTGGGAGTCTTTCACACTTGTCCCCAGGAGGATAGAAGGCTGACTTGTGTCTAGCATCTGCGAAGGGCCACTGGAAAACTTGGACAACAAAGTGCCAACTTTCTAAAGTTGCCTTTTACTAAAATGTCACATTAAATTTGTTTTGGATATCATGTTGAGCTTAATGCAACCATTTTTTTGACACCTTGAAGTATCAGTTTTGATAGTCCCATTCAGGAGTTTGTATAGCTAAGATATCAGCCTGTGTCACTGTAATTGCCAAAGGGTCTACTAGTCTTACCACATTAAAACATTAATTTGGGAGTTTTACTTTTAGGACATATAAAATTATATGCCCTACATTTTAATATACTGCTCCCTGCCTTTAGGGCTAGACAGGCCTACAATAGGGGTGACTTATGTATATCAAAAAGGGAGGTTTGGACTTTGTTAGCAGTTTAAATGGCAAAGTTGAGTTAGCAGTTTTAAAATGCTTTGTCAGTCTGCAGTGCCAGGCTGGGAGACATGCTTTACTTTGTCACACTAAAGGTGGCACAATAAGGCCCTGATTTATACTTTTTGACGCAAACCTGCGTTAGCACATGTTTGCGTCAAAAAGTATACCTCCGGCTAGCGCCATTCCTGGCCTCCAGCCTGGCGTCATATTTAAGCATGGTCTCTGACCATGGAAAAAGGCCCACAGGTCCCCTAACGCCTGCCCTGACCCAGTCATTAAATAATGGTGCTAAGCAGGCTTAGAGCCATTATTTAAGGCCCTCCTCCTCCCGGGTGTGATTTTTGCACAGGAGAATAAATAAGACGCTAGGGCCTTTGAGTCATTTTTTGCCCGGGAACGCCTACCGTGCATCTCATTGACGCAAAGTAGTTTTCTGCAGGCAAAAAAATGCCTTTAACTCCAATATTTTGCCGTTAGACGTGTCTAGCATCAAAATATAAACATGGAGTTAAGTTTGCACCGGATTAGCATAAAAAAAATTATGCAAATCCGGCACAAAGAGAGTATAAATATGCCCCTAGTGCTGCGGCCTTGAGGGATAGTTTCACTTACAGACCCTGGGTACCCCTGGTACCATATGCTAGGGACTTATAAGTTAACGTATGTCACTTGGGTATAAGCCAATCAAACATGCACTTTTAAGGGTCAGCTCACTGGCACTGCGGTCTGCTTATCAGGTCTCAGTGCACTCTCAGAGAGAAAAAAACACAGCAGTATCAGTTCAAATCTTTGGGGGTTATTATTCAAAAAGTGTAATTTCCATACATGATCTTAGTACATCAGTAGCTCATAAAGGATTGTTAGTTAACCTTGAAACAAGACTCTAGTGGTCTTGAAAATTATATCAGTCATTATCAACGATTGAATGCAGTTTCCTGGGTGGGTTTGGCAGACACTCAAGCGTTGTATCATGGAGTAAGAGAAGAGATCGTACAAACCTTTTCATGGTGGTAAATAGACTCACCACCACTGCTCTAATTGATCTGAAATTAAAAAATGAGGCACACACTTCAAATTAAAGAGCAGAGGAGTGGTGAGGGGTGACTAACATACAGCTACTGTTAACAGATAAGGTAAAGACTTATTTAGGGGCTAGTGAGCCAGTGCAAATTGGTCATTTGTAACACCTCCTGACACTAGAAGAGAATGAATGCAGGAGAAAAGATAGAGTTTATCTCTATTATGGTCGTATTGCTACAGTGGGCAATATCTACATAAGTGTCCACCGCTGCACAGAAATAAGCTAGCCCGACCTTTAAGTGCAATCCAAGGCTGGATGTGGTTGGTAAGTTAAGAGTTGCCCCTAGAAGACCCTTTCGCTGATGGACACATCTAACTGCAGATTCTTCACCTTGTGAGTCCCCCCGGGCACTAGCCTAGATCTGCAATTTTTCTCAGCAATTCCCTTGCATGTCTGTTGGTGTTGTCATGCAACTGCACATCAGGTCCATCATGCCCCAGATATGATGTTGGACCCCCTACATATTCTTCTTCTTCTTATTATTATTATTATTAATATTAATAATAATAGTAATAATAATAATAATAATAATATTAATATTGAGGATTTATAGAGTGTATAGCTAGCCAGATGGGGTTTCCCAGTGCTAAGTATTTCAAGGCATATCGATCCGGACTGATGCCATGCACAACTCCGAAAAACCTGGTCTTTAATGGCTTTCGAAACGCAGAGAAAGATTGGCATGATCTCATAGAGGACAGGCAAAGTGTGCCACAGCTTGGCACCCAGGTAGGAGAAGGACTGGCCCCCCTTGATTGGTTCTTCTCACTCTGTTGATAGAGGAGAGATTTGTAATACAGGAGCGCTGAGCGCGGTTCGGCTTGTAAGGCAGCACCAAAGATCTGAGGTATTGGGTACTTGAATTTGCCATAAGTTTGTACATAAAGCACAGGGCTTTAAAATGGATTTGCGTCTTGGTTGGAAGCCAATAGAGATTTTGAAGAAGAATGTCAGTAGAGGTATGTTTGTTATGTTCGGCCACATTCTGAACTATCTGAAGCCAATTCAGTGAGGCCTAGGGGACTCCTAAATAAAGAACATTGCAGTCATTCAGGCTAAAAATGATCAGTGCTTGTATCACTGTTCTCAGAGTACAGACAAGAAGGCAGCCTAGGGTTTTCGTCAGCCATCACCGAACTCCGAAGCAGGTGGACGCTACCTTAGTAATCTGATGGCTCATTGAGGGCTTATTATCCAACCAATAATCAAGATTCTTAACTACCGGGACTAGGGTAGGCACTAAGCTAAGAACCTCCGGCCACAAAAATGGCCCCCAGAGGTAAGGTTGGTTGCCTATCAAAAGAATCTCATTCTAGTCCCCATTCAGATTGAGGGAATTGTTATTCAGCCAGGTGGCCACTTTCATGAGGCAGATATTTAGAGCGTCCGCACTGCGATTTTCATTGGATGACAATGAGACAACAATCTGGGTGTCATCAGCGTATGAGAAAAGTGAGAGACCGCAGCTCCCCACAATATCTGCCAATAGTCATACATAAATTTTAAACAAGGTTGGACTAAGTGTAGAACTCTGCGGTACATCTGATGAAAGCAGATGAGCCTCCCCCTCTGTACACTGACGTCATTCCCTTTATTTCTGTGCCTTCCAATGCAGACCCGGATCTTGATTGCTCAACTTCTGTCAGGTTGAGAGACCATTTTTTCTACAACTTTTACCTATGTGCAAAGGGGAATGCCACCTCCAGAAACAATAGGTTCATACCATGTAAGCATTTTCCCTAGCTGATGTCAGTGACAGACCTCCTTGAAGTCTGTCTCTGGAGCTCCAAACATGACTCTGAATTATTTGACAAATGTGCAAAGATGAACCTGCTGGCCGTCTGCAACCACAAGACTAAACTATATATTGCAGGGCACCGATAGAAGTCTAAGAAAAGACCCAGTCTTGGTCAAAGTACATAGCACATCCATTCTCTTGTTCCCTAGGTTGTTGCTCTGAACAATCCTCTTTGAAGTCAAGGTGTTCAAATAAGTCAAAGAAATTGAAGAAGCATAAGAATTTGAAAGACAGCTCCCCTTCATCCCACCACTCCCTTCATGAGGATCCAAGCAATGCCCTGGATAACTCTAGGCTGCAAACTCAGTCTCCTTCAGAATTGATTCCATCCTTCATTTGATTGCACCCCAATAATCTGGATACCACAGCATCTCAATGAGTTCAAGGAGGGCATGGACAAACTTTTTGGTACCCATCCGTATCCCTCTGGAGTGCCTTTGGATCGTAAACATCTGAGGTGGCCTCAAGCCAGTCTGCTGCTGGTAGATTCCTCCCCGACACCAGCTGCTGCTCTGTCACTCACAGAGGTAGGTCCTGACATTAGGCCCAATGTCAATGTAATACTTCTTACAGTGCCACAACCAAAACCATGACCCTGTTCATTGATGTTGGTACCAACGTAGCCAACATCAAATGGGGAGCTGATATTTGTCTCAGACTACAAAGCCCACCCAGAGCAACATCCATTAAAGTCACATCCATTGATGTTGCATCCACCTTTCTCACTGCAATCCCAAGAAGCAGTATCATGATTATGATCCTGATGATGACAACAGTAACTTGTATGAAAAAGAGAACCTATATTCAAACTTATGGGATGCGTGTGGCCTGGGCACTTCTCCTTACACTAGCCTCCACTCACCTTTACCAGCTGTGGCTACTGAAGAATCTGCATCCTTAGCCACTGTCATTAGGAGAGCAGCGGGCATGTTAGACCTCACATTGCTTACCACAGAGGTCAAAACAAATGTCCTCACAGAAGTGCTCAATCCAGGACAGGCCCACACAGGAATCTCTTCTTCCTTTTAATGAACCCGTCACAGATAGACTGTTGATCAGTTGAGCGGACCCCGGATCTTGACCTCCTGCAAGCAGCAGATTTCAAGGTGGCATAGACCTGCTTCAAGGAATTTTGCCATCCTCCTTCAGCCCCCTATCCCAGGAAGCCTGTTGGTACAGACCTCTACGAGTTGTTTCAACCCAAATGTGTTTCTGGCCATCCTACCAGATAGAGAATCTAAATGCCTAGATGCACTTGCTAAAAGAATATTCCCCTCAGTTGACCTTGCTCTCAGATCAATGATCACCAGCTGCTTTCTAGAGACATACTCCCATGCATTATGGGACATGGTGGTAGGCATCTTGTCAGAAGTCCCTGATAATATTCAGGTCAACCTCCAGCACTTCATTCAGGATGGGCAGGACATAGCAAAGTATTCCATCTGCGCTGGTCTGAACACCACTGACTGCTTGAGTGGGCAAGTCTTTCAAGGCCAAGGGCAAAGGATACTGCCACCCTCACAGTGGAGGATACTACCCAGTACCCTACCCCTACCCCCCAGTAGCTCCCACAAAACCATTTTAAGTTGCCTTTGGCAGTGTACAATCACCCAGCAGGAGGCTGTATCACCTTCAACCTCCCCGGGTGGGGAAGCATCACATCCAACCACTGCGTGCTCCAAATTGTGCCAAATTAATACTCCCTCCCCTTACTTTCAACCCCTCCCAACATTTCCCCCACCTCACACCACAATTCCTGCCCCGGGACAACTTCCCCATACTCTGAGGGGAGGTTCATGCTGTCTTTATCAAGGTAGTCATGAGATGATGCTGGCACTAGAAACTGGGACTATTTATCGTTCCTGTTACTTTTAAGTGCCAAAAAGGATGTAGGCCTCTGTCATATCCTTAATCTTCACCTTCTAAACCTTTTCCTCTGGAAAGACAAGTTCAAAATGCTCATCCTGGCCCAAGTTCTATCTGCCCTAGACCCAGGCGACTTGATGATGGTGTTACATTTGCAGGACACCTATTTCCCCATTACCGTCCTTCAGTCCCACAGACGCTACATGTAAAGATGACTCTTATCCAGATTCTGAGAAAGCTTCTGGTATATATACTGTAGAACAACAGAGACAGTTGAGCAGGTACAAAAGGGCCCAGGAGATCCCCACAGCTGACACTGGTTTCAAAACATCCAACCATAACATTTCATAACAGAATTTTAGGTGGACCAAAAGAGTAACACAGGATAATTACAACATACCGTTAGAGAGTAAATACTTCCACAACAGCAGAAGCCACACATATCCTTTTCTTTTTTTTAAAGGAAACGAAGATAGTTATAAACAATAATAAAACACAAAACTAAAACAACCCCCAATAAAAAACAAAAGGTGTCAATAAAAAATAACCAAATGGTAGATAATATAAATAGATGAATATGCCACACACAATTACTAGCAAAGGTATATGCATGAATAATCGCAATAATATTTTTTTTATATCTATAATAGATAGGCAACTAAACGGCAAATGCTTATTCACAATATTTTTTTAGGTATCTTAGTAACACATGCCTTCCTCCTTAACGCAATTCCTTGACCATTCTCTCACAAGTTTGCTTCTCACTTTCAGCTTGATCATTCCCTGACTCAGAAGGTTGCTTGTCGCTTTCAGCTTTGCTCTTTCCCACTTAAGCTATCCTTGACACATTCCACCATTGACCACTTAATACCCAGGATTACCCCTCACCTCCATTACATAAATAGAGTCTCTGAACCTTTTTTTAACCAAAAGAGGATCTTTAATGCATTCTAAATTGCCCTCTTCAAACTTGATATTCCTGTCATTCTTCTCCTTCAGCTTCATGCTCTTCTGACAACCAGCAGCACAAGGTTCATCGCTTAGAGATTTAGGCACACCACAAGCCACAGACACATGTCAACCTTGACCCATCACCTTCACCTTCCAAAAAGTACACAAGGAAGACACAACCTTCCTCTCTCTCGTGAGCTTATTTGGTATCTTACCAGTGATTGAATGAAGGATTGACCTATATGCCCACACCAGATGTCTGATTGCAACTTCAGTGTCTACTTTGGATTTGATAGCACTTTGAATACATTCCACCAAAACTCTGTTGAATCATTCAACATTTCCATTGGCTTGGGGATGATACACCTCACACTTACTAAAAATCTCTGTCATACCAAAGGAAGTAAAGTGCACTCAATTGCACTCAATTGTCTGTGAGAAGTTCTTCAGGAACCCCTTGTCCAGCGAACACCTCATAAAAAATTAATACAGCATTTGTGTTTGTGTTTGGTTTTTACTACACCTCTTACCGCCACAAACCTAAAAAGATGAATCACCAACACGATAAAGTACCTCACATTACAAGGCAACATGTGTAAATGTACAAAAAACTCAACTGCAATCCTTTGCCATACTTTATCGGGACACTTTAATGGTATTGACAAAGCTAAAGCAGTAACCAAATGTTTGTCACTACAACAGCATTGTGCACCCTCTCTCACCAATCTTTCTACCTTCCTGGTCCACCCTGGGCTACAAACAATTATTCCTAATCCAACATTTAGTGGCACTCATACCTAGATGGTCCATATGTGCAGTTTGCTGTTTCCTTTGAACCAAAACATTCTGGTGTAACAAACTTGTCACCACTCACTAGCAACTCTCCTTCCAAAGATCACTCATTTGCAACCATACTGTAAGACTGAAAAGACACATCCAGAGATTTTTTTCTTGGGCAACCAACTTTTACCAAATTCATAATTCATTCAACACAGTATTCTCCTTCAGTCAATTACACCATATCGTCATGTCAAAACATACCCCCAAATCTTCAACTTTGGCTATGATACATCTATGATCTGTCCTTAAACAAAACTTCTTCCCCCATAGATATGACCTACATTTCTCAACACCTTATAGACAAGCTAGCATCTCTTTTTCAATCACAGAATACCGTATGCCTACCTCTTTCATTCATCTGGATGCATACCCAACTGTGAATTATTTACCACAATCTAACTGTGAGAACACAGCACCATGCCACATGCATTAGTGTCTACTGTCAAAAAAATGTTGCATCCTTCAATATAGGGCTGAAGTGCAGGCGCAGAAATAATACTCTGTTTGATAAGATCAGAACTTCTTGACACACTGATGACCATTCAAAATCTACATTCTTCTTCAATAGTTTCCTGAAACATTCTGTCATCCTGGCAAAGTTTTTTTATAAACTTCACATAAAATTCACAAAGACCCCCCAAAAAAACGATACGAGTTAGTCTTTTTCTGAGGTGTGTGGCGCATTCAAAATTCCATCAACAATACTTGGTTTTGGCATTCCTCCCTCACAACTCAATACATGGCCTAAATACTCAACTGTATTTACCCCGCAAATGCATTTGGCATCTCTGATACTTACACCATTAGTCTCCAAGTTAGAAACCACTTTCTTAACAGTTCTATCATGCGATTCTTTCTTTTCAAGAAACGCCAAAAATCTCTTCCTGAAATATAACCACATTATGGACATCCTTCACCACCAGGTGTGACAAAAATAGTGAGGTGATGAGGTTGCTGGTTCGACACTACCTGATGATACGCTACACGAAGATTGAGCTTCGAAAAACACTTGCAAAGTCGCAGTTCTTTATGACTTTTTTAACTAAAACTATTGGCAAAAACCACAAAGTAGCATCCAAAGGTTCAATTTTCCCATCATCTTGCACCTTCTTTACAATTTGTGTCCACTCCTCTCTTACACTGCGGGCACATTACGCAGTTTATGTTTCACAGGAACAGCATCCTCCTTACCCTTGATGGTATGAACAAAGTTCATTACCCTCCCCACCTTATCTTGGAATACAGATTTGAGTCTTTCTTTCCAATGAATAGCCATAACAGAATTGATCAGCGTAACAGGATATTTGTGGTGCGGCCTAATAATCAGATCAAAATCCTCCTGGTGCCACCATCCCAAGACATTGATACATTTAAGGACTGCATAAACCTTTCCTTTAATAGTTTCCGCACAAAACTTCAAAATATATCAATTCTGCTACCTTCAAACGCAGTTGTGATTACATCTGGTGGTAATAATCCCTTAGCTGACCACAATTATTTATATTTCCTAATGGAAATGATTGTTAACCTCTCTCCAGAATCAGAAAGTAAAGGAATAAAAATACCATTGTTCAAAATAGGCATATGAGGATCACTGTACTCCTCTCTGTGCACACTGCCCATCTCCACACAACCAACAGAAAGTATCAACTCCTCCCCTTTATTGTTTACAACGTTCACTACTTGATTTTAAACACTCTTCACTCCACACGTTTGCTGACCCTACACACTTTTCCAAAAATGTCCAGTCTTATTTATTTTCCAACTTTCTTGGGCAACAGCGGGACAACTCCTAGAATTAAACAATAGACGGCCTTGCCACCTAAGCGCAAGACTCCTGCATGTCAATCAGACCACGCCCAGACTCGAACCTGGGTTCTCATTTCCAAAGTCGACAACTCTTGCCGTTACGCCACATATTCCAAGCTCTTACAAAAAACCGACTTGGAGATGTAACAGCTTGCATTTTCGAAAACAAAATGTAGCAAAAGTCCAGTCAGCAAATACAGAAAAGAAGAAATGAAGAAAAAGAAAAAAATGAGAATAAGTCCAAATGCCAAAGACAAGAAATGTCTTAAAGAAATAAAGGCCCATATTTATATTTTTTGACGCTAAACTGCGCTAACGCAGTTTAGCGTCAAAAAGTTTTGCGCCGGCTAACGCCATTCTGAAGCGCCATGCGGGCGCCGTATTTATTGAATGGCGTTAGCCGGCGCAAGCAGACCGGCGCTGCCTGGTGTGCGCGAGAAAAACCACGTACACCAGGCAGCGCCGGCGTAGGGGGAAAATGGCGCATGGGCGTCTTAAAATGGGGCAAGTCAGGTTACGTCGAAAAAATCGTCGTAACCCGACTTGCGCCATTTTTTAACGACGCCCATCCCCCATCAACATGACTCCTATCATTGTAAAGATAGGAGTCATGCCCCCTTGCCCAATGGCCATGCCCAGGGGACTTCTGTCCCCTGGGCATGGTCATTGGGCATAGTGGCATGTAGGGGGGCACAAATCAGGCCCCCCTATGCCAAAAAAAATTATTAAAAAAAAATAAAAAAATACTTACCTGAACTTACCTGAATGTCCCTGGGGTGGGTCCCTCCAGCCTTGGGTGTCCTCCTGGGGTGGGCAAGGGTGGCAGGGGGGGTCCCTGGGGGCAGGGGAGGGCACTCTGGGCTCATTTTGAGCCCACTTGTCCCTTAACGCCATGCCTGACCCAGGCGTTAAAAAGCGGCGCAAATGCGCCGTTTTTAGCCACGCCCACTCCCGGGCGTCTCTTTTGCCCGGGAGTATAAATACCACGTAAAGGCCTGGGAGTCATTTTTTAGACGGGAACGCCTCCCTTGCATATCATTAACGCAAGGAAGGGGTTCACGCTAAAAAAATGACACACATTCCGGGAACTTTGGCGCTATACGCCTCTAACGCCATAGTATAAATATGGCGTTAGTTGGCGTTAGTTTAGCGTCGAATTTGCGTCGAAAAAAACGACGCAAATTCGGCGCAAACGGAGTATAAATACGGCCCAAAGCGTGCCAGTCACTGCAAAAACAGATGCCACAATTCCTCAAAATATTTTGTGTGCCAATCACTGCAGACATGCCTATGACCAGTAGATGGCACTGTAGCCTTGCTGAAGAACAAAGACGATCCTGCAAATTTCCAAATATATTTTTTTAGTGTGGCAATCTGTATGCACACTTATGACCAGTAGATGGCACCATAGTCTTCCTGAAAAACGAAGACGATCTTGCCAGCGCTCAGCTTAAGTATGAACGTCAACCTGAGAGAAATGAAACTCGGAGCACCACATGATCTCTTGATAGATGATAGACAGAATAGTGATAATCACCCTTTCTGTTTAGAAATGACAGGGTGTGTCATTGAAATGCAGTCACCAGGCAGAAACCCTCCATTAATTCATCCTTCGATAGGGAACAATCGTAGAGCTTTTAAATGTCCATGCATTGTAGACAACGTAGCAATTATGACTAGTATTTATGAAGTATTTGCCGTGGTAGTAGGCCCATATGTGAGCAAAAGCAAACTGGAACCTCAATAATAATCATACACCATTCACTAGTGACGACCTTAAGGCTCTTACTTACTGTAGCTCCCAAGAAGAAATAAAAACACAAGGCAGTAAGCAGATTTAAAACTAACCCTTGGTTTACTACAGACTGCAAGAAGGGCAAACAGCTAATATTAAAGAACTTAAAGCATGGGAGTACACACTTGGTATGGAAGGCCAGGGACAATTACAAAAAAGTAACAGCCAGCGTTAAGAGGAGATGGGAGGAGAGGAACTGGAGTGACATTTTGGAGAATAGTGCAATGGAAATAAGCACACAGTTGTTTCTTCAGAGCATCATCTGGGTCCTGCCACCTGGACTAATCATGTTTCTAATTTGTATTCTGACCCTAAGTCACTTACTAATGGTCCACAGCATCCTGCAAGTACCACGGGACATATTATCCATTTCACCTTGGAAGAAACAAATCGGGCGATTGATACTGTGAAGCTGGGGAAAGTCCCAGGTCTAGACAAATGACGAGGTGATCTTTTCAAGCATGATAAAGAGGTGTGGGCTCCATATGTCAATGCAATAACTAATGCAATAGCCTCAGGAGCATCAATCCCAACTACATGGAAGGGGGCCGAAATATACCCCATCCTTAAAAAGGGAAGTAAGCAAGAACCAGGGAATTATAGGCCTATTAGCCTAATAGACGTACTACAAAAAAAGTACTCTAGACAGGTGCTGATCAAACTAAATGAATGGATAGAGCATAATAATATGTTAACATTGTATCAAACTGAGTTCAGAACCAGCAGAAGCATATATTCGAAAACAAAGGCAAACCTTAACTTGTAGGTCATTAAACTGTTGTTTCAGAGAGATATGAGCAGATAAACTACCCCCACATCATAGTTGTGTCCGGTTGCTTTAATCCCCGATGCTGTGATTCCCCAAGGCAAGATTTATCCATTAATTCAGAAGGAAGATGCAGTACTGAGACGGTGCTTGGATGAAAATGTAAAGAACGCGTTCATACGTCATTCTGTCTCTTACATGAGAGCCCCAATATTTGTATTCCAAAGTCTGGTGGAGACTTCAGACCCTGATAAATTAAAGGGAATTAAATAACACCGCCAATCAGTATAGGTATATTTTACTTGTAATCTTTATTTTATTGGAACAGGTGAAGGCAGCCTATAGCTCCAAATTGTATTTAAGAGAAGTGTAAAATGTAGTCTTCATTAAGAAGCCCATCACTGAAAACCTGCTTCCAACACCAGATATGGGCATTTTTAATATTTCGTGACGTAAGGAAGAATGGGAGGACGTTTTGTCTTCTAAGGCGGCTTTCATTTCAGCAACTACGTGGACATCATCGAGAAAGTACAGCTCCTCTTATTGTGGGAAAATTCAGCAACATGTATTTAAAAGAGAATGTGAGGTTACATGAGTTAACAAAGACGACTAATACAGA
Organism: Pleurodeles waltl; assembly: GCF_031143425.1. Classification (NCBI taxonomy): domain Eukaryota; kingdom Metazoa; phylum Chordata; class Amphibia; order Caudata; family Salamandridae; genus Pleurodeles; species Pleurodeles waltl. Next base: position 15,468,732 of record NC_090443.1, on the reverse strand, counting down.
TTGGGGGGCATATTACAGTTCTTATTTTTAGAATTTTCTAATAAACAATTGGGTACAGGTAATTATAAGTCAATCACTTACCCTCCCCTTCCAGATGGATGGTCAATGAGGATGTCTCACTCGAACTATTGAACAGTATGTACAGTGTTTCCTATGAATAGATCACAAGACTGGTAACACTCTGCTCCAGTTGCAGGATTTTCTTATATTAATGTGTTACAAAGTGAGGTATTCACCTTTCTATTGCACTTTTGACTTTCGCCGACGAATGTGGCCTTTTGCATTCAAAAGCTCTACTGTCCCCCCATGAAACTAGGGAAACTCCACAGCAAGCAGTGCAGGCTTTGAAGCGCTGGGCAACTAAGGCCCATTTTTATACTTTTTGACGCAAAACTGCGGTAACGCAGTTTTGCGTAAAAAAAATTAGCGCGGCTAACGCCATTCTGAAGCACCATGCGGGCGCCGTATTTATTGAATGACGTTAGCCGGCGTTAGCCGCCGGCGCCGTCTGGTGTGCGTTAAAAAAAACGACGTACACCAGGCAGCGCCGGCGTAGGGGAAAAATGGAGCTTGGGCGTCAAGAAATAGGGCAAGTCAGGTTGAGGCAATTTTTTCGCCTCAACCCGATTTGCGCCATTTTTTTTCACTCCCAACCCCCATAGAAATGACTCCTGTCTTAGCAAAGACAGGAGTCATGCCCCCTTGCCCAATGGCCATGCCCAGGGGACTTCTGTCCCCTGGGCATGGTCATTGGGCATAGTGGCATGTAGGGGGGCACAAATCAGGCCCCCTTATGCCACAAAAAAAAAAAAAACACTTACCTGAACTTACCTTAATGTCCCTGGGATGGGTCCCTCCAGCCTTGGGTGTCCTCCTGGGGTGGGCAAGGGTGACAGGGGGTGTCCCTGGGGGCATGGGAGGGCACCTCTGGGCTCCTTCGGAGCCCACAGGTCCCTTAACGCCTGCCTTTTTCAGGTGCTAAAAAACGGCGCAAAAGCGGCCGTACGTCATTTTTTTTGACCCGCCCACTCCCGGGCGTGAATTTTGCCCGGGAGTATAAATCCGACGCACATGCCTCGGAGTCGATTTTTTAGACGTGAACGCCTACCTTGCATCTCATTAACGCAAAGTAGGTGTCCACGCTAAAAAATGACGCAAACTCCATGGACTTTGGCGCTAGACGCGTCTAACGCCAAAGTATAAATATGGAGTTAGTTTTGCGTCAAAATTGCGTCAAAAAAAACTACGCAATTCCGGCGCAAACGGAGTATAAATATGCCCCTAAATGTTAAAATTTCTTAGGTCCTTCAGGGTGCGGAGGTAGTGTATAGGTCGTAGTGTGGCCAGTGCAGTTCTGGTTGTGTCCCCATCACAAAGTAAAGAGTGTAATATATTTCTGGAATCACATATACAGTATTTTGGAGCATTTATAAAAATATGAGGAAAGCCATCATCTGATAGCGAGCAATTGGCCAATCAGGGAGCGTGGGACTTTTCTCCAGTGTAACACATCGGATTTAGATTTATCAAACTACAGTACAACAAGCTTCTCTCCTAATTTGTATTCTACAGCTTTCTTTAGCACTTTGAAGGAAACATCTAATTTCTTTCAGGTATCCCATTCCACCTGGTGGAATAGGGTAGATTTGGACTAACTGATTCTCAGGTTGGGACGTTCTTGTATTCATTGAATACATATAGTCTGAGGATAGCATTTAAAAGGACCCCCACGTGTAGAAAAATGTAATCAGTTTACAGGAAGATCACTTCTTTCCATCATAGGTTGATCTCAGACTTCTTAAGGCACCTTTCCTAATCCAGTAGGCCAAAGGCTCTATGGCCAAGCCAAAAAGGAGTGAAGACAGAGGGCATCCTTGCCTTATTCCTCCGCCCAAGGAAAAGGATTACCACATGGTGGCATTTATCCGCACTCTAGCTAAGGGCTGTGTATAAAACAACAAGATCCTTGAAATAAACCTCGATCAACTCCCATCCTCCTGAGTACTGCAAAAGAAGGGGCCATTCAGCTATGTCTATTCTATGGGTGGATCTATTGACATAAACGCTGTTTAGTTGTCAGGAACTGTTGGGGGTGCTGGGTAGGCTGGTGGCATGGAAGTAAAAGGAGGCACAATACTGGATACAGAGCTGCCCAAGATTACACAGAGAGTCAGAGAGACGGGATCCAAAAGGGAAGCTCTATTCTAGGGAATATGAGAGATAAGGTTCAGAAAGAACAGGCATTCAAGAGGCATTGTGGCACCCAGACTAACTAAGACCCCAAGACGAACGTGCAAGACACACACACACATATATATATAACATTATAAACAATAAAGGGAATGTGAGTTAAAGAACTCAGGAGCTCCACACACGGTGAGACTGAAGCTCAGTAAGTTCCCCACCCACAATTGCTGTTACAGATTCTGACTGTTAATACCTATACATTGGATATACATACAAAGGCAGGATCTGTGGAGCTGACCCCTATGGCAATGTTAAAAAAGTACCTGAAAGACAATACTCACAGTGGAAAAGAAACACCACCTTGGTTGTCATCTAAGCCCATGGATCCTGGCACTCAAGCAGGAACACATAAGGCGATAACAGCAAGAGTGTAGAACTAAAAACAACCACAATAGACAAGGGGCCAGCAAGGAGGACTGCTTTACAGGAAAGCAGGGAAAATAACGGCACACCTGCAGAAAGCAAGTACCAAACATACAGGGAAACTAGAAGCAGGACAGCAGGAAAACAAACAACTAGGAACTGGAAAAAGGAAATGGAAAGAAAGGCAAGGACTGGGAAAAAAGAAAATACAGAAGGAGAGGATTCAAGGGAGGACAAGAAGTGCTAGTGCAGGAATAAGGAAACAAGGAAACACAGCAGACAGAAATAGTTCAAGGAACAAGGAATAGCTGAGGCTCAGGAATCCCGTAGCACTGCAGGGAGTGCTAGTTCAGGAACAAGGATTTGCTACAGCTCAGGAACAAGGATAGCTAAAGCTCAGGAACAACTACAGCTTAGGAACAGAAACAAGGAATAACTATAGCTCAGGAACAGGAACAAGGAAGAACTATGGGTCAGGAACTCAGGAAAAGGGATACCAAAAACTCAGGAAACAAGGGAGGAAAAACTAAGGCTCTGGAACAGAAACAAGGAATAACTATGGCTCAGAAACTTCAGGAAATAAGGTGGGGTCTCACTGGAAAACAGCTACTATGAGCAACACTGGGTTGGAGGGAGCTGAGCCTTAAAAGGTCTCACAGAAATCACATACATCAGGGGCCATATTTATACTCTGGTTGCGCCGAATTTGCGTCGTTTTTTTCGACGCAAATTCGACGCAGAACTAACGCCAACTAACGCCATATTTATACTGTGGCGTTAGACGCTTCGGGTGCCAAAGTGCCCGGAGTGTGCGTCATTTTTTAGCGTGAACCCCTTCCTTGCGTTAATGATATGCAAGGGAGGCGTTCCCGTCTTAAAAAATGACTCCCAGGCCTTTACGTGGTATTTATACTCCAGGGCAAAAATGACGCCCGGGAGTGGGCGTGGCCAAAAACGGCGCATTTGCGCCGCTTTTTAACGCCTGGGTCAGGGATGGCGTTAAGGGACAAGTGGGCTCAAAATGAGCCAAGAGTGCCCTCCCCTGCCCCCAGGGACCCCCCCTGCCACCCTTGGCCACCCCAGGAGGACACCCAAGGACGGAGGGACCCATCCCATGGACATTAAGGTAAGTTCAGGTAAGTTTTTTTTAAAAAAAATTTTGTGGCATAGGGGGGCCTGATTTGTGCCCCCCTACATGCCACTATGCCCAATGACCATGCCCAGGGGACAGAAGTCCCCTGGGCATGGCCATTGGGCAAGGGGGCATGACTCCTATCTTTACAATGATAGGAGTCATGTTGATGGGGGATGGGCGTCGAAAAAAAATGGCGCAAGTCGGGTTACGACGATTTTTTCGACGTAACCTGACTTGCCCCATTTTAAGACGCCCATACGCCATTTTCCCCCTACGCCGGCGCTGTCTGGTGTACGTGGTTTTTTTCCACGCAAACCAGGCAGCGCCGGTCTGCTTGCGCCGGCTAACGCCATTCCATAAATACGGCGCCCGCATGGCGCTTCAGAATGGCGTTAGACGGCGCTAAATTTTTTGACGCTAAACTGCGTTAGCGCAGTTTAGCGTCAAAAAGTATAAATATGGGCCCAGGTGTGAGCCGGCTAGCAGCAGGCCAGCACAGGTGTGCTGAATTCCTTCACCCTGCTTGGCCTGCAGTGGTCGAGATGAAACAGCAAGCAGGGGATTCCAGGTAATGGAGTTCCAAGCATGAGCATACTGGCTTCCACAAAAGCTGGCATAGATTGGGAGTGGATGGTAGTTTGCAAAGAGCATCCATATGGCTCGAAGTCAGGATATGTATGCAGGGGAAGGTCTGGAAGCTTATTAGAGCTTTGAAAAGTCCCACAATTTGGCTCTCTGGTGATGTGCACGAGAGCGCACGGAGCAGATCGTGACATAAGTCCAGGTGTATTAATATATTGACCACCACATATTCATTCAAAAGGGATATTGGTCTATGAGGGGCTCATTCCCCTGGTGGGATTTTAGACTTGTGTGTGAGAGTTGTGGTAATTTTGCACCACAATGTCCCCGCAAAAGCATTATGGGGCAAGTTTCAGAATGCTGCGAATATTGTAGTATCTTGACTGTAATGCTCAGAACAGCCCCTAAATAACACCATAATAAAAATTGCATTTATAAGCAACATGGTTATGTAACCATATAGTCAACCCATTGAGGGCATAACAACATGAAAACAGAATGGCAGAAAGTAATGCAGTGTAACCAGATATGTAACCCTAGAGTGCATAGTACTTTACACATTTTAGGTCTAGCAAGCATACTGCAATACTATTGCAAACAACCTTAAAATACAAACTACTCACTACTGTAAAAACAAATGTTCCAGCCATTAGAAAGTTTAAAAAGGCATGGAATGATGGGAGAGCTTACTATTTTGGGCCCCCATCAACCTAGTGTGGGGTCCCAGAGATGAATTAGAAAGAGTGTGTTGTGCTGAACGGTTTGGTGGTGGTCCCATTGTGGTAGGACCACCACATGCTGAGTTATGGGCAAAAATGTTTTGAAAAAGAAATGCCCAGCAAAGCATTATGGGGCGAGTTTCCTGAGTACAGTGAATATTGTAGTATCAGCTCTACCGCTGTGCTGGGAGAGCTGTGCCAAGGATTTCTGTGTTATTTTTCTGTGCAAATGCTCCAGTTTGTATATTTTTCAGCTGCTAAAAATGTACCTGAGTGGTAGTCATGTAAAATGCTCCTCAGACCGAGGTTGCGCTATATGAAACTTCACCTTGTCATGTAAAGTGCTCCTCCGATTGAGTTTGCGCTATATGAAACATCATGTACTTATGTAAAGCACTGCTCCGATAGAGTTTGCACTGTGTGAACCTTTTAAAAAAATATAATAAATAAATAAAAATAATCCCCCTCCAGCTTACAGCCTTTCGGCATGACCAAAACAAAGAAGAGGAAGAAACAACATATGGCCATATGAAGCAGCGAGACAAAAGAAAAAAGTAGTGTGCCATACTAAGGTATATGGCCGATCATGCAATAATCCATGCAGCAGGGTCAGTCTCCAAGGTGGCAACAAAGCAGCCTCAAGGCAGGACAAGTGTAAATAATTTACCTATGAAATCAACAGAATTTTGAAAGGCAGGCCAAGGAACAAATGAAAGTGATTGGTGTGAGATGGGGCAGTATAAGCCCATAGATGTAGATTACAACAGGTCAAGAGACAGCACACACTTGCTGCCTAGTCTCGACCTAAAAAGGAAGTCTTGGGCTTTGCCACAGCTTGAAATTTAAAAATTGAGGTAGCATTTTTGAACTGTTCTGCCAGCCAGCAATGACAGACCAATAGGGGGGTAAGCTAAGTAAACATGTATCTTTTTAGGGTTCAGAGCACATGCACTAAGACCTGAGTAGTAGGGCTCAAGGTATTTCAGAATCACTACACCAGTACCTAGTAGTTAAAATATGGGCAAAAAGTGGGGGTGAACCTGTAAAATGCTGTTTCCTCACACTGTAATTGTAGCCTGACTGCAGCAGTGCAAAAACTACAATTCACCCTGTCAAACATGAGGTCCCGGAAGGCCTCTGGGTCCAGGGAGGATGGTGGCAGCAACAGTGAAGTGCCTAGAGGAGGATGGAAAAGTGTCCACTGCTGCAAAAACATGCTACATATTTACGACATAGATAAGTGGTTTGCAGCCCATGATGTGGGTCTATGTATGGGTAGAGACCTACTGGAGGAATTGATTGGGGCCAGTGTGTGGAAGTACATGCCCTTTGAGGGCAGAGATACCTTATTGGCCCTTGAAGTAGCTGACCAGATGAAGTATGATCCCATGAAGGAAGTATGTTCAATACACGCATGTCAACAATAAAACAGCAGCAGAAATCTCCTCTCACCAGTCCTGGATAGGGAAATATATTGTAAATGGCAGATACCAATCTCTAATGTTATCCATGGACATCCTGGTGAAGATGAAAGCATAGCTGCTTTGTGCATCATTTATCATCTTGTACTGTGAATGAGCAACGTCTGTATACATCTCCAAACATTTATGCAGATGGTCTAAGGGACAGCTATATGACAGGATTTAGTGAGTTTTGGGTGCCACATTCTTAATAGGTACAATGTTACCAGTTGATTATTTTGATGAGACATCAGGGACACTGTAGCTTGGCTTCATGGCGGGTTTTTAGTTACTGTTTAGTTAACTGCCAAATGTTTTGTTGAAGTTTGAACAAGTCTTAGTTTTAACAGCAGAGTCCACTGCGTGATGCATATGAACTGAGTATAACTTCACAAGTATGATGCTTACCTGCTTTTTAGTTCTGAATTCCGGGTTATTCATACTTTAGTTTAGTGTTTGCCTGTCGCATTAATTTAGCAAACTGGCAGCATTATGTGGTATGACTGGGGGTTTTATTATGTAATTATAACACATTGCCCAGAAGTGAAGCTTCCATTCACACCAGAAAACCTTAGCTCAGTCCTGGCAGAGTGGCAAAGAGCAGCCAGGCTACATAGATGAACATGTGTAAAGCATTTCACAACACCCACATGGACGATAAGTAAATGACACGACGATAAAGAACTCCAACACCACTTTAGAAAAATAAAGCAATTTTTATCTTACTTTAGACACTAAAACAAACTTTGTATCTTACATATAACTGGGGTTGTGAATTTTTAAAGCGTTGAAAAAAAGACTACTTTTAAAGGTGAAACGACTACCATCGAAGTCAATGGGGAAAATCACAGTGTGCAATAGGTCACTTGTGGGGTGAACACTGGGGAACCCAGTTGGAGTTAAGGTCTGGCGGGTCCCTAGACCAAGCCTCAACAGTCACTTTCTAGTTATCTTGCCCCGGGAGCCCGGGTGCAGAAGTGGTCTGGCTGTCCTTGGTGCAGCACTCAACAAAAGCACACTTCAGTGTGGACTCACACTCTACGCTCGGAAGGTAGAGGCCTTTGAGGGTCCCAGGACCTGGATTCCACAGCTAGAACTTTGCCACAAAGTCCAGCGGCTCCAAGTGCCGAAGTGGCCTTGAGATGTGAATCACAGGACTGGTCGTGCCAATGATACTTTGCTGTTCCTCTCAAAGACACCTCCTTCCAGGCGCAGTATCTCAGGAGTGGAGTATTGCAAACGTCAGTCTCTATGCTGGGAACAACTGTAGTTGGTGATGTCTGAGAAGCCGTCAGTTTCCAAGCTGGCAACAGACAGGCCTTGGCAGTGGCAAAAGTAGTTCACTGTTACTTCGTCGGCTGAAGGTCATCTGGAAGGGGGTAGAGTCTCGAAATTTGGTGAGATGTTCACTACTGATTTCTTCAGGCACATTCAAGAGGGGCCTGATGGGTTGCACTTGTTGTGACACAGCACAACCATTCTTCTGCAGGTTGCAGGTGACCGGTTCCACCAGTCAGGGAAGTTTGCTTTAGCTTCTGGCCTCCAATGAGTCCCTCTTGCTGGGAGCAATGAGTTGTCACCACTGGCACACGTCGATCACAGAGTTCAAGTATATGGTCTCCTCAGGGCACTTAAGTGTACTCTCTTTGCACGACAGCGGAGTTCCAAGTCCTGTTGTCGGTGACAACATCTTTTTTTGTGCCTCTTCTTGGATTCAAAGTCAGATCTGAGGTTTAGGTGGCAGGGGAGCCCCTAAAATCCTGGTTTTTGGGGCTATAAAGGTGTGGGGGATGGTGGCCAATGGGCTACTCGTCCCTGCGGCTAGTCTACCCATGAAGTGATGACTTCCTGTGGGAGTACATCACTTTTCTAAGCAGAAACCACTATTTCTAAGGTTTGCCAACATGGCAGAACCTTCCCTCAGCTGTACAGACCTCCCAGCCCACCATAAAGGTGTGTCTAGCCTTTTGCAGGTGTATGCATCCTGAATAACTAATTTTCCCACCTGTCAGCCTGGACAGGGCATGAAGGGCTGTGTCCTCGAGTGGGGGACAAGAGATTACACATCAAGGACAGTGAAAGACTTTAAGGCTTACAGTCTTGATTACTGTAAACACTAGCCATTCTGGGAGGGAAGAGGTGTGACCTTCTTCCTGCCCAGGTCCCTTGTCTCTGTCCTGGGTGAAGTGTTAGCACGGCAAGCAGAAGGGCAGGCTCTTGTCTTGGTGGCAAATGGCTCAGGAGAACCCTCCAAGAAAGAGAAAACTGGTATCTTGGTGGGCATCCTCCAAGGACACCACCAGGGTCCAAGCTAGCTAATCCTGCACACAAGAATCATGCTCAAGGTTAAAAAGCAAAGTGTTTGATACCAAACATTGGGGGAATCAGCTGGGCTATCATGGAGCTAGACATCTGGGGGCTGCCAGGGTGCCAGCCAGGTTATCCTATGGACCCGGTCACGTGTGATAGCATTAAATGTTAAATGCGATCACAGGGTCATATATGCTCATGCATATATGTCCACACTTATAGCAGTGCACCCAGCCACCTGGGCTATAGGAGGCCTGCCTTCGGGGTGCCTGCCTGTGCTATGGGCAGTGAAGGGACTCTGCCTGTACCTGGTGCGGGCAGTCAAAGTCGAGCAGACAAGCTGTTCATGCAGGCTGGCATGGCAGCTCTGCATGATTTGCTTTTACTTAGGTCACACAGGGTAGAACAATCAGTGCTGCAGCCCTGGTGACCCCTTCACCATCCCTGCCCTGAGTACCACTGGTACTATTTACTAGCGCCTTAAAGCTGTGGTAAAGTTCTTGCTAATTGCGTTTGCCACATCTTAGATCAATTAAAGAGAAAGAGCACTGGTACTGGGGTCTGGTTAGCAGGCCTCAGTACACTTACAGGTCAAAAGCAACAGCAGCAACTAGTGGGGGGGGGGTGACCATCCAAAAAGGGGACTTTACAACAATTAAGCATATATGCACCCTAGTTAGGGCTCCCGAGGGAGAACAGGCATGACATGTTTGTATCTTCACATTATTAGATGATGCATTTATGATGTAGCGAAAGGGTATATTTCATGAGTGTCCTTTTCTCACTCACAGTACGCTCATTCAGGCAGGACGTTTTTATGATATGGGTTGACCTAGACCTACAGCATATGTGATTTTGACCACTGTTGTGGAATTGCTGTCTGTTGACGGGCAATTACAATGTTTCTTCTTCTCTGCCAGAGAGTGTTCCATAGACTGCGAGGTAGTCCACTAAAGTGGGGTGGCATAATATTTTAACTCCTGACATGATAACGAGCTTCTGATTTTCCGACTTACCTTCAGGGCATGAAATTGATGGTGTGACTACACATCCTGATGAGGCTCTTATGAACAACCTGAAAGGCCAAAACATTGACAATATTTTTGGGACTGGTGTGCATGATACAACAGAAAAGGACAAAGCATAGTCTAGGCTTGAACTTGCATTAAACATTGTACTTTCTTGATGTGTATATATAGGGGGTTATTCTAACTTTGGAGGAGTGTTAATCCGTCCCAAAAGTGACGGTAAAGTGACGGATATACCACCAGCCGTATTACGAGTTCCATAGGATATAATGGACTCGTAATACGGCTGGTGGTAAATCCGTCACTTTTCTGTCACTTTTGGGACGGATTAACACCTCCTCCAAAGTTAGAATAACCCCCATAGTCTGTTTATCACGTTGTTTTGATTTTCACCACACATATCTGAGCACTCCATCGTCTTTCACTCACATTTATATTGTTGAGTACCAAGGTAAAAAGTGTATTTTAAAGTACAAAAAAATCATTTGTTTCATCATGGAAAGAGGCCTCCACATTTTTTTTACCCTATCGTTTTGTTTCACAAGAGTTGTAACAGGTCTGCATGGAGAGCATAGGCTTGTATCAAAAGAGATTGCTATTTCTTCCCTGAGAATTGTAGCCTGAAGTTCAGGGATACCCAGAAGTAGTCACACCAGTCATGGGTGGACATTTCTGAATGCTTCCAGTAAGGCATTGGATGGATGGTGAAGGGCAGCAAAGTAAATGACTATTATGGGCTGTTCAATTTGATAATAAAAGGCCACATTTTAAGTAATTGTTTTACAGAGTTGTGTCAGCACCTGATAGACACTAAGCTCACTGTGCTCCGAGAACTTGGAAAGAAAGTTAACCTCTGGATTAGCTCCAAAGTGTCAAAGAAGGTACGCAGGAGTGACCACAGGAAGGTTTGTTCAGGTTCCCTTCCACGGAAGGAAGAGGAAGGCCAGGATAATAGATAGACTTTCCAAAAAGGGCCTCAGAAGAGTTTTGAGAAGAAGGATTCCCAGACCTCTTCAGAGCACAGAAGGCAAACTTTTGATGGACGCAAGCTCCCATCCTGGTTTTATGGCTGTCTCAAGTAAACGCATAAGAATGGGCATTCTGTATGTCCTAATAGCCACCTATAGGTGGGAACACCACATGTGTGACCAGTGTAGCCCTGTGTGGAAGTTATTCTATGGAGGAGACGGTAGAGTGTGCCTTGACATCTCTTAGTTGTGAGGTGGGTCCAGAAGGTAAACTGGCAGTCTCTAAGAGTAGTAGACATCACTTCCAGGAATTCTGGGTAAATGGGCCCAGGACAGTCTCTGCAAGCATAGGTCTGTAGGGTATTGCAGGCCTAGGGCAGGACTTTTTTCACTTCCATTTATTGCCCTGGCATCCATAGTATGGCAAGGGGTACTTGCCCAGAGGAAGGTTACTGTCAGTCTGCCACTGACTGCATCCTTAGCAATTAGCTTCCACAGTGAGAAAAGATCTGGGAGGATCAGTCACCCAGGGCACACCAAAAACATAGATTACTAGAGACACTGTCCCTAAATAGCAGGTATGGTGGGCCAGGCAGAGTGTAAGGGCTAGGAGGTGGATGCCAATCCCAGTGGGAGGACCAATGGGCCAGGGGTTACCTACTTTGAGATCACTACACCCCAAGACTGGCATTGCTGAGGCCATTTCTTACCTAAGTGGCTGTCTGCACTAGAGACAGAGGGCTTTGGACATACCAGGCAGACTCCTACATGACACAAAGTGTGTCACCCTTAACGGGGACTGTGCTTCCCCTGGAAGGGCTGATCTGACAGGCACATGTGCAGGGTGCAACCTCTAAGATGACAGAGCTAAGCCTGAAAGAAGGGTGTCTTCCACCTGAGGGTGCAGCCTGCCAGTGTGAGAAAGCTAAGAGGCCAGAGAAAATGAAGGAGCAAGTAGGAGACCGATGGCTGGAAACAGGCCTACCCAAGGCCTCACATTGGAACCTCCACCCGGCAGTGGATAATCAGGGGCTTGGTTCCTGACACTGACAGCTGTCACTGGCCTCTCTTGGTTGTTAGCTTTTTGGGCACAGCTTGCCCTGGGTTGGGGAATGAAGTCTGACCTAGAGGGCAGGATGGGCTACATCGCCTTGTTGACCATGGTGGTACTGTCTGCCTACTGGGAAGCATCTTTGAGCAAGCTAACGTTAATCCCTTCACAGCTGGAGTCTGTAGATGAGGAAGAAAGGTTCCCCATGGACAGGGTTAATGGCCAGGGAAGATGTCAACAGAGGGGAACAGTTCGTTTCAACGGACCATGGAGCAGGCAAGGGCCACTGTACAGGTGTTAAACTGGCCACATTCTATTGCCTGAGCAGGAAAGCCCATCAAGGGACTGATTGGTCTACTCTAGCCCTTGGCTGGGGGCGACCTGTGTAGGACATCCCAGATTTTTTCACCTTTTAGTGGACCCTATATTTTTGCTGGCTTTAGAATTCTATGCCTTTGGTCGGCAGACACCTGGGGGTATGCAGCGCCTGTTCAGGGGGCATGCAACTGTTTAGTAAATTAAATAATATTAGCAGATTATTACAGTACATATTTTTACAGTATATAAATTAAAAACAACACTTAAAAGTATTAAAATGCTCTGTAATTGGAAAGTTTTCTGAAACTGGAAACTAAGAATTAAGTTGGTATCCATATCTTGATTCATGGGAGAAGCACAAGTACAGAAAACAGAATATAGTATGGATGATTGGTAGCCTCAATTGAAGCAGCATTTTTATGCAACAACAACGAGCAAAAAAGACACAGTGATATGCTAGACTCTAGCATACTGCTTTGTCTTTTAGGAATACAGCTACATTTTGAAAAGCTCTAACCTTCTGCTTAAAATGAAAATATTAATTTTTGCATATTTTTGTTTGAGAAGTTAATAAAATATTTCATAATTTGTATATGTGTTTGATGTATACTTGTTTCTGTACTTTTGTTTCCATTTGTTTGCTTTTCAAATCATAGACATTGTTTAGGCAGGATCCCCAGAAATGATTCAGTGGAGGTCCATAGATGTCAAAAGGTTAAGAAATGCTGCTCTATGCGCTTTACCTCTGACAACCAGTAGTAAAGTGCCAAGACTCCTACTTTTAACACAGTATAAATTGCATAATCCTAAGTGGTATATTTAACATGCCTATACACCCGTAGTATATGGTACAAAACGTAGCCCGGGAAGTTAAATGCCGTAGTGGACTGCAGCACCTATTGTGCCATACACTACAGTTGTAGTGCAAACATGGCTCGTGACCTACCGTTGTAGCCTGATTGTAATAGTGTAAAAACTGCACTTCGACCTGTCAAAATAGGTCCTTTTGACAGGTCAAACTCTCTCTGTTAAATATTAATGTCACCCTTATGGAGGACTTGTAGCCTTCAAGGCGAGGTGCATGGTATTTAAAAGTAGGGCATATAGAAATTCAATGTTAACATGTCCTTATAGTGACTTGCACCTAAAAGCTAATTTTCAGTGTGGCAGGCCTAGCTGTCCTATGTTTAAAACCAGACTACAGACTACAATTATAGTGTTACATCTAACGAAAAATAATTAAACAACTATTTTAAGTAGTTATAAAAAAATCCAATTCAATGGTGAAGTTAGATTTTTATAAACACTGAGGAAAACTAACTTTCAGAAAGTTGCCTTTTATCTATGTGTTAGAAGGCTAATTAGGATAATTGCAACACAAAAGGATGATGGAAGGAGTGTTGAAATTTTCCAAACACTCACCAGGCCAGGTCCTCCCTGAATCAGAAACAAGTATCCTGATACCAGTTTTAGGGTATCACCCCTCATCAGCCAGGATAGTTTGAATCCAGTGGCACAGAGAGATAAGGACCCACGTCTGGGCATACCCTGGCCACTTAGGGCAACTTTAGCAACACAAAAGGATGATGCTCGGAGTACTAAAACGTTGCTGAAACGTTTCAAACACTCACCCCCAGTCACAGATCTGGGTTAAATTAATTGTTCTTTTTCTCAGCATGCAACCCCAATCTGGACCCAGGAATATGCAAATCAGTCTTGAACCTGACCCCTCCCCATGGGAAAAGTCCAGCCCGAAATGCTAGGTCCTCCCTGGACTGGAAACAAGCATCCTGGGACAGTTTTTTGGGTATCACCCATCCTCAGCCTGGCTAGCTTGAATCCAATGGCACAGTGAGCAAGGGACCCATGTCTGCGCATACCGTGGGCACTTAGGGCTGGGTTCAAACTGGGGTGGCATGGTGGGCAAAAAAAAAACAATGGACTAAACCCAGCTCTTTGTGACTGGAGGTGAATGTTTGTATTGTTCAACATTCCGTCCATCATCTGTTCTTTTTAATTGGGATAGTCCTCTGCCAGCTACCAGCCAGTGATTAACCTCTGAATAGGTGTGACAAAGGGGTGAAATGGCTCCAATAGGAAACAATAGCCTGACCTGAAAGGGCACAGATGACTCCTTGGAGCTCAGCAGAACAATCAGTATGGGGCTGTGGGCCTAATTTTGCCAACACAGATTCAAAGACTGGGGAGGCCTTAAAGAAACAGAGGTTGTCAGGCAGAGGCCAACAGCAGGGTCCAGTCCAGTTCTAGTTGCCACTGGTCAGCTGAATACATGCAGGAAAAGGCCTCATGTAGATAATTGCATACCTGTAGCTTTAACCGGAGGCCAGACCTACCACCCTTGGAGTTTAAAAGCAGGGGCTATTTGCACAGCTCTGAAGTTGGGGGTACCCATATTAGCATGTGAATTAGAGGGCATTTCTCAAAATGACTTCTTTCTTACACACTGTCTAATATTTGTAAGGCTCAAATACAGAGAAAGACAAATGGTAATTACACTTGTTCTTCTATTCTGTGTTTCCCCAAGATTCCACATAAAAATGGTACTTCACTTGTGTGGTTAGGCCTAGTGCCCATGACAGGAAAGGGCCCAAAATGCAACGTGGACACATTACATTTTTCCACTGAAAACTGACTCATTTTTGCAATGTGCCCAGCTGTGGATTTTGGGCCCTAGCACAGTTGGCACCTAGGGAAACCTAGCAAACCTGTACATTTTTTAAAACTACACACATAGAGGAATTAAGGAAGGGGTGCCTTGTGTGGCTGTCACCATTTTCCGTTATCCAGAAACCCTTGGAAACCTCAAAATCTGTCAAAAAAACGCATTTTCCTCACATTTCTGTGATGCACAGTTCTGGAATCTGAGGGGTAGTGTGGGTAGGCCTAATGCCCGCAACAGGAAACGCCCCAAAATGCAACATGGACACATCACATTTTTCCACTGAAAACTTCCTTGCAGAATCTGTTATTTTTTTCTTTGTAGAACATTTTCATCCTTTGTTCAACCCAAGGCTGCACACAAGGTTTCCTGGTTATTGCCGGGAACATTGTCCACTCTACACAGAAAAATACGTGTTGCCATGTCAGGGCAGTTCTTAGAACAACAGATATGTTATTATCAAACATCAGACTGCTCACATCACCTTAGAGATGACATTCCAGCCAGTTTGCCATTTATGCTGCAACTCGTCTCAGTTTCTGCCGAAACCTTTTGGTTCCTCTTCATCTACGTGGGAGGACTCTCAACAGATTAGCTGACCTCTTCTTTATGTCTGCACAGGTCTGGGGGCTGGTTCTTCCTTCCTGGGACGGGACCAGAAGGGCTAATTAGGGCTACCACTGCTACTTGCTCTCATGTAGATACTTAGACCCAGATTTAAGAGGGCCTAGCACCACTTTAGCAACCCCTTTGTGTCATTTTTGTACGCTAAGGAGTCCTTTTTCCCATGCCAAATTTTCAAAGTGGCACAATACATGTGTTGCACTACTTTGTAGCCCTTTGTGCTACATTATGCATGTGCCCTGCATAATGTGTGCAAAGGGGGTTTTCTCTTGTTAGGGATGCCAAAAAAATGGTGCAAAGAAATCGAAGAGATGTTTAGCGTCATTTTTTTAAAGAACCTTTATTGTCTGCTCAGAGCAGGCTTTAAAAGAAGGCACATCATTTTTACAATGGGCCCATATGCACTGTTCAGGGTTAGCGTCGAAATGTTGGTGCTAACCCTGAGCAGTACATCAATAGCGTAAAAATAGTAAATGCTATTGCCCCTACCCTGCGCCATGGTGCACCGTTTCTTAGATACAGTGCACACATGGTAGTTGTAGGGGGGCGCTAAGGGGCACAAGGAAAGTGGTGCTGCACTAGGTGTAGCGTCACTTTCCTTCAATCTGCCCTTTAGTTGTGTAGGTTGAAATGCTAGGCACACTATTATGACAAAATAGTGGAACTCTTAATGTGTTTTACGTTCTTGGCCACTGTTGCCATAATGCTGTGTTTCATGATCCTCATAATCGCTATTCATGCCTTTTTACATAGAACACAGTTGCTTCAATAAAAACTATTGAACCAAAGTCCTGCTTCTGTTTTGTCCTTGCATGCATGAGACTTGTATAACTGAAAGAAAGGGGTAAGATCTGTTCCACCACAACTTCCCTGAGGAGTTTGAGTTTCATGCTGCTGTGAAAGCTTTGGCTGACAGCAAGCCCTTGCCAAAGACATATTCCATCAAATATTCCTACCATCTCAGCGCTCAAAATGTTGAATTCATAACAATACCAGGGGGTGGGTGATCATGTGATCCCCAACCAAGACCAAAGATTAGACCTAATAAAGCAGCGCATGAAGACATTGCTTCTTCCCATGCAGGTGTGGCGGCTGCAATTACATTATTGCAAAAATGCTATTGGTGGCCAAGTCTATACAAACAGTCCAAACAGTATGTCCTTTAATGTGATGTCTGACACCAAATAAAAGAATCCACTGTCAAACGCCCACTGAAGGCACCCCTCCTAATTTCCAACAAACCATTACAGAGTGTGTACCTGGACCATTGTGGTCTGACGGTGTATACAAATACATCTGAGTCACTGCTTATTCTTGCTCTAGATTTCTAGGGGTATGGTAACAACGATCAACTGATGCTCAAACTGTTATTAAAGATTTGCATGTTTTAATCGGGACAAATGCAGTTGCTGCTTTCCATTCTGACCAGGGCCCTGCCTTTGCTTCAGGGCTTTGAGGGACACCATGATGACAATGGGAGTCCAGCTACATTTCTTGTTTCCTTATCATCCCAAGGGAAATGCTGCTGTGGAGCAGAAGAACCAAGAGCTTAACAGACAGAGCATTGGGTTCAGGTTGTAGTTGGCTTAACCATCTGTAAGGAGTCCAGAGATCACTAAATAATCTGCCCAGAAGGTCCTTGGGAGGGAGCACCCCATATGAAATTCTGTTTGGCATACCTATGTATGTCCCAGATCTTGAAGGCCCTGTAGCAGTGGCAGTGGACACACCTTTTGACATAAATGAACGTGTCACTGTCTTGCAGGAATTACAACAGTTCCGTGATGACAACTCATCTGCATGTGCTGCCACCTTGGGTATAAGGGATTCACCAACATCGGCTACCGTCTGGATTCCAAAAGTTGGGGATCTAGTGTGTAAAAAGGTTGCTGTGAAAAAGGAATTTGGCCCTACATATCAAGCGCCGGTTCCAGTCCTGAGAATACACAATACCAGAACTGTCATCCTACCACCACTGCCTGGTTCTAAAGAAAACCGTTTAGTTTCAATTGATAGTGTCAAGCTACACCATGTGGCCAGTCCTACACAGTAGATCATGAGAAATCCTAAGCAGTTCCCGGACCCCTCTCACTTCCAGTCAGAATGTGCCTCTTCAAAATTTGACTATCAGTGATGAAACTTCCTTGAGCTTGGGGAGGGTGGAAAATTAGCTTTCATTAGTACCTGTCACCACATCTATGACAAGAAATGTCCAAAGCTCGGAGCAATATTACTCAAATTCAACACAAACGGATAGAATCAATTACTACGTACCAAGAAGAGACACATCTGCCAGTTTTCCTTCTCTGACACCGGCTCTAGTATTTACACAAACTGCTTCTGGATATTTTGCCAACATCAACGATTGTTTTTCAAACTCTTCAAGATCTTCATCTACACCTGTAACAAAGGCACGTAAGCTATTCAATTGGCTTAAAGCTAACTATCTGATTCTTCCATGGAGTTATCAATGGGTACAGTTAACTGTGCTTGCCTTCCTCCTTTGGATTGGTTTTGTCATTGTTTTCTCTTTACTGATTCACCGTCATTATCTTCCTGAACGCTCTGCTGCTGAACTGGTGGATGAAGTTTTGAAACCTCACTTGTCCTCACATAAGGTCCGCAGAGACTTTTCCCTAGTGAACATTTCCACTATACCGATTCCTGATGGAAATATTTGGGATAAAGTATCATTTGACATATTTGAACCAACGGCAATGATTCAAACTCCATAAGTGTTCAAAGTGTCTATGAATGATATAATCACACCTGGGGTGGTTTCTGATTATTGGGATGTGAAAATATTTGATTCTACTCTTGCATATTGTACTGTGTTTGAAAGGGAAGATGTTTACTAAACAATAGCAAATTATGGGGAAATGTTCTGTTACCATCATTATGGACACCACTTTATATATAAAGCCAGCACCCCGAGAACTGTTTCTAATTATACACAATGAGAACATTGTCCAACTCCACAAGTGGGGAGTTCTAAAATGTATGTAGAAAAGTTTGCATATTTTTCTGCATATTTTTCTGGACATGGTATCACAAATTCTGAGTCGTATTATTTTAAATTGTCTCCTATGAAATTGCAGAATGTCCTGATAACTGACACCAAATTAATCTATTCAGATTCCTTTGTTTCCCAGTTGGCTATTGAAGGCTATGAATATTGGTTGAAGTCGATTGACTTAAAGAGTGTGCGGGGAACTAGAAATTGCCAAATACAGGGATGGGAAGCTTTGTTTAGAGCATGCCTAACTCCGTTTGAAATTATATTTTTAAATGAAACTGTACAACAAACAAATTATTTAGGCTTAGCATAAATTAAGGAGAAGAATGCACCCAGTATTCTGTCACCAGCTAAAATTGACAAATTGCGAAAGATTTTAAATGTTACTGAAGAACAGCTCAACAGGTGGGTCCATAATGGGACATTCAACTAGACACTTTCAGGTCCAAATGGGTGGTTATTGTGGCTGGTGGACACAAATGGGTGCCATGCACATTTTGTAAACTCCACAGGGGGTTTTAGTGCGAGCCAACGTGACCCTTATTACATATCACCACAACACTCTGATATTGTCACCACATATAGCGTGGACAAACTATGTCAGCAATGGTTGAAATCCTTCACATTAACAGCTGTTAAAGAACACCTTAGTCTCCTGTCAGAAAACACAGACTTACAAGATTTCTTTTAAGGCTCAAGAAAACCACGCACAAAGTGCTTCTTATATGTAATATATAACAAAATTTGGAAACATTTGCAGAAAGAAGCCGCCGCCCTGTTGAGGCAAATAGAACAGGAAAATTAGCAGAAAGCTCTAGCAGTTGTAGATAACACCTTGTCCAACCACATATACCCATTTAGTTACATTGTTTTATCTGCACTTGACATCCTACAAAACGGCATGTCATTTTTACAACATGGACAGAGTTAGCTTACGTCTATTATGCAGTTAGGTTGGACGTTACAAGCTCTGAAATGTGGTTGCTTGCCCTGGAAACACATAAATTCCAGATAATTGTTCGCCGTGTTTATTTGAGGCAACAAATAATGGCTAAGAAAGAAGCGACACATGTTTTGTTTAACATCGAAGTTAGAAAAGTTGCCTTTCACTGTGGCAGAAATACCATCTGTAGTTTGGTTAATACACAGGGTTATTAATCTCTCCAATTCAACACTTCAATTCACCTCGTGCTTGAAGCACATTCCTGTTGGCAGATTTGAAAAGCTAAGAGATAGTTACATCCATGAGGTATGGAAGCTACCCTTTACGTACAAATGTTTCAGTGGCATGAAGGAGGTCTTTCTTAGCAGGAGTAAATGTGAGACTTCTGTAAGTCATTTGATGATTTGTAAATAGCTGGCCTTGCACAGAGCATGAAATGCTTCAACTGCGAATTTAGCTTGTTATCTGAAGGGTGTATCTTTTATTTTTCTGGCGCTCCAGGTGTTCTCAAATGGGAGTTACGTGATGCTGAACAAAAGCAGCTGTTGTAGAATGCGAGCCGGAATTGCCTACATAGTTTCGGTCTCCCAGATTGTTACATGTTGCAGAAATGTGCTTTTTTTCCCCCCACACGAGAGATAAACGTAGCAGAAATTTGACCTCACGTTACTACTTCAAATGTAAATTTTGACAAGCTGGGCAGACTAAGGGTTCTTTTGTTTCAAAACCACATGCCACTTACATCTGCCTGCGAGACCTATGCTTTCCAAGTAGCGAGGTCATCTGCAGAGATACAGTCCCTTTTAAAAACAAACTTTCTGAGACATATTGCGGTATACTCATAGGTAGCATTGGTAACACGTCTAACACTGCTTTGATTGTACACTCCTTTAAGCCTGTTGGTTCTGGTTTTGTCAGCACCTCTTTCTCTATCTTTGGCATTTGATAGTCAGCCATTTACTCTATTTTCTTGAGTGTCTTTGGGGAATTCCCTGTTACTTTTGCATTAATTAGCAGCATTTTGCTGTTGCTATTCTTTCTTCGCAATGGCTGCCCCATTGCAACAAGGTGGATTGATGGGGCTTCCACCAGCACAACTGTGTTGTGAACGCATGATGCAGTGTTTCAGAGCTCCACTCCTGGAAGAACTGGAGTCCAACTGGTCTTTGTCATTCGGACCAGCTCCGAATTGCCTGCAGTCCATCTTTTGATGTTTATGGTGCCCACTTGAATATGCACCAGAAGTATGTCTTACCATGGAGCACATACCTTCTTTGGATGCTTGTCTGTTGCTGTTCTCGATGAGGGTTCATTACCAGACATGCACAATGAGATTGTGATTGCTACGGTAAGTTTGCTATGAGCAGCCATTTGTGGATCATGTGGCTCTTGGTGTTACAACACCTGGTACTGCACCGGATGCTACAGCCTTGGCCGGAGCTATGGTTGAGGCAATGGAACATGAGTGCTCCCTCCCTTTCCATGTCAACAAACTGGTTCCTTTATCATCTATTGAAGTGGGGTCTTTCCTGGATTCAATAACAATTGGTGACATAGGTAATTTTCTAAAATACCATGATTATTGTTGGTTTGCTGACATTTGGCCTCAATTCATGCTTGAATAATTGTACCTTTTTTAATTTGGCTCATATTTTGGTCGGTTTTGCTTGTCGACATAGACATTTTATCTCATTCACTATATGTCAGCTTGCTTTCAGTAATCAATATAGGATAGGTGATTTTAGTATTAGGTTTCATTATAGACTTCTTCACCTTTGAACTGACAATGGGGAGTGTGTTGTGAGATTATTATATTATTTTACAAGTGCACATTTTTTTAGCTCTGGGCCCCAGGCCTGTGGGCTTTTACCTAGTTACATTTTGCTTTTATTCCTTTTTTATTTTAGCAAAGCTTCCTTTTAGTGGAGATGTTTTTTTATTCCTTCAATCAGTGACCCTCCCTTGCAGAATCTGTTATTCATTTGCTTGCATGACATTTTCATCCTTTGGTCAACCCAAGGCTGTACATGATGTTTACCGGGTATTGCCGGTCCAAATGGAACATTGTCTATCCTACACAGAAGAATATGTGTTGTCACGTCAGGGCAGTAATTATAAAACATCACACAGCCCACATCATCTTAGAGGGGACATCCTAGCCCGTTTGCTATCTTATGCTGCACATTGTTGTAGTTTCTGTAGAAACCTTTTGGTTCCTCTTCCTCCACCTGGGAGGACTCTCAGCAGACTAACACACCTCTTCTTTACCTCTGCACAGCCATCTGGGTTGGGCTTCCTTTCCGGGACCTCAGGGCGAATTGGGGTTACCATGTCTACTTGTTCTCAAGTAGAAACTAAGTAGTGTAGGTAGGAATGTTAGGCACACTAACATGACAATATGGTGGGACTTTTGTGTTTCACTTTCTTGGTCACTGTTGCCATAACTCTGTGTTTCATTATCCTTATAACCACAATTCATGTCTTTTAACATAGAACGCAGTTGCTTCAATAAAACCTATTGAACCAAGATCCTGATTCTGTTTTGTCCTTGCACGCATGACACAGATATAACCAAGAGAAAGGGGTAATATCTGTTCCATCACAACTTCCCTGAGGAGTCTGTCATAAGTGCAGGTTTTTATTTTATACTTTTTTAGGCTGACTCTGCTTTGGACACCCACACAAGTGAGGTATCATTTTTATTGGGAGACCGAGAGGTACGCTAGGTGGTAGACAATTGGCGGTTTATTTCTGTTTCTGGAAGAATATGGCACGGAAATGCTAGAAAAATGTGTGGTTGTAGTCACATTTTGAGGTTTGCAAGGCATTGCGGGTCAGAAAACGTGTTGGGGTCCATGGGAGGCACACCACCCTGTACTCCCATGGGTATCTAGTTTTTGTTCATATCCAGGGTTCGCTAGACAAGAAGCGAGAAGGCTACCAAGTCTCTTACTTCTGTGATGTTCCAAACACCCCAATTGTGGGAAAAAAAAACTCACATTTATTTTGTTAAAAAGACCCCTCACCTGCCAACCTAGTTGGTGGCATGCTTCATCACTGGGGTCCCACCTGAGACACCTAGCATGTTAAGGGTGTGCTTCAACACCTTATCACAGCAAATGGGTTTTTTTGTGGGTTGAATTCCCAACTGAGAGTAGAGGTGCAATAAATATATCTTGCGGCTACCCATCTTTATTATTACACACACATACTTGTTGGATTTGGCACAAGATGGTCCAATATATAGAATTTTATTAACAAGAGATTTCACAAAAATGAAATGCACTGTTAATAACCGAAAGATCAAAAAACTGACCCAATGACTCACAGCTCAGGAGCTGTAAAGCCACGTCAAGGCACCAACCGCTTTACAGTCCATTCACACACCTTTCATACGTGAAACACACAAGACCATTCACGTCACCAGCTGTCAGCCCAGCACTTTACAACAGTCAGATCAACAGACAGTGCTATACAAGTGCCCATCAGTTTCATACAACCACATACCTGACACAGCAATCTCCCTGACTGACGGAGTGTATGGACTGGTGTTTGGCTAGCAGTGTGTGTAGTGCCCAGCAGCAAGTCACTACTCACACACCGCCAGCCAAGTGCCAGCTAACACATACCGCCATCCAAGTACCAGCTCACACACACTGCCAGCCAAGTGCCAGTCCACGCACTCTGCCAGCCAAGCGCCAGTCCATGCACACCGCCAGCCAGGCGCAAGTCCATGTACATAACAAAAAAAACACAGAACAATTGTAAGTAAATACAAAACTACAAAACACAACAGTTCTAACTAAATCACACTAATGCCAACCATAAAACTGAACAAAAAATATAAAAACGATACATACCAGACAATGCTCAGGGGAGCTTCCAAAAATTCCTTTGTGTGTGGTACATTCTAAAACAAGCAGACACATGGCACAGGTTTAGAAGGACAATCAGGGCAGTGCATATGACTGTCCTTCCATATACAGACTCTACATCTCTTACAGGGATTGTTTTTTTTGGGCGTGGGAGGAATGTGATCAGTAAAGTGGCAATCTTTCTATCTATCCACAGCCACGACCACTCCAACTCTAGGAACATTTACCTGTTCCACTACAACAAGGCTACCTGTCACAGAATCCTGAAACCAAACAAAAGTCATCTTTGACTCTGGAGAACAATCCTTGAACACAACTAAAGCATTAAAGGTTGCTAAATAGAAGAGATGGATAGACAATTTCCTATGCTAAATGGAAGCCTTACAAACAGCAGAGTAAGGTCCCAACATCTGACGTACTCTATCTACACCACCCATGTGCTTCTTGTAGTCTAAAATGCACACAGATGTGTGCACTTTAGCAGCCTGACTCAAACAGTCATAGGTGAAGTGCTTTCATCATGGTTCGTAGTTAGCATTTAGACACCCCTCCTATCTGCAAATTTCACAGCTAGCAGTTCATCACTACGCAAGGCACTGCAGTGTCCCCTCTCAAGTTTTTTTTAACAAAAATTCTCCTTTGGGTAACCTTTACGGTTAGAGCAGACTGTGCCACAAGGAACAGTATCCATTTTGAACAATGTCCAGAACAAATGCATGCTTGTGTAGACTTTATCTAGGTACAAATGGTGACTTTTGGTAAAAAGTCCTCTACCAGGCTCTCACACAATTTTCTGACTAACTCCGAAAGTGGACAGACACCTGGGAGGGTCAACAGTGGAATCCCTACCAGTGTACACCCAGAAATAATAGACCTATCCTGTACTACTCTCAGATAGCATTTACATCTTAATTCCATAATGTGCCCTCCTGCTAGGAATGCACTGCTTAAAAAGCAAACAACCCTTGAACAGGACCAAAGACTTATTGACAGCTATTTCTTTCCCTGGAACATAGATCTCTGAAAATCGATCTACAAAGTGATCAAGAAAAGGCCAAATCTTAAAAAGAAGGTCACAATCAGGGTAATCTCGTGGCAACGCTGGAGAATTATCAACAAAATGTAGCATCTGAAGCAGAAGCAAATACCGATCACAACTCATGATTGCAGGAAATATGGCCGTTGCCATCAAGGGACTGGTAGACCAATATGAAGACAGCAATGGCTTTCTTATCAAGCCCATCAAAAGAGTTAAACCCAAACCGTCTTCATCTCATCCATATTCGTGGGAGTCCACTGGGTAGCTCTAGAGCGGGGCCTAAGTTTGGCACAGTTGTCCCTCAAGCATTGTTCAGCATAGAAATTACTCTTTTCAACAATCTCATCCAAAAATACATTGTCATAAACAACTAAAAGAAATTTATAGGCAAAAAGTTTTCAGTAGTCACTCTACACCCTGTGACACCAGTAAAGGCAGGCAAATCTGGCTATACCATGTTTGGGGCAACCCAATGGGAAGCCTTTCAGCCCCCTGCTGCAATCCAGATGCCTCCTGCTGTACTATCAGCACATCAGTGTCCTCCTCTACGACAGGCACTTCATCTGCACGAAAATGGCACCATCATCCGATGATTCCTCTCGACAGAAAATTCACTGCCAGAACCTTGCACTTCCTCCTCTGCCGCAGATGCAGAGTCAGTTTCATAATCATGATCAGAGAAAGATTTGAAAAGCATACCAACATCCTGCTGGACAGTAATCCTGTGGCTAGCCATAATCCTTACTAATAAAAGCAACTTGACAAATAAGTCAACAACAACCAACACTGTGTAAGATAAGTAATAAACAAAGTGTGGCTTTATCACAATGACCTATACACTTAAACACAATACCACTCACTTGCCAGAGACATCTAGACTTAGCACCACCTCCTATGCACAAACACAGCAAGGACCAGCAATATCCCACTAAAAAAGAAAAACATTATAAAATTACACATAAGACAACACAGTACACATTGTACACAAATCAAAGGAGAATTTCACACACAATAAAACATACGCTAAATATGCTGTTATTATTACACTATTTACAAAAAACTCATTCATGCATGGCAATGATACTTAATTGGAGTAAACAGTGAAAAGACGTTTTTCATACCAAACACATGCAATTATGCAAACTGCAGATCTACCACTGCCAGAACTGCAAGCAAGAGTCATAGCAAAGGAATAGAAAGCTTTGCACCACAATACAAAGGAGAAATAAAACTACAAATGCAAATGATGTGCAAGTCCACACACATCCTGCCACCAAACATTCAGAAACGTTTCCTGGTATCTAGTCATTTTCTGCATCTCTTGGGAGAGGGTGGGCCGATCTGCCCCCAAAGTGAGCAGAAACAGGTAAAATATGTGTCCCCTTCCGGGAAGCAACCCTTGTCCAAGGGATCCCTTCCCCAACATTGCCAAAATAAATATCCCTGGTGGCCTAGTGGTTTTTGCCCACCTTGGGAGTAAATGGACCTAAAAAAGGCTGTTGTGCCCCCAAAGGGGCAGAAACAGCCAAAATACAACCTCCCTAAAAGGGAGCGACCCTTCCCTAAAGTCCCCCCCAAATATTGTCAAAATAAATATCCCTAGTGGTTTCTGCCCCCCTTGGGGCCAGCTGGGCCTAAAAAAGGCATGATCCCCTAAGGGGAGCTGCCTTACCCTAAGGGGCTGCTCCCTAATTATTGCCGTAATAAATATCCCTGGTGGCCTAGTGGTTCCAGCCCCTCTGGGGGCAGATGGACCTTAAAAAATAGGCTGGGAAGAAACTGCCAAAATATATGCTACCCAAAGGGGAGCGACCCTTCCCCAAGGGCCCACTCCCCAACAATCCATAAATACCATACATTTAAAAAAAATCCCTGGTGTCTAGTGGGCATTCCTGCTGTACGATCAGGGCCCCAAATGCGATCATGCAACAGGAATGCACACCAAAGAGACATCGGGGAAAGTTGTCCCCGATCCCCCTCTCCGACCCCAAACTCACCTGTAATACCTTGGACGTGCTGGAGGCAAATAGCTTCCAGCACATACCGGCATCTTTTTATAACCTTGACGCGCTGTGCGTATTGATGTCATCAGATGCCATCTGGGCGGAGTTGGGGTTGGCAGCAGAAGCGCTTCCGCTTGTGGACGTCTTGTGTCCGCCTTTACATCACTTGAAATTCCTCCCCCCACCAGACCAGAGAGAGCAAATCACACCAGAGCACTCTGCTTTAGGTAATTTTTTATTAAAGGCAAGAGAACATAATACGTTTCGACACAAATGGGACTTACATAGTTTACCAACACCTGTGGTGACCAATTACTTCTTCCCGGTAAAGAATCACCCTAAACAATACATAATGACATTAATAGTGCAACGTGTAACATAACTTAAATTAAAATATTTGTTCACTTTCCCATTTTAACATTGCGATAAACCATTATAGTTCACAAAACACGTTTTGATCACAGGCGGACTAGTGCTATGAAATACCAAAATACATCAGCCACATTACATGACACATCGTGAAGCGCCACTTTTCTCGCAGCCCCCTAACACCACCATGTGTGCGCCATATTTAAGATACTGCACACCATGGCGGTATTAGGAACAATAGCGTCAAAATGTTTGATGCTATTGTGGCGCTTTGCTCCACTAGTGTTAAACTTCTGATGATAGTGGAGTAAAGTACAAAGAGGCTCATTGATTTCAATAGGTGCATCCTTTTAACACCTGGTTTCAGCACGCATTATAAATTACACCAGAATCGGGCAATGAAATCTTCTAGATTTCATTGCACCATTTTTGTGTGCCGCCTTGCGCCAGAACACCCCATTAGTATACATTATATATGGCGCATGCATAATGTGGTGCAAAAGGTTGCAAAGGGGCGCAATGCATGCATTGCGCCACTTTGTAGATATGGGGAGGTGTTTTTGGGAATCTATCACCACATTAGTGTTAAAAAAAATGCCACTAATGTGGAGTTAGCTGTCACAGGACCATAGTTAAATATGGCCCATAGAGCTTCAACCATATGAGTATCTATAAAAATTAATCAAAATCCCAGATGATTACAGCATCTTATATATAGTTCTATCAGTCTACTCTATTCTTGGAAAACTCAAACCCGCCATTTTAGATAACGTCTAACTTTACATCTGAAAAATAAAGACACGAATGGTCCTGTTTTTAGTGGTTGAGTGCCAGTCTACTGTGAAGTTCTAACATCCCGGTAAATATTCTGCAGCCACTGATTCTTCATACTTCAGGCAAAGTGCCACAAAGTCCTTGGTTAGCTCTGTGAGCATCTTTGACCACATCCCACCTAGATGGTTTATGCAGCGCACTGCTGGTTTGTTACCCATCTTTAGCAATATACAACATTTCACCCAAATATTTGTGCAGCACTTACCTGCAAATGACTGTCCCAGGAGCTCCAGACAGTTGATATAAAGTGACAATTTGTGTTCTGATCACTTTCCTCCAGTAGACAAATCCCCTCATGTAGTTTCTCAACTTGTCCTGCTAGCGTCTGAACCTATTATTATGTCAGGAGGTGATCCAAAAGATGGTTTTACTGCTCAAAGCCTCTATTTGCTGTAGCCACCATTATCTCTCATCACCTGACCTTGCATGTGATAGTTACCTGCTATGTGTATGTGAGGTCTCTTCCAAGATGGAAGTCTTTCATCCTTTGCAGGGCCTGATAATCGAGAGGTGCCAGGAAGAATGCTTTTATGGAGAATGCCAATAGGTCCACTAAAATCGAGCAATCTGCCAAAGCAAGATCACTGACTGTAGAAATGTGTGCCTCAATTCCTTCTTAAAGTTCATGATCTTTGGTTGGTGAGGCCACAAAGTGGTCTGCACCACATCTGTAAGGAAGCCCAAGAATACAGTGCTCTGAGTGGGAACCAGGACAGATTTCTCAGTGTTGATTTTAAGCCCAAATTCTCAAGTAGACTGACAGCCATCCCTACATATTGGAAGAGATGTTGCAGGCACTGGTCCATAATCATGGCATTCAGTGGCTCCTGCCAGCTCCCAGGGAGGGGAAGAACCCTCAAAACGCCTTGATACTGTCAGTGGCTCCTGTAGGATGCCTGCCATCTCTGAGGTCTTTGGTTGGAGAAGCGGACAGAAAGGTGCCCTCTTCCTTTCCCCGCCTCTCCAGGAAACCTTTTGGCGAAAGATCTTCTATATAGAGGATTGAACCTTGTCAAGGGAGGCCAAGGTAGACAAATATTTGCCTAACTCTTTTAGAAAAGGATCCCCAAACAGGTATCCTTGGGCTACCGTTCAGCCGTCGGTATGGCTAGAACTCTGAAATTTGGGTCCACACTTATAAGCGGCGATCTGCATCTTTCGTGGAGATAGCACAATTTCCATTTGCCAAGAAGGTCACCACCCTCTGAGCCCAGTTGTACAAGACCTGTGGGGAAATTAGAGCCACCGACCCCTTGGTTGCCTCCATTATGTCTTGGATTTTGGTGAGAAGTCCTGCTATGTACAGAAATGTATGTTGCAAATCATGCTAAGAGCTGTCAATGCCCATCTTAGGGTCCTTGACAAATTTAGCCTGGAACAGTGCCATGCGGTCGCCTGTCTCTGGTGCTGTTTCTTTGCCTTCCAATATTGGGTGTGGGTATTCGGCCTTCAGATGCCCTTGAATCTCCTTATCCAGTATCTTCCTCGAACAACCAGCTGCGTAATAAGTATTTTTTTGCCTGAAGCCCATTCTGGGAGGAAGTGGATCTGGGATGGAAGATATCTTCCAGGTCCAATATGTCTGATGGAATCCTGAGAGAATGCTCCTTTTTGTCCAACTTTTGGCATTTGGGCTCCTGAACCTCAACCCAGGGTCTGCCGGTGTCTGAGTCCCGCAGCTGAATCCCTGCAGGATTCCCCATCCCCATGGTCATCCTCCATGACAGTGGCATAGGATGCACTAGGTCTGGTATTTTTGGCCATTTCGTCGCTGGGAATGTCAGGAGTGAGGTCATCTACAATTGTTTTCCTATACTAAGGATCCTTGGACTAAGCGAAGAAAGCCTCTTTGAAGCTGTCAAGGTTTTTCTCTGCTTGGGTACCTGCCTTTTAGGACTCAGCCTTGGCAAGATTCAGAGCCTTATGCCTACTAACTTTACTGACTCCACCAGGTAGCAGCAAACCTTCCCTCCTTGCGAACGATTTATGTAGGGCTTCAGCCCAAGCAAGTTGCTTTCTCCCAAAAATCTCCAGGGCGATGAACACTGCCTTACTGATTGAGGCTACCACCGCTGATAGACGATCATCCCAGGGGATGAACTCTTCCTCCTCTTCCTGAAAGGAAACCTGTTTCATCCTTCAATTTCTCCCCATACACAGATGTAGGTACCATTTTTAACAAACTGGGCCCAAGATCATACCACATAAAGGGTTACTTTGCCTTGTGTTCTCAGGCCAACATTAGTCCACCAAGAGGAGCCAATGGAAGGACCAGGTCAGACCCCCGTCCCAGGTATCATGCTTTAGGCTGAGAAAACTCTCAATAGAGATTAGCACAATGAAAGCCAAGCATGCCCTTCACGAACACACCTCTGAATGATTAAAGCGTTATATGATGTCCAATGTACCTGCTTTAAGGCTCAACTACACTGGCACTGCCACTCTACTCCCCACTCATACAAAGACTTATTCAAAGAGGCAGCATCTAGCGCTGGTCTCTATGGTGCTGATCATGGGAATGCATCAACTTCCTCAGTGGTCGACAGCCACACTGCTCTGTGGGCTGCTTCAGACGCAGAGGACAGAGCCCAGAACCTTTGGGGGAAAAATGATGTGTACCAGGCACAACCAATACAAATAAGCAATAACACTATGAATAATAATAGTAAAAGTGACCAACAACATATAGGCCCTCATTCTGACCTTGGCGGGCGGCGGAGGCCGCCCGCCAAAGTCCCGCCGTCAGGTTACCGTTCCGCGGTCGAAAGACCGCGGCGGTAATTCTGACTTTCCCGCTGGGCTGGCGGGCGGTCGCCTTCAGACCGCCAGCCAGCCCAGCGGGAAAGAGGCTTCCACGATGAAGCCGGCTCGGAATCGAGCCGGCGGAGTGGAAGCTGTGCGACGGGTGCAGTTGCACCCGTCGCGTATTTCACTGTCTGCGCAGCAGACAGTGAAATACATGTAGGGGCCCTCTTACGGGGGCCCCTGCAATGCCCATGCCAGTGGCATGGGCACTGCAGGGGCCCCCAGGGGCCCCGCGACCCCCCCTACCGCCATCCGGATCTCAGCGGTCCGACCGCCGGGATCTGGATGGCGGTAGGGGGGGTCGGAATCCCCGCGGCGGTGCAGCAAGCTGCGCCGCCGCGGAGGATTCAATGGGGCCGCGGTACACTGGCGGGACCCCGCCAGTGGTGCCGGTCCGACCGCGGCTTTACCGCCGCGGTCGGAATCCCCATTGGAGCACCGCCGGCCTGTCGGCGGTGCTCCCGCGGTCCTCCGCCCTGGCGGTCAAAGACCGCCAGGGTCAGAATGACCACCATAATCTGCTACACTGAAATAGAGAAACGACAAAGATGAGGGCTGGAAGATGGGCTAAAGAAACGTGATTAGATACAGCATAACGGATTGTGATTGGTTGTTACTGTACTGCTGTTTTTACCTAGTGTTTTTTGGGGGAAATGTAGTATTGTTATTGGTTGCTTGAGTTATGAAAATGAAGAAAGGAAGCATAATCCTCGCCTCCACTCCAGTCCTGACTTAGACTCTTGACATGACCTGCATGTTCACGTAGAACATGGCTGCTGTACTGTCAGTGAGGACTTGGGCAATTTTCCTCAGAAGAAGGAATGAATACTTTTAGCTTCAGGAAAACTTTAAAACCAGATGATTTATATGGGACTTCATCTTCTGGCCTGGTCACAGTCTCTGGATAAACTGGTCCTTGTGTCACTGGAGGCTGAAAGGTTAGACCTTTGATATAGAGAATCTACAATTTGCACAGATAGTTTCAATCAATAGTCAAATGGAATTGCATTGCTCTCATTTTTTGACGTCAGAGAACACATTTTGGATTCACTGAGCCGTAGTTCTCCTTCTCTCCGATAACAGCATGTCCATGGTGATACAACGTCCCTACTGTGGCCTCGAATTCAGTGTCAAAAAGCTGAGAGTTAGAAACTGCCACATTTGACACTGCTAGGGCTATTTCTTTTTTCGAAGAGGCTTTGCAGTTTTGCAGGTCGCTCCTGGTCCTGCAATGGATACTTTTCACGAACTGCAAACTATTTCAACAGTTTCTACATTGAATAAAACAAATCTTCAAGACTGGCTGCTCGGATTTCAATCAAAATCTTCCAGATCTGCAAGAAATGCCACATTTCAGCTGGTCAAATGGAATCCCTTCAGGTCCGCAGTTGCATCCTCTGTATCAGGGCCACCTGCACCCTCCTACCTGAGGATATATTCCCACGGGATCAGCAAGCTTCATTGGCAGGAATCTGACCTCATTTAGCCCTCTGTGTAAGAAGAGATGGACACTACGAGTTAAGGTCGCTGACTCACTGGATGGAATTCTTCAATGCAGCTAGCAGAGAAGCCTTATTGATGCATCGCTTCCATGAGGATTGTCTCTTTGCAGGGGGTTAAGCAAGGTATTTGGAAAGGTAAACCAGCCTGCCATTGGTAGTGAGATCTAGCCAGCACTATTAATATTACTCTGCTTTCTTTATCTACATTTTCAGCAAAGTGATGCACTTCCTGTTATGGACGCATGCTTTGTTGTACCAGAACAAACTCAGTTTGTCCTGCACAAACATCCACAAAAATGAATTCTTATGTCTTCCAAAGCTTTCTGGTGTCTTTCAGCTCCACTTCTGCCCCTCACACTCCACCTAAGAAAATTGAAAATAATTCCGATCTCCTCAGACAATACAGATCTTTTGGGCCTTCCTTTTGAATGGGGTAAGATGCTACAGATTCTATTCAAACAAAGACGTCTGATTTGACAGACCTAGAGTAGCTTATCGCTTCAAACTTGATCATTGCCTGACCTATTCTATGAAGCTTCAACTGGAGAGCAGGTTCATCATATGTGGGAAATGAGGGCGATTCCATGCAGAATTGTGTATGTCATTGAAATGTCTACAGGTGAGCTGAGGAAGAATAGTTAATAACTCATATCTGCTACAAGGGTACTTACTAGCTCGAATCTAACGTCACCACTAGCTTTTCTGGTCTACGTTATCTGTCGGTCTAGCATTGATAGTATTTTCCAGTCAAATGTTGCGAACTAAGGGCCAGATGTACGAAAGGATTTTACCCATTCTGTGTCTATGGGAAAAAGCTTTCGTACATCTGGCCCTAAGTGCGATATTACGTTTGATATAGCATAGGTTCTGTCCTGCAACAGAGGGTGCTGCAAAGCACGTGGCCTGGAATTGAATGTGATGTTTTAGAAGTAGTTGTGACAAACATCTTCTTAATAGGGGTGTGTGAAGTTCACGTAATCTCCTTTCGTGTAACTATGCAAAATTTCCTCAAAATTGCAGGTAATTCCTTAAAATGTAAATCTGTCATGTTGTGCCATATTTTAGAACAAAATGCGTCCTCGTGTGACTTTTTGTGCTAAAATAGTGTGAAAAAAATAAAATCACCACAAACAACAGATGGTCGCCTTCTGTTGGTTTTGTGCATTTGTGCTAAATTTTTACCATGAATGGCATGTTCATTTTTACCCTCAAAGGAGTTTAATTCCAGGAAGTGGCATAATTGGGTAATTTCTGGGATTTCATGTAAGAAGCGTCATGCAAAAAAATTCCCCAAAATTCGCAAATTACACCAACATAATTTACAGTCTCCCAGGCTTAATTCTAAATTACACATATGTATACTCTATGGAGCAGCACAGGGGACCTGCACATAAATAGCTGTCCTACTAAAAGTAAAATGTATTGACATTTGGAAATAAGTATACCTGTCCATTAAACAGAACACACTTTTCTAGTAGAGAGACTTTTAACTGCAGATTCCTCAACTTGTGAATATCACCAGAGGCCAGACTGGACCTGGAGAATTTTCAATAGCAATTTCCTCATGCATCAGTAGGTGGCACTGTGTGGCTCTGCATCGGATCTGTCCCACTGCGGATGTGATGTTGGGCCACTTTATCTGACCTACAAATGAGTTTTCTTTCCAAACCTTCTATTACAGATCCAGAGCTCTATCCAATCCGGACAGCTTGGCAGATGTCCTTTCCCTCAAATATTCACCACTGTCTAAGGGGCGTGTCCCTATCTAAAACTACAGGGTTCAAACCTACAGGGTTTATGCTGTGAATGGACTGCCATCGCCAGATGTCAGTGACCAACACCCCCTAAATGTCTGTCTCTGGTGACTCAGCTTCAAGCTTGACTCGGCATTGTGAGGCTGCTGTGCTAAGATGAATCAAAAGGCAATCGACAACCTCAAAGCCAAACTTACCATCGCACAACTCTGAAGGAAGTCGATGAAGACCAAGTACCGATCAAGTCTAAGAGCTCAGTCTCGCTCTTATTATCAAGGCCGATCTCGTGACTGATGGTCATCGAAATCACGAAGCTCTCGAATGTCCAAGAAATCTGAAAAGCATAAGAAAGTCTAAACATGGATATCTTTTGTTCTCCACTCCCACCGTTGGAGTCATGTGACACCCAGGGTACCTCAAGGCCACGGAGTCATTCCTCAAATTCAGAACCAATGCCAAACTTTTTCCCTTTGCAGTCCAACGTCCCTGGGCCATCTGCAATGCTACAACAGCTCCATGAACTGAGATCTGCCACAGAGCAGATCTTTAGTACCTGTCTGGATCCATGTTGAGCTACTTTGGGTCCTAATGATCTGAGGTGGCCTCCAGTCAGATTACCTTCGTTGGATCCATCCTCAACACCAACTGTGCCCTTTTCTAAAGCTCAGCTGAAGCTCAGCTCTGCCAAATCTGTCCAGAGTGCAACATCTGACACAGCCATCGGCACTGCAACCCAGGCAACCATTGAGCCTCAACACTGACATCGATGACACCGACACCAGAAGCGGAGCCAATAGGTTTACAGCATGGATATTTCTCGAGACATTGGCCTTTCCTAGCATAATCTTGCCATGGCAATGGAGGAATCCACCCTCATAGCAATCGAGATCAGGAGAGTGGCAGAAGTATTAATATAAGTCAAAACAAATGCCCTTATTGCAGTCCTCAACCCTGGACAGAAGGGCTAAGGAACTCTTCTCCCATTTAATGAGGCTCCTTCTGATGTGCTGATGAGCACCTGAGCAAAACCAGGTTCTTGCCTCCCAATCAGCAGACAGGTAGCAAGGCGACATGGACCAGCCTTCATGGATCTGGACTTTCTCTTGCAGCATCCCACCCCAGAAAGTCTAGGGGTGCAGGCACCCATGAGCAGATTTTTTTAAACTCTTTTTTATTGTTTTGCTGTAACCAGGACCACTGGAATTATGTGGCAGTGGAGGGTCAAATTATGTGGCAAGGTTGAGTAAATTATGCAGCAAGAAGGGCATTATGCAGCACAATTTGTGATAGTATTACTTCATTATTTAGTCATTTTAAATGTGTTAACACTGCCTGGCCATTAGTTATACCCCATTAGTACCAGTTTAACACCCATGTATAGCAATAAACTACAGAAAGGTGACCAGTCACCTTTTGCAAATGGCCTTCCACTACGCAAAAACACATGTTGTTGTGTTTTTACAAACTTTTGAATCATTTGCACTAGAAACTACATTTTTGTTTTGTTAAAATCTGCATACTATGCAGCAGATGATAGGTTGTGTGGCAAATGCGGCAAATCTAAAGTTTTGCAAAAATCCCCATGGCTGCACAATCGCATAATTCCAGTGGCCCTTGTTATATGTGAACAACAGCCATAAATGTGCATTGAAACATCTACACCCCATACTCATACACCAGGCCCTGCCAGCTCCCACAGCCCGAACAGCAAATGTATCATCTACTGAATACATTCAGCCAGTGTCCAATACCAGTAACATAGTCAACTCATTCTCCTCGTGCGGTTATGTGTGTCTTCCTGGCCCTACCACCTCTGAGCTCAAATGAACACAATTCATCCAATTAATCCAAATGTGTTCCGGATCATCCTGCTTGACAGGGAGTCCACATACATGAAAACATTTTCAAAATGCATGTTTTCGTCCATAAGCCTTGCTCTTAGGTCAGTCAACACCAGCTGCCTCCTGGGTAGGTGTTGTGGGATAGAGTTGCGGACATCTTGCCAGCCATCCCAGAGGACATTCTGCCAACTCTACAAATTCTCATATGGGACACCAGGACGCAGTGAAGTATGCATATGCTCAGGCCTGAAGACAATGATGCATTTGGGTAGGGCAGTTGGGACCAATGTGGTGCTTAGCTGCTACACTTTGATTTAAATTATGTTTGGCAAGCCTTATTGGATATGCCCTTTGATGGCTCTAGGCTATTTAGAGAGAAGGCGGACTCAGCTCTGGAAAGATTTAATAAGGGGAAGGTTACTACCTGCTCTCTGGACCTAGCTCTGCCGCTTGACAGTTCCCCCAGTTACCTCATCCCTTTTGAGCCTTTAATAAAGTATACCACCAGAAACAGCTTCAGAACATGCTCCTGAAACAACAGGTCTCTCAGTGCTTTTGAGATAATGGCATGGGAGAAGGCTGGCCGCGTCCAGGCCTTCAGAGCAGTGATCTATCCAGACCCCCACACCCCTCACCTCCCAGCTGATGCAAAACTGCTTTATGTCACCCTCTGCAGCACATGCTCACCCATTGGGAGGCTGCATCACCTTCTACCTCCCCGGGTAGAGGAGCATCACATCTCACCAGTGGGTGCTCCAGATTGTGGAACATGGTTACTCCCTATTCTTCCTGTCACACCCTAGAGATTCTACCTACACTGCAACACCACTTGTCATTACTCCATGGAGATGTTCAAGTTCCGTTCCTCAAGGGACAGGACTGGCAGCTCTTCACATTATTTTCTGGTGCCAAAAAAGGGAAAACAATTTTCACCCACTGAACATTTTATTTCATAAGGTCAAGGTCACAATGCTCACCCTCGCTCAAGTTCTGTCTAATCTGGACCCAGGAAAGTGGATCGTAGTATTGGATTTGCTTGACACATCTACATCCTGCAATCCCACAAATGTTACCTGTGGTTTCAGGTAGGCTACACTTTAGTTTCTCTGTGCTCCCCTTTGGCTTTACAAGTGTACCTCAGGTGTTCATGAAAGTGATGGTGGTGGTCGCAGCCTATCTGTGGAATTTGGGAGAACCAGTCTTCTAGTACCTTGACAACTGGCTATGGAAGGCACACTCACCAAACAGTCAAAAAACACCTCCAGATGATGGCCAACCTGTTGACATTGCTGGGGTGAGGAGTTCCATCAATGTGCCAAAATCACACCTGACTCTTTCAACAGCTCGCCTTTATTGGCGCCAACCTAGACATGGTGCTGTTCAAAGCCTTTCCGCCACTTAGTTGAGTCCAGGACATTTGTGTTATGATTCTGATATGTCAATCATTGATGTGGGTCTCAGTGAAAGTGGCTCTGAAGCTTCTTGGCCTTTTGGCCTCCTGCATCCTGCTCATTCACCATGCTGGGTGACACATGCAGTCCCTCTAGTTGAATCAGAAGTCTTAGTGGGCTCTGAACCAGGAGAACTTCTTGAACTTCATCCAGGTGTTGAGAGAGACTACAATAGATCTGCAGTGGTTGCTGCTAAATACAACTGGACCCTTCTTCCTACCCCACCCTGAGTTGACAGTCATAATTGAGGCATAGTTGTTGGGTTGGGGCGGTCATCTAGGAGAGGTGGAGATCAGAGGACTATGGTTTCCAGAGGAGACTTACCTCTATAGCAACTTGCTGGAGTTGTGAACGATTCACTTGGCATTGAAGGTGTTCCTCCCGACCATCGAGTGGTAGTAGGTACAGACCTGTGGACAACATGACCACCATGTGGTACTACAACAAACAGGGTGGTGTGGGTTTGTGGGTCCTGTGCCGAGAGGCTTTATGTCTCAAAGTGGCTGAATGCTCACGACATCTCATTGATTGCCCAGACCTTTGCCGGACTATGTCATCCCACGTTGCCTAATGTACCATGAATGACAGTTACACTCAGAGGTGGCTCAGGGCATCTTTCCTCTACTTTGGCTTCCCATTTGGGAGGACCTCCTGTAGCAGCAGGGTTGGGTCCTGCACCAAGACCTGCACACTTTAAACCTCCATGGGTAGAGACTGAGCGGCGATAGTTGATGGTTTTATAGCTCCCTTCCGAAGTGGTTGGTGTCATTCGGGTAGCCAGGCCTCCTTCCACCAAAACTGTATATGCAGACAGCTGGAAGAACTTTGTTGTCTGGTGTCCTTCCCATGACATCCAGCCTTCACAGGAAAAAATGCCTTAAATCCTATTGTTTTGCCTCTCCTTAGTCCAGCAAACCCATTTAAGGATTACCTTTAGGTCTTTTTGCATTTGCCAGATCAGCCATATATTTTCAAATAACCTGCTGTGGTGTAAACCCTTATTGGGACCTTAATATGGGTCACACCGACATGATGTGAACTCCCTTTGAACTCATGCACAGCTGCTTTCTATGAGTGCTCACCATAAAAAATGTATTTCTCATTGCCATGACTTCTACCTGGTAAATGAGTGAACTCTAGGCCTTGTCTGTCAGCAGCCACACACATTGGTCTTTTCAGACAATCTGTTTTTCTGGATAAAAGTGGCATTCGTGCTGAAGGTAGACACGCCCTCTTACGCATAGCAGTCCATCACCTTTCCATCTTTATATGCTCCACCTCATCTTCTCTTCAAGGAGGATGACTGGCTCCACTGTCTCGATGGTAAGTGAGCCTTCAATTTTTATATCGCTCGGACCAGAAACCAACGATTAGACAATCGACTTTCTGTAGACCTTTTTGGAGCCATAAATGGGGAAAGCAGTACAAAGAGAACCATCTTCCAATGGAGGCCAAAAAGCAGCCCCCAGAAGTCTTGCATGCTCATTATACCAGCACAAAGGCTGCTACCACTGTGCTGGTGTGTGGTGTGTCAGTCTTGGACATATGTCAAGCTGTGGCATTGGCATCCATCCACACGTTCAGGAAGGACTATTGCCTGGATAGCCAGGTCCGGTGGGGCTGACACTTCGTCTGATCTGCCCTGCAGGATTTCCCGGTCTGAGTCATTCCACAGACCCTCCACCTTTGAGGTACTGCTTTGATATCTATTTACAGTCTGAGGAGTCTGTGATTAGAAGGCTCTATCAGAATAACAAGATACTTACCTTCAGTAATGACTTTTCTGTTGGAGACTCAATCTAACCTCAGATTCCACACCAATCTACTCACCTCCCCGTTCTGTGGAATGAACCTATCCAGACCACTAGGATCCCAGTTTAGAGATCTGCAAACTGGCATATTCCGATTTCTGTTCACAAGATAAAGAATCTGCGGTTAGATACAGGCCCCAATTTATACTTTTTGGTGCAAAACTGCACTTGCGCAGTTTTACACCAAAAGATTTAGCACCGGCTTGCACCATTTCTGTGCACCAGCCGGGCACCATATTTTTGGAGCCGGTGCAAAAGGGTAGGCTAGTGTAAAAAAAATGATGTTAGTCGAGTGGGGCTAGCAGTATGGAAGAACTGGGTTTTGCTCTAAAAAATGAGCTTAGGCAGGTTAGATTTTTAAAAAAATTACTCTAACCTTCCTAGAGTCATTTTCTGATGCAAAACCATCCATACCACATGAATCTTGTCTTAGGAAAGACAGGAGTCATGCCCACCACCCCAGTGGCCAGCGCAGGGGACCAGGGTCCTCTGGGCATGGCCATTGCACCCTGTGCTATGTATGGGGGCCCATTTCAGGGCACCCTATGGCACTTTAAAACAGAAAAGAAAAACAGCTCCTCCTGCTTAATTTATAAAAAAAAAGAAATAAGAAGTGCCGGTGCCCATTTTATAGGAGGCTGCAGCCAGTATCAACTACTGGCAAGGCCCACTCCACCATTAGCTCAGGCCACTGCATCATGGGTGCTCATTGGCATTATCTTTGGCACTAGCATCATACTTACCTACAAGGGATGATGGATGGGGAATGTTTAAAGTGTTGGGGCATAAAAACTCGCCTTGGAAAGGATTGTGCTAGGGAAGCATGCAAGATCCACTTATTTCGGGAGGGTTCTTTCTCTACTGAGAAAACTTTGAAAAAAACAACACCAAAAAAGGGAATTGTGCAGCATTATGCAGCATATTCTCTCATAGTATTACTCCATTATTTCGACATTTTTAAAATTGGTAACACTGCCTCGATATTGGTTGAAACTTCATTACTACCACTTTAACACTCAAATATAGCAATAAGCAACAGAAAAGTAACCAGTCCAGCATTGCAAAAGGCCTTTTAAAGCAGCACGTGTCACTGCATTTTTAGTAACTTTTGAACCATTTGAGTTAGATTTTTTTTTTGTTTGTTAGAATCTGCAGATTATGTGGCAGATGATAGGTTATGTGGCAAATGTGGTAAATTTGTAATTATGCATACATAGCTGCGGCGGTACAATCACATAATACCAGTGGTATGTAATTTCACATGGTCTATTGTTTATCAAAATGTATACAACATCTTTCTTTGCACTCTTTTTCGGTCCTGCTCTTTCAAGTTGATTCGGAGAACATTGTTGATGGGGGCACCACTTTAAATGTTTTAGTCACACACATATTACAGTCTTTTCTGCAGACAGGAACCCTCTCCTTTAGCTCTCAAAACCCACAAGTATGCCCTGCTAAGGTTCCATTAATTAAATCACATTGATTCCAAGTAGTGGCCAGTATCAAAAACAGAGACTCATCAATTGGATAGCAGAAAACATGACACACATATAATATTAAGGGCCTTGATTAACATGACGGATATCTGTCCACTTTATTGCAAGTGCATTATATCATATGGCACGTGTAATAAGGCACAGGTTATCTATTCAGCCATGATGTTGACCCATTTGCTACACTCTAATCAGAACCTAAATGTCCAGTTGATGTATTTTCTAATTAAAGAAAAATTAATTTAACCTATAAGGCACCAACAGTGGGCCTTATTCACAAAGGTAAACTTATACTGTTGTGTAAGTTTACAGTTGTTCTTCACAATACCTTTGCTGTTCACAAAGGTATTTTACTAATCGTATCTTCACGACTGTGATGTCTCCGCACATAAAACTATAGGAAAGTCCTAGCTTTTTAAGTGCAGAGACTCTGTAGTCATAAAGGTACTACAGGGAGTGCAGAATTATTAGGCAAGTTGTATTTTTGAGGATTAATATTATTATTGAACAACAACCATGTTCTCAATGAACCCAAAAAACTCATTAATATCAAAGCTGAATATTTTTGGAAGTAGTTTTTAGTTTGTTTTTAGTTTTAGCTATGTTAGGGGGATATCTGTGTGTGCAGGTGACTATTACTGTGCATAATTATTAGGCAACTTAACAAAAAAAAATATATACCCATTTCAATTATTTATTATTACCAGTGAAACCAATATAACATCTCAACATTCACAAATATACATTTCTGACATTCAAAAACAAAACAAAAACAAATCAGTGACCAATATAGCCACCTTTCTTTGCAAGGACACTCAAAAGCCTGCCATCCATGGATTCTGTCAGTGTTTTGATCTGTTCACCATCAACATTGCGTGCAGCAGCAACCACAGCCTCCCAGACACTGTTCAGAGAGGTGTACTGTTTTCCCTCCTTGTAAATCTCACATTTGATGATGGACCACAGGTTCTCAATGGGGTTCAGATCAGGTGAACAAGGAGGCCATGTCATTAGATTTCCTTCTTTTATACCCTTTCTTGCCAGCCACGCTGTGGAGTACTTGGACGCGTGTGATGGAGCATTGTCCTGCATGAAAACCATGTTTTTCTTGAAGGATGCAGACTTCTTCCTGTACCACTGCTTGAAGAAGGTGTCTTCCAGGAACTGGCAGTAGGACTGGGAGTTGAGCTTGACTCCATCCTCAACCCGAAAAGGCCCCACAAGCTCATCTTTAATGATACCAGCCCAAACCAGTACTCCACCTCCACCTTGCTGGCGTCCGAGTCGGACTGGAGCTCTCTGCCCTTTACCAATCCAGCCACGGGCCCATCCATCTGGCCCATCAAGACTCACTCTCATTTCATCAGTCCATAAAACCTTAGAAAAATCAGTCTTGAGATATTTCTTGGCCCAGTCTTGACGTTTCAGCTTGTGTGTCTTGTTCAGTGGTGGTCGTCTTTCAGCCTTTCTTACCTTGGCCATGTCTCTGAGTATTGCACACCTTGTGCTTTTGGGCACTCCAGTGATGTTGCAGCTCTGAAATATGGCCAAACTGGTGGCAAGTGGCATCGTGGCAGCTGCACGCTTGACTTTTCTCAGTTCATGGGCAGTTATTTTGCGCCTTGGTTTTTCCACACGCTTCTTGAGACCCTGTTGACTATTTTGAATGAAACGCTTGATTGTTCGATGATCACGCTTCAGAAGCTTTGCAATTTTAAGAGTGCTGCATCCCTCTGCAAGATATCTCACTATTTTTGACTTTTCTGAGCCTGTCAAGTCCTTCTTTTGACCCATTTTGCCAAAGGAAAGGAAGTTGCCTAATAATTATGCACACCTGATATAGGGTGTTGATGTCATTAGACCACACCCCTTCTCATTACAGAGATGCACATCACCTAATATGCTTAATTGGTAGTAGGCTTTCGAGCCTATACAGCTTGGAGTAAGACAACATGCATAAAGAGGATGATGTGGTCAAAATACTCATTTGCCTAATAATTCTGCACTCCCTGTAATAGTAAAACTATATTTGTAAATAGCAAACAATCGTAAACGTACACAAAAGTGTATGTTTACCTTTGTGAATCAGACCCTTGGTTTGTAATGCACGTGTGCAGAACATTACTGTGGATATTGAGGCCATCTTGGAAGCACTAATGGGCCCAACAGTGCTAAAGACTTTTTAAATCCTTTTTGTACCGCACTCTCTGCCACCCTCTTCGGCCACAGTATCTTTTATAAGTTTGTGTGTGAATTTCCCATGAGGTGATTTGTACGCACTCAGACTCTGGCCAAAGACAGGGCCTTATTTACAATTTTTGGCGGAGGACAGTGCCGCGAGGCTTCTTGCTGCACTGCGTCAAAAGGAAAGGGCAGGAATGTGCTGTATTAATGATAAAAGGCCCATTCCTGTCTTTTCTGCCTGACACAATTGTTTTTACGTCGCCTCATTGATATGATTAAGTGACCTGTGCCACCGGAGCGTCATAAAAAGTAGCACTCCAGTGGTACAGGGCTCTTGTAAATGAGACTCAGATGGTCTCATTTACAAAGGTTTGGCACAGGGCAGTGTCACAAGCTTTTTTGCTGCGCTGCACTGCCCTGCATCAAAACAAAAGGGCAGGAATACACTGTGTCTATGAGATAAGGAGCATTCCTGCCCTTGTCCCATGCACTAGTGCACAAATTGCTGGGTGTCTGCATTGTAGGGATGATTGTTTTTGTTGAGGAAGGGACACCTCCCTGCACAAAAACAATCACAAAAGGCATTTTCTACCTTCTAGAAGGAGGAAAAAACATGGAGAAATGTCATTTCTCCCTGTTGTGCCACCCTTATACCACCCCTGGGGTGGCGTAGGAAAATGACGCATTCCCAGGTTAACGAAACCTTGTAAATCTGGGAATGAGTCAGATTCCATAGGTGCTGCTTGGGAACCTCACAGCGACAACCCTGGAACGCTCCTTTCACGCAGAGTAATGCAGAAAGAGGGCCATATCTACAAGGTCATATAAAGCCATGCAAAGGGGCCTTGTGTGGCTTTATAGATATGGCCCTGCAGTCTGCGCCGCCAGTGTGTCAAAAAAAACGCAGGCCGCTTGTAAAGTATGGGCATAGTGCTTAGCGTTGCATCAAGCAAGGAGTATGGCTGTGTGGGCAAATAGAAGCTAGATTGAACGCAAAAACAGCTCTAAGGACTTTTCATATATGCCGTTTTTTTACGGAGAAGTTCCCAGCTTGTCCAGGGGAACATTTGTGAATGTATTATAGAAATGGTGCCCGAGAGCTCTATATAAGTAAATGACTTGTTCTTGTTTACCTTCTCTGGACGCTGCTGAACGCCTGTCCTCGCGGGCACCCTCAGGAGCATGTAGCAGAGTGTATTCGTGCTCAGCTGTAGCGATAGTGTACTGGTTTTGTAGTCCAACTTTGCAATAGACTTTCTTGGTGTGCATAGCCTGCCATCTAGTGGTTCTATCAGTAAAGTTGACTTGCGTTTCTCGATTGTATATCAAGTGTGAATAATGGTAGTGTGTATG
This sequence comes from Pleurodeles waltl, assembly GCF_031143425.1. NCBI lineage: Eukaryota > Metazoa > Chordata > Amphibia > Caudata > Salamandridae > Pleurodeles > Pleurodeles waltl. The sequence continues at coordinate 15,424,974 of NC_090443.1, read as the reverse complement.
TATGCGTATGCACAGCCTGAGACTCCGTTCACAAAGAATGGTGCTCAACAACGCAACATATGTTACTACCATGTTTAGATTTGTTTGTACGCCAGTGGGGTTGATCATGCCCCCAAGGAGCGCAATATGTTTTTCAACAAAATAACAAAGGGACTGCGGATTTTAGAGTCACTCCAGTGTATGGTCATGTGTCTTTCGAAATTCTACTAATTTCGAGGTTGGCCCAAATGAATTGTTCAAAGGACAAAGGAGAAGAGGGTACGGAGTCGAATTTGGAGTTGCAACAATCTTTTTCTGACAAACGTAATTGCCATGAGACCATGAGGAGGCCAGAGATTCAGTGTGAGACATTTAAAGCAAGCACCCTTCAACTACACACACAAACACCTCTCGTAAACCAACCCAACAAATGAAGATACCTGGGCCACTCTCTCGACCTCTCCTGAACCCCTCCCAAACCCTCACAGTCAATCTTCTTGCCTTATTCACCCTCCTCACCTTATAAACTCCACACCATTTTTGCCCTCTTCCTCAACGTTGTAGTTGCACCACACTGCCTCTTCGGCTCCCAGTCCTGGTAAGACTGTGCTACACCTGTTTGAGCAGGAAGATGGGCCTTCCAATTCCGGAACAATTACAATTTCTCCCTCTCCACCCCCTTCTCTCCAATTTTCTCATTCCTCATTAACTATCCAAATCCCTCCCATCCTTTATCCTCCATCCTGCTTCAATGCCTCCTCAACAATGCACAATTTATGAACAAGACCTGCTTGAACATCTAAAGCCTCATCTCAGACACTGTTCATCATGAAAACCCTCGTTAGGAGATCACATAAACACACATAAACACAGTCTTCTGTGGGGCAGGTCCTCCTGGATTAAGAATCTTCACCCAAAACCACCCCAGGAAGACTGGGAGAGGACTTACAGTCATCTTTTAGGACTGCTTAGAGATCAAAAACTGCCAAGACTTTGTCACAATAAGTGCAAGTCAATTCAAGTAACTGTCCTCCCTCATCTACCTATGCTTGCTCATTGCAATTGCTGTACAGACCTCCAGCGAACAAGAGAATATTCAGGACGCCTTTCTGTGGGTCAGCTATGATATCACCATGAAACACAACAACCTCTGCATCCGTGAGACCTAATCATCTGGTTCGGCTGGCTGAACCTCTTCCTCTCAAGATACTTTGGCCCATATTTATACTTTTTGACGCACAAGTGCGCCAACGCAGTTGTGCGTCAAAAATGTTACCGCCGGCTAATGCCATTCCAACGCGCCATGCGGGCGCCTTATTTATGGAATGACGTTAGCCGGCGCTGCGGACTGGTGTGCATCAAACAAAATGACTCACACCAGGCAGCGCCGGCGTATGGGAAAATGGGGGTTCAGCGTCAAAAAATGGGGCAAGTCAGGTCTGAGGCAAAATTCAGGCCTCAAACCGGATTTGCGCCATTTTTTTTGACGCCCAACCTCCATTGACATGACTCCTGTCTTAGCAAAGACAGGAGTCATGCCCCCTTGCCCAATGGCCATGCCCAGGGGACTTATGTCCCCTGGGCATGGCCATTGGGCATAGTGGCATGTAGGGGGGGCCTAAATCAGGCCCCCCTATGCCACAAAAAAATCGGAAAAAAATACTTACCTGAACTTACCTTTACTTCCCTGGGATGGGTCCCTCCATCCTTGGGTGTCCTCCTGGGGTGGACAAGGGTGGCAGGGGGTGTCCCTGGGGGCAGGGGAGGGCACCTCTGGGCTCCTTCCGAGCCCACAGGTCCCTTAACGCCTGCCCTGACCCAGGCGTTAAGCCCACCCCCTCCTGTGCGTCAAAATGACGTCAGAGTATAAATATGGGGCACAGGCCTTAAAGTCATTTTTTGGATGGGAACACCTACCTTGCATATAATTAACGCAAGGCTGGTTCCCCCTTCCAAAAAATGACGCACATGGTGGAATTTTGATGCCCGCGGGGTCGGACGTCAAAGTATAAATATGGGGCAGAGTTTGCGCCGATTGTGCGTCAAAATTTTTGACGCACATTTGGCGCAAACAGAGTAGAAATATACCCCTTTGTAGCAAGGCTAGAGACCCAGAAACTCCCAATCCATCTCTGGTTCTGCACCATCAGCTGTGCACATCTTGGACCCAGTCTTCTCTCTGCCTAGACTCATGACATTAACACTACAGCACCAGTGACCAATTTACTGCCTGCGGACAGTGGAACAACTCCTCTTTGAACTTAAATCTCATCTGTTTACCAACTCACTATCCAAACATATAACAGGGCTCTCCGTTGAAAATGACAGAACTCATTTCCCTCAGAACCTCCATAGATCATAACCATTGACCTATGACTTTATGGCTCAACAAAGAGTAATATTGGCTACCGGGCCTCTACCGTGAGAGTTGAGGTCATTTGCCACTGGTGTCCCAGGACCATTCTTACAATGGCTCTGCACACTGATCCAAGTACACCTTCTTCTGCACTTGATTCCCATTGCAGCACTACAATGGTGCCTCTTCCAGCCCCTCCTCCTCCATTCATTGTGCTGATGATCTGAATGACTATGGGACCAACCTACTGCTTTGCTAAGTGACACCGAAGCTGCTGTAAGACCCAGGTGCTGGTGTTCCTTTGTTTGTTTTAGTGCTGTTAAGTCCTTGTGTGGATATCGAGCCAGCCCAGGAGCTTGAGAAGTTCCAGATCTTGGACTTTACTTTCTGGCTAATCCGGGTATTTACCACCAAGCACTCTCCTTTTTGTCAGCCTAAAATGGTCTAGTTTTACATTTAATCATGGGCCGCTTGGAGGCTGTTTAGTTCGACCTGACACTTGGAATGAGTGTGAGCATGGTCATGCTGTCCTCTCATGCTCTGCTCTGCTGTTCTGCTCCTTACACCCTCAGTGCCACCCCCCCAGATGTGTACCATAAGTCAGATGACCAGGTATTGAAGTAAAACTAGAATAACTGGACTAGTAAAAAAAAACATAACTGATAAGAATGATCGAATCTATGCTCTTAGACAACATTTTGTTGAGAGTGGGGGGCATTCTAAGCATAGCAAAAATCCACCTCAGCGGCCATACATGAAGGTTTGATTTCTCATAACCGTAACTTTATTCCGATATTTAATTTAGCTAATCAGTAATCCAATAATAAAAAATAATCTAAATTAGGTGTATAACAAAAAAGACTTTGTGATATAGAATCTAGAACTTGAAATTCAGGCCCTGATTTATACTTTTTTTAATGCAGTTTTGCACCAAAAGGTTTAGCACCGGCTTGCACCATTTCTGTGCACCAGCCGGGCACCATATTTATGGAATGGTGCAAGACGGCGCAAAAAGTAGGCTAGCGTAAAAAAATGACGTTAGTCTGGTGGGGCTGGTGGTATGTAAGAAGGGGGGTTTGCACCAAAAAATTACGTTAGGCAGGATAGAGTAAAAAAAAATACCTCTAACCTGCCCAGAGTCATTTTCTGATGCAAAACCATCCATACCACATGAGTCCTGTTTTAGAAAAGACAGGAGTCATGCCTACCACCCCATTGGCCAGCACAGGGAACCAGGGTCCCCTGGGCATGGCCATTGCACCCAGTGCCATGTAGGGGGGCCCATTTCAGGCCCCCCAATGGCACTTTGTAAAATAAAATAAAATACTTACCTGTACTTACCTATACTTACATGGGATGGGGTGCCCCATTCTCCGCTGTCCCTCTGGTGTGGGTGGGGGTGCCCCTGGGGCCTGGGAAGGGCACCTGTGGGCTTATTCCATGGTGTTCCACCATGGAAATAGACCCACAGGTCCCCTAATGCCTGCCCTGACCCAGGCGTTGACCCCCTGCTCCCTCCCATGCGTCTTTTTAGCACGGGGATAAATGTGGCGCTGAAGCCATAGAGTAATGTTTTGCACGGGAGCGCCTACTTTGCATCTCATTGACGCAAAGTAGGTTTCCACATCTAAAAAATGACGTTAACGCCATAAAAATGACACAAATTTGGCACACAACAAGTATAAATATGCCCCTCAGTTACCTACAGAGTTGCCCCATCACAAGAGGTATCTCCCCAAAACCTAACAATTCATTCTCTCCTGTAAGTGGCAAAATAACTATTCCAGAGAACAAATCTGAGTTACAAGTTCAGCCTTACCTGCAGATAGTCATTACATACAACAATGCCCTTAGAAGGAAAGGTCAACAAAATTATTTATACAACATAAAACAACATAGGTGAAAAACAATTTATTCATATAAATATACATTCATTCATATAGTTATACATCTAAAAGTCATCTTAGTATATTCATCCTTAACAGACAACCCTTCTAATAAAAAGCAACACACAGAAGGACAGGCAGTGTGGGAAAAAGTACTCGTGATAGATAGAAAGAAGAATAATACATATTCAGATAGATCAAAAACCTCTACAAAAAACATTAAAAACAGTTGGTTGGTTCTTTCTTTGCTGCATTGACTCCATTCCAAATCCCCAAGGAGTCTAAATCACTTCCTTCAGTCCTCCAAAGATCCTATGCAGAAACCAATCTGAACTATGACATACACGTCGTCGTTTCAACCCCTCAATATCTTGGGCCAATTCACAGCTCCACAATGGGTCTTCTTCAGGACTAAACTGATGGGAGTCCCTAAAACACCACAAAGATTCAATCAAACACCATCACTTATGGCCTAACCACCTATGCCGTTTGACCACATTAATCAAACCTTACCTTAATATATCCTCTGGCTCCGTCACTTCTCTATTTTTCTATTTATCAGTAAATTAAATCTAAAACAATAAACCACATAAGACTATTTAAACATCTCAAAAAACAAACCCCACTACCATGATCAAACCCTTAAAAAAACAATAAAAAACACACACTTACCTGATTCTAAACTACAATTCCTCCTCATAAAACGTGTCTCTGATCACTTCCATACATTCTAGAATTAACCAAACACAAAACATTAGCAATCAATAAATAACAATATCAATAACACCTTAATATGATATCCTCTTGCTCATCAGTTTAGTCCTGAAGAAGACCCACCTATGTTGTTTTATGTTGTATAAATAATTTTGTTGACCTTTCCTTCTAGGGGCATTGTTGTATGTAATGACTATTTTCTACCCAGCCCTTTGGGGTTTATGGGTTACCCTCTGTGGTCTATAAGTTACCTGCAGATAGCCACAAATTTAAATCCCTTAGCACCTACGTTTAGATAAGATTTCTTAACACAACCCCGCCCCCCCCCCCCCCCATGTCTCTAGTATTGGGAAAAAGCATTCAGACTTGAAGGGACAGGTTCTGTTTGTGACTAACGGTAAGACAGGACAGGTGAAACCATCTTTTCAACCTAGTGTTCCTACAAGTCTTGAAATTGTTGACCACTTTCCTGAACCCAACATGTTCTTAAATTGTTCTAGGCTTTTTATTCAGGGTTAGAGTAAAACAATATGACTCTAACCTGCCTAGAGTCATTTTCTGATGCAAAACCATCCATACCACATGGCTCCTATCTTAGAAAGACAGAAGTCATGCCCACCACACCGGTGGCCATGCCCAAGGGAACCAGGGTCCCCTGGGCATGGCCATTGCACCCTGTGCCATGTAGGGGGCCCATTTCAGGGGCCTCTATGGCACTTTAAAAAATAAAATAAAATACTTACCTGTACTTACCTGGGATTGGGACCCACATCATTCCCTGCCCCTCTAGTGAGGGTGGGGGTGTCCCTGGGGCATGGGCAGGGCACCTGAGGGCTTATTCCATGGTGTTCCACTATGGAAATAGGTCCACAGGTCCCCTAACACCTGCCCTGACCCAGGCTTTAAAAAATGGGGCAAAGCAAGCTTTGCACCATTTTTTGACCCCTCCTCCCTCCCGTTCACTATTTTTGCACGGGAGTAGAAATATGGCGTTAAGGCTTTAGAGTCATGTTTTGCACGGGAACGCCTACCTTGCATCTCTTTAAGGCAAGGTAGGTTGCAAGGTAGGTTTCCGCATCCAAAAAATGACTTTAACTTCATAAATTTGGCGCTAGACGGGTCTAGCGCCAAAGTATAAATATGGAGTTCGTTTTGCACCGAATTAGAGTATATGACGCTAATTTGGTGCAAACAGAGTATAAATATGCCCCTAAATGTGTTCAAAATATATACAATTCCCAACTATTGAAAACAAAATAAAGAAATACACATTATTGTCAGCAAGTTAAATATATATAACACTACCCGATTATTGAAAATATATAAATAAATATCGACCTCCAAAATACCATTGACAATGAAACAAAAAAAAAACGAAAATACACTAAACTCCTAATGATCAAATGCTGTAAACTACTAAAAAAGACATTAACATATGTAATTATGTAAACACAAAATACATATTTCCAATTCTCAAATAAAATACAAAAGTAACACTAAACTCAATGAACAAAAAAATACCAGTAAACCAACATTACATAAATATTAGAAAATAAATCAAACAATACAACACCTATAAAAATATGTTTGCTGAAATAATTGTAGCTAAATAAAATGTATTAAATATAACTTTAAAAATTGAAAGATATATAACTGTAACATATTAACACTGATTAGTGTCCACCAAATAAGGGCTAAATAGCATTAAAAAATCAAATAAAACAACAAATAAAACTAAACTTAAAAAAACTAACCATTATAGCACCTTCCTAATTAAATAAACACTATAAGAATGACACAGAACTATGCATCAATTCACAGCGAAAACACCAACACTTCAAGAAAGTGACACTGCTAGATTCTACACACAAAAGTGTATATTTTTCTAATATAGCAACCACCAGTGGAGCAAAGCCGAAAATTAGAAGACTAAAATAAAAATCTCATCTTTCTAAACTCAAAAAGTCAACAAATAAACTTTGACAAGTAACCATAACTTAAAATAAAATAACTCAAATAACTATATAGTTTAATAAAAAAAGTAAATAAAAAATAAAACAAAAGTTATTTTTCAAGCATTAATGCCAACAAGATTTGTATTTTAAATGGGCACATATCAAGCTCTTGTCTCATTGTGTTCTAACAAAAACAAAGTTCTCAACAAACATCCTTACAAACTAAAACATCATCAAATCTGTAAGTATAAAAATATATAAAAAAGCTGAATGCACATTTAAATATTACTCCACCTTAAAAATATAGGGCCTCATTAGGAGTCTGGTGGTCCAAGGACCGCCAGACGTGCAGTGGTGGTCGGACCGCGCACTCCAGCCAGTCCAACTACCCATCACTGCCGAGAACAAGGTACCCGAGATGCTGACGGCGGTCGGACTTGTGGTCAGCCACGGCGGCACAGAATTCAGCACCGCTGTGCTGCTCATGACTCCTGTTTCCACTAGCCTTTCCATGGCGGGGGTCCCACCATGGAAAAGACTGGCAGAAAGACAGTTCTGGGGATTACAGGGGGCCCTTCATTGCCCATGCTCGTGACCTGCAGACAGTGTGCATTCCGAGGGTGCTGTTGTGCTAAGGTATTTGCCTCGGCCAAGACCAGTGCCATAGCACTATTCCTGCCGGTCAGCTTGGCAGGAGCATTGTAATATGACAGGGGGAAGGACGCCAGCGGCATGACGGCAGCATCATTCCCGCAACTTTGGCTGTCCCCTGGTGGGACCGCCAAATTTGTAATGACCTTTATAGTTATTACTAACATAATTGTAATATAATTCTAAAACCCACAGATATAATGTTGTAAAAGGCTAATTACATCAGATCTCAAAAAATCAAACTGTTATTGACTCACATGGAATAAACTTGTAGTCAAGAGAGCATGACCACAGAAAACATGCATTGGAAATGTACAGTTGTTATTTGAAGGGATGTTTCGGGAGGGTTATGACTAGAAACAAAATTGTACAAAATGTTAGATTCCATTATTACCCACCAAGTGTTACAGAAATCAAAGTTAGAAATATGTTATAAGACCTTAAGAAGCTAGCACTAGTTCACAAGAACCTACAATAATACGACAACACCCAGGTATCTCAAATGCGAAAGACTCATGATCAGGGCCAGAAATGGCACAGCAGAAAGCCCCGCTGCCCCTAAAAGATTTGAACACTTCAATATTCCCGATAATTTAACTACAACACTTAGCAGGGAACATGACCGAAGAATAATATTTTATACTGCAGAAAACAACCACCTAAGATTAACATAAAGCAACACATAGGTAATGGATGACATGTTTAAATTGTGCCGTCCACCATTCAGAAGAATATACAGAATCCACGCTGAATATCACAACATAAACATACCTTTATTTTAGACACTTTTGCCTACCAAATAAAGTGCAACATGCCATAAGCTACTAACTCAAATAAAATCCAAATTTAACACTACTATTCCCAAAAGTTAATCATTGTCTTTACAAAAGCAATGATTACTTCCATTTTAACAATTTACTCACATACAGTTATACAGGGCTGTTTCTAACATTTTAACTAACTAGCGTGTTTGACAATATTTCCAAAAGTCTGCACTAAGGGACTGATTACAAGTTCGGTGGTAGGACCGCCTGACCACTATAGTGGCAGCAGCCTAAAGACCACTATGTTGACGGACATACATTTGCCGTATTACGAGCTATACAGTCAGGCCTCCAAAAGCAAGCCAAAAAAGCCACACAGCCAGTACCATTAAGGGCAGGAAGTAGGCGGTCTGCACACCAGCCCCGACAGCCCGTCAACCAACCACCAAGCGTATTACATGTCAAAAGTCGCAGTGGCGAACACCCATGGCGGTCTGTCAACAGCGGTCTGAGCCACAGCGGTTTTCGGTCAACAAAGTAATACACAACACCACATTGGATGGATTTGAAAACAACACAGCTGACACATTGCCACACCTGCAAAACACATCATAAAACACACCCCGTCACCAACCACAATCCTTACATCTACAATGCCAAACACCCAAGCCAGAGCACATCCAAAAATTAACAAACCATTGATTAGGCACTCCCATAACTTTCCCTAAGCACATACCCCACACCCTCAACGCAGTCCTGTTGCCAATAGCACCCATTTGCACTTCCCAACCTCATTACCTCACTGCCATCTGTTAATTTCCCACCACTTATTTTGTTATCGCCACCATGTCACCCCAGAAAAACTCCTGTTTTACTGAAGATAAGCTATGAGTCATGGTGGATGAAATCAGAAGAGTGGAGCCACATTTATTTGGAGCCCAAGTCCAGCACACTACTAGCAGCAGGAAAATGGAAATGTGGCAAAGGATGGTCGACAGAATAAATTCTGTAGGCCCCACCCAACACACAAGGGTCAACATCAGGAAGAGGTAGAATGACCTCAGGGGGAAGGTCTGTTCCATGGCATCCAGACACCAGATGCATGTCCAAAAGTCTGGCAAAGGTTCCCCCCCTCCCTTACAAGTCACATCCCTCGAGGAGCAGGTCTTGGCCATCCTGAATCCCGAAGGCTTGACAGCAATACCTGGGGGAGTGGAGTGTGGGTAACCTGGGGGAGTGGAGTCTGGGTAAGTCACAACACAAAAATATCTCACCAAAATGTATTGTCGTTCATGCTCAATGCTCACCTTTTGCCACCTTTACTGTCACCCGCTCACCAGTTCAATGTACACCTGTCCATAGGCCCCGGTCTGGCATCCCACATGTGAAGTAGACACACCTAGGGGAACAACATCTCTGTATAGTGTGTATAGTACAGGGATTGATAGCACTACAATTCCCTGCAGGTACTGCTCTACAATTACAAAAACCAGAACAGTTTATACTACTCAAACTTACCTTGTTTGTCAACTCCCAATTGGAGTGTACCCACCTGAGAGGATGACATCAGTAAAGTGTGTGAAGTACAGGCACTGGCAGGACTGCTAAGGCCAAGAAGCACTGTTACTGTCACTCCAATCAACCAACACAGTGTCCTCTGCTCCAACAACCCTTGTCTCTGAACTCACCATTAAAGTGTATTCACCTGGAAGGATGACATCTGTGTAGTGTGTGTGTAGTACAGACGGCACTGACAGGACTGATAAGCCCAAGAATCATTGGTACTATCTCTCTACTCGGAGAACACAGTGTCCTCTGTCCCAATGACCCTTGTCCCCGAACTCACCATTGAAGTGTACTGACCAGGAAGGATGACATCTGTATAGTGTGTATGTAGTACAGGCACTAGCAGGACTGAAAAGGCCAAGAGCTACTAGTACTGTCACTACAAACACCAGAACAGTGTCCCCTTCCCTGAAGACAACAGTATTGTAAATCACAAATGATGTGTATTCACTGGGGGAGCCTGCCTCTGTCAGGTATTGTGAAGCAGTGAGAGTCACAGGACTACAACTCACAGCAGGCAATTCTCCCCTAACTACAAACAACAAAACAATGTCCTCCCCCAAAACGCACCTGGGTACCAGATCTTCATTGAAGTGTACGCACCTGGGAGGAAATCATCAGTATAGTGTGTGTAATACAGGGGCATTACATGGCTGCAACACACAGGAAGATCCCTTAATGTCACTCCATACAGCAGTCCAATGTACACTTGTAAATATACCCTTATTTGGGAAATCACAGATAAAGTCTACACACCTGGGAGGATAATATAGAACAAGTGCATGAAGTACAGAGAGTGACAAGACTGCTAAGGCCAGGAGGCTCTGTCTCCCAAAATCCAAACACAAGCACAGTGTGCATCTGTTCAAATATCCTTCGTTAGCTCGTGATGGAAGTGTACCCACCTGAGAGGATGACCTATGTACACTGTGTGTAGTACTTGGAGTAATATGACTGTAGGTTCCAGGAGGGACAGTCCCTGTAACTCCAATAACCACACCAGTGTCCATATGCCATTGTGCATCTGTCTGTGAACTCACAAATGATGTTTACCCACCTTCGAGGGGCCAAGATACAGATCATGGTACACTCTGTGATGTGGCTAACCACTGAGATCCATCTTGAGCAGCTAAGCCAAGATGAAAATATTGTGGACTGGAAGGACAAGCCTGTGTGCAACAGAAAAAAAGAAAAAATCAAAGGCTTCAAGATACATCACCTGAATGGTATTGGCAGCAGACACATTCAGAATGCACTGACCACATGATGATAACAATTACATATGCAACAAAGTTAGAGTTCTGCCTGCATAACAGTCAACTAGGCCATTAAATGATCTAAACCACATTCTGCCCGGCCACTGTTTTGTCTGTACTGCTGGCAAGTTGTAAGTCTATGACCATCCTCCCAAGTGCTAATGAACCAGTACATCCTGCAGCTAGGTGACTGAAATGGAATTGGTTTGTTACTCAAATGTCAGGTCAATACAGTTGAGAGCATGTGTACCTGTCAAATGAGGAAAACCTGCAAATCCAATTTGCGCATGGCCTTTGCTAGATGTCAATGAAAACTGTTGGAGGTAGGTGTCACAATATAACCTGTAATATTGTATATTTCACATCAACAGGTCTAGCGGCCACTGGGAACACCGAGCCCACTCAAGGGACTGCCACTATCTCATGGATGAAGTCCTTGGGGAGGACAACACTCCTGGATGTTGATGATGGTTCTGGACCATCGGGGTAACCTGGTCAGATGACACCAGTGAGCCTCACTGTGACCACAGTGAGTCCTCCCAGCCAAGTTGCATCTACATTGCAGGCAGCCATATTTTCCCACGAACCTGGGTCCTAAGGACTGTGACAAACATCTTGTGTCCTCCCCAATCAAGGATCCTGAGTCACAGCAACACACCTCTGACAATGATGGTCCTGGAGGCAGTGGTAGGGGGCAAGCTTTGCTAAGGGCACAGACACGTTGGAGGGATGTTGTGGGCCAGTGACATGAGGCTACTGGTATGGTCCCGGCCAGGACACCATCAGCCAAGTCTTGGGAACCTATCAAGAATATCAAGGCGTGATGTGCCAGGTGCTTGATGAACTCAGGGAGATCAAGTAGCTGCAGAGGGACTTCTATCGTGAGTCTCTGAAAAAGTGGGAGGCCACCAACACCATCTTGGCCTCCCTATCAGGGGTGTTCAGGGAGATAAGCAGTACCCTGATCGGGGACTGTGAGGAAAACCAGACCCCTTTCTTTGGCCAAGCAACACCAGTCCTTTCTACATCTGTGACAGCCACTGAAAGGGAGGCCCTGTCAGAGGAAGGACCTGCCTCAGACACTCCTACCTTTGTAGCAGCAGAACCCCCCACAAACGGGGATGTCCACCCAAGCACCCAGGAGGTGTGGAAGGCAAGACACCAACCACTGCCAGCAAGTGACCTCTTCCTGAAGGAACTCCTTTGTGTGCCACATATTTACTCTATTGATTGTTTTTTTACCACCTTCCATTTCCTATGGTAGTAGGACACTAGACTTTGGATTTCAAATGTTGTGGCATGTGCTAATATGATCTCATCCACCACTACTGATTCCTCCAACTTACTGTTGCATCCCTAAATTATTTCCTGCACCTATGTCAATAAACTCACCTATCACGAAACATTGCCTGCTACCTTCTTTTCCACATTTTGAAATGTTGAAATATAAGCCCATGTGATGCACATGAGGAAGACACAGGATGCTAATGGGGAAGGAGGGATATGTTTCAGGTAGTGTCATGCTGAGGATTACTAGAAACACGATACAAGTGTCTGTTCACACCAAACATTTTATTGCACTGTTCAGCACATAGGCTATTAAAATGTCTGAAGTGTCATGGCCAAGAATGGCTGAACCAAATTGAGTCAGGCTAGTTAACCTAAGGTTCCGTCCCCCAGACCACAGAAGAAAGGGCTTTGTCAGACCTCGTCCCGTAGAATAGGCAAACAGATTGGTGGATGTTGTCACCAGCTTGAGCCTTCTCACAAACCAAAATCAGGTCTGCCAACACAACATACGCCATGGCACAGACAGAGGGCAGAACAAAATTTGCTGATGATAGGTCCATTCCATTACAATGACCAACCATCTGGTCATATGATACAAACCTATGTGAGTGTCGTAGCACAGGTACTGAGGCCTGAAATGATGAAACACATCTACAGCTACAACAAGGTCATACAAAATCATTGTCAACACAATGTGAAGGGAGAACGCATGGATTGCACTTGATGAGAACATATTTCAAGGCCATGTGATCACACACATGAGACAATTGGACCAACACATCACATCAAACAAATTTATTGTGCACTTCAGAATTCCACCCACCCACTGTCCACGCTGCATTGGCACAGGCCTCATACACCCTAAATCTGTGACCAACATTACGTGGATCAATCCATGTCCACTTCATATGTCAGAAAAGCAACAGATACCTGCCAATGTCACAACTCTGAAATGCCCACATGAGGATGACATGGTGAAGGTAACTAGTCACAAACTATACAAGGAGTTTAGGCTGGAAATGTAATGCCTATGACCAAAACCTCATATCAATCATTATTAGATCCACTTACATTGCAGCAAGACTGACACAAACAAAGCAGATAATCAAGGTAGTGAAATGTTCAAGTCTGACTTAGTAATCAAATCTTAGCTGTATACTGCAAAGTATAAGTCCCATGTCTTTTAGAAAATATACACTACTCAACACATCCTGAAAACTGCAGTTCCCCATACAGTCACAGTAAGCATATAACAATACATACTTACACTCAAGAAAAGTAGTGATTGATGAGATCTCCCCAAAAGTCTTCACTTCCTCTTCATCACTGTCATCCTCTCTTGACATTTCAGGATTCTCACCCAGTGGCCGTGCTAGCTCCCCCTCAAATGGAATGTATGGGATATGCCTCCGCAGGGCAATGTTGTGGAGCATACAGCACACCACTATGATCTAACAAACTTTTTTGGATGAGTAGAGGAGGGCTTCACCTGTTTTGCCCAGACACCTAAATCTGGCCTTCAGGAGCCCAAAAGCCTGCTCCACTACATGCCGTGTTCTTCCATGGGCATTTTTGAAGCAGAATTCCCTTGGCGTAGTTGGGTTTCTCACTGGCGTCAACAGCCATGGACGGTTTGGGTATGCAGAGTCCCCTGTTATGGAATGGGACATATGTGCAACTATGAGTCCCTCTCATCAGAATGTATGCAGCAGACATTGCACACAAAGAAACAGGACATATGTGACTTACCAACCAGCCAGGCACTCTCTGGGTACAGTCCTAACATCAGCTGGGGGATCGTGCTGTTCCGCATAATGAAGGCATCATGGACTGAACCAGGATAATGGGCACAGATCTGTGAAATGTAGAGGTCCGCCAAACAAACAACTTGGACATTGATGGAATGGAAGTTCTTTTGGTTGCAGTACACTTGTTCATTGCCATGTGCTGGGACCAAGGCAACATATATACCATCAATAGCTCCCGCCACAAGTGGGATGTGTTCCAAACCATAACGTTCAGCCTTCAAATGGGTGAAATTCTCAAATTGAGGAAACCGGATGTAGGTGTCCAGGTGTTTCAACATTGCTGAGAGTACATCCTTCAAACCAAGACTGAACATAGGCTGGGGCATCCCAACAGAGACGACCAATGCATTTTGCAAGGACCCTGTGGCCAGGAAGAGCAACACTGCCATGACTTGTGCAATGGGTGGTATGCTATTTGGATGATAAATGGCAGGCATCATATCTGGCTCCAACTAATGACATAGATCCATGATTGTTTGTCAATTCAGATGGTAGATCTGGATGATGTGGCGTTCTTCCATGGTCTGAATGTCTGGCAGTGGACGATAGACAGGAGGTTGTCTGCTTCTCCCCCTCCCTGTGTACATAAGTATGACAACAAATTATTTTTGCCATCATTCAATGTGTCCCTTGCAACATACATGGTGCGTCCCAATTACAAACTGTGACAACTCATGTCATAAGTTGACATAATACACAGCGCACATTACGATTGTTAATGGCACAGAAGTAACATTTTACCCCCTTGCGTTGCAACACATGTGTACACATCATCTATCTGGTCATCAACAATTTGTGCATGAAACTTGCCAGTCGAACTGTGACTTCATGTCCCAAGCTTTAAAATGACCTTTATCAGAGGGGGACTGGAAAGCCATATGTACCTAACAATGTACAAAAATGGTGTCTGAGTAGTAGGACCTACATGACAGGACAAGACAAGCACTAATCACTGGAAAAAACAACATTTGTTATGACGCATGTTTCAGAGACATATAATGCATTTCAGGCCTCTAAAATGGCCGTTGCCTGACCTACTCCACTGGGCATTAAGAACCACCGTGACCGGTGACAGAAGTCGTCATGCTGGTAGGCAGTTACAACCACATCGGACACAGCCATAGGCTAACGTTGTTGGCAGTGGGGGTCACATGCCAATGTCTGTGTCCGCCGGTGGGGAAGGCCACGTACATTGCAGGTGACAGGGCCCCTGCCTTCTTCCTGAGGAGCTGGAGAGGCTAGTCACAGAAGTCCTACCCCTGCATGAGCAGCTTTATAGTGCAGCAGAGGAGCAGGTAAGTGCCTCATGTCCACATGTATTTTTCTGTTCTTCACCATATATTCCCTCCTCACAGGCTAGATTGTGCCCATGTGTGCCAGAATGTAAAGTCAAGGCCATGGAAGTGCAGTCAGTGTGGCATCAATGGGAGAGTCAATGTGCATGTATCTTTGTTCAGTACCAGATGTTGAGACCTAATACATTGTTGTGTGAGTGTTTTGAGTGTACCCTGATCTACCTTAAGTTGGATGCACAAAACTAGGTGAGGTGGCATCACAGCCATCCCCATACATCTCTTACCACATGGATGTTGTCAATGTGAAACAACATGTATTTGCATGACAGCATGAGCTGTGTATGCATGTTGTATGTGTGAGGTTTGTGTAAAGTGAACTATGTGTATGTTGCCACTGAGATTTCAAACCACATCTTGCCTTGCTAAACTTTTGTTTTGAAGGCATATCCTGACTCACTCTGCCCTTCAGGTTGTCACATACACAAAACATGCTAAATTGCTGTTGGCTACATGATGTACTGTTATGCATGGAAGTCATGGAAATGGAGTTTGATATAGGTTCTGTCTGCTCAGCCTGCAAGGGGCAAAGACCAGGGACTGTCAAATGCATCTCCCAAAATGGGTCCAAGTCTAGGCTGGTGTGGAGTCACTTCTACTTTGCAACTGTGCCCACTCCCTTTTTCCCAGTCAATCCTGTTGTGTGGCCTAATCTAGGCTCAGTGCTAATTTGCAGCTTATTGAGGATCCTTCCCTAATGAGTATCAAAATGATTTTAGGGAAGAGTTACTGATCTGTCACCAATCTGCACTTAGCATCATTGTCAATGTGTGTATCTGTCCCGACAGGTCCCTTAGTCACACAGCTCTGTTGTCCCCTTGACACAGGTCAAATTAGTCCTGTGCAGGCTTATTTCATAAATGATAGTCCCAAAGTGCAGACAGTGTGTTTTTGTCCTGGGAAGCCATGATATGTGATTCAGTAGCTTGGTCACATGGCAATAAATGACAATGCATGCCTTTGTTTGTTGGATGCCATCTCTGAAGGATGGACGCATATGTCCAAAAGCATGTACATGGCACAGAGCCCCACCCATGAGGTAGCATGAGTATGAATTTGTAAGTCTACATGTCCACACACAGACAGCGTAGACACTTTCTGTACACACCATGCCAGACCCCTCATTGTTACCCATGTGTAAAGTTTGAATTTATACTCTGGCAGTAGCCTGTATAAACTGTAAGCAGAGAATCATTCTCACAGAGGGTGAGTGCTTTAATGCATTTATGCCTAAGGTGTCTACCTTCCAGAAACCACAGAGGGTGATGTGTCCCATAGTTCCTTAGATGGGATTTGTGTACATAATTTCTTGTCTGGGCTTTTGCATCCATGCAGTTCAACGCCCATCAGAAAAAAAGGGATATGTAGAGCCATCACCAAGAAGATGCAGACCCTGGGGGTCCACAGCTGGCGGAGCGCCCACTGTTGCAACAGGTTGGAGGACCTGAGACGCTGGGACTGGAAGATTGTGGAGGCCCAGCTGGGGCTGTCCTCCCAATGTGGGCGGGGTGCCCGTCGGACAATGACTCCCCCCTAATGGCCCACATTCTGGTAGTGGCCTACCCGGAGCTTGATGGGCATTTGAGGGCAGCACAGCCGCCACAAGGGAATGAGTACACAGCAAATTCCTGCCTGTCTCATTGCCAGGTGATTGAGTGAGGTACCTACTGCTTCCACAGACAATTAGGGGTGAACTATGTGTCACACAGTAGATGGAAGAATGTTTGTGTTGACACGTCATGTGCATCAAACTGGTGTCCCTTGCCTTTTGAACCTGGGACCTAGTACAAAACGTGGGGGAATCCTCAAACAAGTTGCTCTGCAGGACCACAAATGGCTGTGTACAGTGAGCATTCATGTACTGTTTGCTGTTGTAGTGGTTGTCATTTCTAACCCCTAAATGTTACAGGCCAAAGTTAAGAAGGTCCTTTGCCATGTGTCTGGGTCTATGTGTGTACACATCTGCCACCCAGAAGCTAGTTATCTTCATTATATGATGGGTGCTGGTGCCTCACTGCAGTCTGTGATGTGTAGGTGTCCACCATACGTGCGACATGCTTTACATGGCTAATTGTCTGCAGATGTAGCAATCTAATTTTACCTTTGTAAGTGGCGAATGTCCATTGACATGAATTATGTTCCATGACTGTTGCCAACATTCCTTGTGCCTACATGTCAGCATGTGTCCTTTTCTCTTTAGGAAACATTCTTAATCTGCAATTTCATGCACGTTCTACCCAAATTGATGGGATGATATCTGTTTTCCCTAACATATTTGTACATGGAAAAGGGTTTGTGGAATAGTGCAGTTACAATGGTGGTACATTTTCATGTAGTGCCACAGACAGGAGTGTGTCACCATTGTTTATTGTCTGACGGATACCTTCATTCATCATATTATGTCATCATCATCATCATTTAACTTTATTTCGGTGAGTAAAAACAAACCATTAAAGTACAATACACAACAAAAAGAGAGAGGACTTCTAAAAACAGGGAGGTATTAAAAAAATAAGGTAAAAGCACAGTTAAAAGGGACAAGACAAGTTTTTTAAAAAACAAACAAGAAATAAGCAGTCAGATAAACATCACTTAATATAATGCAAAGCAATACTCAATAATGAGAATAATTCCATGAATCAGCACTGGTTAAAAATATAATACACCAATATCTGTATACTGTGGAGCAATCACACATCCAATTTGATAAATATAAATAGATAAGTCTAAAAATTAATTCCCCACCCTAGCTCCTTAAAATTGCTGATCTCAGATGTCATAATAATACAAAAAAATTCCCCTTATTCCCGCATTAAAAAAAACTGTCTGGGTGGATGATTTTCGTTTTAAAATTCTCACGACATAAAGTAAGGGATCAGTTCCATAGGTCTATAGATAATCCATAAGGAACCAAACCAAGGTCTATGTCCTGTACAAAAAAAAGCTACAATCATACATCCAAGTTAAATAAATATACATAGGTAAAACTGAACAATAACTACACAATTTTGTCCCTTAAACTTGCTAATCTCAACCGCCAGATAGACTTGAGAAAACTTGCCACTGGTAGAGCTATCTGGACGGACGGGTCCCATTTTAAAATTCTCTCAGCATGGAGACAGGATCTAACTCCTAATTGTTTGAAAAGCAGGATGAGCCAAAGTGCTCTTTGTTTGTGATATGCTTGACAGTGGAAGAAAACGTGTGAAACAGTTTCTTCACTTTTACAACCCATTGGGCAACCTTTAGATCTATGAGTTGAACTGGACCATTTGTACGTAAGGCAGCACAGAGGGAGAGACCCAATCCTAAACCTGATAAAGAGGGCACGAGCAAATGGAGATAGCTTTGCATCCAAAAAGGGCTCAAATTCGTAATGACATTTAACAAGTAAAAAATTGTCGGACATGGACAATGGAATAGAACCAGCAAATTGTCCAACCTGAACATTATGCCAATAAGCATCCTTTAACAGCTGTGCAGCATTTTTAGGAATAGAAATAGGATCATGCCAATAGGAACCTAACCCCAGACGGGAAAAGGATTGTTCAACGAAAACACACCATTTAGATTTAATACTAAAATCACGGCCCACCACATTTAGGAGGCCACACCGAAAAGGGGTTAGGGCATCAGTTGTCCACAGCCGAATCCAAAACAGCAGGGGCCTTAGGGCAGCAATCTGTGAGATTGAAAAAAGATTTAGGTCCAGGTGAATGGGCAAGGATGGGGTACTCAATGGAACCTTTAGCATCATTTTTAAAAACTGATTTTCCGCCCTAGCCAGATTCACCAGATTACAATGGCCCCAAAGTTCGGCTCGCTTGAGCTTTGTATATTTCCAGTGCAAATTTCGGGGAACTAGAGGCAAATCTGACAATTCCACCCGCCCTCTGCATCAGGCATAATAAAGATTTATGGCGCTGGGCATGCCAAAGATGTGAATCTTCCACTTTACATATTACATATTATGTCATTTGGCATGTAGAACTGCAGTAGCAATGAGGCACATGACAGTTAGGCCCAGATTGTGGAACCACTCTGTGTTTATCCGCCCTTAATGTGGATTCATGCATAAAAGTGACCCAATGGCCCTATCCCAATCGTGTAGGTATAGTTGTCATGTTGTTCTTGGACTATTTGTGTCTCTTTGTTTTGTGCATGCCATTGTGCTTCCATTGTGCTGTTATGTGTGTGATGTGTGTATCCATTGCAGGGTTGTTTATTTGTGGTGTTGTTTGTGTTCCATGCCACATCGATACATATGTGTGTTGTATGTGAGGACAGTCCCTGGCCAGTGGTGAATGTGGCTCCATGGTGGCAGCAGACATGTAAGGCTGCCTGCAGGTGAGTGTCTCCCTTTATACTGTCTGTTTTCGCCTTGTGATATGTGGTGGTTGCACCACAACTGTCAAATTGGTGGTGGGCAACCTCGTAATGAGTCCAACAGAAATACAGGCACTGCCGACCTGGTGGTGCTTCCTCAAGACCATGGCGGTCTATGCTGCCTGGCGGTGCAGGCGGTGCCGGCGGAACGCCGGCGGTCTTCTTTTGGTACGACCATAATACGTCAGTCACATCCGCCAGACCAATGACGGTCGGACCGCCACCGTGGCAGTCTCAAGACCGCCAAACTTGTAATGAGGCTCTAAGTGTGGAGTAACACCCCTTGTTGGACTATTTTGAAGATGCTTGGGTCGGCAGACCGCGTTGTACTGGTCACAGATGAAAACACAAGTATTATATACTGCTTCGGAAAGTATATGGCAGTACCAAGGCACAAAAAGCCCAAACAAACATAACGGTTGAAGAATGGCACAGTGCCTTCCAAGGCACACTAAGCTAAAGCCACCGTACACTTTTCCAGTTCCTAGAAATATTAGAAAAAGAACAAAGGTACCAAAAGCTTAGACAAGAACAATCTATAACCCAACTAAAACAAGTATCAAAACAAACCAAAGAAATGCATGAAATACTACAATGCAAATTACAAACATTTCCTAACAATCAAGGTCTACCATACCTGGAATCCATAGCAAGAACCCTACTCCAACAAATCCAAATATTCCAACTAAAACAAACATACATGTATAAATAATAAAAACATATCAAACTAATTTATTTCTATATATATTTTTATAATTTTTATTAATCAGTAAAAAATATACATTTTACATTTATGAAGAGCAAAAAAATCAAATCAGACTTCAAGGCACAAATAACTAAAATAAATATTAATAAATAAATGAACATAGAGTGAGCTCAACAAATAACATTGCTTAAAAACACAACACCTAAAACCAATTAACCAATAAAACAAATTAGCAAGAAATAAATGAAATACAACCATTATAAGAAACTTTAAAAGAAATAAACATTCCCCACATGTTAAAAAATACACTTTACAGTTTAGTTGCTGATGCCTTTGATCTCAAAGTTATACACCTAAAAATACATCCACAAAAAAAAAAAAAACGAATCGCCCCAATAAATGTAAAAATTCAACGCATTAAAAAACATTGAAAAATTGAAGTTCTAGTAAACCATCCACAACCCGAAAAAAAGTATAAAACCTGCACAACAAAAACCCGAAAATTTAGAAAATTCCAAATCGTATTGATTATCAAATAACCAAGTCCTTGAATCCAACAAACACCTATAAATAACACAAAAAACAAACTCACACAAAAACATAACCCCTTAAAAGTAACAAATCAAATAATATTAATTGTTAAATAACACACATATACTTTTGGAAAACAATAAATCAATCAAAACACATATAATGCATTGAAGCCTACTAAAGAACACAGCCAAAACTAAAACTACAACCTAACACTAAAACTAAAAAAAAACACTAACTTATATTAATTATACTAACCCTAAACACACCCTTCCACTCCAACATCCCAAAAAAGTAACTTAACATTACTCTTACCTGATCTGTAGAGCAGCAACAGGGAATCGCAAGAAGCTGGAATGACCCATAATGAAGTTAATAGACTAAGAAATAAAGATCACAATTAAAAAATTGTGACTAAAAGTACATTAAAAAATACTTCATGCTAGAAAAAAGTTATAAAAATGTTTGAAAATGTTATATCAATTGTGAAAAATGTAGCAAAGTAAAAAAAAAACAATATTAAATGTACTGACATTATTATATTTATTAATTTGCAATGCCTAGTAATGTGTAAAAAATGAGTATGTTTGTAAAAAGGCCCTAAAAATGTTTATGTGAAAAATAAATGACTTTTGCTGTAAAAATAAAAGTGAGATAAAAACAATGCAGCACAATTATTTTTGATATTACAACAACACTGCCCCCTTATCTACTCTTGGAAAGGTTTCGTACCACAAGGAGAGGTCATTTACTATGTTCACTCCAACCTAAGGCATGTTGGGGAAAGAACTGGGTAGTGAAGGGGGTGGATTTACCATCCCCATTCCAATCTAAGCTACATTGATGGAGGCGTTGATTATTGAAGGGGTTAGATTTAATATTCCCACTTCATTCCAAGGTACATTGGGTAAAGTGTTGGCTGGATTTTGGATATTGAGGCTTAGCTGTACTATTTCCACTCCAATCTAAGGGTCTGATTACGAGTGTGGCGGTTTGAGGACCATCACACTCGCAGTGACGGTCAGACTGCCGCATTACAAGCGGTCCGACTGCCTCATTACAACTCTGGAAAGGTGAACCCACCAGGGTACCACATCCCCACCAGGAACTTGGTTCCAGACGGGGTGACAGCAGTCTGTGTTGTTCCTAGCCATGGCAGCGCTGAACTCAGTGCCCCTGGCTGATTACAATTCAGCTTTCCGTCAGCCTTTTCATGGTGGGGAACCTGCAGTAGAAAGGCTTGAAGGAAGCCAGTGCCGGGGACCACAGGCAGGCCTCTGCACTGGTCATTCCAGCTCGCACTGTTCCTACTCGCCAGCCCGGTGGGAATGCATAATACAATGTTCCCACCAGTCAGCCCCGTGGGAACATTGTAATACACTTGGTGGGAATGCCAACGGTATGACAGTGGCGTCCTCCCCTCGAGTTTGGAGGTCGGCTCGTCCGACCCCCAAACTCATAATCAGGCCCTAAGCTACTTTGGAGAATATTCTGGACATTGAATGGGTTGGATTTACTATTACCACTCCAATCTAAGGTACACTGGGATAGCATTGGGCATTGAAGGTGTTAGATTTATTATTCCCACTCCAGAATAAGGGCCTAATTACGAGTCTGGAAATCACTAGGCTGCCAGACTTGCAGTGGCGGTCTGGATCGGTGCTGTTGTGGCAGCCCAGCTGCAACATTGTGACCCTGGTGGTCCAAGCACCAGGGTACTGCTGTCCCGGTGATCCCAACAGGCTGACGGTGGGTAATGGTTGCAATTACCTAGGGTGGTGCTGCATGCAGAGCCACCCTGCTGATTACACCCTGGTTCTCCACCAGCCTTTTCATGGTGGTTTCATCGCCATGAAAAGGGTAGCGGAGAACAGGTGCAGGGGACCACAGGGGAGCCCCTGCACTGCTGATTTCCGTGGCATGGGCAGTGCAGGGGTCCCCCTGCCCTGCACCCTCATAATGCTCACTGTCTACTGTGCAGACAGTGCGCATCAAGAGGGTGCTGGTGCCCCCTGTGGGAGGCGGCATTGCTGCAGGCTCGATTAGGAGCCAGTGACAATGCTGCCGCCACTTTCCCATGGGCTGACGGGCAGAAACCTTGGTTTCTGCCCGTCAGCCCAGCGGAAAGGTCATAATGGGGCCAGAGGGGAGGTCGCCTGTCGGGAGTTTGGTGGACCGGTGTTCCCATCTGCCAAACTCATAATCAGGGCCTAAGTACCATTGGGATAAGTGTTGGACATTGAAGAGACTATGGGGCATATTTATACTCTGTTTGCGCCGGAATTGCGTCGTTTTTTTTTACGCAATTCCGACGCAAAACTAACTCCATATTTATACTTTGGCGTTAGACGCGTCTAGCGCCAAAGTCCATGGAGTTTGAGTCATTTTTTAGCGTGGACACCTACTTTGCGTTAATGATATGCAAGGTAGGCGTTCCCGTCTAAAAAAGTGACTCCGAGGCATGTGCGCCGTATTTACACTCCTGGGCAAAAATGTCACCCGGGAGTGGGCGGGTCAAAAAAAATAACGTCCAGCCGCTTTTGCGTCGTTTTTTAGCGCCTGGTCAGGGCAGGCGTTAAGGAACCTGTGGGCTCGGAAGGAGCCCAGAGGTGCCCTCCCATGCCCCCCAGTGACCTACCCTGTCACCCTTGCCCACCCCAGGAGGACGCCTAAGGATGGAGGGACCCATCCCAGGGAACATAAGGTAAGTTCAGGTAAGTATTAATTTTTATTTTTTTTGTGGCATAGGGGGGCCTGATTTGTGCCCCCCTACATGCCCCTATGCCCAATGACCATGCCCAGGGGACAGAAGTCCCCTGGGCATGGCCATTGGGCAAGGGGGCATGACTCCTGTCTTTGCTAAGACAGGAGTCATTTCAATGGGGGTTGGGAGTCGAAAAAAATGGCGCAAATCGGGTTGAGGCGATAATTTTGGCTCAGCCTGACTTGCCCCATTTTTGGGCGCCCAAGCTCCATATTCCCCTACGCCGGCGCTGCCTGGTGTACGTCATTTTTTTGGACGCACACCAGGCAGCGCCGCCGGCTAACGCCGGCTAACGTCATTGAATAAATACGGCGCCCGCATGGCGCTTCAGAATGGCGTTAGCCGGCGTTAGATATTTTGACGCACAACTGCGTTGGCGCAGTTGTGCGTCGAAAAGTATAAATATGGCCCTATATTAACTAGTACCACTCCAATATAAGCTACATAGAGAAAGGTGCTGAACATTAAAGGGCTAGATGTACTGCTCCCACTCCAATTTACGCTACACAGGGAAAAGTGTTGGTCTTGGGTATAATTACTGTTCCCACTCAAAGAAAACCATATGTTTATAAAAAAAATTACATTTAAGTAAGAATACGCTAAAAATAAATATGGAAAAAAATTCAAACTGTAAAATAAATATTTATGGTAGTACAATAAAATATAAATACATTCAAAAAGGTAATTCACTAATTATACAATTTAATTAAAAATAACCAATATCATGTTACATTTTAAAATAATTTCAAAATATTAGTACTATTTAGCTTTAAAATATTAAACTTTTAAAAATTACTCAAAAACTAGCTCTCCTAAAATAACAATTAAACTGCAGATTTCCCTAAAATAGCATTACAAAAACAGATAAAAATATTTTTAAACATGTAAAGTTATCTACATTTAAAATTGAATAGAATTTTATAAACAAAAATAAATATGCAATATCAAATACCTCTAAAATAATCCTAACAAATCTATCAAAATTAACATAATTAAATATTTAAAAAAATATTTTCAAAATATCGTAAACATATGCATATAAAGAAAATACAACTATGTTGCCATATATATTTTTTCCATACATTATAAAAGACTCCCCACACTTTTCTCCTGTAAACCCTACATCCTGCCACTAAATTTAAATTAAAATTACATAAACTAAAAAATAAAAAAAAATCACAATAATATCAAAAATATAAAAAATAATTTAAAATGGAAACAATTCTTTACATTTTGGCTTAGAAAAATGATATTTATTTTTTAAAAAAAAACTACCCATCACATGCCGCTCCCAAAACAACACCCAGTCCTAAAATATGTAAGCACTTTCATAAAAAAATGAATAAAGAATATATAACATGTATAATACTGCAGTAATGTATAAAAGAATAATATCATATAGAGCTAGATTATATACAACAATATTTTTATCACTAAAAACAATTGTACTGAATATTACACACTTTAATTGAACATTCACAAGTCAGTGACTCTGGATGCTATCTTAAGTAGGCGCTACATTCACCTTGCTCCCTCTCTGTTCTCTCCCAGGCGATCTTCCCAGAAGCTAGGTTCCCCCATATGTAAGTGCAATTATGAGCGGCACAAATCAGTCTCTGATTCACTTTTGATTAACCACAGTTCAAAAATGCACCCAGTCTTTACCTTACCCCATTACTGGAACAGGTGAGTACTCACAGGTCCTTTCTGCTGCAGTTATGCACCTAACTCAACCCTCTCGCTCACTCTAAGGGCTGCAGTGTACCAGTAACTCTTTGTCAGATTTTGCTAGAGATGGAAAGAGGGCACATTCAGCAGAGTGTTCGCTCAGCCTCCTTTTTAGGGTCGAGCCTGCGTTGCATGTGCTCACGCATGCGTATCACTAGCGAGACGCTTTAGGGATTAGAAAAGGGCTTGGAGCCCTGTCAACGTCACATCAGTGTCTTTCATTTGCAGGTTTGCTTGCCTGTTAGAATCCGCTTCTTTTGATTAGTGGAAGGCACGCATACGTCATGCCTTTTCCGGTGGTTAGCCCTCCTTGAGCGCAACTAGCAAGTACAGAAAACATGCGAGGCTCGCTGGGTTTGTGGACTACTTTTTCTCTGTTTTCGTAGCGCGATCTCGCTGGGCAGAAGTCCAGCGCTTCACATACTATCGACCTTGCCGATACTTTTATTAGTGTGAACTGTAGCAGCACGACCACGCTGTTTTTTTTTTTATTATTTTTTTTATGCAAGAAAAATCCGGTTGGGAGTTTACAACTGTGAACAGCTGTAACTCCGACAAATGCGAGACCCTAGTGCATTGCAAATGCTTGTTGGAGATTGCTTTCCAAAGACCTGCAGTAATGAGGTCAATGATTCAGTCCCAGTGGTCTTAAAGGTGAGGCTGTGCCATACTAGGTGGAGCCCGGTGGTCAGATGAGTGTTAGTCCTGAAGAGGTCAGTCCTTACTAGACTGAAAGTAGGTTTAGTCCTGGAGATGCTTGGCGATTGACACTTGTAACCTCCTTCCAGGCCATCTGTATGAAGTTTGTGGCTAAGTCAATGGTTTCCAATCTGTGGTCCGGGGCCCCTTGGGGTTCCGCAAAGCTTCCTCAGAGGGTTTGTGACTGCTTAGAAAATTAAATAAAATTAACAAAGTAATAACTTGTATATAAATAAAGTGACTAAATGTACAATATAAATTGTTTTAAAGTACTGTAAATGTCAAAGGATTTTAAATTAGAGGCTTAAAATAAATTAGTATCCTCAGATTGAATACGTGGGAGGAGTGCAGCTGCATCAAACAGAATATAGTATGGACAATGTGTGGATTCAGTTGAATTTAAAAAAGCTCCAACCTTCCTATTAAAATGTTTATTTATATTTGTTTGCAAATTAAATAAAATGCTTTAGCATTTGTGTATGTGTTTGATGGAATGCTTATCTCTGTATTTTTTGTGTATTTGTTTGTGGTTCAAATCATGTACAATGTTTAGACCGAGGTCCCCGGCGTCCAGTATTGACTCAGTGTGGGGATCCCCTGATTCTAATAATGATTCAGTGGTGATTCCCTGGGTTCCAGTAATGATGAAGTGGGGGTCCACAGAAGTCAAAATATTGAGAATCACTAGACTAATCCTTCAGCAAGCAGCAGTGGCAATCCCCATCATGGGCACTTCAGCCTAAATTTAAGAAGGACTAAGGCCCATATTTATACTTTTTGACGCTAAACTGCGCTAACGCAGTTTAGCGTCAAAAAATTTAGCGCCGTCTAACGCCATTCTGAAGCGCCATGCGGGCGCCGTATTTATGGAATGGCATTAGCCGGCGCAAGCAGACCGGCGCTGCCTGGTGTGCGTGGAAAAAAAACACGTAGACCAGGCAGCGCCGGCGTTGGGCAAAAATGACGTTAGGGCGTCTTAAAATGGGGCAAGTCAGGTTGAGGCAAAAAAATCGCCTCAACCCGATTTGCGCCATTTTTTTACGACGCCCAGACGCCATTTCATGACTCCTGTCTTAGTAAAGACAGGAGTCATGCCCCCTTGCCCAATGGCCATGCCCAGGGGACTTGTGTCCCCTGGGCATGGTCATTGGGCATAGTGGCATGTAGGGGGGCACAAATAAGGCCCCCCTATGCCACCCAAAAAAAAATAAAAAATATAAAAAATTATACTTACCTGAACTTACCTGAATGTCCCTGGGGTGGGTCCCTCCATCCTTGGGTGTCCTCCTGGGGTGGGCAGGGGCGGCAGGGGGGGGTCCCTGGGGGCAGGGGAGGGCACCTGTGGGCTTATTTTGAGCCCAC
The DNA here is from genome assembly GCF_031143425.1 of Pleurodeles waltl. Taxonomy (NCBI): domain Eukaryota; kingdom Metazoa; phylum Chordata; class Amphibia; order Caudata; family Salamandridae; genus Pleurodeles; species Pleurodeles waltl. Next base: position 15,397,221 of record NC_090443.1, on the reverse strand, counting down.
AGGCCCCTTAACGCCTACCCTGACCCAGGCGTTAAATAGTGGCGCAAATGCGGGGTTTTTTGACCCGCCAACTCCCGGGCGTGATTTTTGCCCGGGAGTATAAATACGACGCATTTGCGTCGCCGTCATTTTTTTAGACGGGAACGCCTTCCTTGCATCTCATTAACGCAAGGAAGGCGTTCACGCAAAAAAATGACGCTATTTGCCAATACTTTGGCGCTAGACGCGTCTAACGCCAAAGTATAAATATGGCGTTAGTTTTGCGCCGAATTTGCGTCGAAAAAAACGACGCAAATTCGGCGCAAACGGAGTATAAATATGGGCCTAAGTGTCACATTAGCGTAATTTTTTTATGCTAATGTGGCGTTAGGTTGGCAAAAACACTGTGTCAAATTTACAAAGTGAAGCAATGCACGCATTGTGCCACTTTCTAAACCCTTGCGCAACATTATGCCTGTGCCAGGCATAATTTATGCAAGGGGGCGTTCCTCCATTAGGAGGCCCAGAAAAATGGTGCAGTGGAATCTAAGAGATTCCACTTCACCATTTTTCTTGTCATTTGTTATGCCTTCTCAGTGCAGGCGTTAAATTGAGGCACGTAATTGTTTATTATAAGCCTCTATGTACTTTGCGCTACTGATCCTTACGTGCGCCATCGTGCACTGTATCATTAATACGGCGCACACATGGTGGTGTTAGAGGAAGAGCAATGGGGTGCAATTCTTAAATAGGGACCTTCATTGGCAGATGCAGCTCTGACTAGGCCTTCAGCAGACAGCATCTGCAGCACACATACAGGTAAACTGTATTTGGCATATGCAATCCCAATTGGGCCTTCTGTGGTTACGCAATTGCAACTCTGACCTGGCCTTCTAGAAACATACAGTTGCAGTTTCGTGGGTCTCAATTGGCACAGGAGTGAGAGTCTGAGGGACCCACAGGCAAATGGTTTCCTTCAAATTTCTTTTGTGCAGACTGCTTCTTCCTGGGTTCCCCACAGCAAATGGGTACATCCTGGACTTCACTCTTCCTGGAGAGTCTCACCTTCAGGGCCAGACAGGCTCCTTCCCTCACGCAGCAGGCAGACACCTATGTGCTTCAGGGAAGGTACATAGCTCCTCCAACAGAAAACCTAGACTTCAGGTGAATTCTCCTCACATCCTGGAGACTGGCTGTCAGACAGACACCGACCCTGGTTTTGCAGCAATCTCTGCAGAGCACTCCCTTCCTTGGTCATAAAGGACTTTGAACTGGAAAATGGAGTGGTTTGGGACCCATGTTTATGCACAACTTGGACAACAGGGGATGTGAAACACTGTGAATACTATAGAACCAGATTGGGAGGTTCTTCTTTGAAGTGTCTTTTCCAGGCTATTTTCCAAACTAAGGGCCTCATTACGATCTGAGCGATTGAACTACCACAACTCCAATATGGCGGTGGTTAAGCAGCCATCAAGCTGACGAAACAGTGCAGTCGCATTGGTCTCGGCTCGCTTAGGAAGCTGAGGACGTTGCACACAGGCACCCTTAAATGTGCACTGTCTGAATAGCAGACCGTGCGCATTTTGAGGGTACTGACAGGGTGGCCCCTGCACTGCCCCAGCACTGCCTTTCCACCAACTTTTTTCATGGCAGGGACTGCAACCCATCAGGATCCCTATCTCAGCAGAGACAGTGGTCTCTTGGTGGTCCGACAGCCAGGATCATAATCTGGTGGTCGGATGCCAGGAGTGCAGCAGTCGAACCTCCACCACAAGTTTAGCGGTCTCGAGACTGCTAAACTCGTAATTAGACTCACAGACTTTTTCTAGAGTGAGACCTCTAACTGTAGGTACTAAACATGGATTTAACTGGCCTCCATTATCTGCTGCAGACACAATTAACACATACTTCAAATGTGATCCCAAGTCTCTGAGCATGCACAACGAATAGGCACTTTACACATGTGAGCTAGTGCCCTAATCCCGGGTGTCCAGATAAAAAGGTCTGCTCACACGATTAATTCTCTTACCCAAGGTATGCTGACACCACTGCTGAGTGTGCTTTAATCATGGCAGGCTAAGTAGTCCACTGTCATGCTTTATGTGCCCATTCAGGTAACAGGACAGGCCCAGGACACCTCGTAGTCAGGGACAGGCCCACATGCTTACGAAATTGTAATGCCAGGGCCAAAATAAAAAGTTAGGGTACCTGATATCCACATTGTTAGGCACTCGGTGCAGGGGATCACACCCGTCCACCATACAGGGAGCATTTTTGATGCAACACATCTCATAATTACCAGTGTAACTTCTGACTCGAGCTATCAGCAATTAAAAGGTGACCAGTCAACCTTTGCGAAGGGACTGCCACTATGCAGCACAATGTGTGTTAATTTTTTATTACCTTTTGATCTGTTGAAGGTAGAGACAACATTGATTTTGATGAAATCTGCAAACTATGAAACATCAGTATATGAAAAGTACTGTGCACTTGTAGTTCTACAGAAAACGCAAAGATCACAAAATTGCATAATTCCAGTGACCCATTTTACAGGATCCTGCCCAGTGCCAGACATCTGACCCTGGCCTCCTTCAATCAATACATTTCAATGAACTGATCGAGGCAAGTTGCCCAGCAGGCTCATTGGCAGACCCCTGTCTCACTTATACCTTCAAGAACATTCTACTGTCGGTGATCACATCCATGCTTCCCCATCAAATAATTCTCTAACATCAGACACCTATCTCTTCCACTTCTGCGTCTCATCAAGAAGAAAAACCTTGATCTAGCAGTCTATGTATTTGAAGTTGCCATGACAGAAAAACTGACTGATAGGGCTGCATTTACTCACATCGCTGGTTTCATGAAGAACATGCCCTACGTTTACACCATGAGACAGTCTTTCTCACCAAACAGGCACCAAATCCAATCTGATCTCTTTCTGGGACAACTTGAGTACTATGGTCAACAGAAGCAGGGATGCTTCATTGCTGCTACTGGACCAATCTGCTGATTTTGACACCATCTATCACCATACTCTCGGACTGAGGCTAAAGGAACTTTGGGGCATATTTATACTTTTTGGTGCAAAACTACACTAATGCTGTTTTGCATCAAAACATTTTGCACGGCCTGCACCATTCTTGAGTGCCAGCTGGGCACCATATTTATGGAGTGGTGCAAGCCAGCGCCTAGGGTAGGCTAGCGTTTAAAAAAATGACGTTAGCAGGGTGGGGGTGGCGGTATAGGAGAAGGGGGTTTTGCACCAAAAAAATGCCTCTAACCAGCCTAGTGTCATTTTCAGATGCAAAACCATCCATACCACATGACTCCTGTCTTAGTAAAAACAGGAGTCATGCCCACTACCCCAATGGCCAGCACAGGGGACCAGGGTCCCCTGGAAAGACCTCTGCACCCAGTGCCATGTAGGGGGGCCCATTTCAAGCCCCCCAATAGCACTTTAAAAAAAGAATACTAACCTGTACTTACCTATAATTACCTGGGATCGGGTACTCAATCCTCCGCTGTCCCTCTGGTGTGGGTTTGGGTGTCCCTGGGGCCAGAAGAAGGCACCTGTGGGCTTATTGCATGGTTTTCCACCATGGAAATAGGCCCACTGGTCCCCTAACGCCTCCCCTGACCCAGGTGTTAAATAATGGTGCAAAGTTAGCTTTGCACCATTATTTGATCCCTCCTCCCTGTGTGTGATTTTAGCACGGGTATAAATATGGTGCTAAGGCCATAGAGTCATTCTTTGGCTGGGAATGCCTACCTTGCATCTCATTGACATAAGGTAGGTTTCCACTTCCAAAAAATGACTTTAACTCCTTAACTTCGGCACTAGACGGGTCTAGCACCAAAGTATAAACATGGAGTTAGTTTTGCACCGAATTTGCATAAATAAAATGACGCAAATTCGGCACAAAACAAGTAGAAATTTGCCACTTTGTATCCCTATTACATTTCATCTAATCCTTATGATTCTGGTATACGTCAAGGGTCAGTCATCTTAAAATTCATCCTAAGTGCGTACCTCAGCCCATTACTAGACTTCATGAAGTCCGTCAACCTAACCTGCAACAACTAAGCTTGCGACTCGCAAATTAGACTAAAGTTGGAAATCCCAACTGACCCAGACACTTCATGACTAAGATCACTACCACCAAGCCCTCAATCAGTGGATGCTGAAGAACCAAATGAAGCTTACAGTTTCCAAAACAGAGATCCTACCCTGCAGGAAGTGAAATGACTATTAGCCTACAAACATTTGCATAGATGTGACATCATAACAGTGACCTAATCACGTCTGATCTATACTATGCAAACAGACCTTGACCTGTTCTCTCTCTCTTCCTACTCTATACACTGTAAAAAATCCAAAGCGCTTCAGCGATTTCTCCTATGTGACCACATCTCAAAAGCCCTACAGGCACGTCAAGGCTCTTGATGGTCAAATATTTCATTTGTCTTAGCACCGTGCTTTGACCAGAGAGTCAACTGTAGCAAAGGCCCAACCTTCATTTAAATAAAACTTCAAAGATACTTACAGAACCTTTTGATCTAGACTGGTACCCCAGACACCGACCCTCCTTACAAAAACTCATGCATTAGGGAAACTTCCTGTGTGCAAGCAGCAAAATAATAGAGCCTTTTCCCTTCAAAGACAAGATTTGCCATAGCCACCAGGAGTTTAGGAAGGCTGCAGTACCTGGCTCTTACCCAAATAATGTTCTAGCATTGCACTCACCAAGAGACAGAACTGTTGACCATCAAAAGCAAGGTCCGGTAGCACAAGAATCAGAACCAGACCTATTTTACCAACTAATGCTTAACCTCCTTCGCTCTGCAGACAAGAATGGCTCCACGGTCTCAGGGACATAATAAGAGCTATTTCTGCCAATCATACACGACATGAAAACACTTTTCACGTAGGACACACTTGTATCATCATAGCCTTCCATTTTGACCCACAGGTCCTTAAAATCCTTAGCATTCTAACTCTCTTTCCTTTTTACTCCACAGTACATTCAGATGCAGCAGCATATAACACTAGAAAAGCACCGCTCTTGTGCTCATGCACAAGACAACCACTTCCAACAGGCCACATTCCAAAGAAACTCTTTTAGCCAAGTGCTGTTATCCTGCAGCATGCTTCCCATCCACGGAAGTGCTTACGGGTGGATAAAGCTTTATACAAATGCAAGTACAATACAATACATATATGTTGAGAATCTTCTTAGGTGAAATAACGGACTCCAGCAGTGTGGTCTCAACTGGTAAATTCAATTTATTCTAATACATAAAAAAAAAACCCGGCCGCAGCACACAGACCGGTTACTTCCTCGCCTCCGGTCTGCTCTCCAACCGTCTCCTCGCACTCCCCAACATTCCTCCCTCACATTCCTTTGCTAACTAGCGCGAGCCCGACAACAACATAAACAATACAACACATCTTTCCCCTTACACTAAAAATATATATATATTTTTTTCCATGTATATCAAGTATAAACAGCATCATTACTTATTCCAACAATACCCCACAATGTCTAATGACTACAAAATCCTATCTTAACTATTTAATTTTACAATGAATTTGGACTTAGTTGCATACATATTCTCTTAACTTTCGCGGTCTTGTGATTTCCCTGCCACACCTACTAAACCTACTCTCTAAGCTTGTCATACCTTCTTCTTGAACATTCCTTTTTCTTTTTTCTGTTACCTCATCACTTTGCATAGGAACTCCGTTGCCTCCAACCACCTGCGTCTCATTGGCATGTCGAACTGGAACTCCAAATTCACATTGTGAGGACATGTCATTACTAACCTCATCATCCACAAACCATTTAGTTCCAATCATACTCTTCTTCCCCTCTCCTTTATATGGGGAAACCCTGCTTAAATGCCACACTTTTCCATCTTCAAGTAGCACTGCATTACACAAAATTTTCAAAACTTTCAAAGGAGGATAGTATTTACCCGCTCCATATTTTTTGAAACCTGGAACTTTCACCCTAACCAAATCACCTATTTGTATATTCACCATTTTGCACTTGTGTTTTATATCATAGTTTCCTTTTGAACGCGTCTGCGCCATTTTAATGTTGTTCCTAACACCTTCCACAGTCCAACCACTCTTCCTACCATCCTTCATCCAACCAATGTTATCCTTCCATAACGGAATTCTTCCCCTCATAATCTCGAAAGGACAGTGCCCCGTAGAATTACAAGGTGTGGTCCTGTATGACCAAACAGTTCTCCAAACTTCTTTTTCCCAACTTAGTTTTGCATTTACTGCCAGCTGTATGCTGTTCTTCAACACTCTGTTAAAGCGCTCAACAGCACCGTTACCAGCCGGGTGATAATTGGACGTAGTAATGTGTTTAATGCCACACCTCGATAAAAAATTCTTAAACTTATCAGAAATGAATTGCGGTCCATTGTCTGTAACTACAGCTTTGGGGAAACCTTCTCTTAGGAAAACCATATCCAAAAAATTCACAATGGAACCAGAATCAACCTTGGTCATGATACTGATTTCAGGCCATTTAGAAAAATGATCATACATCACCACTATATATTTGCACTCACCATCTGCATGTATAGGACCAGCAATATCTAAACCAATTTTTTCCCAAGGCATATCAGGACACCTAATAGGAACTAGCGGTGGTCTAAATGTTGATAAAGTCTTCTCTGAATCATTGCATAAAAAACATTCTCTTACCATTCTTTCCACAGCCACATCTATTCCTGGCCACCAATACAATTGTTTAATTTTACTTTTTGTTTTGGATATACCTAGATGGCCATCATGACACAAATCTAAAACCTTATTTCTAAGTACTTCAGGAGGTATTAATTTCCCATTACGCATTAACTTGTTCCCCTCAACAGACAATTCATCCTTCACCTCCCAAAATCGTCTGAAATTCTCATCCAAATTTTTTTTATGAGGCCATCCTTCACACAACATGGTTTGAACATTGTTTAAAACTAGATCTTCCTCCACAGCCTTATCCCATTCATCATCAGTAATACCCTGAACATCTTGTACAATATCGGCTACCCAACAATCTTCCAAACCCGCCACACTATCTTTCGTATTAACAAGGGGCATCCTACTTAGGAAATCAGCAATTTTATTCTTGACCCCCGGCACATAACATACCTCATACTTATAATCTAGTAATCTTATAGATAACCGAGCTATTCGTGGTGAAGCCTTGAACAAACCTTTAGTCGTTAAGACCTTGGTGAGTGGTTTATGGTCACTCCGCAAAATGACATTAGTACCCCAAACAAATACCCTGAAATGTTCCAAGCCCCACACACATGCAAGAGCTTCCCTCTCTATGACCGAATATTTTGCTTCAGCATCAGTTACCGAACGGGAAGCAAATGCAATTACACATTCCTCATTATTCTCATTCATTTGTGAGAGTACAGCTCCCAACCCCTTACTACTAGCGTCCGTAGTAACAATGCTTTGCAAGTTTGGGTCAAATCCTTGTAGAGCAGGTGCCTGAATAATGTCTCTTTTAATTATTTCAAAAGCCCTTTCACACTCCACAGACCACTTGAATACACACCTATTCTTAAACAATTGCCTAATGGGAAATGTTTTTTGCGAAAAATTATGGACAAACTTGGCATAATACTCTGCCAAGCCTAAAAACGCCCTAACTTCATCCTTGTTTGTAGGTGCAGGTGATTTTTTAATGGCCTGTATTAAACTAGCTTTGGGTTGGATGCCATTACCACTAGCTTCATGTCCCAAATATGTGACACTTCGCCTAGCAATTTTGCATTTGCTATATTCTGCAGTAAGTCCATTATCTTCCAACACCTGGAGAACTTTTCTAACTTTGGCATTGTGATTATCTCTCGTATCTCCCATAATTAATATGTCATCTTGAAAAAAAAATACATCACGCACCTTACAAAATAATTTATACATCAGCCTTTGAAACATAGCAGCCGCAGATGCCAACCCAAATGGCACCCTAATAAATTGATAACACCCAAATGGTGTAATAAACGCGGTCAATCTACGGCTTTCAGGATGCAAAGAAATCTGGTGATACGCTGAAGTCAAGTCGATTGTGGTAAACCATTCTTTACCTTTAGTAAGTGCTAACACTTCGCTGATCTTAGGTAATGGAAATTGATCTACCAAAATATTTTTATTGAGGTCCCTAAGATCCACACACAATCTTAACTTGCCATTGGAACGTCTCGCTACAACCAATGGCGAAATCCAATCGGATGATTCCACCTGCTCAATAATACCAGCTTGCAATAATTTGTCTAATTCTCCAGACACTTCGTCTCTAATAATTATGGGAATATTCCTGGCCTTGTGTATTACCGGTACAGCGTTATCCTTAAGTATGATTTTGTGTTGGAATTTTTTTAACATGCCTATAGTCCCCGAAAATACTCGTGGAAACAAATCCCTAATAGTTGCATCACTCATCTCACCACCCTGTATAACGGACACTGGTTCCAAGCTGTTCGGATCTAGGACTATTCCAAGCGCTCCCTGATCCCACCAGCCTAAAACCGAAGGTGCAGTCTTAGAAACATACAATTTGCATTCTGCCTTACGGTCTTTGAAAGAAAATAACAATTTCTTGTACCCTATCAATTGGACTGGCTCTCCAGTAAAACTTCTAGGAGAGATATCAGGACTGTCTAGAACCCCACCAATAACATGTTCAAATTTTTTTAACCAAACCAGTTCATTTACAATAGTATAAGGCGAACCAGAGTCAGCAGTGAAAGTGATAGTGATATCCCCAATAGAAATGTCGCATTTCGTTTTTTTCCGCGGAAAATCTAGTGTTGAAGATTCATGATCCTTTACATTGAGTACCCACATATTCCTGTCGTCACTGTCAGAGGAAGAAGCTGAGTCCGTTGCACTCTCTAAAAGTTTTATCGCCGAATCTTTTTTCCTCCTGCAAACTTTAACAAAATGACCACTGATGCCACAACCAGAACATTTCTGGTTCCTGGCAGGACAGTTTTTATCGTTGGCATAATGACCCATCAAACCACATCTAAAACATGTAACATTCTTTTTACTAAAATCCTTCTTGGTTTGCTTTTTATTTTTACTGGTGTAGTCTTTCTTTGAAAACTTGTCAGACCCATACTTAACCTCCCTAATATTGTTTACAAGAATGTCAGATCCAGGACACGTGTCATCATTTTTTTTACTCCCCTGTAGAACCGCTTTTGCACATCTTCCAGTCAGTTCTGCTTTTTTAACAACATCGATGACTTCCTGTAAAGACGACTCTCCTTTAGTCCATAAACAATCCTGTATATGCCGATTTGCTGCATGCATAACAATCTGATCCCTTATAAGTTCATCGTGCAAGACACCAAACCTACATGTTAAAGCCAAATTCTTTAAAGCTGAAACATATTCCTCAATGGTTTCTTCCTTCTCCTGTTTCCTATGGTAAAATTTGTAACGATCAATACCTACGCAAACAGTAGGAGCATAGTATCGATCTAAATCTTCTAAAGCATGACAAAAAACATCACCATGCTCTCTATGTTTCTTTTCAATTCTATTGTAGGTTTTCAAACCAAGCGGTCCCAGACAATGTAATAGAATTTTCTTCTTTTTATCAGCAGAAAAATCATTTTCTTCATCACACGTAGAAATGTAATTTAAAAAATATTCCCGCCATTCTTGCCACTTTGTGGAATTATCACTAGATCCAGGTATGAAAGGTTGAGGTGGTGGTAAATTCAAATTACTTGAAGCCATAAGTAATTATGTTATGTCACTTAAACAAGTATAAATCCAAAAAAAACGAAGTTTGACAGAATAGCTGTCAGAGATTCTACACTGACATTGTAGCACAGTCTTACTTTATATACAAAATGCGCTCTACCACCAAAATCCACAGTGTTACGCAGCGTGCGGAGAACCTCTCTAGATGACCTGGCTAGCGTCTCCGTCTCCTTGGAGACGCTCGCGTCATGGTGCTCCGCTTCCGTGACATTGACGAGGAAACGCACATTGAGCATGCGCGTCCGTAGATTAAAGGACGCTCGCGCTGCCTTGCTCGCGCCGCTCCTCTCGCCAAGGAACCACCAAACAAAATGAAACACGGAGAAAAAAAAAAAAATCCGATTAATAGTTACTGCAACATACTCCTCGATAGGTCCTAAAACAGCAGTCAAGTTCAGCAAGGCGGAGAGGAAACATCAATACGCGTGGAAGCCGGGGCTGCGCAACTCGTCGCCAAATTTGTTGAGAATCTTCTTAGGTGAAATAACGGACTCCAGGAGCGTGGTCTCAACTGGTAAATTCAATTTATTCTAATACATTAAAAAAAAACCCGGCCGCAGCACACAGACCGGTTACTTCCTCGCCTCCGGTCTGCTCTCCAACCGTCTCCTCGCACTCCCCAACATTCATCCCTCACATTCCTTTGTTCTCCGGCTCGCGCTAACTAGCGCGAGCCCGACAACAACATAAACAATACAACAATATACTTATAAAAAATGAATTTACTGTGTGGTAGTGACCACTACGTATATCGAAGGTGCAGTTTTGTGCAAAAAGCTTGCCACTGCACTAGTAAACTGTGGCAAGAGGCTCTGGCATTCTTTCGACCTGTTGTGCAGAGTTGTCTTTCCATCCAATATGCCAGTGTAATATGGCCCAAAAGAGACGAATCTACATCAGCGCTAACAGAACTCCCCACGGAGCCTCAGTGTTATATTCATTTGTACAGTTGCTTTCTTATAATGTTGGAATCGTGTAATGATAATGTACGTGTCACTATTCATTGTGTGGTCATGGAACCAGGCTGTGTGAGAGTTCCATGCTCATCAGTTGCCTCTGTGATGAGGTTGATGGTTACCTTATTCACCACTTTTGCAGTAAATCAACATTTACCTGTATGTGGTCCGTGGTGTCATTCTTGAAGTGGAACTTAACACTAGCGACGAGTTGGCCCTTGGCTGACTAAGGACACCACCGGATTGTTCCTTAACCCACAACTGAATGCTGGCCACTAAATTTTACTGGAACATTTCACTACACAGCTAGACTATGACGTCTTTCTTGGAGTGGAACTTGTCATTGAGTTGCGTAAGATAGGGCCCTGGCCTAGCTCTACAAGGTTTGGCTTTCCCACCCACGGATGTCTGGACTTAGTTCAGTGCACCAGCGATTTCGTGTGAAAGTCTGGGTTTTTGTAGCCCACACAACACCACTTGACTTACCAGTGTGATGTATGTGATTTCTGGGTTACTAACAGTCCTGTAAATTTAATTCTTTAGAATAGCACACACAAGTACTGAACTATGAAAAGACACTACGAGGCATATTTAAGAGCCTCTATCGCCATTCTAACGCCACATTAGCATACCTTTTTTACGTTAATGTGGCGTTTAGTAGGCCAAAAATGCACCATATTTACAAAACTGCGCAATGCATGCTTTGCAACACTTTGTAACCCTTTGTGATACATCATGCCTGCACCAGGCATAATGTATGCAAAAGGGGCATACCCCCATTAGGGGGGGGCGACAAAATGGAGCAAGGAATTCTGATTTCCTTGTATAATTGTTTTCAGCACGTTTAACACCTGCTCAGAGGAGGCATTAAAAGGGGGCATGCCATTGATTACAATGGCCCCCATGTACTCTGCAGGAGTAGTGCCAAAACCAAACACCCCAAATACCTTAAAAAATTGCTTCCGTGCACTACACTACACTATTGCCTCTAGAGGTTCTTGGGATTCAGCACACTGCATACCTGTTCACAGGGGTATAGCTGTGGGTATCAGACATCGACCAGGAGAATGTTCACTCAGAAGAAAAACACACACCAGGGGGGCCCAGATCCTCTCCTTTCTGTATCGGCTCTCAGCATAGGAACAGATGCTGTGGCAGTATGCAGGAGCTCTTGCGGTTACCTGGGACTAAGATCTATCTCCTTCAATGATCCATTGATGAGGTATATATAGTGTTGACCACTGACTTTTGACAGGCTAACTTAACTTGCTGGCTTTGAGAGCCTTACGACATCCTCAGCTTGCATGCTTGAGTACGATGCAATTGAATCAAATTTATATGGATTACCTCATTCTAGGGATTCCAGTTTGCAGAAATAACCTAAATAAAACCAGCAAATACCAAGTAAAATCCATGCTCTGAGAATGGAAACATAAAACTAATATCTAAAATGAACTAATTAATAACATTAGTATAAACAGCATAAGATTAATATATGTAAAACAGCATAAAATATTGCAATACGTTTTGCACAAATACTTTCTTTCAGAATTTGCATGTTTGAAGCAGTAATATAAAATGCTGTATCCTCTAAAAGACACAATCATATTGGAACATCTATTAGGAAGAGATGTATTTTGATAATTAAGTAAACTAGGCATTATATTGAATATGCCAAATTAGACATATAGGGGGTCATTCTGACCCTGGCGGCCGGTGACCGCCAGGGTCACCGACCACGGGAGCACCGCCAACAGGCTGGCGGTGCTCCCGAGGGCATTCTGACCGCGGCGGTTCAGCCGCGGTCAGAAAGGGTAAACCGGCGGTCTCCCGCCGGTTTACCACTGCCCTACAGAATCCTCCATGGCTGCGGAGCGCGCTCCGCAGCCATGGGGATTCTGACACCCCCTACCGCCATCCTGTTCCTGGCGGGTCTCCCGCCAGGAACAGGATGGCGGTAGGGGGTGCCGCGGGGCCCCTGGGGGCCCCTGCAGTGCCCATGCCCATGGCATGGGCACTGCAGGGGCCCCCGTAAGAGGGCCCCGCAAAGTATTTCAGTGTCTGCTAAGCAGACACTGAAATACGCGACGGGTGCAACTGCACCCGTCGCACCCCTGCAACTACGCCGGCTCAATTCTGAGCCGGCGTCCTCGTTGCAGGGGCATTTCCTCTGGGCCGGCGGGCGCTCTTTTGGAGAGCGCCCGCCGGCCCAGAGGAAATGTCTGAATGGCCGCCGCGGTCTTTTGACCGCGGTGCGGTCATTCAGCGGCGGTACCTTGGCGGACGGCCTCCGCCGTCCGCCAAGGTCAAAATGACCCCCATAATGTGGAGTGGTAAAACTGAAAATGAAAAAAGGCAAAAATAGTTGATTGACCGCTTTTCTTCTCAAGGGAATATATGACACAGTCTTTGTATTTGATTCTGTGCATGTTCTTGGTCCAATCAGGGGGCCAATGCTCCTAGTTGTCAGCCAAAGATGTTTCCAGGATAGTGGGAGCATAGGCAAAATAAGAGTGATCAATGAGATGGAGGGGTAACGCAGGCATGTTACCGGTTGCTTGAAAAGTGGGTGGGCCAGAGAACCGGAAGACATGTTGAGGTTCTAAAGTAGTCAGAGACAGTGAAAGTGCTTCAATCGATGGCTCAAATGACATCAAGCGTGCCCACAGATCCTCAGGAAGGTCTTGAAAGACCAAAGCTGGTCCATCATAGGAAGCATTTCACAGCATGGGCCTGTGCATTGCTTGTCATTGCTTCTGGTGTGACAGCAGTGGTTGCAAGAGGGCAGCCATGTCAAGGAAAACAACCAGAGGCTGTTCCAGATGAATTACAGGATGATTTCAGTGGTGCAGTCCATACACCAAAAGATGGGCTTTACTTATAAAGCATCCATTTTGCAAAAAGACTAAGGCGGTCATTCTGACCCTGGCGGTAAAAACCGCCAGGGCCGTGGTCCGCGGGAGCACCGCCAACAGGCTGGCGGTGCTCCTTTGGGCATTCTGACCGCGGCGGTACAGCCGCGGCCAGAAACGGAAAGTCGGCGGTGTACCGCCGGCTTTCCGCTGCCCAGGGGAATCCTCCATGGCGGCAGCTTGCTGCGCCGCCATGGGGATTCCGACCCCCATACCGCCATCCTGTTCCTGGCGGTTTCGGCCGCCAGGAACAGGATGGCGGTATGGGGTGTCGTGGGGCCCCTGGGGGCCCCTGCAGTGCCCATGCCAATAGCATGGGCACTGCAGGGGCCCCCATAAGAGGGCCCCACTTAGAATTTCAGTGTCTGCCTGCACCCGTCGCACCCCTTCCACTCCGCCGGCTCCATTCGGAGCCGGCTTCCTCGTGGAAGGGTGTTTCCCGCTGGGCTGGCGGGCGGCCTTTTGGCGGTCGCCCGCCAGCCTAGTGGGAAACCCAGAATGACCGCCGCGGTCTTTTGACCGCGGTACGGTCTTCTGGCGGTTCCCGCTTGGCGGGCGGCTCCTGCCGCCCGCCAAGCTTGGAATCACCCCCTAAATCCAGATAGGCAACCTAAAACGTCAGCTGCGGGTGAGAAGGGCCAATATAGTGGAGTAGACATTTCTATGGTTCAAACATCTGTGAATCTAAAGCAGACACTATATTAGCTTTATGATTGGAGGCAGAAAGAGCGAGAGCACATGCAACTCAACTTAAAAATTTCAACGGTAAAGTAGTCATGATGAAAGTGCAAATAGAGATCTTATTCCACCTGTTCCAACAGCTGTATTCAAGGAAAAGTGTGTCCACTCCAAAATAAGAAAATACTTAGGGGCATATTTATACTCCATTTGAGCCGAATTTGCGGCATTTGTTTTTACGCAATTTGGTGCAAAACTAACTCCATATTTATATTAAGACGTTAGACCCGTATTTATCCCCCTGTGCTAAAAGGATGCACAGGTGGGAGGAAGGGCTAAATAATTGTGCAAAGCTTGCTTTCCACCATTATTTAACACCTGGGTCAGACCAGGCATTAGGGGACCTGTGGACCTATTTCCATGATTAAGCACCATGGAATGGGTCTACAGGTGCCCTCCTCAAGCCCCAGGAACACCCCCACCCACACCAGAGGGGCACCGGAGGATGGAGGACCTCATTCCAGGTGAGTAGGGTAAGTAAAGGTAAGTATTTATTTTTTAAATTAAAGTGCCATGGGGGCCCAACTTGAGGCCCCCTGCATGGCACAGGGTGCAATGGCCTTGCCCAGAGGACCCTGGTCCCCTGCTGTGCTGGCCACTGGGGTGGTGGGCATGACTCCTGTCTTTTCCAAGACAGGAGTTATGTGGTATGGATGGTTTTGCGTCAGTAAATGAGGCTAGGCTAGTTAGAAGCTTTTTGTTTTTTGCCACTAACCAGCCGAACCTCATCTTTGGTGCAAACTCCCCTTCTCCCATACCACCACCCCACCTGGCTAATGTCATTTTTTTTACGCTAGCCCACCCTTTGCACCGGCTGGCGCCATTCCATAAAAATGGCGCCCGGCTGACGCTCAGGAATGGCGCAAGCCGATGCAAAACGTTTTGATGCAAAACTGCGTTAGTGCAGTTTTGCATCAAAAATTATAAATTTGCCCCTTAGCATCTCTACAGATGGCACTGCATAGACTCCACTCCAACAGGATGCGGGCATAGAGTTGCAATCATACAAGAAACTTTATTGAAGTAAAACCGCTGCTATATTCACAACATGGACAAAGCAGCTTCCCAAATAACAGGACAAGGAGCAACTGCCACAGTCCAGAACATGAGCCACACCTGGATTTTCATGGCGCATCACCAAGAACATCAAGCGTCAAGGTGCTCCAGGCAGACACTACACCTCCCCATGTACCCAAAGAGAGAACGTTGTTCACAGTGTAATACATTTATATAATAATGAAACAATTGCCATAAAACAAAATATAGTTGACATAACCAAGAAAAACAAGATCATAAAAGTGACTGAAAGGTACTGAACTAATTATGACACAACACTTTTCAATTTACAAGATGCTTTCTCTGACGAGATAGTCATCACGTGGGGAAACTCACTCACCGAACGTTTGTGTTTGGTGCTTTCATTATGATTCTGTTCACAATTAGGTCTATTAGTCTACCCTGCACTTCCTTTGCACATACTCTCGTATCCTTGTGTACTCTCAGTACCTCGCGCCATCTCACCATGCACACCCATCTCATGCTTCTGTGCTCAGAACAGCACAAAAGACACGTCCCACTAGCCCTGTTCCGACACTTTCACAGAAGTTCTCTTTGACTTCTGAAACTTGAGCTGGATCACAAAACTTGGTCATGCCTTTCTTGACTAAAACAAGATTTTTGACTCTCACTCAATAACCAGAATTCAGCCTACAACGAACATAAGCCTTCTTTTAAAATGTGTGTCTACTGGCTTCACCCCCTACAATTAAGCTCCATCCAAAACATCTTTGGCAGTTTCATTCTTTTCCTTTGGTTTGAGGACCTAATATGGACATAATTCTGAAACTCTTTCAACGAATCAATTCACACAGGAATTTACCACACTTGTGGCGGTGCAATGAGCTGACTGAACGACTTTAACAACTTTCAACACATCCATAGTCTTTCTAAGTGCACTTCGTATGCATTCTTCCAACACACTATTGAAGCACGCACTTCACTCTTTACACACAGTGAAAAATCTACAGTACTTGTAACACTACTGTCTACCACCCCGATTCCATTCAGGAAAAATGGAAAACCACTGAAGATTAGCAATTAACTGCGAGCCCAAAGCAGCCCTGGCCAATTTTGTCATACCAGCCCCCCCAGGGTGCATAGTGAGCAAGCCTGACCACTACAATGAGGCTTGGGGTCTTCATCTCTCCAAGAAAATTTGGGAAAAAATTGCAAAAACGGTGCATTCTACAACACATTTTTCTTTACATATTCAATTGTATTAATTTTTAAAGCATAGTAAATGATGACCTTACAGTGCACCAGGACTTGGAGTCCGGCTGGGGCCTAGGCTCAACTCCCCATGGACAGCCAACCCCCTCTGCACTGAGCCTTCTAATCTAACCATTCCTTACCTACACACAACTTGCGGCGGTGAGTAGAAGAGATTGTACACATATATTTTGCAGTGTTATGTTTACTGTTGTTTTCCATAATTTTTAAAGATTATGGCGGTCATCCCTACCCTGGGGATTCCGACCCCCTTCCCGCCAGCCTGGTTCTGGCGGTTTTCACCGCCAGAACCTGGCTGGCGGGAACGGGTGTCGTGGGGCCCCTGGGGGCCCCTGCAGTGCCCATGCCAGTGGCATGGGCACTGCAGGGGCCCCCTAACAGGGCCCCACATTGATTTTCAGTGTCTGCGTGGCAGACACTGAAAATCGCGACGGGTGCAACTGCACCCGTCGCACACCAGCAACTGAGCAACAGAGGCTTCCTCGTTGCTGGTGCTTTCCCGCTGGGCGGGCGGGCGGCCTTTTGGCGGTCGCCCGCCCGCCCAGCGGGAAAGTCAGAATCAGCGTGGCAGTCATTTGACCGTGCTGCGGTGTTCTGGCGGGGGAACTTTGGCGGGCGGCCTCCGCCGCCCGCCGAAGTTAGAATGACCCCCTATATATTTTTTATAGTTACTACTGTTTCTTTTTTAAATTTGACATTGTTTTAAATATTTTTCCAAAATATGTTATTATTTCTTTTATCCTTTTGCACAAATTTGTGTTCCGTGTAGTGATAGTGTTCAAAGGCCCTTGAATCTATACTTCTATTAACTTCACCACAAGCCACTACTTTGTGACAGTGCCGGCAGTATATTCCAAAATGCTGCATCTGGTCATCACAAAGGGCAGGAGAGGGGGGAGGAGCTCAGACTTGAAAACATAGGGGGGAGCGTTAGTTACAGGAGTAGCAAGCTGACCATGTAGGTCAGACAGTAAGGGTATTGCCAGCATAATAGACCCTAGAGGGCAGGAAGGAAAGAGCGGGGTCATGCACATGGCAAAGAGGACAGGGGGCTGGAGTCAGGGAAGCAAACTGACCACAGAGGGAAGTTTGAAGAGAGGGCAAAGTCATGCAGATGGGAAATGGGGGCAAGGAGGAGGGAGACAGACTCTGAAGCAATAGGGCTTTTCTTTTCTTTATTCATTTTTAACAATTTGTTTTTAAAACTATTTTTAGAATTTTTTAAACAATCTTATTTTTGTTTAATTTATAGTGCTGTAACTTTTTTTAAAAAAATCTTACTTTTTTCATACTTTCGATATTTGTCAGATTTTATGGTGTTGTTTTAAGTGCATGTCCATCACTTCGTTGAAAACTACCTTGTAAGTCTTGCCTGAAGAGACCACCTGGCGTAATTCATTGCCGTATGTCATAAAACATAAAATACTGCTTATTGCAGACTTGATCCTCCACTCCAGTTGCTGTTTCACTGCGTCAGCAGGTGCTCTTCATACTCCATCAGCTGGTGCATGTTTTTCTGTAACTTAGCCATGGCAATCTCGTTTTGGTAAATTATTCTTAGGTGCTTCCGCATTCCAGAAGTGCCCATGGAGTAGCGTGATGGTTGGCCAGGGTGAAGTTCTTAATTGCATAATGGGCATGTCACATTTTGGGCATTGATGTTTTTTGCCCTGCCAGAAGCATAAAAACTGTTACATAACAGGTTCTTTATCTAGCCTTGTTGACAGTTGTGCTGAAGATGTTGTAGCCATCTCAATTACATCCTCATCCTGGGACGATGGTGTTAAGCTAGGCCAAATGCTTCCACTAGTCAATGTCTCCTTCGCCCCAGTTTTGCCAGATGCCATGATGGATGTGGCAATTGGTATTCAGGAAGTTGCCTCATATTTTCTATAGCGTGAGGGCTTGTTTTAACTGCTTTTCTCATTTTGCCCAACAAATGACTCCTCTCATATATTTTGTTTTTTTGACCTCCCATACGGTACTCGTACTCCGATGGGACCAAAAGAGCCAATTATGGACTGTCGTATCTCTTCAAAAGGGGCCTTTTTTTTCTTTTCCAGAGTCCTGTGAAAGTCACACAGTATCAGGAAGTTTTTTAAAAGTTACAATTGCTACGGAGGGGTACTTTTAATTTAAACTATTGTCCTAGAGATTTCCTCACAGACATAAGTAAGTAAGATGTCTTGCTGTTTTTAGTGAAATTTCTGCATTTTTAGGTGTTGCGCCATCACGATACCTGAAAACGGTATTGCAGTACCTGTGACTGACAGTGAAACCCCATCTCCCCATCTAATGACATTAGTTTGATGTGTTTTCAGGAAGTCCCACACACACTTACTGATATTGGTAAGTGGCATATGAGACCATAGACACCCTGTCCACTCTTATCCTGGCGTTGTTTGGAGTTTCAGAAATGTTTTGGGGTTTACCCAAAAACAGTGGCATCTCAGGAACAACAGAGTGATGAGCAGCTCCATCAAAAAGAACAACAGCAGGAGAAGCAGCAGAGCTCAGGTCAGTCCGTCATTTGGAACTTCTTTACCATACCAGCAGGAAGAAATATGTGTCAGCAAAGCTAGACTCTTGTAAGCTTTGAGACTGTGAGTTTTTCAGAGGTACTGGAAACAATGTACTCCTTTGGAACACTGGGTATGCTAAAACACTCGAAAGCCTGACATACCACACAACTCACCGCAGTGAAGAGGAAAGACCAGGAGGATGAAGGAGCCGCCATATCAACTGCTCCGGAACAAAGTTTTCAGTCTTAGAACATTGCTCCCCCTCATGTTGCTGCCATCCTTACCAACGATCTAAACCCTCCGTACCACAAGATTGTGTTATATGTTTGGTGCATTTCTGTTGGTTGGAGAGCAACATACTCATGCCAGGGACCAGATGTTGACTGCTCGCCCTCAAGTTTGCAGGAAATAGTTTTGTTTTCAACTTTTTGATCCAAGTTTTAATGCCTCCTTTTTCTTGTTTTTAGTTTAATCCAAAAACCGTTTTTAAAGTACCTAAAATGTTAAAAGCTATTTTAAAATGGTCCTTGTTAGAACCAACTTTTTTAGTTAGAATATAGAAAAAAAGTTCATGGTGTTTGTCATGTCTGTCCATTTTTAATATATCCTTAGAGTGCACCATACCAGGCTATACTGGCCAGTAAAGTCGACTCTAGTGTTACAGGTCCAAGCTGAAGGCCAACGCATATAGCAAGGGAGTGAGACTCTAAGGGAAGCAATAGCCTACCACGGTGGACTTTAAGCCCATAACAACATTTTGCTCCATGAGGACAGAATTTCCTCATATATTGTGATAGCCCTCTGCAGCGGGCTGCGCTGTAGTTTAAATTTACAGGCCTGCTTCAGCTTGGGCTTCTAACCAGGGAGCAGGCCTTAATGGGTTGGTATAGCCCACTACAGTGGGCTACGAGCCTATCAGTAATTTCTGCTCTATGAGGGAGGGATGTCCTGAATAGCAACACAAGCCTTCCAGGTGGCAGTGGGGTTTAGATCACCAGCTGCTATAGAGCCTTTGTTTCAGAGTTCTTGATTGTGATTGGTCAGCAGTTACAGCCATGTGCAAGGCCACTGCTGTTAACTGTTGAACATATGCAGCAACAACTGTGAAAGGAGGCTGACGCACCTGTCCACTCCATTTTGTAACAGTGAATCTCACCACTTCAGTACCATAGGAGCATACTGCTTTTCACATTGTTTGTAAAGAGTGTTTCCAAGGGGTTCCAAGTGAATTTAGAATCCTATTTCTTTCTCAGGATACACGAGAGAACAGTAAACATATCTCTGTAGATGCTATAATTTGCATTTACCTGATACTCAAGACCAAACTATGCTAACCCTCTATAACATGCATTTCTCCCACCTTCAACTGTGTGCTGGTGTGCTCTGTTTTATTATCCTTATCAACTTTCAGACACATATGTTTGGAATCACAGGTGGAAGGCTCCATTCTTTTAGACTAGACTATTCTCTTACATTTTAGACTCTCTTCTGTTATCTTCTACAATCCTCACGCAAGTCCTAAAAACCTAAAGTTCTTCATCTGTCTAGACAGTAAATCCTTTTCTATCATTTTCACGCCTACTTTCGCAGTTTAGTTTGCATGTTTTCACAGAGTTATAGGGCACTCTTCCAAAAAGTCTCCCAGATTAAAACAAAATTCTGCTTGTTGAGATATATTACGTGTACACCTTACTCATTTTGAGTGGAAGTCACAAGTGAGAAGGAACTGTTCAATCTACCTTTTGAAGCCAAATGTCACCACTAAGAGAAAACCAAAGACCTCTTTAGATGTAATAATTTGCGACGACTGACACCCAAGTCCAAACAATGCCAACTTTCTTCAACATGCACCTTCCCATTGTCCACCCTGTGCTGATCTTCCTGTCTGGTTTATTGTGAGCCTTGACACACCTATGTTTGGAAGCAGGGATGAGCGACCTCATTATTAGTCTGACTGCTCTTTCCTCACCTACTGCAATTTTCACACAAACACCAGGAACTTAAAGCTTTACAGATGTCTACACATTAAGGGCCATATTTATACTTTTTGACGCACAACTGCGCCAACGCAGTTGTGCATCAAAAATTTTAACGCCGGCTAACGCCATTCCAAAGCGCCATGCGGGCGCCTTATTTATGGAATGACGTTAGCCGGTGCAGCTGACTGGTGTGCGTCAAAAATAATTACCCACACCAGGCAGCGCCGGCGTATGGGAAAATGGAGTATGGGCGTCAAAAAATGGGGCAAGTCAGGGCTGAGGCAAAATATTGGCCTCAACCCGATTTGCACCATTTTTTTTTACTCCCAACCCCCATTGAAATGACTCCTGTCTTAGCACAGACAGGAGTCATGCCCCCTTGCCCAATGGCCATGCCCAGGGGACTTATGTCCCCTGGGCATGGTCATTGGGCAGAGTGGCATGTAGGGGGGCACAAATCAGGCCCCCCTATGCCACAAAAAAAAAATACTTACCTGAACTTACCTTAAGTTCCCTGGGATGGGTCCCTCCATCCTTGGGCATCCTCCTGGGGTGGGCAAGGGTGGCAGGGGGTGTCCTCTGGGCTCCTTCCGAGCCCACAGGTCCCTTAACGCCTGCCCTGACCAGGCGTTAAAAAATTACGCTAAAGCGGCTGGATGTCATTTTTTTTGACCCGCCCACTCCCGTGCGCCATTTTTGCACGGGAGTTTAAATAAGGCGCACATGCCTTGGAGTCATTTTTTAGACGGGAACGCCTACCTTGCATATCATTAACGCAAGGTAGGTGTCCACACTAAAAAATGACGCAAACTCCAAGATCTTTGGCGCTAGACGGGTCTAACGCCAAAGTATAAATATGGAGTTAGCTTTGCGTACGATTTGCGTTAAAAAAAACGACGCAATTCCGGCGCAAACAGAGTATAAATATGCCCCTTAATACTTTTCTATAGTTTTCGGGCCTATTTTGAGACTTTAGTTTGCATATTTTCATGAGCTACTAACGCACTGTCCCACATATGTTTAACCACTTAAACCGCTGTTTCTACTCCTTCAGATGTAGTAGTTGAATAGCTTACCACACAGTGGACGAGTAAGGTGTAAATTATCTGTTCACTCCATTGTGTAAACCCAAATTTCACCACTTCAGTAGCCCTAGCCCACTTTTTGGCACTTTCTGAAGGGTGATTCCAAACACTTCCATATGGGTGCAGCTCAAATTTCCTTCCCGAGACGTAAAAGAGGAAAGTGAAAACCCTATCAATGGAGTATTTTAGACTCCACTCCAAACCATGCTAGCTTTGTACAGTGTACACTTTCCACTTCAACCTGCTTTGTTTGAGTATAAGCTTTCGGATACCTGTGTTTGGAAGCAGGAGCGCGCTTTAGACTAGGTTTGCTTTTCTTATCAACTACAACCATCAAGCAAATCATGAGACATTAAAGTTACACAGCTGTTTGCACATGAAATCATTTTCTACAGGTTTTGGGCCTAATTTCAAATTGCATAATTTCAAGAGTTAGTGACAGATTATTCCACATACTTTAATCAGAGTTAAACCACTGTTTCTACTTGAGATGTAGCACTTGTATGCTTGTATACCACTGACTGGAAAACTAAGGTGCAAAGTAACTGTTCACTCTCCTGTGTAAAGGTAGGAATCACCACTTCAGCACCTTAGTAGCATACCATTCTTCAAATTCTTTGTAAAGGGTATTCCCAATGAGTTCCACGCGGATTCAGCTCTAGTTTCTATCACAGCATGTAGTAGAGGAAATGAAACATGTCCATAGGTACAATAATCATGAACTACCTGATATCCATCTTCCATGATAACTTAGTACAACACACACTTTCCCACATTAAGGGGCATATTTATACTCAGTTTGCACCGAATAAATGTAATTTTTTTTACTCTAATTTGGTGCAAAACGAATTCCATATTTATGCTTTGGCACTAGACCTGTCTAGCGCCAAAGTTATGGAGTTAAAGTCATTTTTTAGATGTGGAAACCTACCTTGCCTTAATGAGATGTAAGCTAGGCATTCCTGTGCAAAAAATGACTATGGCCCTAAAGCCATATTTATACTCCCGTGCAAAAATGGTGCATGGGAGGGAGGAGGGGTCACAAAATGGGGCAAAGCTTGCTTTGCCCCATTTTTTAACGCCTGGGTCAGGGCAGGTGTTAGGGCACCTGTGGGTCTATTTCCATGGTGGACCTCCTGTCATCTTTGGGGTTCACTGTCAATGTCCTAAAGTCACAGCTGACTGTTATCAGATGCTCCTTTTATTTTAAACTATTCTGGACACTTGTTTCATGACATCCAGGGCATTCAGGTTATGAAACCAATCTTCCTGCCAATGTCCTGGATTTCAGGGAGGTCAACTCCGAGACTTCTGGGACTGATGGCCTTCTGCATCATGCTGATCCAGCAAGTCAGGAGGCATATGCAGGTTCTGTAGTTGGATCTAAAGACCCAATGCTCCCAATATCAACTACCTCTCTGACTACTTCCTTGTCTTGGGGAAGACTGAAAAAGATCTGCAGTGGTGAATACTGGGCCACGAATGGGTCTGTGGCAGACCCCCTCTCCCTTTCCCACCCAGAACGGACAGTGGTGACCCATGCATACTGTCTAGTTTGGGGCGGCCATCTAGGAGAGGTGGCGATTAGAGGCCTCTGGCTTTCTGTCCGAGTTCCGGCACCAACCTTCTGTAGCTGAGGACCATTGGCTTGATGCTGAAAACGTTCATCCCATCATTCAAGGGAAGACAGGTGCAGGTGCTCATGGACAATACCATCCCCATTTGGTACTTCAACAAACAGGATGGGGTGGGAACACAGACTCTGTACCAGGAGCCTTGCTCCTCTGGAAGTTGCTCAACCGTCACGGTATCTTCCTGGTGGTGAACATCCTGATGGGTTCACTGAGCGGCAGGGCAGATTAATTCTACCATTGGTGCCTAGTAGATCACCATTGGCAGTTACACCCGGAGAGGATGCAAGGTCTCTTCCACAAATGATAAGAACCTTGGCTCAATCTGTTTGCCACTGCCACACAATGTCAGCACTTCTGGAGGATGGAGATTCCAAGGTGTCTCTCGCTCGTAGATGTGTTCCACCCTGAGTGGAACTTGGGATTCCTGTATGACTTTCCGTCAATACAACTACTGCCCTAAGTTCTTAAGAAGATCAGGACAGACTGGCCTCATGTCATCCTAGCAGCTTTGGATTGGGCACAGAGAGATTATGGTGTCCAGAATGCCAGGACTTGACCATCTGTTGTTCAATTAGGCGTACCTTCCAGGAGGATCTGCTTTCGCAGCAGGGGAGTCAAGTGCCACACCCGTCCTCCGTAACCTCCACCTTCAAACATGGAGATTGAGCTGCGACAGCTGAACACTTTCGACCTTACTCCGAAGGTAGTTGATGTCATCTTAGTAACTATGCGTCCCTCTGCAAAAACTGCATATGCCTGACGTTGGGACAGATTTGTGCTTTGGTGTGGCACTCACCAGACTGACTTCCTCCTGTGCAAATGGCCTGATGTTTTAATGTTTGTTCTGTCTCTTGCCCAGCACAGCTTTGCTCTGGGCACAGAGAGAGGTTGTCTTTTGGCCATCTTATGGTTTCTTAATCAGCCCTCTTTGTTTAATTCACATTTTGTGATGCACTTCTTGAAAGGGTTGCAATATATGTTTACCCCTTCTCTATTTGTGATGCCCCAGTGGAGCGTTGATCTTGTCCATACTGATGTGCACTCCATTCAAGCCACTTCACAGCTGGCCCTTATATCTTCTCAGCATCAAAACTCTGTTACTTGTTGCAATCACCTATGTACGGCATGAGTGAGCTTCAGGCTCTGTGTGTTCATCCACCAAACACCATCTTTTTCCTCACTAAGATCGCTATGCAAACTAGGAATCTTTTATACCAAAATTTGTGATGCTGTTCCATGTCAGTCAATCCATCACCCTACTGGAGTTCTATGCTCCGGCTCACCCCTCTAATGAGGAGGGGTGACTCCATTGCTTGGACCCCAAAGGAGTGCTCAGCTTCATCAACATACATCGACCACCACCAACCCTCCAGACACCTGCCCTCTGCTTCCCTCACCCTCGTACACACCCCCGCATCTGCCAAAGCAAATCTGGAGGATGCTCCTTCTTCTACCTTGTGGCAAAATCCTGGAATGACCTCCGCCTTTACCTACAGACCCCATCCTCTCTTCTAGAATTCAGGAAAAGACTCAAGACCTGGTTGTTCAATTGAACCCCTTAGGAGCTATGTTCTCAGAGCCTGAATACTCTTCTGTGTAATTAGCCACGGTCTATAAATCCTGTTTGGTTGATTGACTGAGCTTCTAGATTGATCCTACCAAATATCACTGGGTGGATGATCAGCTCTTTGTGGGGTATGCCAGGGCAAAGAAAGGTAAGGCTATGCAGAAGCATACCATCTCACTCTGGATCATTTTCTGCATTAAGGTCTGTTAAGCACTAGTGAAGAAGCAGCCTTCAGAAGGACTGGGTGCCCTTTCCACCAGGGTCAAAGCTGCTACCACTGTGTTAGCACGCAGTGTCCCTCTCCTAGACATATGCCGTGCAGCTACACAGGTATCCTTCCATACGTTCACGAAGCACTATTGTCCAGACAGCCAAGTCTGTCGAGCAGGGCACTTTGCCTCTTTGCCTGCTCAATCCTGCTGGACATTCTGGTTTGAGTTCATCCACAGCCCACCTCCCTTAGGTACTACTTTGGGATCTATTCAAAAGGTAAGGAATCTGTGATTAGTAGTTGCTATCAGGAGAACAAATTACTTACCTTTGGTAATGCCTTTGTGGTAGAGACTGTATCTAGCTGCAGATTCCACATGGATTTACTCACCCTCCCTTTTCTGTGGTTAGACTCTATCCTTCAATAATATCCTAAGTCTATCAGCACATTGGTCTACTGATTTGCTTCTGGGGATCCAAGGACAGTCTCAAAAGCAACTGATGTCAGCGCACATTAGTTGCTCCTTTATAGGCTCCGAAACCATTTCTAGAGTGGAACAGCATTAGTGCTGAGCCGCATGGTGACACCTTATGGCGCACTGAAGTACTACTAAAATAATTCCGGATCCAGTGTGATGCCTGGGGAATATTTAAAATGTGGTTAGATAGAGTCTATACCAGAAAGACCATTACCAAAGGTAAGTAATTTGCTCATATATTCACTGAAACACCAAACAGTAAACGGGCATTACAATTTAGGTGAAATTAAAACTAACAAAATCACTGAAATTTACCAGATATTGTTATCTCAAGTAACTGTATAACTTGTGCCCTAAATTAACATATAACTCCCACCTCCGCCATACACAGTGTTGTTTTCAATTATGTCATTGATATTATCAATGAAGTTAGCCTATGAAGGCCATTATGGTGCGCTCTTTGCTAGGAGCAGTGAATAATAAACGAGAGGTGCATTTACTGTGCATGGTTTCTTCTTTTATTCATTTTTTGAGGGTGTCTCAGTCCCACTGGAACACTCACCAATTTGTATTTGTATTGTGTTTTTTAATTTATAGAGCACACCTTCATCCCCAAAGGGATATCCTGATGCTAATCCTTATCTTAACCATTTTGATTGAAGACCTAAAGCGGAAGCAACCAAGTCTTCAGTTTCTTTTGAAAAACTAAAAAATCTGACATTGCAATTAGATTCTGGGGAAGATTATTCCAGTGGGCTGCTGCTAAGAAATGAAAAGAGCGCCCCTCCCCCCATTTTAGATTTCTTAATTCTTCTTGTCACTAATCACTTGGTTGGCTGAACAAAGATTCCATATAGGCTTGTGAAAAATAACTCTGACCCATTTGTACGAAAGCATTTTGCATTTCCTAATGGTGCGATTCACAATTTCAGGCTGTTGAAAAATAAATGCAAAATGCCATTTTGGTATGTACGAAAAGCATGTTCGGTGGTGCAGTTTGTGATTTCCATCATGTAGAAATCACATTTTGGGAATTCCTAAATAGGAAAACGCAATTTTTTCCAAATAGCAAATTACTAACACTATGTACGAAGAATTTCCTAATTGTGAGCAGTTGAAAAATGGCCATTTAAGAAATGCAACTACCATCAGTATGTATCAGGTGATAAACAGGTGCAAACTGCAAAAAGTCACCCAAAATGCATCTGCCTCCTCCAGAATCTCAGCTCTGTATGTCTTGGCGGGGAGGATGAGGATTCTGGCTGGTAGGCAGAGAAGGAGGAGGAGACAAGAGAGGATATTTAGGGTGATGGTCACCCTGTCTGGACAGACTGTGGAGGACAGTCTAAGTAATGAGGTAGTTCTGGATTTAATAGGTGAGTTACAACCTCGGCTACAGACCTCAACAGTCAGGAGCAGTGCAATCCCATCACATGTGCAGGTATTGTGTTGTCTACACCTTTTAGCTTACCACAGTTACCACGTAGTCATAGCAGTGGTGGGGGATGTCACAAAGTGTTTTTTCTAGATTTTTCCACAGGACTCTGGACATCATGGTTAGAAACATGAACCAATATATTTATTTTCTAAATTCTCCATAATAATTACAACAGACCAAACTAATGTTTTACTGTGAGGTGCAGTTTCCCAATGTAATTGGTTGTGTCAATGGCACACATGTTGCCATATGCCCCCGCATAATAATTCATTTATAGAAATAGAAAAAGCACACATTAACTCAATGTACAGGTAGTGTATGATGCCTCTTGCATTATAACTGACATTATAGCCAGATTCCCAGGCAGCACAAATGACTCCTTCATGTTTTGCCACAGTGAAATAAATACCTGTCTCTCTCACGGTGATTCTAGCAATGGCGTTTTTTATTTGGTAAGAGAATTGCAAACTCAATTCATATAATATCCAGTTGTGTGTTTGTAAAAAGACCTAATGGCCTCTCCTTTTTATACTACTAAAGGGAATAGTACATATGCCTTCACCCTTGGATACTGACACCATACTTACATCCAAGAACCAGAAGTGAAAGGCAGTACAACTGGGCACATAAGGCAACGCGATCAATAATTGAAAATATCTTTGGAATACTCAAGTCTCCATTCAGATATCTCCACAAAACTGTTGGAGCACTAATCCACGGACCAGAGACTTGTTGTAAAATCATTGCCACATGTGCCATTCTCCACAGCACAGCCATGAGGAAGGGTCGGCACAACATCAACGTAGAGCCAGAATCAGACTCAGATGACAAACTACCACCACTACAGATTCAGCAGGATCGGACACGTGCAGCACAGGGTCGAGCTCGATGCATACTGTAGAGATCACCAAGAACTATTTTACGGTAAGAATGATAACCACATTTAGGAAATAGACAAAAGACATGATGGTAATGTTTTGTGCATGACTGAATGTTAACTCTTTATTTAGATTGTAACAATGTAATCCTTCATCATCAACTTTATCCTTAAGGGATGTGTTTTTTAACAAAGGAACAAAGCTTGAAAACACCAACACAACAAAGTAGTGTCATACATCTGAGTGTCTACAAAAGTAACTTTTTATGGCCTATAATGTTGGTTGCCTTCTCAGCAGGACTCGGCTGTGAAGGATGGATCTGTTCCATATATTTGTCAGCGTGTTCATCTGGTACAGCATCCATATGGCACAGATGTGGCATGTAGGCTAGAGCAGTCTTCACTTTCAAGTGTCAGCAAAATGTTGGGGACAGACAAGTTAAGAGTCTATGGCCCTAATTATAACATTGGCGGTACATACCGCCTACCGCCGCGGTGACGGCCGCCAACATACCGCCACGGCGGATAACATCCATCCCCCATATTATGAGCACTGCCTGACTTACGCCACAATCAGGGCGGAAATCCAGCAGTGTTCATAGTGGCAGAAGGTGGTAACCTGACGCTGCTAACATCAGCACTGCCACGCCAGTAGAATGTCGCCAGCCGTATTATGACAAGTAATAGGGCCTGGTGGTGTTCTGCTGGCGGGTCCCTGCTGGCGATAGCAGTGCCCTTTCCGTTCCCTGCAGGCAGACCTACTCACCGGACAAGGCAGGTCAGGTGTCCGACAGGGGAGGGTGGGGGGTGTTGTGTGTGTGTGTCTGAGTGTGTGCATGAATGTGTGAGTGTGTGTGTGAATGCATCTGTGTGTGTTGTGTTGTTTGCGTGGTTGTATGCGTGTGAGTGAATGCGTGTAAGAATGGTGAAGTGAGTACGTGTCTGCAGGTCTGTGTGATTGTGTGTAAGCATGTGTATGAGTATATCTGGAAGTATGCATGTATGAATGCGTTTATGCTAGTGTGTGAATTAATACATGTATGCCAGTGTGTGAATGAATGCGTGTCTGCCAGTGTAGGTGATTGGGTGTATGAGTGGTGCGTGTGGGTGTCTGTGTGCGTGTATGCAGGGGAGTAGAGTGAGGGGCTCTGTGACTATAGTGGGGGTGGGGGGAGGTGGGGTGATGTGTGTGTGTGGCTATGGGGGGCTGGGGTCACGTGTGTGTGTGTGTATGGGGATGGGGGTTGAGTGAGGGGATCAGAGGGAGTGGGAGGGGTGAGTTTGGGGGGAGCGGGTGTGGGGGGCGTCAGGTGAGTGTTGGGGGGTGCGGGAGCCAGCTGCCAGTGACAGGGAAGGAATTCCCTGTCACCGGTAGGGCCTACTGCCATGGTTTTCGTGGCATTGCTAACAACACGAAAACCATGGTGGTAGGCCAGCTAATACCATGGGTGGTATTATGTCGGCCCCAGGCTGGAGATAGACATCTCTGGCCCGGTGGCTCATACCACCATAGCGATATGAGTGGAGAAGTGGCGGGTTGACCGCAGCCAATCTGCCAATCTCATAATGTAGACTGTTGGCAGTCATACCGCCACATTATCCCTGGCGGTCAAAATACCGCTAGGGACATAATGACCACCTAAGTTTTCCAGAGCTGTGGCCACTTGGACCAGCAACATCCTGGCCTTAGTGCCCCATATCATTTTGGATTATGACAGTTCTCATGTCAAGAGTGATTTTGTCTATGGCCAATTGATTGATAGATTTAGTGAAAGCATCATGTTGTGCCATATGCTGCTTGTGCCTGTGCAGACATTGCTCCGTTTCAATGCAGCAAACAAATGTCCTTTCTGCAATTGCAGCATTGACATTGAAATGTTTTGCAGATGCCTATTAACAGTTTTTATCTGTTTGGCTTACAGGTGCTCTACGGTGATGATGGATTTCTCCAGGCCACCAAACAATGGGAAACTGTCTGCTATGTCATCGGAAACATTATCATTATGGAATGTTGGTTGTTGGACACTAGGGTGTCTTTGTGTCCTGCTCACAGATGAAATTGTGTTCCTGCTTTGTGATAGCTCCTCATCACATTCGTCAAAGTCTAGTAGTGGTGACACATTTGCCTTCATAACAGTTGGAGTAGAAGTAATGGGTGTAGGAGCAGCAATTGTGCTGTCATCCATTTTCACATGTGTGTCAATTGCTTCGTCAGCCTTAATCGTCTCAGACACGTACTGGGTGTGATCTGTGGAAATGTATGTATATAGTTATTGTAAGAAATGGTTAATAATATTGTTGTAAATGTGATTTATGTGTTTGTGGCATGGAGATTATGTATAGATAGGTGTAGTTTCATTATCAGCACAAAGTACACCATGTAACTAAAGATGTACTACAACTCCCATAATGCATTGTCAAAGTACAGCAAATATATCCATGGAGTTTTGTTAGATAAGATGTTGTACTTGAGGACTTATAAACGATATGATATGGTAAGAAATTAATGGGAAAATAACTTACCTTGGCTTGAACCTGCAGGATTGGAGGTGTCAATGTCTGGCACTCCCACCACACATTCAAGTTCAAGTGTACCCTCAATCAGTGATCCCACTGGAGTGGGAGAAGGATGTTTAGAGGGTCCACCACCTGTGCAACGAACCTCAGCTATCCTGCTGGCAAACCTCTCGTTGTTGCGGGATATTAGGTCATACCAACATTTCATAATCTTTGGTATGGGCCTCAGGAACAGAACATGATGCTTTCCCAAAAAGCAGGTCCATGTGTGCCACACGTTCTTCTGTTAACAGCTCCAACTCCTTCTTAGAAAATTTTACCTTGTGCCTCCTGCTGCCAGGATCCTTGTCCCCACCGTCCTTGGAAATGGTGTTCTTCAGAAATTAGATTTCCACACCCAGAAGTCAAACAGAAACACTCCTTCCTTTCAGTAACTTTCTAGGCATCTGGGTTGTGGCCACACCCTGTATTTCTAAACTTCTTAGTTCTTACATCATTATTCTGCATCCAGAATGGGAGTTTTCCTATTGTGATTTCTTTTTTGCAAATCGTATCTATGCATTTTCCAAATAGGAAATTTCCTATTTACGAATGCGAATTTCTGGTAGTGGAATATCCTCATCTGTACATCTCATTTTATGATTTCCAAATAGCAATTTCTAAAAAAATCACTATTTGGAAATTGCAAACACTAAAGGCCAGATCTGTAAAAAGTGGCGCTATATTACATATAGCCCCACTTTTCTAGCGGCCCCTTGCGCCCCCCTACTGCCGCCATGTGTGCGCAGTATTTAAAATCCGGTGCAGCATGGCACAAGGTAAGGGGCAATAGCGTCAGAATTTCTGACGCTATTGATGTTCTGTTCAGGGTTAGCGCCAAAATGTTGGTGTTAACCCTGAACAGTACATAGGGCACCGTTGTAAACAATGGTGTGCTCCCTTTTAATGCCTGCTCTGAGCATACGTTAAAAGTGTTGAAAAAAATGATGCAATGGCAAGCATAATATAGTGCAAAGGGTTACAAAGTGGCCCAATGCACGCATTGTGCCACTTTCTGAAAAATGGCACGGGGAAAAGGCCACCTTAGTGCTGCCCTAGCATAAAAAAAATTATGCAAAGGCAGCGCTAAGGTGGTGCTAGCTGCTAGTCCCTCTTAAATCAGGGCCTAACTTTCATGCATATGGTCCTATGTTCTGTAATATTACTGGGTCCTTGTCATAAAGTGCTCTGTGCTTATGGCACATTAGCTTAAAAATAGTTATTTTTCGGCCTGGAAGCCTATGTACATAGTCAAGACAAGCTGAAGCTGAGCTCCTACTAGTCTTATTGCAGATCATTCTTGCCGCCACATTCTGAATAGTCTGGAGCAGTGTGAACAAGTACTGTGCTGTACCCACATAAAAATCATTTCCATAGGCCAACCTGCTCATAATCAAGGTTTGAACAATGTTTCTTGTCCCTTCCACTGGGATCTATCAAAGTAATTTCTGAAGGGTGTATAAAAGGCCAAAACAGGTCCAGCATACCCAAGTCACTTGCAATGAAAGAACATCATCAATTTAGAAGTCTAGATTCTATACCACTTTTTCATGTTGTTGTGCTAGGCCTAACAATGTCGGCCACCAAGAATCATTCCAGACTTTATTGGCTCCCCCAAACAGTAAGATCTCTGTTTTATCAATGTTAAGTTTTAACCCCTTCGCTGCCAGGCCTTTCCTCTCTCAGGTGTGCCAGGCCTGTTTTTTGGCTATTTGGAGCAGTATATAGGGCTTGTAGGTTCATCAAGAACCCTAGGTACCCAGAGCCAATAAATGAGCTGCACCTTGCAATGGGTTTTTATTCTATATCGGGTATACAGCAATTCATTTGGTGAAATATAAAGAGTGAAAACCAGGTATCAAGAAAACCTTTGTATTTCCAAAGTGGGCAGAAGAGAAGGTGTTGAGAACAGTGGTTACTTGCACATCTCTGAATTCTCGGGTCCCCATACCAGCATGTGAATTACAGGGCATTTCTCAAATAGAAATCTTTTTTACACAGTCTTACATTTGGAAGGAAAAAATGTAGAGAAACACAAAAGGCAATAACACTTGTTCTGCTATTCTGTGTTCCCCCAAGTCTCTCTCGATAAAAATGGTACCTCACTTGCTTGGGTAGGCCTAATGCCCACGACAGGAAACGCAACATGGACACATCACATTTTTCCAAATAAAACTGACGTGTTTTTTGTAAAGTACTGAGCTGTGGATTTTAGCCTCTAGCTCAGCCTGCACCTGGGAAAACCTACCAAACCTGTGAATTTTTCAAAACTACACACCTAGTGGAATCCAAGATGGGATGACTTGTGTGGGTCTCACCAGGTTCTGTTACCCAGAATCCTTTGCAAACCTCAGAATTTGGCCAAAAAAACACATTTTCCTCACATTTCGGTGACAGAAAATTCTGGAATCTGAGGAGAGCCACGAACTTCCTTCCACCCAACGTTCCCCCAAGTTTCCCAATAAAAATGGTACCTCACTTGTGTGGGTAAGCCTAATGCTCGCACCAGGAAATGCCCCAAAACACAACATGGACACATCAAAATGAGCAAATACTAAACTATCTATTTTTGCGGGGGACGTGCGTTCTTGGTCCTGGGCTCAGCAGCCATATAGGGAAAACTACCAAACCCAAACATTTCTGAAAACTAGACACCCGAGACAATCCAGGGAGGGATGACTAAAATAAATTCCCCCTCCCCTCCCCCCGGGGAGCGTCCCTTGCCTAAGGAGTCACTCCCCTTGCGTGAAATTGGCACAAAAAAAAATCCCCGGTGCCTAGTGGTTTCTGTCCCACTTGGGGGGCAGAAATGGCCTAAAATAAATTTGCCGCCCGGGGGAACAACCCTTTCCTAAGGTGTTGCTCCTCTTGCATGAAATTGATGCAAATGTTTTTTAAATCTGTCCCCCTTGGGGGCGGATTGACCTAATAAAAATAGGCCGACCCGTGCCTAAGGGGTCTCTCCCCTCACATGAAACTGAAAAAAAAAAATCCCTGGTGCCTAGGGGTTTCTCCCCACGGGAGCAGATCGGCCTAATTATAATAGCCGATCTACGCCCGGGGGGGGGGCAAAAATGCCTACAAATATTTTGCCCCCCTTAGGAGGGGCCCTTGCCCAAGGGGCCACTCCCATTATGTGTAAATATTTAAAAAAACATTCCCTGGTGTCTAGTGGCATGTCTGCTTCCCGATCGCTTTGCAGCAGGCAGCAGAAATGCTGAGAGAGACATGAAAGCTAAATGTGGTGAAATTCTGTTTAGCTGTTCTGGCAGCAGCTGCTCATTTTCTATGAAAAAATGAATGGAGTAAATGTGTGTGGATCACGCAGAAACTTTCCAGGAAGGAGGTGCGGTGGATGAACTTCTTTTGGGGAACGTCTCATGAAGATTCTTCAAAACTTTATTAGCAAACCAAGTTATTAGCAAACCAAAAATTTAGAAATAGAAATTCAGCAGTTACAGCAGTTATAGTTATACTTTTAGTCATACTTTTGTTAGAAACATAAAGTTACTCTCCAGCACAAGTTATAGTTTCTTCTGATACGTATAACTATAAGTAAACTATAACTACTGAACTTCTATGGTTTCACACGGGTAAACATGAACCAAACTATAACATCCTTGTAAACTTAGTTTTTTTCAGTGGATTTCTATGTTTTATTTTACACAGAGTAATATCTACTTACTGCACGTTAGACCGTGTGCGGCGGGGTCTGGCTACAGGGCCTGCTACCAACCCTCCTGCATATACCCTTCGGCTGTGCCAAGTTGTGCTTGTTGGTTGCAGTATTCCTTATTAATGAGTACTTTGTACTTATAAAAGCCTGTGGGTCTTGTGAGGAGGAGGTGAACTCAGGGGCCCCCCATTGATCTGACATGTGTGTGTGATGTGTGTACTTGAGTAAACGTGACTACTGCTTGCGCTGCGCACTGTAGTTCAGATGAGGGCCAAAGTGGTCTTATGTAGTTTTTAACTTTCAGATTCCTGATGTATACAGTATATTCCAGATCATTGCCTCTGCTCCCCCACCACCCGAGTTTGTATTTGGGACATAGATTCTACTTCTGCTTTTGACCACTTCAGTAGAGTTGTGAGGCAACTCTTTGTGTCATGGAGTGTACAAGACTTCCAGGATTTCCAGGACACCGCCATTTGTCACTTGAAGAGCACAAAGGCGAAGTTCATGTAACTGTGTAGGTAGTTGTCCCCTTTAGCTCTAGGGCGGAGGCCCAATAGTTAGGACTCAGGGCTTATTGGTATTGAATGGTCTTCTAAGGCTGAAGTGAGTCCCGCAATGTCTACCCAAACCCACAGTCCCATACCATGTAGAAAAAGCCTGCTTCGGGTAACCCTCATCTGAAACAGTTAGATGCCATCTCGGGGAAGATTTAGTGGGTAAACCTTGGTGTGAGCTATGTCTGGTGTAAGTAATTGAATTGTTTATGGTGGAGCTGTGGATTGACACACATCTCCACTCTCAATGTCATACACTCTAAGCTCTCACAGCAACACTCTTATTTCCTTTAAAACACATGGGAAAGATGATGAACTATATCTTCTACAAAGCAATAAGTGGAAGTCACAAAACCTGGAAATGGATGTCAATGGTTAACATATGGAAAATATCATAATACACAATCACATATGGCAAACATCTCATTTTAAAATACTTAGGGGGTCATTACGACCTCAGCGGTCTTTTCACAAGACTGCTGAGGTACCGCCGTGCTGAAGACCACCAGTGGTGGCGGTCTTCCGCGCCGCGTATTATGACCTCTGGCAGCCCGCCGTCCTTTTTCGTATGGAAAGCCGCCAGCAGCCATACTGGCATATGGCGGGAAATTGGAGGCTGCTCAACCTCCACCGCCACGTCAACAGAACACCGCCCACTGAATCACGTCCCATGATTCGATGTGGCGGTGTTCTGGTGACGGTGTTCTGGTGGCGGAGCTGCTCCCATGGATCCCGTCCCCTCCCGGAGGATCAACGGACAAGGTAAGTTGATCGTCCATTAGGGAAGGGGGTGGGAGGGTGTTGTGTGCGTGCATGGGGGTGTGCGTGTGGGAGTGTAGAGGGGGTGTTGTGTGTATGGGAAATGTGTGCGGATCAGACGGTGTGCATGTCTGTGTGCGGATATGTGTTGTCGGGTGTATGTGTGCATGTAGGGGTGTGTATATGTGCATGTTCGGGGTGTGTGCGTGTAGGGGTGTGTATATGTGCATGTTCGGGTGTGTGCGGGTAGGGGTGTGTATATGTGCATGTTCGGGGTTGGGTGAGGAGGTGGTTGTGCCACCTTTGGGGGGTGTCAGGGGGGTGGGAGTTGTGGGGGGAGGATTCATGGGGGGGAGGTGGGGTGGGGGAGACCCCTATCAGTGCCAGGGAAGGAATTCCCTGGCACTGATAGTGCCTACCGCCATGGATCTCATGGCGGTTCCCAACCACCCGAGATCCATGGCGGTATGCAGGGTCCTGATACCGTCGTCGGTCTAGTGACGACCGTCGGGCTAGAGACCGCAATCTCCAGCCCAGCAGTCTTCACCGCCATGGCGGTCGGAATGGTGAAGTGGCGGATGACCGCGGCAGTCATAATTCCATTTTTTTTTTCGCCTGCCTGTTTGCAGGCTTGCCGCCGCTTTACCACCGACCGCCAGGATTGTAATGAGGGCCTTAATATATCTCTACAATAGACACAAAGGGCCTTATTTATATCTTGGTGGATCTGGCTCCGCCATCACTTTTCCGTTGGATCCCCTGTCTGCCTACTAGGCAGTCCGTCCACTCTATTTAGATGCTGGCAGGTCGATGAACGAAATTCCGTTGGAGTGCCACCACCGCTGTCAGACGTTTCCTCCCACATTGACAGCGCCATAGGCAAAAGCGGCTGTCAGTGGGAGTACAGCCAGTTTTTCTGGCAGGCAAATCATGATGTGCCTTCCTGCCGACATAACTGTGGCAGGTAAACCTCCATATCTGAGTTTGCGGATTGAAAGGAATGTAAGCTTGAAACTTACCTTTTCCTTTTTTTTCTCTTTCTTGTCCATCATTCAACCAATCATCCAAGTCCTTCCTTTGCTGCTGCTACTTGACCATGAAGTAAATCAACCCCATCATCACCAGACTCAAAGGTAAGTGGCTTTTATTTCCCTGTTACCTTTTGAATTGTCTGTTTACATTAGCCCTGGACTCGTGCATTTTTAATTCACACCTACAAGCAATATTTTACTAATGTGCCGTGCATATGTTTGTAATGTGGTCATTTAAGAAACACACCTGTATAATTTTATTTAATTTACAAATTTAGTGCAAGATGCCTTCATGATAATGGAAACCTACACAAAAAGTGACATTAATCCCAAAATCAAACTGTGTCCATACAGATATGTTTAATCATTTGTCGTAAACTATCAAATCATAACATATGTATGACACATTTATGGAATAATACAAATTTGATGAAATGTAGAAACTGCACTAGACAAGGGGAAACATTTGTTTATAATAAATGTAAAATCAATGTTTATGCAAAAATTAAAACATCTTATATAGGCATGTCACAATTACCCTTAGCGCATTTTCTGTAAATAATTAAACTTTAACTTACTCTAAAAAAATTTAAATGTGTAATGCATATGTGTTTATGTTTAGCATGTATCAATTGAAAATAAACACACTTGTAATAACACTTAAAAAATGTTTAATTTTGGTGTAAGTGTCCATTATCATGATGAATGCTTGCACCAAAATTACCATGTCCATTACAAATGTTTATCACTAATATATGCACTGTACAAATATGTTATTTAAAAAACATTTGTATTTGGATACTAAAGTAGTGGCGCCATTCACGATTGCTGTCTGGCCTACAGAGATGCTGCATAAGAGGTCAATAGCCTTCTCACACAGCGCAGCCAGGGGACAGGGGCAGTGGGTGAGGTGCCTGAGGTGAAGGAGACCCCTGCCCTTTTAGCGGGTCGAGTTTGGCCAACTGGGGGGGAGCAAGAGGGAGGATGGAGATGGGTCTCTGGGTGGCGAACAAGGA
Source organism: Pleurodeles waltl (assembly GCF_031143425.1). Taxonomy (NCBI): domain Eukaryota; kingdom Metazoa; phylum Chordata; class Amphibia; order Caudata; family Salamandridae; genus Pleurodeles; species Pleurodeles waltl. The sequence goes on along the minus strand of NC_090443.1, from coordinate 15,359,144 downwards.
TGCGGATGGTACAGTTCCTGTAGAGTCCACCACCACTAGGGACTGGTAGCTAGTGGAGGCCACAGAAGATGTTGAAGAGCTGATGGCCTCCATTTCAGTCCCTTCACCCTCAATGTCACTGTGTCCACTGGTGTCTGACATCTCACCATCTGGCACGCAGTGCCCAGCGGCTTCCCCACCTTTGTGGCCAATGTCTCCTTCACCTGAAGATGCTGTAAAAGACATATCGAATAGTTTTATTGTATCTGTGTAAATAGAATAGATCATTAGTTTTTCTCTCAAAACATTCCCAAACTTTAAATATTTCACTCCTTCAGGGCTTTTCAAACTTAGATTTACTTTTCCATTATCCCATACATGTAGGGGACAGCTTCAGAAACCATTTGGTCACAGTTTTTTCATTCCCCATTATTCCTCCCATATTATTTATGATACTTTTTCTCTCCAGGAATTGTTTAACACCTCTGAATGGGTCTGATTGGTTGTTTCGAATAATTAATTTATGTCACAAAAAATCAATTTCAAGCAAAAAAAAACTTTGTACGTTGTACATTGTCCATCTGCAAAAGTCCCATTAACTGACCTCTTTTTATTCAATATTTTTAATCATCTGGACATAACAAAGAACATAAAAAAGTTTTTGGGGGTATGTGTTAATCTGTCAACAATGTGTGCACATTCCTGTCTGTTTTCTTAGAAAATGTTTGTGTTAGAAAAAATTATGCAAATTCAGAGCAACCATAGTATAAATATGCCCCTTAGGACCTGATTTATACTTTTTAGCTGGGTGAGGGTGGTGGGAAGAGGGTTTTGCCTTAAAAAATGACGCTAGGCTGGTTAGAGGCAAACAAATGCAGTTCACCAGCCCACCCTCATTTCCTCACACAAAACTATCCATACCACATGACTCCTGTCTTATAAAAGACAGGATTCATGCCCACCTCCCTAATGGCCAGCGCAGGGGACCAGTGTCCCCTGGGCATGGCCATTGCACCCAGTGCCATGCAGGGGCCCCCATTTTAGGGCTTCCAATGGCACTTAGATAATTAAAAAAAGAATACCTACCTATACTTACCCTACTTACCTGGGATGGGGTCCCTCATATTCTGGTGTCCTTCTGGTGTGGGTGGGGGTGTTGGGGTGAGCAGGTGTGGGCCCATTCCATGGTGTTTGACCATGGAAATGGGTCCACAGGTTCCCTAACTCCTAGTGTGACCCAGGTGTTAAATGCTTAGCGCCATTATTTAGGCCCGCATTCCACCCGAGGATAAATAAGGTGCTAGGGGCTTTGAGTCATTTTTTGGACAGGAACGCCTACCTTGCATCTCATTGACGCAAGTGGGTTCACGCATCCAAAAAATGACGTTAACTCCTATATTTTGATGTTAGACAGGTCTAGCTTCAAAATATAAATATGGAGTTACGTTTGCGCCAAATTTGCGCCCGAAAAAATTATGCAAATTTAGAGCAGAGTATAAATATGCCCCTTAGGGCCTGATCTATACTTTTTGCCGCAAAACTGCGCAAACGCAGTTTTGCGGCCAAAAGTATGGTGCCGGCTTGCGCCATTCCACAGCACCAGCCGGGCGCCATATTAAAGGAATGGCGCAAGCCAGCGCTAAACTTGGGCTAGCGTCTTCAAAAAAGACACTAGCTGGGTCGGGGTGGCGGTAGGGAAGAAGGGGGTTGGGCGTCAAAAAATTATGCTAGCCTGGTTAGAGGCAAAAAAAAATGCCTCTAACCAGACTAGCGCCATTTCCTGGCACACAACCACCAAAAACATGACTTCTGTCTTAGGAAAAACAGGAGTCATGCCCACCACCCCAATGGCCAGCTTAGGGGACAAGTGTCCCCTGGGCATGGCCATTGCACCCTGTGCCATGCAGGGAGGCCCAAGTTAGGGCCCCCGATGGCCCTTAAAAAAAAAGTAAACAAATACTTACCAATACTTACCTGGGATGGGGACATCTTCTGGTGGCCCTCTGGTGTGATTGGGGGTGTTCCTGGGGCTTAGGAGGGCACCTGTGGATCCATTTCATGGTGTTTACCCAAGGAAATCGGTCCACAGGTTCCCTAATGCCTGTAGTATCCAGGCGTTAAATAATGGTGCAAAGTAAGCTGTGCACCATTATTTAGCCCCTCCAACCACCTGTGCGTCATTTTAGCACGGGATAAATATGGGGCATTGGGGATAGCACCATTTTTTAGATGGGAACACCTACCTTGCATCTCATTGACGCAAGGTAGGTGCACGCATCCAAAAAATGGTGCAAACTCCTATATTTTGACGCTAGACGTGTCTAATGGCAAAATATAAATATGGAGTTAGGTTTGTGCCAAATTTGCATTTTAAAAAATTACTCAAATTCGGCGCAAACAGTATATAAATATGCCCCTTAGTTTCATGTTTCTAGTTTTTCTGGCCCACATGTTCACTATTGTTTGTCTATAATATCAACTCACTAATGTGATGTTTGGAACATCCTCTGTATCATAAGTGCATTTTATGCCATGTCACCTGTAATAGGACCAACATAACTGCCTTTGTGATGGAGCATCACACCGGACACAATCATAAATAGTGGATTGTTTAGTACAACTGTCCTTTATAACATCAAACCAACTCATGCAGCTTTTATTTTTAGGCAGGCACGTGTCTGCTCAAAACAGTCCTTTGGTAGTGAACATAAGTGGTATTTTGTTCAACAACAACATATACAAAAGACATCATCATACACCTTGTGCAAAACTTACACCTTCCAGAGCTTTTCTTGTGTGTTGGACATGTGTCAACTTTCATGTTGATGCCATAATTTATTGTGGAACAAAAATGGTTATTTAACAAGAACAACTAAAAAAAGAACTTACCAAATTGCTGCTGCTATTGGGCTCCATCAAGCTGGGGATAGGCCACTGTAAGTATGTGGGCCACTGGGGGGGAGGGGGGAGACAGTGTGTAGTGCACACGCTTCCCATGTTGGGAGGACTGGCTAAGTTGGACTTCTGTGGACTTCTTGGTCCAGCGTCGTAAGTCCTCCCATCTTTTGGGACAATGGGTGCTGTGCTGCTTATAGACCCTCTAGGGTCCACACCTTCTTTGTGATGGCCTTCCAGATGTTTTTCTTCTGATGGACCTGTATGGATATGAAAAATGAAAGAAACATTTATTTTTTTAGTTTTTGTTAGTTTGTTTTTAGAGTACAATCACAACCATATTGAAACATTTGTTATGCTATGTTATGTGATAGGGTTTTATATAGTGCAACAAATACCCAAAGATGTCTAGTAGGCACTTATGCAGAAGACAGAGCGGGAGCATGATCACTTAGATCAGAAGATCACTTAGATCAGAAAAGCCAGGTTTTTAACTGTTTGTGAAATTTGTAGCAAGTTGGGGGCGTTCTTAATACCCAGGGGCAGTGCATTCCAGGTTTTTGCTGCACCTACTGTGAGCAGCATAATAGTTTTTTTAGTTTTCTCCGTTGTGTGGTGGCACAAAGGCAATATGTGTGCCTTCAATTGCTCCAGTCACATGTGGTAGGCAACCAAAAGCATAAAAATCTCCCTTCACATTGGCAAAATCCTCATTACGTGGAAAATGTATGAAGCTGTTAATGTGTCTCATCATTGAAGAAAGTATTTCTTGTAGCACAACACTGAAAGTTGGTTGTGACATTCCACCAGCTACTGCCACAGGGTATTAGAATTATCCTGTGGTCACACAATGGAGTACTGCCATGATTGTCACTATTGGTTTAATTGATGTGGGATTCCTATTGTGAGGCAGAATATCTAGCTCCAGCTGATGACATGAAACAAGAATAGTTTGCCTATTCAGTCTGTGTTTTTTCATAATATCCTTTTCTTCCATGGTGATAAGGTATGGAACTGTACAGGTAAATATGACCTGTAGTATTGTGATGATGCATGGATGATAATGTATTTGAATGATTTGAAAAAATAAAAACCATTACAATGTAATCAAACAATTAATTTTGATATGTGATTTTTGGCTGAGTGATTTATCATTGAGGATAAAGCACGATTTACATGTTATCTCATGATACATTTACAAAATGTTTGATGATACTTTTTAAAATATATGCTTAAACATGCAAAAATGAACAAGATAAACAAAATAATACAACACTGGTAATAATGAAGACAAGCATTTGCAATGGAATGGGTCTCGCGTTTGCTCAAGTTAGAGCTGTTAATGTTATAAATTCTTGACTGGACTTTTCTTGCCACTTAAATTGAAAATAAAAAGTAAAACAGTTGACATAAGCGAGCCGAATCAAAGTGCCACAGCCACCAGGAGCATGAGCGTGAAGGAGAGACACAAAAGGAAAAAGAAGTTTGCTCCCAGTCAAACGTATCACCAAATGTGCAATTATCCATGTAAAAGAGTCAATGTCGAAGGCGGTAACCAAACCGCCCCAAGAAGGGACAAATATAAAGCATTTACCAATGATAAGAAAGGATTTTTGAAAGGCAAGTCCATTAACAAGTGATAGTTATGGGTGAGCAGTGGGCGTGGTTAAAAGCCCACAGATAGATCACAACAGGTCAGAGCGCTTGCGCGCTCGACCTACAAAAAGGGACAAAGAAATCATAACATTAATCATGGTGGATGAGATAATTAGACTAGAGCCTAACATTTTTAATGTCCAATATCCAAAATACAACTGCCACCAAAAAGGCAAATGTGTCCATAAAATAGTCCACAGAATGAATGGTAGTCACACATAAGGCCATGCGTCTCTTTCTAGTGGAGGTCTTGCCTACCTCTCCTGCTGGTCCAGATGAACATCCCCTCCTGACAGTAAATGGTGGATCCACAGTTGCAGGGGCTGAGGTGGATACAGGTGCTTTCTCTTGTGGCAGGGCCTCCCTGTCTGTGGCTGAGGCTGTCGCAGTTGGTCTCTTGCTCTAGGCAAGACTGCTGGTTTGAGGATGACAGTACTTATGTCTGTAGGCGACTATGCCAGTCCTACAACAAATCTCAACTGTCGTCCCAACCCTCCCGGCTCACAAGCAGCACCTCACCAGAAACCCAAACAGTAAAAAGGTGATCTGTGGCAGCCTTTACACATGGACTCAAGAGTGTGACATCTCAGGGAGTGTCGTGGTTAAACGGAGATTACCCCTTTCTCACATTAACATGTCTCAGTCAAACACTGGCAAAGAAGAAGATGCAGTAAAGTTTCAATAGGTTTTATGTTAGCAAAAGTGCAACCTGCGATAAGTTGCATGGGCTGAAATGATTAGGATGATGAACAGTGCAAGAAACAGAATAGTAAAGACAAGAGTCGTTAATACAAAGACCCCCACCATCTTGCAATAACATGTAGTGATATGAAGAATGTAATATGTCCTAATACCCTGAGGTCATGTACCTAATCTCTAACCTAAAGGAGAGCTAGGTATGTTAAACCTAATCTGCCAATGTCATGTCCATGAGAAGAGCCCCCAACCCTTGTTACCTTGGAATGAGGGCTCTAGCTCAGGCTCAGTAGTGACACGAAGACTGGGTCAGCATCGAGGCAACATGCAGCATCGATAGCAGCGATGGCATCTGGTCGGAATCCCTCTGACTATCAGTTAAAGTGAGGAGTATTTATACAGATCTACTTGGACCCCTGACATAGGTTTGTTCCCAAACAATAGATAACAAGGCATGCTTAGGACAGTAATTAATATAAACAATTCCCTCAAAAGCGTGAAGAGGGAAAGTACCTCAAGTGAACACCTACAGTTTGTTTGTATTTGTCGCTTGATCCTAACGCCTTAGCGCAGTGACATTGATAACGCAAACTAAAACATGGGCCTAACTCAAAACAAGGCAGCCATCTTAAAAGATTTAATTAAGTAAATGTGCTAAAACAGAGCAAGCTAAGTAGGGTAAAAGTCACTGGGTGACGGGGGCACGAGTCCGCAAGCCACAGGCTAAGCTAACTCCTGTAACCCATTAAAACAAGCTAGGATTCACTACAAGGCAGATGTACTTTGGCCAGATGTTGAAGGACCACAGACAGGGGAAGACAGTACAGAAAAAGACCTGCACAAATGGTTACAACAATTCTGCATCACACCAGTCAGGGAGCCCACATCAGAGTCATATTTTTCATCTCATAATTGTGCTCCCTCTGCAAATGCTTCATCTCCTTGAGGTCAGTGAGGACCAGGCCCATCATATCTTGAGACTAATTGATAGCTCTCAAGACTTGGTCGATGGTGGTCTGGGTGACAGTAAAGCCATTGGCCTCTCTTTGCTGGTGCACAGATTCCCTCCCAAGGACCCTACCCCTACTATCCTGTACCCTTGACCCAATGTACCCCATTCTACTAGGTCCTGACTGAACTTGAGGTGGTGGTGTTGGCTCAACAGCAGCCATGACTGGGTGGTACAAGACTGGTGTTGTTGTCATTTGAACATAGGAAGTGGAGGTATCCAAGGCCTGCGCTGTAACAGCTGGGGTGGGGGAAGTGTAGGTGTGCCCCAAGTGAAACTCACAGGAGCTGTCTGCCCAGGCAGACCAAATGGATCAGGTTTCTCCTGATCATCTGGACTTGCAGAAGGTTTCTCTGAAGGTTTGCTCCTGTTCTGGAATGGTGGTATCTTCTAATGTTGGCCCAGATGGTGGTCCTAGTGTTCTTGGTGTTGTACCTGTGATTAACTGAACATAGGAAATATTTCAGAAGTCTTGATTGTACATCCAATGTTTTTGAGTACAAACATGAAGCAACCTAAAAGGTGGGAGCCAATTGATATAATTATTGTATTTTTCAGTTGTTTGTGATAAGTCACCTAATAGTTTAATATAAATACAGAACCTCTTCAGAATACCGAGTATAATATTGTTCTGAAATCTTAAAAAACATCAATAAACTAGACGTGAAATTTACAAAATTTTCTGCACAATGGAGTGGAGAAATATGTGTTAACCATTCAGAGTACTAGTCAGGTAATGAGCTGAGATTTGTTGTAATAATAGCATTAGTCATCATATGAACATTGCAAGGGTGTTTCTTTGGTAAAGATCTTCTATTCATCCTGTATATTGACATACAATAACATCTGTAGATAAACAAAATTGGTTAATGAGAGAGAAACCATCAAATCTATATCATGTAAATGTGAACAAAGCAAATTAAACCACATCACATTCACAACATAGCATAATATAGTCATTGCAAAAAACATTACACTTCAAACAATGTGAATATTGGTAAGACGAGAGAGATTGCTTACAAAAAAAATTGCAATTATACTAGTAACCACAAAAAATAAGGCATCATGGTAGTTGTAGTCATTTCAAATAAACGTTGACAACACTTGTAAATTTGTAAGTGTAATATACATAGTACAAATAGGCAGTAGAAATTAAGGGGCATATTTAAGAGCCCCTAGTGCCTCCTTGCTCCACATTAGCGTCATTTATTTTGATGCTAATGTGGCCCAACAAGGCCAAAATCCCCACACCATATTTACAAAGTGGTGCAATGCTTGCATTGTGCCACTTTGTAACCCTTTGCAGTACATTATGCCTATGCCACTCATAATGTATGTAAAGGGAGCGTTACCCCATTACGGGAGGTGAAAAAATGGCAGAAAAAAATCTAACGGATTTCCTTGCTTCATTTTTTTCTGCACTTTTAACACCTGCTCAGAGCAGGCATTAAAAGTGGGCACATCATTGTTTACAATGGGCCCCTATGTACTCTGCACGAGTAGCGCCAAAATGTTGGCACTACTCCTGCAGAGTACATCAATAGCGCCATGAAAAATGAGGCTGTTGTCCCCTACCCTGCGCCATGGTGTGCCGTATTTTAAATACAACGCACACATGGTGGTGGTAGAGGGGCGGTAAAGAGCGCAAGAAAAGTGGCTCTGCACTAGGTGCAGCGCCACTTTTCACAAATCTGCCACCAACTGACTTTGCCTATATGGAACACATATCAATAATTTGTTCAGAGGTGTAGAATCACTTACTTGCACCATGACATATTGTAAAAATGTATGAAGATTGAAAGCTGTAATCTTAATTTATACAGAACACATTCATACAATAGCAACACAAAACGATGATGGACAAAATGCAGAAACTTCTCAAACACCCACTCCTAGTTACAGATCTGGTTTTAATATATCATTCACCAGCCATATGCAAATCAGTCTTGACCCTGTTCCCCATGAGAACAGTCAAGCCTAAAGTACCAGATCAGGTCTTCCCTGGACTGGAAACAAGCATGCTAGAACCAGTTTCAAAACATTTCTCTTCACCAGCCAGACAAGCTTGAATCCAATGGCACAGTGAGCATGGGACCCATGTCTGGGCATACCCTTCCCACTTAAGGCAACTTTATCAACACAAAACAATGATGGACGGAGTGCTGAAACTTTTCAAACACTCACCCGTAGTAACAGATCTGGGTTTAATCCATCGTTCTTTTGCTCACCATGTCACCCCAGTTTGGATTCAGCCATATGCAAATCAGTCTTGACCCTGTTCCCCATGGGAACAGTCCAGCCCACACTTGTATTTTGTTTTGTGATGTTGCCTTTTGCGCCCAAGTGGCTAGGGTATGCCAAGACGTGGGCCCCTTGCTCGCTGCGCCACTGGATTCAAGCTAGCCTGGCTGATGAAGGGTGATACCTTAAAACTGGTCCAAGGATGCTTTTATCCTGTCCAGGGAGGACCCAGTCTGGCAGTTCAGGCTGGACTATTCCCGTGGCGAACAGGGTCAAGACTGATTTGCATATGGCTGGGTCCAAACTGGAGTGATGTGGTGAGCAAAATAACAATGGATTAAACCCAAATCTGTGATTGGGGGTAAGTGTTTGAGAAGTTTCAACAGTCCATCCATCGTTTTATTTTGTTTTGTGATGTTACCTTGTGTGCCCTAAGTGTTTAGGTATGTCCAGACATGGGTTCCTTGCTCGCTGCACCACTGGATTCAAGCTAGCCTGGCTGATGAAGGGTGATATCCTGGAACTGGTACCAGATTGTTTTTTTCTTGTTTAGGGAGGTTCTAGTCTGGCAGTTTGGGCTGTGCTGTTGCCATGGGGAACACGGTCACAACTGGTTTGTTTATGACTGTGTTCAAACTGGTGTGACATGGTAAACAAATTAACAATTGATTAAACCAAGATCTGTGACTGGGGGTGAGAATTTAAAAGGTTTCAGCACTCAGTTGCTCACTTTATTTTGTTTTGTGATGTTGCATTGTGCATCCTAAATGGCTATGGTATGCTCAGGCGTTGGTCTGCTAGCCTGGTTGAGGAAGGGTCATACCCTGAAACCAGTCCCAGGATGCTTGTTTCCTGTCCAGTGAGCACCTGGCCTGGCAGTACAAGCTGGACTGTAGCTATGGGGAGCAGGGTCAAGACTGATTTGTATATGGCTGGGTCCAAACTGGACTGACATGGCGAGCAAAATAACAATGGATTAAACCCAGATCTGTGACTGGGGGTGAGTGTTTGAAAGGTTTCAACACTCAGTCCATCATTTTATTTTGTGATGTTGCCTAAATTCATACAATGGCACAAACAAGGGAAATTTTTAAAATAAAGGAAAAAAGCACATATTGACAAAAACATTTGAAGTATTAGTTAAACAAGAGAAACATAAATAATGCTGCAACTTTGCATAGAAAGGCAGATTAATAAATTATTTTTTTAATTATATATTTGAAAAAGGTGGAAACACACTATCAACAGCTAAATTGTAAGAAGAAATGACATTTATGTTTAGTGACACATTCAAATATATGACTTACCAGTCTCCACTCCACCAGGGATTCCAGTCAAGTCTTCAGGATGAATATTCTGCAAGACCTTCTCCTTCCAGGGAAAATGTTGAAGGGTGTGATGGGAGAACCAGCACCAGTCCTCTAGGCTTCCAGGTGATGCTTGGAGGCTAGGGAATGCACTCGCCCCGCAGGTCGTTCCATTTCTTCCTAATTTCCTCCTGTGTGTGCAGGTTGTTTGGTACAACTTTCACTCCGCCACCTATTCTGGCCCACATTAGCCATTTCTAAGATATGGTTGTATTTTTAGACTTGGACTCCAAACAATTGTGGCTCTACTCTAATGATTCCATCCACCATGACTGACAATTCTCCTTCTGAGAAACGGGGATTTCTACTCCCTGCCATTTTGAGTATGAAATATTAGATGAAATGGAGGACCCATAAATTAAGGAATAAAAAAAGACAAATGGAAAATAAACAGAGGGAGAAAAAAAGAAAACCTGACTTATGTGTGGCACTTTCTGCAGCAAAATGGTATTGTGTAGTGGAATGGCAAAGGATCATGGCCTGAAATGGAGTGTGTTTCATAGTGTGGTATGCAGATGTTATCAATTAACCAAAATACATCAGGTGTGTGCTGCTAGCATCTATCCAATAGCCACAGACAAAGTACACTTTTGAACGCATCCTGTGATGGAGTCCCGCCGTCAGAGCTCCGCCGCCAGTAGAATGCCAGCACAACTGTGATATCTAACTATGCTCAGCGCAATCCTGTCATCCTGTTGGTAAAGGAGAAATGTTAATCAGCATAGGGGCCTGCTGCGTCAGCAGCAGGAAACTGCTTATGCAATGGAATACACTCTGTCAACGCAGACGGAGATTCAGCCGCCGCACATCTAAATATGGCGGTTGGAATTCAGTCAGCTTGACAGAGTACTTGTAAACCCTGTTGCGGAGGGATAAAAGGAGTCTCACCAAGATCTAAGTCAGGCCCAAAATGTTTAATTATATTTTTTATAAAAATCTAATTAAAAAAAGGACAATGAAAATGTTCTCTATCTAGTTTGACTAAAGTCTTTAAACAAATTACTTGAAATCAAAGTCTGGGGTGGGAGATCGAAAAATGTCCTATCACAGTCAGCATTTAGGCTCTTGACCTTCATCTTGCCTCCACATATTAGTACTAGTGTCCTTCTCATGAGGCTCTCCATCCTCCTGGAGCAGATGGATGTCCTGGTACCTACTTTTTCACAAGGAATGAGGTTTGAGTATTCTTTAGAGGGCCATGGGCAGAGGCTTCTGCGGAGGAACGACGATGGGAATGGTGAGGTATGGGGGTATGGAAGAGTTTTGAGTTACTGGATGATTTAAGGACAAATGAAATAGTGGAGGAAGATGAGCGATTGGGTAAGCAGAAGAAATTGGGATGGACTTTGTAATGGGTCAGGGTTTTGAATGGTGGCAAGTGGTGAAATAGGGTCTGGGTGGAAGTGGGGCAGAAAGAGGAATAAGGACAGTTGTGCCAGAAGCACTGGTGCCAGGACTTCTCTGTGAGGCTGACAGGGTAGAGAGCATATCATCCATGATGTCAATAAGTTGAAAGAGCTGCTGACACCCTAGACGGCATATAACAATGTTTTCTGTCCTACAGAGAGCTTCTTAAGAATCTCCAGTGCCTTATCTGACACTAATGGTGGTGATGGCATGGAACAAAGTGGAGAGTTCCCTGTGACTTTGTACTGGGTGAACAGGAGTGGGTGTGGAGCTGGTTTTGGTGGTGGTGGAGGCAAAGAAAGAGATGTTCTGGCCTGTGTTGTTTTGGCGACCATTGCGATGGGCTGGCCAGAGTTGAAGGTTTCAGATTTCGCTGATGCATTGGCCTCCTTGCCAGCAACATCACCCTCATTACCACTGGGTCCCTCAGTGTCTCACCATTCTAACTTCTAGCGGCATTCCTGCTAATCTCCTGTAGTGTGGCGAGCGTCTCCCTCATTTGCTCCAAAGGAAGCTGAAAGCAAATATATCCACCCATCAGTTACATACTGCAGAATGTATACATCATGCATACATACATGCAGTGATGGTCAGGGTAATGGGAGTTTATTGCATTGTAGTCAGTGATGAGAGAGTATGTTAGGACCATCCCATAGATGTGCATGTAGCGCCATCATGAGATGTTCTTACTTACCAATGAGCCACAGGTAACCGAATGCTCAGCAGAAAACCCACTTGCAAACAGTGATTGATAGAAGATGTAGCTGTTGAATGCTTCCAGGAAAGGCTACGAATACATCAACTAAGCAATCCCTGGCAATTCATACATCTTGCACACTGATGGAGTGTCAGATGTGTTTATTGCAAAAAAGGAGTGCTGTTTGATAAAGTGGCTGAAGTGCCATTTGGGTGCACTAAATAGCAGCTTCTACAAGAGGGAAGTGGGCAAAGGCTTAAAATTCCCTTGGCACCCCTTTCCTTTCCTCCACTGTGTGTGGCATGCTGATAAACTGGTACACCCTTTCTTCGAAGCAATGAGACTGGCTTGCCCGTGAGACGACTACATTGTGTGAGCTAACCCTTTGGAAAGATCCAGTGGGGATGAAATTGAGTAAAGCCAGTATTTTGACACGAGCAAGGAAAGACTGGGAGGGGGCTGTAAGTGAATCAAGCGCCTGCTCCTAGTCTGCTGCCATGTCAAGGATCAATTCAGGTGATAGCTGGATCTGGCAATGGTTGCTTTCTTGGGCGTGCCAAATATGTTGATCCTTTGCCTGTAAACCCTATCTCCTCCACAAATATTTGTTCCTCAAAACACGGGGAGAAACTAAAAGCACCTTCTCCAACATAGTGAAGGCAGAAAAAGTGTTGGGGTATGTGAGCTTATTTATTATGTGGTCCGCCTGTTTGTGAGTGGTTGATATTGTAATGTTTTTCACCTGTAGATGGGTGGTGGAGTCCAGAGACATGGGTCCTTACATTACCAGGCGTGTTGCAAGTGATGGAGGCCTTTTTAACAATTGTAAAAAACATGTTTTTAATAGGATCTATAAAAAGTTAAAAACTATTTTCACGTTATTGCCCTGTATATTTCAATTGTTACTTTGCGCTTCCATTATTTTTATGGGAGTGCATTGCAGCACCTGTGAGTGGCCATGTGTCATGCTTAAGTTACTCCAAGGCTTGACTGGAGTTGACCGGAGTGCATTTAATACTGTTTGGTGCTCCTTCTGGCTGTAGTAACCTTAGAAGTGCAATTTGTGAATAGCAATGGCCTTCCACTTTTGTAGCTTTGTTTTGTTATTTGCATTGTTTGCACATCCCTCCCTAAGTCCCCCTTTACCTCTCCCAAAAACTCAGTAATTTACTAGTCAGTATTCCCCATTTTAAAGCCGCTTCTCTTATTTCCTCTCACACCCCACCCCCATGTACTACAAAAACTTAAACATACTTGTGTGGAGAATTCCACAGGGAGTGCAGATCTCTGCCTATGAAAGATAAGAGAAGCAGAGGTGGAGGTGTAGGCGGAGGCCTCTGCACATAGGTTTGTGAAAAACATTTTCTAATATGGAGTGATTTAAATGGGCTGGTTCTGTCCTGTACTGAGTACCGGCACTTTTTTTTATTTTGCGAGATTAGTACGACGAAATGTATTACAGAGCGCAGTTTGTGAATAAGCCTAGTATACGTTTATTCAGCATTCACCAGTGCCTTGATACACTTCTAATAGGATGGGTGTGTTATTTACCACTCGGTTGCTCCCCAGAGCACCAGTGGCAGGGAGCTCAGCAATGCTACTTTTTTACAGACCAACCAACTTAAAAAATAAATCACTGTGAAGAGGAGGCTGGCCTTGGAGGGTAGAATGCATGATAGTTAGAACAGGTTGAGAAGAATTTCCTCCTTTCACCCCCCGCCCCCCCTCAAAAAAAAAAAAAAAAAGGCTTACAGAGGCTGCCGCTTATTTCATAGGGTGATTTCACAGCTATCTCCCTCGACGAACCTTTAAGGGTGACAGTTCGTCATTTAGCAGTCAGTAGCTCCGTGGTGCGCCAGCACGTGTGCGCCGAATAGTGGCCCATCTATTAATTCACCAGCGCCCTCAACGTCCTCCTCCTAGTGATGGTATTCATTCACCAGACCCATCGCTGTGCCCCTGAGGGTGAGCTTTTAGTGTGCACCAGGAGGTGTGGCCCGGATGAGGACGTCGTCATTCGTGGGCTCGGAGGCCGGCTCTTCCCCGTTACAGAGAACCCCTCCATTTATTTTCAGGCAGCCGTTCTTTCATCTTGTGGTAATTATAGTAACACATTGGTCACTGAAGAGGCGCATTTATTACTGCCATGCTCCTGATTAATGGAGCTTGGTCGTCACTTCCTCTCCCTGCTCCCTTCTTCCCGCTCCTACACGGAGCTCTCTTTCTATAACATCTTCCCCTCCCCTCCTCTATCCTTTCTTCACACCTCACTGTCTGTCTCTACCGACAAACCTCTCTTCTTCGCCTTTCGGCCCCCTATTTGATTATTTTTCATGTGTGTCTACAATTATGCTGTGCCTCCTACCCGACGATCTTCCGATCCTCCATGTCCTCTCTCAATGCATGCAGAGGCTCACTCTCTTCTGTACCCTCCTCCCCTCCCGATTTCTCTCATTTCCCTGCTTCGCTCTCTCTCTATTTTTACAGCACACCCGGACCTCTTGCTGCTGTGGTAAAATGTGTGACCAGAATACAAACTGCAGAATGCAGTTTCCTCATCAGGAAAGCCCTTTCGCCGAGGACACTGCTGCCCCGGTTTCCCCGAGGCGGGATTCCCTCGTTCCTGGGCACCAGCTCCCCTCGCCCTCCCACGCACGAGAGCTCTGCAGTGTTCCGAGGTCTGGGCATCTCCCCGGGCACGCTAAGGGTGGGCGGTCTTTCAGAGAAAGAGGCTGATGGGAAGAGGTGCTGCTGTGCTCGTGTCTGGCTCTCCGGGCCAGATTTACAGAAAAGTGGCGCAGCGCGATGCTGCGCCAAAATTGCCAGCGGCGCGCGGCGTCACTTTAGGAATGCAGGGATGTGCCGTATTTAAGTAAATACGGCGCACCCCTGTGTTGTCCCTTGCGCTGGGCTAAATTCAGCTGCCAGTGCAAACGCAGGCACCCTTTCACCATCGTTGAGGGGTGTGATTGTTTAGTGCAGGACCCCTTCCTGCACGTAAACAATCACAAATTTCATTTTGGCACTTCTGTGTGCGCTGCACAATGCAGCACACACAAAAGTGCCAAAGCATCATTTTCAAATGATTGTTTATCTGTAGGAAGAGACACTTTCCCGCACATAAACAATAATTTCTGGCATTTTGTTCTTTCTGCAGCACCATAGAAAAAGCAAAAAACGAGGAGGAATAAAAGTATTCCTCCTCGTTGTGCCCTGCTAAAGCCTCCCCTGGGGGTGGTGTTAGATTTTGGCGCTGCCTCAGGTTTACAAAATTTCATAAATCTGAGGCAGCGTCAAAATGCAATGGGTGTTGCTGTGGCAGTCCCACAGCAACACCCATTGCATGCCCCTTCCACACACAGTGCTGCGTGGGAAGGGGCCCTGTCTTCAAGGTGACGCTAAGCCACAAAAAGTGGCTTAATGCCACCTTGTAAATATGGCGCTAGGGGCCTATAAATACGCCCCTCCATGTGGCTGGTATCGTCGTTTTCCCCTCACATCTCCCCTACGCTCATGAGTTTCTCGGCCTACGAGGCTTGCAGGAATTGGTGTGATTTTTAATCAGGAGTAGTCAGAAATTAAAACTACCCCCCGTTATGAACCTTACACCTAAAGGTGCTGAAGTAGCAAGCAAGCTTGCCCGAGATGCGCTAGAAAAGGTACCTTGAACTTTACATACTTTTTTCAATATATCTATCCGTCCATCCTCTCAACTTTCCACCCATCATTTCACAGATCTACAATTTACTCTTCCGTCCACCCATATTTTCACCCTTCCAGTAATCTATTCTGTCTCCATCCACTATGTCTATCCTATCACCCTTCTCCCCTTACTGTTACCCTTTTCTTTCAGCCTTCTCCTCTAACCTTACTTTGACTCTTCTTTCATTTTCCTCTTCTACATTCCTCTCCATCATTTCACGTTTGGTTCTTTTCACAATTTCTTCCTTGCATGCTTCCTTCATAACTTTCTACCCACTCCTTTTTTTGCTAAGCACCTTCTCTTTCTTTTTACTGTTTTGATACTTCTCTATTAAGGTTGCTATTTCTATTTGCTTTTCACTCTCTGGCCCTTTCCCCATTTTCACATATTCTCTTTCTCTGAATCGTCACTGTCTTATCTGATTTGGCAGCTCTTGGCCCACACTTCTCAGCACCTCATATTTTCTCTTACAATATTATTTCTGGGCTTCCATCTGCTCATGCAAATGGAAAAAACCGTAAAGAACGAATCAGTGTTTTAGATGGACCCAGTTTATCAGCCTAACAGCTACAGTCAGACACCCCAGGATGCCTTCATCATGTGTGGGCATATGTGAAAATTGTGTATTGATGTGTATGTGGTTTACACAAAAAGAGTATATTGTGGTTCCATTTCAACCTTCTTTGCATTGGATGGTGATTCTTCTTTGGAAAGCCTAGGTATTTTACAGCCCGGCTCTTCCTCACAGACCACCCTCCCCAAAACCTGCTCTAAAAGTAGAATTGTGGAAGGTAACTAGCCTATTGCTTTGCTCTAAATAGCATGTCATGATATTGTTCCTAAAAATGTCACCAGACAGAAATAGCATGTCATAATACCCTACAAACATAGTGTGACATTACGGGTAAATTCTCTATTGTTAACTCCAGTGGGATGATATGTCGGTAAACTATATTTAGGAATCAATGTTTCTGTCCGACAATATTTGGTTACAATGTTCCGGTACCATACTGCCTGAATGAAACCTACCCATCTCCCAGTACTATTGCTGGTCTTCTAGGAAATGGTAGCTGTAAAGAAATGGCTCCCTGTTGCAGTTACCCCCCACGTTTTGCCTGATACTGATGCTGACTTGACTGAGAAGTGTGCTGGGATCCTGCTAACCAGGCCCCAGCACCAGTGTTCTTTCACCTAAAATGTACCATTGTCTCCACAATTGGCACAACCCTGGCACCCAGGTAAGTCCCTTGTAACTGGTACCCCTGGTACCAAGGGCCCTGATGCCAGGGAAGGTCTCTAAGGGCTGCAGCATGACTTATGCCACCCTAGGGACCCCTCACTCAGCACAGACACACTGTTTGCCAGATTGTGTGTGCTGGTGGGGAGAAAATGACTAAGTCGACATTGCACTCCCCTCAGGGTGCCATGCCAACCTCACACTGCCTGTGGCATAGGTAAGTCACCCCTCTAGCAGGCCTTACAGCCCTAAGGCAGGGTGCACTATACCACAGGTGAGGGCATATGTGCATGAGCACTATGCCCCTACAGTGTCTAAGCAAAACCTTAGACATTGTAAGTGCAGGGTAGCCATAAGAGTATATGGTCTGGGAGTCTGTCAAAAACAGACTCCACAGCTCCATAATGGCTACACTGAATACTGGGAAGTTTAGTATCAAACTTCTCAGAATAATAAACCCACACTGATGCCAGTGTTGGATTTATTAAAAAATGCACACAGAGGGCATCTTAGAGATGCCCCCTGTATTTTACCCAATTGTTCAGTGCAGGACTGACTGGTCTGTGCCAGCCTGCTGTTGAGAGACGAGTTTCTGACCCCATGTGGTGAGGGCCTTTGTGCTCTCTGAGGACAGAAACAAAAGCCTGCTCTAGGTGGAGGTGCTTCACACCTCCCCCCTGCAGGAACTGTAACACCTAGCAGTGAGCCTCAAAGGCTCAGGCTTCGTGTTACAATGCCCCAGGGCACTCCAGCTAGTGGAGATGCCCGCCCCCTGGACACAGCCCCCACTTTTGGCGGCAAGTCCAGGAGAGATAATGAGAAAAACAAGGAGGAGTCACTGGCCAGTCAGGACAGCCCCTAAGGTGTCCTGAGCTGAGGTGACTCTGACTTTTAGAAATCCTCCATCTTGCAGATGGAGGATTCCCCCAATAGGAATAGGGATTTGCCCCCCTCCCCTCAGGGAGGAGGCACAAAGAGGGTGTACCCACCCTAAAGGACAGTAGCCATTGGCTACTGCCCTCCCAGACCTAAACACACCCCTAAATTCAGTATTTAGGGGCTCCCCAGAACCTAGGAACTCAGATTCCTGCAACCTAAGAAGAAGAGGACTTCTGAGCTGAAAAACCCTGCAGAGAAGACGGAGACACCAACTGCCTTGGCCCCAGCTCTACCGGCCTGTCTCCCCCCTTCGGAAGAAAACTGCTCCAGCGACGCTTTCCCCAGGACCAGCGACCTCTGAATCCTCAGAGGACTGCCCTGCTCTAAAAGGACCAAGAAACTCCTGAGAACAGCGGCCCTGTTCAACAAAGACTGCAACTTTGTTTCCAGAGGAGCAACTTTAAAGACCCCTGCGATTCCCGCCAGAAGCGTGAGACTTGCAACACTGCACCCGGCGACCCCGTCTCGACTGGTGAAGAAACAATGCTACAGGGAGGACCCTCCGGCGACTCCGAGACTGTGAGTAACCAAAGTTGTCCCCCCTGAGCCCCCACAGCGACGCCTGCAGAGGGAATCCCGAGGCTCCCCCTGACCGCGACTGCCTGACTCTCAGATACCGACGCCTGGAAAAGACCCTGCACCCGCAGCCCCCAGGACCTGAAGGATCGGAACTCCAGTGCAGGAGTGACCCCCAGGAGGCCCTCTCCCTTGCCCAGGTGGTGGTTACCCCGAGGATCCCCCCCCTTGGCTGCCTGCACCGCTGAAGAGACCCCTTGGTCTCCCATTGATTCCTATTACAAACCCAACGCTTGTTTGCACACTGCACCCGGCCGCCCCCGCGCTGCTGAGGGTGTACTTTCTGTGTGGACTTGTGTCCCCCCCGGTGCCCTACAAAACCCCCCTGGTCTGCCATCCGAAGACGCAGGTACTTACCTGCTGGCAGACTGGAACCGGGGCACCCCCTTCTCCATTGAAGCCTATGCGTTTTGGGCACCACTTTGAACTCTGCACCTGACCTGCCCTGAGCTGCTGGTGTGGTGACTTTGGGGTTGCTGTGAACCCCCAACGGTGGGCTACCTTGGACCCCAATTTGAACCCCGTAGGTGGTTTACTTACCTGCAAGAACTAACAATAACTTACCTCCCCTAGGAACTGTGAAAATTGCAGTGTCCACTTTTAAAGTAGCTATATGTGTTTTATGTAAAAAGTATATATGCTATTGTGATTATTCAAAGTTCCTAAAGTACTTACCTGCAATACCTTTCAAATGAGATATTACATGTAGAATTTGAACCTGTGGTTCTTAAAATAAACTGAGAAAATATACTTTTCTATACAAAAACCTATTGGCCTGGAATTGTCTTTGAGTGTGTGTTCCTCATTTATTGCCTGTGTGTATGTACAACAAATGCTTAACACTACTCCTTTGATAAGCCTACTGTTCGACCACACTACCACAAAATAGAGCATTAGTATTATCTCTTTTTGCCACTATCATACCTCTAAGGGGAACCCTTGGACTCTGTGCATACTATTCCTTACTTTGAAATAGTGCATACAGAGCCAACTTCCTACAGTAGCAAATGGGAGAATTGTGTTTGATCTACAATTCACAAACTACCAGGACCAGTAAATACTGCGTTGGCCTGTAACACTGGGCTTTGTAGCTAAGCTAAACACCAAAGGCATGAATAGGGAAGGTAAAAGGCTGAAGACTGGGCCCCTTGTTTTTGCACACTGGGGACCCTGCACATGGTGTATGAATCAAGCTCCCACAGGATAGCTCCCTACCACGACTATTCACAAACTACAGGAGACAGTACATTTTAACAGATATAGTACATACTCCCAACTGCAGCCAAAGCCATAGAAAGCATAAACAACGAAAACACAGAATGACTCAACAGTTCTTTAAGTTGAAAAGTTGCAACAGCTAAATAACTGTGACCTCCAACCTCACTCCTTCTAGAGAAAGGTATCTCTCTCGTCTCCTCAAGTTAAAGATTGACAAAGGTGAGATGGAATTGGTAACTATAAATGCAGAGTGCCAAATTTACCAGCACTTCGCATCAGTTTGTGCCCTTTTGTGATGCAAACCAGGCAAAAATTGTTTATTTTGGAATTTACTTTCCAGCACAAAACATGTTTTGCACTGGAAGGTAGCTTCACAGTAACCCAAAGCAGCACTTTGCACTACTGTGCATCAATAGGGCATACAATGGGTGGTCATTGAGCATTCCTATGCAATCACCCACGGATTTTTGACAAAAATGCAGATCTGCTAACATTGACAAGAGATTGGCGACAAAAACATAGACCTCCTTGAGGCAGGCATAACATTACAGAAAAGTTTTGTTTTGTCCAAACTTTTCTAAATTGCATGTATGTTGTACTGTACAAAACACACAAAGTTATACAAGTGTTAAAATATGTCAAAGCAAAGTATTTCACACTGGAAGGGTCCTGTTCCAATACAACACCAATACCTGACATCATACGAACATTTGCACTATGGTGCAGGGTATGTGAAATAGCGAAAGACATTGTACAGTGCACCAGTGCAAGGGGAGCGAAAAATAGTGCTATATCTCATCACTGTTCTCTCTCCCTTTCGCGCAATGCTGCATAGCAATTCTTATAGCTATGCTGTGTTGCAGGAATTCTTTGTAAATTTGTCGCAGACATTATAGAAAGTACACTGCACATACAAGAAAGGTGTAATAAGTAAGGGTTTATGATAAACAGTAAACAATTTCCATTGTATGACATAAATTATTTGAAATGTGTCATAAGGCGCTGAATAACAACACATCATTAACCAGAGTTTTAAAAAGTTATTTTTCTACTGGTTTTGCAACCTATTATGCTTGTGTGTATATATATATATATATATATATATATATATATATATATATATTTGCTAGAGCATACTTATTAAAATGTTTACATACAGCAATTCACAAAATATACAACTCACTACAGCGTTCAAACTATTTTTGAAATAATGTAATGTTTCATTATTTTTTGGGGAGACATCTTTTAACATAAAACCCAGAATTAAGGGCCAGATGTAGGTAGCCTTTTGCGCCTCGCAAATGGCGAAAAACACCGTTAGCGAGGCGAAAAAGGCCTTCCGCGATGCAGAGTCACATTTTGCGAGTCGGTACCGACTCGCAAAATGTGATTCCGACTCGCAAATAGGAAGGGGTGTTCCCTTCCTATTTGAGACCGCATAGCGAGGTAGATTTGATTTGTGACTGCGAAAGCGGTCGCAAACCTACTCGCAGTTACCATCCACTTGAAGTGGATGGTAACTCATTCGCAAACGGGAAGGGGTCCCCATGGGACCCCTTCCCCTTTGTGAATGCAAAAAAAATATTTTTTCAGAGCAGGCAATGTTCCTATGGACCACTGCCTACTCTGAAAAAAACCGAAACTAAATGGTTTCGGTAATTTTTCTTTTTGCAGCTCGTTTTCCTTTAAGGAAAACGGGCTGCAAAAAGAAAAAAAAAACTGCTTTATTTAAAAGCAGTCACGAACATGGTGGTCTGCTGTCTCCAGCAGGCCACCATCCCCGTGAGTGCCTAGACTCGCTATGGGGTCGCAAACTGCGACCCACCTCATAAATATTCATGAGGTGGGTCTTTGCGACCCCATAGCGAGTCGTAGAAGGTGTCTGAGACACCTTTCTGCATACTAGTTTGCGAGTTGCAATTTGCGAGTCGGAAGGACTCGCAATTTGCAAGTCGCAAATTCTTTTGTACTTACATCTGGCCCTCAACACCACAGATAATGGGCTGACAGTTTTATAGAAGATTTCTGTGACCTTTGCCACTGTTTCAACAGACAGCTGGTTTCTCTGCTTGTATAGTGGCAAATGTCAGCAAAATCAAGGGATCAGGCTTCACAGCTGATTTTGCGTTTATTTTGCAAAATGTGACATCCAAAAAGTTGGGTATCTGTACAGTGCCAAGCCCCCGTTTCAGCTGGCAAAGTGTGGGTGCCCTACTCCGCAGAAGAATGTATTTAAAACTAAGGAAAGACTATTAAAGAAGACTGACAGTAGCCATCAACGTCAGGCGAACGTCGCTCTTTGTTGACCCTTATCTTGATATGTTAGACTATACATGCTGGCTACTCTGCCCAATAATTCGGGAATGTTGGCAAACAACAGCGTCAGATAACAACGTGACTCTGTGCTACAGGCTGATAATAGTCAATGTGGAGGGTATGTATATGGTCGTCAGTGATGTAGCACCACAACAAGTCATAAGTACAATAAATGGGCTTTCCCTGCCACATTTGTAACGCATTTAGCTTTTGTGGTTTCTTTGGTAAACTTGAAGGAGAAGCTAATCCTACCTGTTCTACAATGGCAGGGGTCTGACTGACTGGACTGCCTGTATGTTTTTGTAACTATAAATTCATGTCTTTTTGGCTGTTCAAGTAACATTGTATATAGAATTGAGTGTAGTTGCTCTCTTATAGTCTCAATGCCCTTGACCACTTTTCTTTTCTTAAGTAACACCACAATTGTGAGAGCAGAAGTGCTTTAATGCTATTGTGAGTGGGTGTTTTTCTCTGAAATTGACGCTTCCTGACAGTGTGGCAAAATTTACCCAGTCATGTCTGTTCAAGGCTGTTGGAACTGGCCTTTTCTGCAGGGTCATCCGCAGACTTTAGGCCTTCCTCCTCCTCTTTTTCTGACCCTGTTTTTGTTCGCCTTTAGGACAACGAGCACTTTACCACTCCTATCCAGTATCCAGTCATGAAGTGCATGCACTCTGTGCCTAAAACATGGTGGCATTGGCTTCTCCATGACTGGCATATTTGATTTACTGTGTAAAGTGTACTAAGGCCCTGATTGATACTTTTTGACGCAAACCTACTTTAGCGCAGGTTTGCGTCAAAAAGTTTACCTCCGGCTAGCGCCATTCCTGAATGCCAGCCGGTCGTCATATTTAAGGAATCGCGCTGGCCGGCGGTAAGGCCCGATGAGCATCAAAATAAATTATGCTAACTGGGTGGGGGAGACGTAGGGAAAACAGGAGGTTGTGTGTCAAAGAATGGCGCTAGTGAGGTTAGAGTCAGAAAAATGACTCTAACCCGACTAGCGTCATTTTTTGACGCACAACCCCCATGGACATGACTCCTGCCATTGTATAGAAGTAGAAATGTAGGGGGGCCCAAGTTAGGCCCCCCATGGCACTTTAAAAAAAAATAATAATAATTTACCTCAACTTACCTGGGATGGGTTACCTCATCCTTAGGTGTACTCCAGGTGTGGGTGGTGGGGGTGTCCATGGGTGCAGGGAAGGGCAGCTGGGGGCTGTTTCCATGGCCTCTGACTATGGAAAATGCCCCACACGTCCCCTAACGCCTGCCCTGACCCAGGCGTTAAATAATGGAGCTAGACAGGCTTAGTGCCATTATTTAAGGCCCTCCTCCTCCCGTGCGTGGTTTTTGCACAGGAGGATAAATAAGTAGCAAAGGCCCTAGAGATATTTTCTGCCTGGGAACACCTACCTTGCATCTCATTGACGCAAGGTAGTTTTCCGCAGGCAAAAAATGATGTTAACTCCAATATTTTGATGCTAGACGGGTCTAGTGTCAAAATATAAATATGGAGTTAAGTTTGTGCCGGATTTGCGTAAAAATAAAATTACGCAAATTAGGCGCAAACAAAGTATAAATATACCCCTAGGTGTGCCCAGGGCCTGTAAATCAAATGCTACTATTAGGCCTGTATTTTTGAAAGAGCAAAGGTTTTTTGTATGTGAAAGGTAAAAACAATTCAAGATGGAGACACAATTAAGTCTATCCAAACAAATCAAATGGATTCATACATTTATTCATTTGAAAAATAAACAAACAGTGTGGTGGGAAAAAAACGCAAAAAACTCATCAAGAACAACAATTCACAGGCATTACATAAAAGACTTGAATAATCCTTCAGTGTAGTCACTGCCCCAACAGTACCCTTGCTCATTTTAACACATAAAAAGTTATGACAGACAGAGTCAAGGTACTTGTGTCGACATTGTTTCAACCCCTTAGCAAAATACTGGGAATAGTTGGACATGTACTTTTAATCTTAACATATCAACATAGTGAAAAACTATTACATTTGTATTTCCCTATTGCAAGGCTTATCTCTCCCAGTGGTTAGCATTAGGGTTGACTTAAAACATCTTTTAAGTCTAATTTCCAGTTGGGAACATATAAAATAAATGCTGCTTTTAGAAAGTTGGCATTTTCTTACTTTAAACATTTTGTGCCATAGCCTGTCTCTGAATACACATCTGAGTTTAGGTGACAGCTACATTTGTGCATTCTCTCCAGACAGCCAAAAGCAGGAAGGGCTCGGTGTGACAGGAGATACATCTGCATTCCTCTACATACTCATAGATGTCCTGGGGAGGGAGAGGCAGTTCACTATTACTTCTGAATAGGCTGTGTCCTGTCCTCACACAAAGGGCTGATTACCCCCCTACTGGTAGTCTGGAGCCAGCGCTGAGTTGAAAGGGACACTTGTGCACTTCAGATAATTCTTTTGAAGTTATCCCTACATCAAAGGCTTTTTTGGGTATAAGTACTAGACCTCTGACACAAATACTCAGAACACTTCTGGACTGAAGACATTCTACCAGGAAGAAGGACCGCTGTTCTGTCTGGAGGGACTGCCACTTTGCTGTTTGCTCTGCTGTGCTGGCCTACTACTTCTTGCCTGGTAGTGAGAGGACTGGATATACCTCTCTACTTCCTGCAATCTAAAGTTTCTCCAAGGGCATGACTGAGCTTACCTCCCGTTTCTGAAGTCTGAGGATATCCAAGACTTCACCTGCATCTTGCTACCATCACCTGTGTTTCTCTGCTGTGAGTCTTGCTCTGCCATGTGGTGCCAAATCAAGTCCTGGACTCTTAGAGGTGAGTGTGGTGCTGCAACAAAAGAACTGACACATCAACACCGACGTGTCACTTTGAACCAACACATCCCACTGCAGAAAAGCAGCTGCCTGCACCTAAACTGCGAACACCGCTCGTCAACTGCGCGATGCAACAGCCCCGAGTTTTAATGCAGCCCCCGCTTGGCCGCTGCCGCAACAATGCATCAGAATCAGTACTCATCACTTCTGGACATCAACGCATCGACATTGCCTGATCAGGAAATGATGCATCTCCTGCAAGCGCAATACGGTCCCTCCTCTGGATAAACGCATCGTCACCAAGTATTGACGCAACAAAGGTTCTGTGAGCAGGTCTGTGTGACTCCTGTACCCAGCCCATGCTCCATTGCGGTTGGACTACACTTTTGAATTTGCAGTGGTCCAGCAAGACCAGATAGTTCCTGTTGGAGCTATTGTCTTCTAAGCACTACATTTTGATTTAATCTTTGAAAATTAATCACTTGACTTGTGTATGTTAGATTTTTGTTGTTTTGGCATTGTTTGACTCAGATAAATATTGGCTAATTCTCTAAATTGATGTGGAGTTCTTTTGTGGTGTTCTCACTGTGTTACTGTGTGTGTGCACAAATACTTTAAACATTGGCTCTTTAGTTTAGCCTGACTGCTCTGTGCCAAGCTACCAGAGGGGGAGCACAGGTAAGCTTTTAGTGTGTATCTTACTTGCTCTGACTAGGATTGTGGTCCCTGCTTGGACAAAGTGCAAACCTCAGCCAACTAGAGACCCAATTTCTAACAAAGGCAGCTTCCCAGCCTGTTGCATTGACATAAGTACCCTACAAATTTTTCCCAAACCATACAAGAAATGGTGAATTGTCACTAACCGATAGATTCAAAATTTACATACTAGGTTAAAGTGGCCTATTCCATTGTAAATCATGTAGTCAAGTAAAAGCTGCTAGACAAAGAGAAACCATCAACAAACATTCCCATACCTCAGTTTCTCACAAAAAGCTTAATCTACCATTGCTTTTGCAACCTTCCATCTTAATTATTACACTGCAACATACCTTGAGACATCAAGAAATGGAAGTGAATCGAGAAAGCACGTGACCCACGTCTAGGCATACTTTTCCCACTTGGGGTGAGAAATACAAAAACAACAGATGATGGACAGAATGCAGAGCAATCAAACATTCACCCCCAGTCGCAGATCTGGGTATAATCCATCAGTTATTTTGCTTGCCATGCCGTTCAAGTTTGGAACCAGCCATATGCTAATCAGTCTTGACCCTGTTCCCTATGGCAACTGCCCAGTCCGAATTGTCAGGTCAGGTCCTCCCTGGACCAGAAAAAATCACCCTGGGACCAATTTCAGAATATCACTATTCATGAGCCAGGCTAGCTTGAATCTGGTGGCATATCAAGCACGGGACTCATGTCCGGGCATACCCTTCCCACTTGGGTGACAAATGCAAAAACAACAGATGATGGACTGAATGCAGAGTAAATCAAACATTCACCCCCAATCACAAAGCTGGGTTTAATCCATCAGTTTTTTGCATGCCAAGCCATTCCAGTTTGGACCTAGCCATATGCAAATCAGTCTTGACCGTGTTCCCCATGGGAGTATACCAGCCCGGACTACCAGGACAGGTCCTACCTCAGGTTTCACACAAAAAGTTTAATTTGCCATTACTTTTGCAACCTTCCATCTTAATTATTCCACTGCAACATACCTTGAGGCATCCAGAAATGAAAGTGAATCCAGAATGCAGCTAGCAGAAAGCTTTGTAATCTACCCATGCCAAACATGTAACCCATGATATCATATTTTTACACCAGCTGCATGTAGCTAGACTTATCAGATTTGAAACAATCAATCAAATCTTTATTCAGTTAAAAAACATAAAATACATACAAAATTAAATATTAAAAGACGTAAACTGATTAAAATTCATCAAACAGTTCATATACAAATAATCGAACTGCAGAAATAAACTCATAAATCCTCATACATAAATATTCAGACTGTAAAAGCTGACAGTAAAATAAAACATGGTCTACACCTCCTGATATTCAAGCATTGTAGCATCAGTATTAGAAACGTTTTCCTAGGCACAGAGTATAAAGTGCAAAAGAAGATAAAGTGCAGCAGAGACTGAGGGGAATCGGTGTTGCAGAGACAAGCATCGAGAGCAGACTCCGGGAACACATTACTCTGGTAAGCTACCAGAAAGTGAGCTATATACAACCTAAATCTGATGAGACAGAACATTTTAACAAGGCTCCAGTGCAAATAATAGGTAAGGCTCAATACCCTCCGTGGTGACCAGCGGGAGGTACTCCTCCACCCTCCTCTAACCCCTCATTGTGGACGCTCTATGTGCTGAAAACAGGCTCCAAAGATCCTGCTCCAACTGCTGTCTGGATACCAATGCCAGACTTGTTGGTGAGAAAAAGCACTCATCTCTGCCCAAAGCTAACAGGAGCCCCTTCATATATCAAATCCACGGAATCCTGTGGGCTTGCTCTAAAGTAAACAATCTTGCACTATCTCCCGGTTAAGATAGCTCTCATCTTTAGTCCAATGTCAGTGCCACAGCATTACTGGTGCCAGCCCAATCTAATCTTGCAGAGGCCAAATGCCTAGCTCTGTCTGACACAAATAGCCTGGGACACTATTAGGAACTGACTAAAGCCTCCTCAGGAAGACATTTTCTTTTGCATGTCACTTTGGTGCATCCCTATAACCCCACACACCAGGCCCTTTGGTGACTATCGAATGGCACTATGCCTCATAAACGGGCAGCCAAGTGTCCAGCGACCTTGATCCCAGCTTCTTTGAAAACTTAAACAGAGCCTCCATGGTTTGCACAAATCTTAAACACCTAGGCCCAGATTTAAGAAAAGTGTCACTTCACATTGTGATGCGCCACTTCTATTGCGCCTCCGCACTCACCTAATGCCAGCACGTGTGCTCTGTATTTAAGATATGGCACACCATGGTGGTATTAGGAACAATTTTGCATCAAAATGTCAAAATTGTTGGCGTTTTGCTCCACTAGCATCAAAGATTCTAACATTAGTGGAGCAAAGTACAAGAAGGCCGATTATTTCCAATGGGTGCATCCTTTTAATGTCTGCTTTCAGCAGGCATTAAAACATGTCGCTAAATATAGTGCAATGAGATCTTGTAGATTTCATAGCGCCATTTGTGTGGGCTTCCATGCGCTGGAACGCCCCCTTTGCACACATTATGCATGGCACATGCATAATGTGGCGCAAAGGGTCGTAAAGTGGCACAATGCGTGCATTGCGTCACTTTGTAGATATGGTGCAGCATTTTTGGCAATCTAGCGCCACACTATTGTCAGAAAAAGTATGCTAATGTGGCGTTAGATGGTGCAAGGCCATTCTTAAATTAGGGCCCAGTGTCGATAAGGTGTGACCAATTGCTCCTGCTGTCAAAAGGGAGACCCAGGTACGTAAATGGTCGGACCAATGCTAGCTTTTCAAATTGGATACAAAATGATTACAGGCCCATACGGGCATCCCGCATAGCCATCACATGGGACTTGGTTGAGTTTGTCTTCAAAAACAACAGATGGTGCACGGAATGCAGACCAAATCAAACATTCACCCCAGTCACAGAGCTGGGTTTAATCCATCAGTTGTTTTGCTTGCCATGCCATTCCAGTTTGAACCCAGCTATATGCAAATCAGTCTTGACCCTGTTCCCCATGGCAACAGTCCAGCCCGAACGGCCAAGCCAGGTCCTCCCTGGACCAGAATAAAGCATTCTGGGATCAGTTTCAGAATATCACCCTTCATCAGCCAGGCTAGCTTAAATCTGGCATCATAGCAAGCACGTGACCCACGTCTAGGCATACTCTTCCCACTTGGGGTGACAAATGCAAAAACAACAGATGATGGATGGAATGTAGAGCAATCAAACATTCACCCCAGTCACAGATCTGTGATTAATCCATCATTTTTTTGCTTGCTATGCCGTTCAAGTTTGGACCCAGCCATATGCAAATCCGTGTTGACCCTGTGCCCTATGGGAACAGACCAGCCCGAATTGCCAGCCCAGGTCCTCTCTGGACCAGACAAAAGCACCCTGGGACTGATTTCAGAGTATCACTGTTCATCAGCAAGGCTAGATTGAATCTGGGGGCATAGCAAGCACAGGACCCACGTCCGGGCATACCCTTCCCACTTGGGGTGACAAATGCAAAAACAACAGATGATGGACGGAATGCAGAGTAAATCAAACATTCACCCCTGTCACAGATCTGTGTTTAATCCATCAGTTTTTTGCATGCCAAGCCATTCCAGTTTGGACCCAGCCATGTGCAAATCAGTCTTAACGGTGTTCCCCATGGGAACAGTCCAGCCCGAACTGCTAGGCCAAGTCCTCCCTGGAGCAGAAAAAAGCATCCTGGGACTGGTGTCAGAGTATCACCCTTCATCAGCGAGTCTAGCTTGAATCTGGTGGGATAGCAAGCACGGGACCCATGACTGGGCATACCCTACCTATGTGGGGTAATAAATGGAAAAACAACAGATGATGTACAGAATGCAGAGCAAATCAAATATTCTCTCCTAGTCACAAATCTGGGTTTAATCCATCAGCTTTTTTGCTTGCACACCATTCCAGTTTGGACCCAGCCATAAGCAAATCAGTCTTGACCCTATTCGCCATGAGAACAGTCCAGCCTGAATTGTCAGGCCAGGTTCTCTCTGAACCAAAAAAAACCATCCTGGGACAAGTTTCAGGCTATCACTCTTCATCAACCAAGTGAGCTTGAATGTGGCAGCATAGCAAGCACGGGACCCACATCTGGGCATACCCTTCCCACTTGGGGTAACAAATGCAAAAACAGCAGATGATGGACGGACTGCAGAGCAAATCAAACATTCACCCCCAGTCACAGATCTGGCTTTGATCCATCAGTTTTTTTGCTTGCCATGCCATTCCAGTTTTAAACCAGCCATATGCAAATCAGTCTGGACCCTGTTCCCCATGGGAACAGTCCAGCCCACAGCTTTTAGTAGTTGCTAATTTATAAATAGCACCGCAGGCTCTCACTATACCTTTGTCTCTAGGGACCTGTTTCAAAGCAAGGATGAGATCCATATGAGTTTTTGAGCACCTTGCATCAAACCACCTTTCAGGCATTGAAGTTTATGGTTGTGCCTCCCTAATTAAGATGACTATGGCAAATTTCTTCATAAGCCTTCAAAATAAGATTAGGGTTGGCCTCAGCATCCAGGCAAATATTGAACTCCTCCTTATTTTTCTTTAAAAGGTCTCTCATGGCTACCTAAGGATCCAGCGATGCCCATTTACGCTGAATCCCCTTATTCTGATGGAAGAAACGTTGGGTGGCATTAACAGCAGCTTGGTGGACTATGCCCCCTATCACAAAGGGAAAGTGATGGTGGATAGTGATCACTTATATAATTAGGTAGACTGGCAGAGTCATAGACCCTAAGTCTATGAGTTAATAGTAAAGCAATCAAACCAATTAAACTGCCCCTCCCCCACCCAAAATATGAGACTTCCCCAGAGGGGCTTGAGCCCACCAAATCAAGCATAACAATGCCCACTTATTCAAAATAGTGTTAAGATGGTTTCCACAAGGTATATATTAAAAATGTGTAGAAACTTCCCAATCGCCACAGATCTGCCCACATACAGCATTCTTAGCGATTGGAATTGCTTTACAATTAAAATCCCCGCCCCTAATTGTAATGTAGTCTGTCTTGAGACCACAAAAAATTTCTTCCAGAGCATGATCAAGGAAAACAACTATATCTGTTATTGTGATCACAAGGTTCAGATGATAAAAATTATCACAACCAAAGTCTCCCCAGAGTTGGCTGTAAATAACATGAACTGTCCAGCCTAGGGTGAGTGAGACCAAGGTCAATAGACACCCTTTATGATGCCCCCCACGCGATGGCACAGCTGGGCTCTGGATGGAAAGAAACCCATTAATAAATACCGTGTCATGAGACCAGGCCTCTGCCAGTGCTGACTTGTTCTCGAATGTCATCTGTCATGGCTGGATTACATACGTTCACCACAATAGTGGCCCAATGCTATCCACCCTCTGAACAAATTATTCAACTAGAACATCATTGTTAGACTTTTCATCCTTGGCGTGGTCTCCCTTAACTTTTTGCCTCTGTTTCCCAGGTTGTTGATGTGTGCTGGACCCTGATTTTGCTGTTTGTGTTTGTCTGGGCACTTTACCACTGCTAAAGTGCAAGTGCTCCTTTACAAAATATGTACGTAATTGGTTTATCCATGATTGGCATAGTTGATTCACTAGTAAGTCCCTAGTAAAGTGCACTAGAGGTGCCAGGGCCTGTAAATCAAATGCTACTAGTGGGCCTGCAGCGCTGGTTGTGCCACCCACACAAGTAGCTCTGTAATCATGTCTCAGACCTGCCACTGCAGTGTCTGTGTGTGCAGTATTAGCTGTAAATTTGACTTGGCAAGTGTACCCACTTGCCAGGCCTAAACCTTCCCTTTTCGTACATGTCAGACACCCGTAAGGTAGGCCCTAGGTAGCCTCAATGGCAGGGTGCAGTGTATGGTTAAGGTAGGAAATATAGTAATGTGTTTTATATGTCCTGACAGTGAAATACTGGTAAATTTGTTTTTCACTGTTGCAAGGACTGTCCCTCTCATAGGTTAGTATGGGGGCTACCTTTAAATATGATTAAAGTGTAGATTCCCTTTGGGAGCGGATAGAGATGTGGAGTTTGGGGTCTCTGAGCTCACAATTTAAAATACATCTTTTAGTAAAGTTGATTTTAAGATTGTGTGTTTGAAAATGCCACTTTTAGAAAGTGGGCATTTTCTTGCTTATACCATTTCTGTGACTCTGCCTGTTTGTGGATTCCTGTCTGGGTCAGTTTGACAGTTGGGATGGTTGGTCCTCACACTAGACATTGACACAAAGGGAGCTTGGATGTAGTCTGCATTTCCTGATGAGCCATCTGTGCTGGGGGTGGGGGGGGGGGGGGGTCACTTACACCTGAAAGGGCTGTGCCTGTCCTCACACAATGCAGGCTTTAACCCCCTGGTGAGTGTCTGGGGCCTGGCCTGGGCAAGGCAGAATTTCACATTCAAGAGAGACTTTACTTTGAAGTAGGCCTACTTCAAAGGAGAAATTGGGTATAAGAAGGGCACCCATTACCACAGACTTTAAAACACTTCTGTAAACAAGAGGAACCTCTGCCTGAAGAAGAGCTGAAGAGCTGAGGAAGAAGAGCTGCTCTGCCTGAGACTGTGCGTAAGAGGGCAAAGACTGGACTTTGTATGCCTTCCATCTTGAGAAGAACTCTCCAAGGGCTTGATTTAGAGCTTGCCTCCTGTTGTTTGAAGTCTCAGGGACAGCAAAGACTTCTCTCTGCGAGCACCTGGAGTCTCTGGAGAGACTCTTACTCTGCCCTGTGGTGCCCATCCAGTTCCTGGGACCCTGAAAGGAGAAGCTGGCAGCCTAAGAGGAGGAAATCCAAGCACAGAGTGCCGTGTGGGGAAAAGATCGACACAACTCTGATCTGCAGCTGAAGAAATTACGGGCTGCCGGCTCTGCGGCTGAAAATCGACACTCGCCGGGAACGCGACCGAAGAATCGACACACAGATCTGGAGTAACGATGCACAGCATCGCTGACGGAGACTCGGAGATCAAAACCTGCGCTGCGTGGTTTTTGAATCATCGTGCAGCTGGATTTCTGACGCAAGCACCGCTGGGAGTGTAAAAACAACGCAAGGCCTGCCCAGACCAGAGAGTGCTGACCAGATCGATGCATCACTCTCCTGCGGAGAGAAGGAAAGACGCACCCCGACCTGACGAAAGGTGAAATGATGCAAGGTCTCGCTTGTGAGTGAAATCGACGCATCACAAGCCCTTTTTCGACGCACACTCGCCCGTGCGGGTTTATTTTTGACACACCCAAGGTACATTTTCACGCTAACAGTGTTAGTGTGTGTTTTAAACTACATAAAGACTCTTTTTGCTTTTTAATTGATAACTTGACTCCTGTATTGTGGATTTTTGTCGTTTTGGTCATGTTTTGTTTAGATAAATATTTCCTATTTTTCTAAACCTGTGTTGTGTCATTTTGTAGTGTTTTCATTAAGTTACTGTGTGTGTTGGTACAAATACTTTACACCTAGCCCTCTGAAGTTAAGCCTACTGCTCTGCCAAGCTACCAAGGGGGTATGCAGAGGCTAGCTAAGGATGATTCTCTTTTACCCTGACTAGAGTGAGGGTCCTTGCTTGAACAGGGGGTAACCTGACTGTCAACCAAAGACCCCATTTCTAACAATCATCTTGTTCTTAAGGGATCTATGAGATTCAAATAGATCTGATAACAACAGTGGAACATTAGGAGGAAGATTTATAACAGCCAAACTTACTTCACTCTGCGGAGACTTCTCATCCTGACTCAGAGAAGGGTCTGAAAGATTAGAGGGCACTGTATTACAATTGGTGGGGTCTGAACTAATGTAGTTTCTGGTTCTATTAGCCCTGTCTAAAGTGGTCCCCCGTCTCCTTGCGACTCTTTCTGCATACGGCTAGATTGAATTATACTATCAGGAGAACTTTCTGATAAAACTACAGTGCCCTGTTGGGACTGTTACATAGGAAGATCATTAGGCTGGCCAGGAACATTTTTACATATGCACTCTTCAGCCAGTTTAGTAATTTGGGTAAATTCAGATTAAATAGCAGAAAGGCGTTCATAAACTGGAGATAGTTTGGAGTCAAAAAGATCTCTTAAGAATATTTTTATGTTGCCTTAGGGGCCACCAGCAAGCAGCATTCCGGAGACCATTTCACAACTTCTGGACCTATCCAGACATTGTTTATTTTGGGCCAATTGATGCTTGGAGGCCCTTTTCTTCTGCTTGGTTAACGGGCCCGCACTGGGATAGGCATGGAAAATTGAGAAGTAGTGTTAAAGCAGATCCTTGGCTTATCTATTTCATAATAGTAAGTGATTGGACGCTGCTCTATGGTCGATGAACCTTTTGACTCGTTTAGATTATATTGATTACCACATTGATTAACATATTGATTATTGACACATAAAACAACAGCATTAAACAATGATAATAATCACGAAAGAATCAATATAGGATGTACCATGACCCATTTGGCCATGAATAACCACACCTTTTAGTATCAATTCAAATATTTATTTCCCTATTTTAACAATGCTAAAGTCACAAAAATTATTCTCAACACCAAATGGTACAAATAAAGAAGCATCACAGGCTAATGGATTGGCCTGAAGAATCTTAGGGCCATATTTATACTTTTTGACGCAAAACTGCGCTAACGCAGTTTTGCGTCAAAAAAATTAGCGCCGGCTAACGCCATTCTGAAGCGCCATGCGGGCGCCGTATTTATTCAATGACGTTAGCCGGCGTTAGCCTCCGGCGCTGCCTGGTGTGCGTGGAAAAAAATGACGTACACCAGGCAGCGCCGGCGTAGGGGAATATGGAGCTTGGGCGCCAAAAAATGGGGCAAGTCAGGCTGAGGCAAAATTATCGCCTCAACCCGATTTGCGCCATTTATTTCGACTCCCAACCCCCATTAAAATGACTCCTGTCTTAGCAAAGACAGGAGTCATGCCCCCTTGGCCAATGGCCATACCCAGGGGACTTCTGTCCCTTCGTCTCTGGCGCAAAAGCGGCTGGACGTCATTTTTTTTTACCCTCCCGGGCGTGAATTTTGCCCGGGAGTGTAAATACAGCGCACATGCCTCGGAGTCACTTTTTTAGACGGGAACGCCTACCTTGCATATCATTAACGCAAAGTAGGTGTCCACGCAAAAAAATGACGCAAACTCCATGGACTTTGGCGCTAGACGCGTCTAACGCCAAAGTATAAATATGGAATTCGTTTTGCGTCGGAATTGCGTCAAAAAAAACGATGCAATTCCGGCGCAAACAGAGTATAAATATGCCCCTTAGTTTAAACCGAGAAAATAAAACAATGAACTCAATAGTTACAACACAAATCAATAACATGAATATTAGTGTAAGAGAGATACAATACATTTGATTCAGTAATAACATAATGTCAAATCATAGGCATAGAGAAAACACCCTATTAACCTCAAATTAGCATTAGAATGGTGGGCATCATGCAAAAGTTTTAGTAACATTAATTTAGAAAACATCTACCTATGGCACTATCAAAAATAGCGGCAGAATTAAAACAGTAGCAGCTGGTACCTGTAAAACAACAGACAAATAACATTACACAGAGTAGTATATTTACCAATCCTAAAGGATTCAGAACCACAGCAAAGGGGTGATAATTCAGAATTTGGACTCTAATTTCTCTGAACCATCAAGTTAATTATCTAAGGCAGGCAACATAGCACTAAAGGCTCTAAGCACTGAGTGCTAAAGTAGCACCATCATAATTGCATTGAGGAAAGAAAAATAATTCAAGATAATAAAATACCAGAATGTCAGTAGACTGACGGGTAAAGCATGAAATGTCAAAGTGACAGATCATAAGAATGAGAAGTGAAGTCTCTGGAAACCAGGAAGCAATGAAAACCCCCCCCAATGTCTGATTTTCAAACATTAAATTAAACTTGCTAAACTTCTGTGATTGGCTGAAAACTTCATATGTACATAAATCATACAATCACAGAACACTAGCTCATCAGAAAGTATCCCACTATTAGCCGAAATGTTTAATTGTGTGTAAGCCCAAACGATATTAATTGTTATATCTGATGCATATTTCCATACTGTTCAGTGAAGGTCTTTGTTCAACACATTTCAGAATACTCTTGCTGCCAAATGATTTTCAGGAAGAGGTTGAAACATTTTTTAAATCAGTTCTTCCCCTCAAGAGAAACACATTCCATTAGTACAAACACAGAATAAACTCACGATTAAGACGAAAGAAGCTTGTAATTCTACGGAGATGATCTTTTATAGTTGATACTTTAGCTTGTCTTGGCAGACAGATAACTACATGCTGTGACCTTGCTTGCTTGACACACAGCAGAGAACAAGTATTTTCAGTTCTTTTGGCAGACATTCAACATTATCTCTGGCCTTGCTCTGATAAAAGCACCCAAGAAATACTCGTATTATTTCAGCATTTATTTTTACAAAGAAACATGCTCTTAAAGAGACAAAATATTTTTTCTCATCACTGAGTTAACACATTTTATAAAACATGCGCAGGCCTTTCACTTAATGGCGGCTGCTAAATAGGCACAATTTTCATGTTAACATTTATTTTTCCTTTAAAGCATTTCTCATATTAGTACATCAGTATGATGGGGGGCGCTGGAAAAGTGGCGTGATACTTTTCCATAAACATGCCCCTCCATTTTACAAATTTGCGTTACGTGACCCTACATCAGCGCAATCTTTATTTCATTCATTGCTGACAAACAGAGCATTTCGTCTGAATGTATCTCGATCTGAGGTGTGGTTATTTGGTTCAATTGTGGCTTCATTTACCAACTTATTTGAGCAACAGAATTCTATTTTTGCTTATTGTTACCCATAAGCGTATACCTCAACTGATGAGGTAAGGACAGTAAATTAGTGGTTTAATTGTCATTGATGAATCAAGGAGACTGACCTAATCCACTTTTAACCACACATGGGGATTATAAAAGTCACTGGCGTTTCTACAGGTGTGATATCAAAACCCATTTGGCTTATAATAAAACGTGTCCTGAACTGCAATGTTCAAGTTGTGGAATTATTGGACATTTGTCTGACGTTTTTAACAATGAAAAGATAGCAGTAAGTTGATTGAGACAACCAGTGACTCAGAAAAGGGAAAACAAGCATTTGCAATGCAATAGGTCTCGCACTTGCTTGATTTAGAGCTATTGGCATTGTAAATCCATACCTGGACTTTTCTTGCCACATAAATTAATAAACTCTGCCTCATAATTTTGTCTTTTCCTGCCATATAATTCCAGTGGCCCTGCATATAACTAAAGCATTTTTCATTTACCTTCTTCCTCCATCTGCAGCAAGAAAATAAAATGTTGCCCTTTAGCATCCTGGTTTAAATCTGCCATGCTAATTCCAATAGAATACCACTTTCACCAACCCACCATCAGAGCTGCTGGCTGGCAAACACAATTCCCCCCCAAAAAGATACAAGACAGCTATAGAGAAGAAATAAACTAGAAGGGTCACCCAAACATATCAAGAGTGTTCAAACTGTCATTGTGTAATGAGGATGTTAAGGTGGCCTGATTCATGGTCATAGTTGTAATACGGAGAGCTTATTAAAACATATACAATTCTCATATAAACCTTTATCAGAAATACACTTTTGGCATTAGAATGTAATGCTCAAAACAGACTCTTGAGGGCACCATAATAAAAATATCATTTGTAAGAAACATTATCATGTAACCATATTGTTAGCTCCTACAGAGCATAACCCCATGAAAAAACAGGAGAAAGTAATGCAGTGTAACCACATACTTAGCTCTTAAAGGGCATTTTTAGGGCTAACAGGCGTACAGCAATGACATTACAAACAAGGCCTTTACAACAAAACTTCTCCCAGCTGTAAAACAAAAGTTATAGCTAAGACAAAGCTTAAAAGACACTGAATGGTGGGATGGTTATTATTTTGGGATCCCCAGTAACATAGTGTGGGGACCCAGAGATGACGTAGACCAGTGGTTCCCAACCTGTGGGGTCTGTGACACATTGCCAGGGGGTCCCAGGAGGAGGGTGCTTCTCCAGCAGGGGCCTCTGATTATATTTATTCTTGTAGCAGTTTAAAAAGGACTACAAAGTTCCTCATACATCCAGCAGTATTCCAGCAAAATAAAAGTGTCAAGATAATTATAGTGATTAATGTACCTGCTGAAGAGAGAGATGGGTGGTTTGTCTAATGGCAGTTTTGACTCAAGGGTAGCACAGATGGTTAATATGCCTGCTACAAAGAACTTGATTGTTCAAAGAACAGTATTATATGTGCAAAGCACAGTGGGTTACTGCTTTTGCCACAGAGATTGCTTGGTTACTGTACAGTTCATAAGTTATAATCTGTTAGAAATAGGGTCTCTGGTTGGCAGAGGTATACACCCTTGTCCAAATAAAGACTACAGTCCTAGTCAGGGAAAGTCACAACACAATCCAAATTATCCTGTGCCCACCCTCTGGTAGCTTGGGACTGAGCAGTCAGGCTTAACTTAGAAGGCAATGTGTAAAGTATGTATGCAATAAGTCATACAATAACACAGTGACAACACCACAAAAATACACCACACAGGTTTCGAAAAATAGATAATATTTATCTTAATAAAAAAAGGTCAAAACGACAAAGATCCAATAAGCACACGTTGAAATATCACTTTTAAAAGTTGTTAGAGACTCAATCCTTAGAAATCAATAGATATTTATTTGTTACACACAGTAACTGGGATGCATCATAAATAATGATGCATGGGGACCATGGAGGAGAAGATGCGTGGAAAAATAAGGTGTTGCATCTGATTTTCCGGCGCTGCACAGATGGTGCATCGTTTCTTTCCACGCTGCAAGGGGTTGCATTGTTTTTCAGGCACGCAGTCTTGGTTCCTCACTGCGATGCGGGGATATTTTGACACCCAGGGACGATGCATTGAAAATTCTTTTCACGGTGGTAGAAGGAGCAGGCACTTCTTCGATCCGGCAGGCAATGCATCTAATTTTCCGATGCAAGGCAGGAGCTGCATCAAATTTTCCATCGGGAAGTCGTGCTGCATCGTTCCGGTCTGCAGTGCAGCCATTTCCCAGCCGAGATGCAGGCTTTACGTCGATTTCAGTAGGCGCTGCATTGATTTTCGATGCGCGAGGATTTTCTTGAATAGGTGAAGTCTTTGTTGTCCCTGAGACTTCAGAAAGAGGACGCAAGCTTAATCCAAGCCCTTGGAGAGTCCTTAAGGAGATAGGCAGAGTCCTTCCAGCACAGTCAGATGCTAGTAAGCCAACAAGTAGGGCAGCAATCCTTCTCAGCAGAGCAATCCAGATGAGTCCTTTGAGCAGCCAAGCAGTTCCTCTGACAGACTGCATGTGTAGGTCCGGAAGTGTCTGATTTGGTGGGGTCAGAGACCCAGTTTATAAACCCAAAAATGTCTTTGAAGTGGGGGACTTTAAAGAGTGGTTTTAAAGTTCCCCTTTCATACCAGTCC
Organism: Pleurodeles waltl; assembly: GCF_031143425.1. NCBI lineage: Eukaryota > Metazoa > Chordata > Amphibia > Caudata > Salamandridae > Pleurodeles > Pleurodeles waltl. The sequence goes on along the minus strand of NC_090443.1, from coordinate 15,320,194 downwards.
TGTCCTCTGTGTGGGTTTTTAGTCCTTTGTGTGAGGGCAGGATACTGGCCTTTGAAATGTAAGTGAGAGCCCCTCCACCCTTCCTGCCCAGAAAGACCTATTCAGTGTGCAGATGAATCCAAATGTGACTGAGTGCCCTGTGTTTGTGGTTGTCTGGGTGGAATGCATAAGGGGGTCTGTCAACTAGCACAGCCTAGACATGAATTGGAGACAGGTTGTAAGACACAGATGGTAGTAAGTGCAGAGAAATGCCCACTTTCTAAAAGTAGCATTTCTAAAATAGTAATATTGAATCCAACTTCACCAGTAAGTAGGAGTTTCGATTACCATTCTGGCAATACCAAACAAGACATAGCTACTCCTTCCAGATAATAATCTACTACTTAACAGTATATGGGATGAGGGCAAAGCTAATGTTAATCTATGAGAGGAGCAGGCCTCACAGTAATGACAAACTAATTTATGAGGTTTGTTTTCCTACCAGGACATGTAAAACATATAGGTACATGTCCTGCCTTTTATCTACATAGCACCTGGCCCTATGGGTTACCTAGGGCCCACCTTAGGGGTGACTTATATGTTGAAAAATTGGAGTTTAAGGCTTGGCAAGTAGTTTTAAATGCCAAGTCGATGTGGCAGTGAAACTGCACGCACAGGCCTTGCAATGGCAGGCTTGAGACATGGTCAAGGGACTACTTATGTGGGTGGCACAATCAGTGCTACTGGCCCATTAGTAGCATTTAATTTACAGGCCCTGGGCACATGTAGTGCACTTTACTAGGGACTTACAGATACATTAAATATGCCAATTGGGTGGGAACCAATGTTACCATGTATAGTGGAGAGAGCATATGCACTTTAGCAGTGGACGCCAGTGGTAAAGTGTGCAGAGTCCTAAAACCAGCAAAACAGTGTCAGAAAAATGGAGGGAGGCAGGCAAAAAGTTATGGAGTGACCACCCTAATGCTGTCAGGTCTAACATAATTGTAATCTAGCACATTGAGCTATGAACTGCCCTTAAAAAGCTGCATGCAAACTGCATGACTCAAATTAGAAAGTTGCTTTTTTCCCAGTCTTTCATTTCCCTTATGCTGCTAAAAAAGGTTTGGTTGCATAGAAATACTTTCTTATAAATAAAGTCAATGGTAACTACTGTGTCATGTTCTGAATCCTGAGTTTGCGCTTCTCCAGACCAAGCACTCTTAGAAAATGCCTACCAGTGTAGATGACGTGAATCCTACACCTTGTACTCCCCTGTAGAGTGCTCCGACACCCTACACTGGTATGCAAGGTGCTATAAAATAAATGAATTACTTGTGACAGAGGAGAAATGAGAGGCCCTTATTGTTTTACTTCCTTTCCCCACCACATTTATGCGCAAAAGCTTTCTCAGATCTTATGTACCTAAGAAATAAAAACAAATCGCTTGGGAAATGTAGAATCTGCCCTGAGGATTCAACTTTCTTAAATAAAATCAAACATTGGAAAGTTAGTCACCAAGATGCAGCTCCAACCTTCCGATTAAAATGCTTCAATTTTTGCATATTTTTTCAACATAAAATAATGATGTCTTTAGTAATTCAAGTATTGTTTGGTGTGTACTTATTTGTGTATTTTTTGCGAATTACTGTTTCAGTGTTTGAAATGTAAATCTTACAAATTGCTTGGCGGTCCCCGGCTTCCAGTAATGATTCAGTGAGGGTCCTCAGGAGTCAAAAGGTTGGGTCCCACTGATATAGTCAGAAACGGCATTTTGAAGGTTGTCCCATTGTCCTAGGACCACTACAGCCTGAGTTATGAGCAAAAATGTTTTGGAAAAGTAATGCCCTGCAAAGCATTATGGGGTGAGTTTTTGTGATGCAAATATTATAGTATGTTGACTGCAATGTACAGAACAGCTCTAGAGAATGCCACAATAAAAATAGCATTTGGAAGAAACATGGTCACATAACCATATAGTCAGCCATTAGAAAGCATAAACACATGAAAAAAATATAGAAAGAAGTAATACAGTGTAACAATATATATATATACAGACCTTAGAGGACAAAGGGGCAGATTTATGAAAAGAAGCACAGCATACTTTTCTTGCCCCCCTTAGCGCCCCCCTAATGTGAGTATGTGTGCGCCATATTTAATATAAGGCACATCATGGCGGTAGTTAGGGTGACTAGCGTCATAATTTGTGATGCTAGTCTGGCGCTTTGCAGGATTAGAGTAAAAAATAATGACACTAATCCTGCAAATCACCAAGAGGCCCATTGCAATCAATGGGAGCCTTTTTTTAACACCTGGACTTAGCAGACATTACAAAATGCTGATAAAAATGGTGCAAAAGAACCTCTGAGATTCCTCTACACCATTTTTATGACCCACTTTTTCCCCAGAACAGCCCCCTTGTATACATTATGCCTGGTACTGGTATAATGTGGCACAAGGTGTTACAAAGTGGCACAATGCAAGCATTGTGTCACTTTGTAAAGATGGGGCAGCATTAAAAAAATTGCACTAAAGCGGTTCTGGAATGGCACACAAACCTTTCGGAAATCCAGGCAACAGTGCATTAAGTATTTTCAAAATAAGCAAACCTACTGCTATGCTATTACAAGCAAGATTGATAAAACATAACTTCTCTCAGCTATAAAACAAAACTTCCAAACATGAGAACACTTAAGAAGATAATGAATGGTGGTAGAGGTTATTACTTTGGAGTCCCCACTAACATAGTGTGGGGAACCATAGATGATGGAGATATAAAGAGCACATTGTGGTCAATGTTTTGAAGTTGGCCCCATTGTCCTAGGACCACCAAAGACTGAGTTATGAGCACAAATGTTTTGTAAAAGTAATGCCCTGCAAAGCATTATGGGGCAAGTATCCATGCCCGAATATTTTAGTATGTTGATATGACTGTAATGCTAAAAACAGCCCCTAGAGAACACCACAATGAAAATAGCCTTTGCAAGAAACATGGTTATGTAACTAAATAGTTAACACCTAGAAAACATAATGACACAAAACAAAAATGGCAGAAAATAACACAATGTAGCCCTACAATTATCCCTCAGAAAATGTAGAGCATTAAACATTTTCAGCACTGACAGGCCTACTACAACAATACTACAACCAAACCTATTAAAACAGTATTTACTATCAGTTCTAGCCATGAGAGATTAAAAAGACAATGACTGGTGGGAGGGGTAATTATTTTGGGGTCCCCACTAACTTAGTGTGGGGACCCAGAGATGACCAAATCAGAAAGAGTGTGTTGTGCTGAATGTTTTGGTGGTGGTCCCATTGTCCTAGGACCACCACAGAATGATTTATGAGCAAATGTGTTTTGTGAAAGTAATGTCCAGCAAAGCATTATGGGGCAGTTTTCCAGAGTGCAGTAAATATTGTAGCATTGGTTCTCCCGCTGTGCTGGGGGAACCGCTTTCGCTTTGAGGATTTCTGCTGTACCTAAAGCATTTAACAATTTCAGGTAACTGTGAACAATGTGACCAGCACTCCAATACCGCTGATCGAGTTCACGCTCTTGTGCCTGTTCACTCTGTGAGCACCATGGCTGCCATGCAGCACGAAGGGGAGAGACAAAAGAAAAAAATTGTTTCTCCATGCTGAAATATATAGGCAATCATGCAATAATCCATGTAACACAGGCAGTCTGCAAGGGCTGACAAAAACAGCCTGAAGGCGGGACAAATGTAAAGCATTTACCAATGACGTCAGGTGATTTTTGAAAGGCAAGCCCAGGAACAAATGAACGTGATGGATGTGGTTGGGCATGGTTAAAAGCCCACAATACTTACAACAGGTCAAAGCGCTTGTGCGTTCAACCTAAAAAGCACCTGTCTCAGTGTGTGTACAATCTGACATCATGTTTGTGTGTTTTTCTTTTGTTTGTGGTGAACGTTTCTAGTTATGGTTGCTTACATGTATGTAATATTTGTTTCAGTGAGATTTCCTTGGATGTGTTTGCTGATTCTGGGTCTGTTTATACCATTATCAATGAAGCAGTTTGGATGGGCAAATTCATTAGTAGAATGGGTGATTCTCTGCAGAGACTTGGGGCCTGATTTTTTAAAAGTTAGCCCCACCTTTGAATGATTTTCTGAAGCAAAAGTGGTGCAAACTTACAAAATATAATTATATTTGTAGGTTTACACCACATTTGCGTCAAAAAATGACTCAAAGGCGGCGCTAACTTTTCATAAATCAGGCCCTTAATTTCTGATAGACACTTATAGCTGCGGATTTCTCATCTTTTGGATATTCCCCAGGCGTCAAACTGCACCCTGAAACGTTTTTAGTACTACCTAAATGTGCAGTCAGGTGGTGCTGTGTAGCGCCATTCTGAAGCTATTCTGATGCCATTCTGTCTGGAAATGATGTGCAGGGCCCATTTAGGTGCCACCCCTGCATGATGGCATCAGTTCCTTTCTTTTTGCACAACCAGATCTCAGAGACATTTACATTTCCAGAAAATGTTTGCCAGTGTGCAAGGGATGTCATCCTTGAAAATGACAGGTTTCAAGCCCTGTAAGGACTGTTGCAAACAAATGTCTGTGACAGATCCTCACCAGGCTTATCTCTGGTGCCTGGAATCAGTCCACGACTCGAAGGCTTGCAGCGACTGCATGTTGATGAACCCGAAGGCCATCAGAGACTCTGAGGCAAAGCTCCACATCGCCAAGCACAAAAAGACCTAGTCAGTGAACTGCTCTGCCTCCTGTAGCTCCACCCGCAAGTAGAGCCCTCGTTCCTCTGAACTCCTGACCTCTGTCAGGAGTTTGAGGCCCACCTCCACTCACAGGCTTCTGCCTGCACCTCATTCCTTATGTCTAGAGGGAGAGCTCTGCTCTTCTACTAGGCTGCCCTCTGCCTCTCTTCTCCTTTTTCCCTGCTTTCCTCTTTGTGTGCTTTTTCTTCCGTGTTCTGTCCCTTTTGTGCTCCTTTTGCCTTTCGCTTCTGAGTTTCACTCTTTCCTCGTTTCTTTCCCCTCTCACTCTCCCCCTCTCTCTCTCCCCTGCCGCTGCTGCTCCTGGGCCCCACCCCTCCTCTCTCTCATGCTGCATTCCCACGCTGCTGCCCTCGCAGCCCGCCCCCTCTTTTCACGCCGTCTTCCACGCCCGCTCCCGCCTCCCAGCTGTCCTCTCCTCCCCCCTCCCTATGTAATGGTGCCCGCTGGCGCACCAAAGGCGCACCTAAGGCAAACCTGTCTGCACCCGTCCATGCCTGGACCGCACCCAGCGCCAGAACCCCTGGTTCTCGCTCCCCCCACCCCCACAACACATGTCTCCACTACAACGCCATCACCCTCCACGTGCTCAATGCCCGCCGCTCACCCACCTGCCATCAGAGCACCCTGGAGCTCACCTGCGGACCCTTCTCCTGCTGGAACTGCACCTTCACCAGCCTCCATGCCAGGGACCCACCCGCAAAGACAGGCTGCAACCATCTCAGATGCATCCTACTCAACACCCTCTCCGTCCACAAACACGCCATCAAACTCTGGAACCTGCTTGACTCAGCCTCCCCAGACATCGCCTTCCTGACCGAGACCTGGATGAACCGCTCCTTAGCACCCGACATCGCCATAGCCATCCCGGACAGCTACAGGATCACCCATAGGGACTGCACCAACAGACCAGGAGGAGGCATTGCCATCATCCACACGAATACCCTCAGAATCACGACCAGCACCGAAGACACCCTCAGCACAGGCGAACACCTGCACTTCCAGAATCACACCGATCCAAACACCACCCTCAGAGAGACCCTTGTTTACAGACCCCCCAGACCCTGACCACAGTTCAGCGACTCTATCTCTGACGTCATCAGCACGCATGCCCTCGCTTCCACAGACTACAAACTCCTCGGGGACCTGAACTTCCACCTCGAGAACACCAACGAAAACAACTCCACCACCATGCTCAACTGCCTCAACAACCTCAGCCTCAAGCAGCTCGTCATGACACCCACCCACTCCGCAATACACATGCTCGACCCCATCTTCTCCGCCAGCAAACACGTCTCCTTCAGCCACACCACCGAACTCCACTGGACCGACCACCGCTGCATCCACTTTTTCTTCGAGAAACCCACAATGCACCACCACCTGCAGCGAATTCCCGACCGCAGATGGAACAAGGTCACCGAAGACCAGCTGATCACCACCCTCTCCCGGTACCCACCAATCGACATCACCGACACCAACACAGCCGTCCGCAACCTCAGGCAATGGATCGACGACTGTGCCAACACTCTCGCCCGATCAAGAAACCTTCAAACAGACACACCAACAGAAAGGTCTTCTGGTTCACCGCTGATCTCCAAGAATCCAAGAAAACATGCCGAAGACTAGAGAAAAAGTAGCGCAAAGAACAGACACCGGACAACCACGCAGCCTTCAAGAACACCATTCGCAAACACCACCAACTCATCCAAACCACCAAAAGAGCCGCCTTCAAAGAACGCATCAACAACAGCGCACACAGCTATAAGGAGCTCTTCAACATCGTGAAGGAACGCTCCAACCATGGTTCCAATGTCAATGACATCCTGCCATCACAAGACCTCTGCAACTCCCTAGCCACCTTCTTCTACCGCAATATCGCTGACATCATGACAGCTTCAATCCCCAGACCCCCCCCCGTCAACCACCGACACCACAGACTCACCGCCCCCCAGCCACACCATCCTCCTGCTCTCCTGGAACCACGTAAACGACGACGACACCATCAAAATCATGAACACATCCACTCCGACTCACCATATGACCCCTGCCCTCACCACATCTTCAACAAAGCAAGCTCCGTCATCACACCCCTACTCCAGAAGATCATCAACAACTCCTTCGAGACCACCACCTTCCTGGAGAGCTGGGAACACGCCAAGATTAACGCCCTCCTCAAGAAACCCAAGGTGGACCCAAAGGACCTCAAGAACTTCTGGTCCATCTCCCTGTTCCCCTTTCCGGCAAAAGTCATCAAGAAAATTGTCAACAAACAACTGACCCGCTTCCTCGATAAGAACAACACCGAAACCGACCTCATCGCCACCACAGACGACATAAGGACCCTACTTACCAACGGTGAAACCACGGCCCTCATCCTCTTGGACCTCTCGGCCACCTTTGCACTGTCTGCCACCACACCCCACGCACACACCTCAACGACACAGGGATCCGCGACAGAGCCCTGGACTGGATCACCTCCTTCCTCACTGGCAGAACGCAGAGAGTACATTCTGCTCTGAAGCCACCAAGATCATCTACGGCATAGCCCAGGGGTCGTCCCTCAGCCCGACCCTCTTTAACGTTTACAAGGCTCAGCTTGCAAACATCATCCGATCACACAACCTCAACATCGTCTCATACGCCGATGACACCCAGCTGATCCTCTCCCTCACCAAGGACTCCGCCACTACCAAAACCAGCCTCCACAAAGGAATGAAGGCCATCACTAAATGGATGAAGAACAGCTGCCTGAAACTGAATTCTGACAAAACTGAGGTCCTCATCCTCAGCTCTCCCCCTTCACCTGGGACGACTCCTGGTAGCCTGCCACACTGGGAACTGCATCGAAACCCACTAACCATGCACAGAACCAGGGGATCATCTTGGACTCATCGCTATCAATGAACCAGCAACTCAATGACATCTCTTCCTCCTGCTTCAACACCCTCTGCAGGCTTCAGAAGATCTACAAATGGATCCCCACCAGAACCAGAAGGAAGGTCACCCAAACTCTCGTAAGCAGCAGACTGGACCTCTATGCAGGAACCATGTCCAAGTACCAGAAAAGACTGCAACGCATATAGAACACCTCTGCACTCTTCATCCTGGACATCCCCCGCCACAGCCACATCACAGCCCACCTGAGAGACCTCATCCATGCTCACAAAGCACTGCACAACACTAAACCAGAATACCTCAACAGACAGCTCTCCTTCTACACCACGACCCAACAGCTTCGCTCCACTGACCACCGTTCCACACATCCACAGAACGACAGCTGGTGACAGATCGTTCTCCCACTTCACTGCCAAGACATGGAACCCTCCTCCTATCCACCTGCGACAGACACAGGGCCTGCTATCCTTCAGGAGACACCCCAAGACATGGCTGTTCGAGCAGTAGCAGCACCCTCCCCCCTCAGCACCTTGAGACCCTCACAGGTGACTAGTGCACTTTACAAATGCCATGATTGATTGATTGATTGAACTGTCTACAGAACTGCTCCAAGCCACAATTAGCATCCAAAGTTTGGTCTCTGTGTCATCAAAGTCACTTGAGAGGTTGATCTTCTTTGTGGTAGAAATCATCAGGTAAGTCTAGTAAAAAGTACAAGAAATCAAAGCAGGATCTGACATCCTCGCATGGCTTGCATTCATCTGAGCCGGCGCATGGGCAGCACCACACTTCTTGATATTGTTCCCGAAGTCAGCTGACTTGGGAGGCACTTTGGAGCCAATCCCGTAATTGGTTTCCGCTTGACACAGGTTTCTTGAGTCATCAGCCATGCAGCAACAGATTGAAGAGTTCTGCATGGCCATGCTCTAGCTCTTCGAACCCTTACTGACTCCCTCAGGTGTGCCTTCTGATCCCAAGAAGTTGAGGGGCCTTTGATCTGGGAAACTGCAAGCAGGTTTGCCCCTGGCTCCATCTGGACAGTCCGAGCCCCTCTTGCCTCTGGCTCTACCTCCAACCATTCGTTCGGCACTACGAACTATGGTATCCCAGGTTCCAACTCCATCAACGTCAGAGAAGGAGGTCTCGATTGTTCTCTCCAACACTGAGTTGACACTGATAAGACCTTCACTTAAATTGCACCTGATTCCACCTGAGGTGCCTCTTTCCCCTTTTGATTTACCACGCCCACAAGGGAAGAAAAACATTCTCTTTTTGAAACAAACTCAGACAATGACCCGATTGAAGAATTAGTTAAACCCTACCAGGATGATAATTGGTACGAGGATGTACAGGAGGCTAGTGGTCTCAATATCTCCCCTGAAACTGGTCTAGTCTCATCCCCCTATATCTGCCTCAGAGGAAAGTGCTTCCTATGCTATGGTGATGCTTAGGGCAGCTGAAGTCCATGACCTCCAACTCCGCACCATAGAGGTCAAGTCCAATGTCATGACAGAAGTCCTCCAACCGGGGCAAATACCCTCCAAACCTCACCTCACATTTAACAAGGCACTAACCAGATACCTTATTGGGGCCATGGAGCACACCTAGCTCAAGCCCCAGAGTCAATGAACAAATTGCCAGTCACCATCACCCTGCTTAAGGTGACTGCTTTTCTTCCACAGCACCCTTTGTCCGAAAGCCTGGTGGTGCAAGCTTCCCTGAGTCAATTGTGAGTCAATTGTGTGTTTTTATCCACCAATAAAGAACCCAGATCTCTTAATGCCAGCTGCTTGTTGTGCCGTTACTCCTATACCCTTTGGGAGCCGGAACCACATGCCTTCCCTCACTGGTGTACCTGAAGTCCTTTGGTCCATTCTCTCGCAAGATGACTGGGAATTTTGCCAAGTTTTCCTAGCCAAGTACTCGATTCATTGTTACTTGAACACCACTGATTCCATTGGTCAAGCCATGGGCACCATGGCTGCCATTTGTTGTTATAATCAACTGGCTACTCAAGCAGTGTTGAGTCCTAACTAATGAACATGCCCTTTGATGGGACTTACAAGTTTGAAGACAAGGCTGATTCCGCTTTAGAGCATTTTAAGGAGAAAATGGTAACTTTACGCTATTTGGGCCTTGCCCCCTACCACCTTGTAACCTGCAACAATTATGCCAATTCGTTTGTGGCTGTCACCACAGTGCCCCCGACCGTCAGCCTGTCTGACCTCCACAGAGAAAACAGCAAGTTCACCAACGTGGCTGTGGTGCCCACCACGCTTGCGGCCAAGGTCAATGAGAAGCTCAGTCTGCCGCAAACTCCTGCAGCCACTCCTGCTAAACTCTTTAGCCTGCCCTTAAGGAGCACAGCCTTCCTATTGGAGGCATAATTCACCAATTCTAGCTGGACTGGCAGGCAACAACTTTAGACAGGTGGGTTTTACAGATTGTTCACTGGAGCTATCCCTTACCCTTCCTTTCTTCCCTGATGCACTTTCCACCATCTCCCAGTGACTGATGGAGGACCATCTATCCATTTTACAACAGGAAGTGCAAGCCCTTTTGGCAAAAGGTGCTATTGAGAGGGTGCCTGCACCAGAGGTAGGTAGTGGTTCCTATTCCCGCTACTTTCTGGTGCCCAAGAAAGATGGAGGCCTGCGCTCTCCCATTGCTTTTCCCCAGAAGGAACCAAAGCACACCAGGTGGATGATCAGCTCTTTGTGGGGTTTACTGGTGCAAAGAAAGACAAAGGTGTGCAGAAGAGAAAATGTCCTACTGGTTTGTCCTCTACATTAAGATCTGCTACTCTTTGGCAGTTCGAGCTGGCCTGTTCCCTTGGGGAGCAGGGTCAATAATGATTTGCATATGTTCGGGTCCAAACTGAAATGGTGTGGCAAGCAAAAAAAAATGATTTAGGCCTAGATCTGTGACTGTGGTGAATGTTTGACATTGTTCAGCATTCCATCCATCATCTGTTCTTTTTGCATTTGTCACCCTAAGTGGGAACAGTATGCACAGATGTGGGTTCCATGCTTTCTATCCCACCAAATTCAAGCTAGCCTGGCTGATGAGGGATGATACCCTGAAACTAGTCCCAGGATTCTTGTTTCCAGTCCAGGGAGGACCAGTTCTGGCAATTTGGACTGGACTGTACCTATGGGGAGCAGGGTCAAGACTGACTTGCATATAGTAGGGTCCAAACTGGAATGGTGTGGCAAGCTAAGAAAACAATTTTTTAGGTTCAGATCTGTGACTGGGGGTGAATGTTTGACATTGTTTGGCATTCTATCCACCATCTGTTCTTTTTTGCGTTTGTCACTCTAAGTGGGAACGTTAAGCAAGGATGTGGGTTCCATGCTTGCTATGCCACCAAATTCAAGGTGGCCTGGCTGATGAGGGGTGTTACCCCGAACTGATCCCAGGATGCTTGTTTCCAGTCCAGGGGGGAGCTGGCCTGGAAGTTCAGGCTGAACTGCTCCCTTGGGAAGCAGGGCCAAGACTGAATTTTATATGGCTGGGTTCAGTCTGGAATGGCATGGTGAGAAAAAAAAAATTATTTATGCCCAGATTTGTGACTCGGGGTGAATGTTTGACATTGTTCAGCATTCCGTCCATCATCTGTTCTTTTTGCACTCATTGGCTAAAAAGTAGCCTCCAGAAGAACGGAATGCTCATTCTATAAGGACCAAAGCTGCTACCACTGCTCCAGCATGTAGACTACCTCTCCTAGACATATGCCAGGGAGCTACGTAGGCATCCCTCCATATGTTAAGGAAGCACTATTGCCATGGTGGCCAGGCCCTCTGAGAAATTCATTTTCCCTGCTACCTCCTTGAGGGAGTTTATACCAGAGTCTCTGTTGTACTGGACCTCACAGAGATGTCCCATTACCTGTAACACGGGGTGGACAATTCTGAGGGTCTCTTGTGGAGAAACAGCATCTGCATGGTTGACCTTCTGGGGAAGATCGGAGAGACTGATATTGTGCAGTACCTCAAAAATTGGATGGCAAAGGCTGTACGCCCCTTGCTGGCCTATCAGGGATTTTTGCATCAGAATGGACAGGCTCAATGCTGGCTATCGAACCGGTGGTGGGCCTTGACCCTGGCCTGTAGTTGAGGAGCTGCTGGCTTACTACAACCTGATCTTAAGATAAGGGAGAGGAAATGAACACTACACAATCAACAACAGTAAAGTCATGATCTTCCCTGATTACATCTTGGTGCGGCAGAAGAGGTGGTCCTTGTTCTTCGAGGTCAAGCCTAGACTTCAGGTATTGGAGGTGAAGGACGCCCTCCTGTTCCTTGCTAAACTCAAGATCATAGTGGACAACAAAATATACTTCTTCGCCAAGAGTCAGAAGGTATGGGACTGAGCTGAGTTTTATGCAAATGTGCTGGAGGATTACCATCTGCTCGAACCCACTGTGCATAAGAAGGAGAACAAGTCAAACCTAAGTATCGAAGTGAAGGCTGTAGCTAGTCAAGAAGCCCACGACAAGCACAGATGGAAAGGTATGGGCGGTGACGGCTTCAGCCAAAATCAGAGACACTTAACAAACAGAAGATGGAGTGTTCTCTGTTAAGACATCAGACACAGGAAAATAAATGAGACACACTTGCACGAGGACCAATAAATACCTAGGGGCATATTTATACTCTGTTTGCGCCGTTTTTTTTTACGCAAATCCGACGCAAAGCTAACTCCATATTTATACTTTGGCGTTAGACCCGTCTAGCGCCAAAGATCTTGGAGTTTGCGTCATTTTTTAGCGTGGACACCTACCTTGCGTTAATGATATGCAAGGTAGGCGTTCCCTTCTAAAAAATGACTCTAAGGCATGTGCGCCTTATTTAAACTCCCGTGCACGCATGCACGGGAGTGGGCGGGCCTTAAAAAATGACGTCCAGCCGCTTTTGCGTCATTTTTTAATGCCTGGTCAGGGCAGGCGTTTAGGGTCCTGTGGGCTCGGAAGGAGCCCAGAGGTGCCCTCCCATGCCCCCAGGGACACCCCCTGCCACCCTTGCCCACCCCAGGAGGACGCCCAAGGATGGAGGGACCCATCCCAGGGTACTTAAGGTAAGTTCAGGTAAGTATTTTTTTTGTTTTTATTTTGTGGCATAGGGGGGCCTGATTTGTGCCCCCCTACATGCCACTATGCCCAATGACCATGTCCAGGGGACATAAGTCCCCTGGGCAGGGCCATTGGGCAAGGGGTCATGACTCCTGTCTGTGCTAAGACAGGAGTCATTTCAATGGGGGTTGGGCGTCAAACAAAATGGCGCAAATCGGTTTGAGGCCAAAATTTTGCCTCAGACCTGACTTGCCCCATTTTTTGATGCCCAAGCTCCATTTTCCCCTTCGCCGGCGCTGCCTGGTGTGAGTCATTTTTTTTGACGCACACCAGTCAGCTGCGCCGGCTAACGTCATTCAATAAATAAGGCGCCCGCATGGCGCTTTGGAATGGCGTTAGCCGGCGGTAAAATTTTTGACGCACAACTGCGTTGGCGCAGTTGTGCGTCAAAAAGTATAAATATGGCCCCTAATGTCATACTGAGGTCAGTAGACAACATGATCTGTCTGGTAGGGGGCTGCTGTGCATTAGGCAGGAGAGCATTCTGCATACAATGAGGTCAAGTATGCTGGGTGAAAATGGCAGCTTCCAATATTGATATGAACGGGAAGACAAATGCACTACATAGACATGAAGGTGGGGGCTACCATGATAGTTACCCACCCACCTATCACTTCAGTTCTTAGTTAAGATGAAAACCTGAGGTACCGTGGGCATAATTTAAAGTATTGTGGTCTTTATTCTGTGCGTCAAAATGGAGGACATAATGTCTGCCACATTGGCTGACAGAAGACTGTCATATTCAGAGATCATCGCCATCATAGCAGTGCTCTTTGCCGTCAGAGGAAACACAGTTATGGCAGGTTTTTTTTAAGGCACTACAGGTTTGGTGGATAGCCACTGTCTGTTCAGTGGTCATTCACCAAACTTTGAATGGGGTTGACTCGAGAACGCCACATGCAAACCTTGTATGGGCACACCTGGTCAATTTAAGTTTGTCACATGGAACTAGGCATAACTGCTTTCAAGAAATATAATCCAGTTGCAGCCTATTCTTTACTGGGCCAGAATATGAATCAAACCTGCTACACAAATTTACCTAAGAACTCTCATAGGAATTCTGAATCATAGGAACACAGTGCAAATTGATTGGTTGGTCCATTTTACAAACACATTGCATAAGATAGCCATGTCTGTCTTCTAATAATCCTATCTTGATGACCAAAGCTAGCATCACACTAAATAAAAACGGGTACTGAAACAAATTCTGCAAGAATAGATTTTATACAATCAGCAAAGGGAAAGCGATGTTAAAATATATGAAAGTAAAATCTTCAACCAACTTTGAATGTTACATGGGTTGATTGATAACTAAGTTAAAGAGAAGTATGCATATAAAGTTATGGGATTCTCCTGGTCCTAACCGCTGCAAAAAATGGTCATGGTCAGAGATCACTTTGGACCACTGTAATTGTGAATTTGGAAGCAGAGAGGCAATAATGCAGCTTATGCTGTTTTGTTCTAAAACAACCAGACCTGGGAAGCTGTTCCTTCGACCCATATTCTGGACACTTAATATAGGACCATGTAAAGAGGCCTTGGACTTGTGCCTGATGAGTGACTTACAAAATGTATATCAATTGTGTTGCTGCTTATATCTTATCTACTTGGAAATTAACAAGATAAGATTGTAACTTCTTCTGTCTCTTAGGATTATGTTTTTAATAATTGAAGGCCCTATATTTTTTATAGAAATGTAACTTGTTTTGTATGGATTATTAACTGAAACAAACAAATTAACATACTTACGTAGAACATAAGGAGGGTGGCTTTTATCAGAAGATGGGATGCGTGTGTCATGTTCCTGCAAGAGACAAACTTCTTATCACATGAGAGTGCTATGCTACTCAAACTATGGAGATGCCAGCTGTATTTTACACTTCTTACTCTGGTCTGGGGTGCAATAATATGAACTGGCTCAGGAATACCCCTTTGGGCTATAGAATCTAACATTAACAAAGAGGGCAGATATGTGGTTGTCTTGGGTATAACTGGATGGAGCAGACATAACACTGGTGAATTTCTGTACACCCAACACCAATTGTTTAGCACATTTTGACACAGTGACCTTGCATCAGGTGCCTTTGGCTTAACCCCTCTGATCCGTGGTCAGAATTTCAATAGCATTGCAAATGTAGACCTAGATCGATCCTACCCCTCTCTCCAGGCTGCAACGTCCATGCGAATGACCAGAGACTTGACAAAATGGCAGACTAATTGGGGGTTGGTGGACTTAAGAATACAGTTGAATCACCCAGACAAGAGAATTCTCATTGTATTTCCACATACATGATCTGCACATGTGGCTGCATAAATTCCTTTGCTCTGAATAGCTGGGTAATGCTAGCTAAATGTCTATCCAAAACGTTCTCAGACCATAATTCCTTATTGATGGCAGTTGCTTGAGGGAGATTGAGAATGATCATGGAAGCTCAAAGCCAGTGCACTGGAGAATGTGATATTTGGGGTAGTATCTGTGATGGAATCCAAAATTATTTTAAGGAAAACAGAGGTACGACTTCCAACATAATGGTGCAACAGGAGGTATTCACGGTGGTGATTAGGAGGCACTGCATGAGATCGATCAGGGGGTAAAGTAGATATTGAGGCAAGATATAGAGAACCAAGTACATTGTTAACTAACAGAAAAAAGAGGGAGGCTGGCATACCTCCGGAGAGGTTGAGGATCCCTGGAGTTTAAGGAATATCAAATCAGAATGCACAATGAAGCAGGTAAGCCTGGGAGATTACTAGGCTGGCTTGCCAACCCAAAATGATGAGGATCACTGATCACCAGTGTAATGAAGATGTTGGGGGTCTCGGTCTACCCTCAAACAGATTATTAATCAGTTGCTCTCACATTATTATTCTGCCCTAACATCAACACCAGAGGAGGGTGCAGAACAAGATATTGCCAATAAAATTGAAAGCAAAAGAGTGACGACAATAGTCCCATAGGCAGCTGCTGACCTAGAGGCTACGATAACTGAGATGGAAGTTCAGTTAGCAATCAAAACTCTGGCCAAGGGTAGATTTTATACAGTTTGCCAAATCCTATCCCTGAAACTAGTGTTTCTGTATAAGGCAGCTCTGCGGGATCTCACACTGCCTTCCAAGACCTGCAAATGTGTTATAATTTCCCATCTGAAACCAGGCAGAGACACTATGGCTGTGAATTAATATAGTCCTCTGTCAACGTTAAACATTGACCACAAAAGCCAGCGCATTCGCCTACAGATGAGGTTGGTCTCTCTGGAGTGCCCAGGACAGAGTGACATTATACCAAGCTGTAACTCCATGATGAACATTTGAGGTAGTGCCAGGTGCTGCCATGCACGATAACAAAGCAGTCATCACAGCGATCGATATAGAAAAAGGAGGTTGTATTTTAAGCAAATTGATATGAACCTAGCATTCTAGGTGATTTCTTCACCGTACTCTGACCCCTCAGACAGATATCCTGTCAGTACAGTGCAGGGGATAGGTATGAACCAAGGCTTACCCCTGCCACTGCTTATACTTGTAATGGCTGTAGTATCGCTAGCCAGCACCATGCAACGCACAGGGCAGCCATGGGACATTAAATTAGGGCGTGGCACCAAAATAATATGCCTATGTGCGGATAATATGCTGCTGTCCCTGGAAAACATCGACACATGTGGAGCCCACACGACTGAAGCACTGAAGAGGATTGGCTTGCTCTCTAAACTATCGGCTGACTGGCCCAACTCATGCTTATTTCCCCTGACACCTACATTGAGGTGGGTGGCTTTGCCCGAAGTTTGTAGAGCTCAGAGGTGGGAACTGACCACATTTAGATATTTAGGGGTAGGGATATACCACTCCATTTCTGATGTCAAAGACTGAAACATTTGGGGCGATAACAGCTTTGAAGACCAGTGTCACATTCTTGACAATGTTCCTACTATCAGCCATTGGGAGACCAGCACTGACAAAGATGGTGGGTCTCCAGCATCTTCTTTATTATTTCTTCATGCTGCCAGTAGCACTTCCTAGGAATGTATTTAATTCGCTAGACAACATGATGGCTGATTCGATCTGTGGCTCAGAAAGGAACATGGGGCCAGATTTATGAAAAGTGGCGCTACACTGAGTGTGCCCCTTAGCACCCCCCTACCCCCACCATGTGTGCACCGTATTTACAATATGGTGCACATGACACAGGGTAGGGGAAATAGTGTCATTTTTTATGACGCTATTGATGTACTCTTCAGGAGTAGTGCCAAAATATTGCCACTACTCCTGCAGAGTACATAGGACCCCATTCTAAAGAAGGAAAGCCCCCTTTCAACGCCTACTCTTGAGCAGGTGTTAAAAGTACCATAAAAAATGACGCAAGGAAATCTCATACATTTCTTACACCATTTGTCTGGCTCTCCTAATGGGGGAACACCCCCTTTGCATACATTATGCCTGGCACAGGCATAATGTAGTGCAAAGGGTTACAGAGTGGTCAATGCATGCATTGCACCACTCTGTAAATAGGGCACGGGAATTTTGGCCTCGTTGGGCCGGTCACATTACTGTCAAAATAAATTATGTTAATGTGGCACAAGGTGGCACTAGGGGCCTATAAATATGCCCCATGGTGTCCTCTGTTGTGCTGAAGCTGCCAACATTCACAGGGGGCTTTGGAGCAGTAGAGTAAGAACTTTGTTGTACAGCTGACTGGCTGCGATGGATCCCTGAATGGTCGGGTAACCCTTACTCCCCTGATTGGGCCCTGCAGCCAGGGAGAACTCCGAGCGCGAGCCCATATCAAATTTATGCTCTGCCCAAAGTGTCTTATCTTTACGCCATGGGGTCCATGATTCACTGTTGGGCACGATCGCCATGCAGAATTCACCCGGTCACACTTTGCACACAAGACATTCTTTCAAGGGAAAACAAGCATTTGCAATGCAATGGGTCTCACATTTTCTCGAGTTAGAGCTATTGGTGTTGTAAATTTCTAACTAGAATTTTCTTGCCCCATAAATTGAAAATGAAGTGTAAAGCATTAGTTAACGTTAGCAAGCTGATTCAAAGCGCCATGACAGCCATGAGCGCAAAGGTGAGACACAAAACGAAAAAGAAGTGCACTCCCAGTCAAACGTATCGGCAATTGTGCTATTATCCATGTAACAGGGTCAATCTGCAGGGCGGTAACCAAATTGCCACAAGGTGGGACAACCGTAAAGTATTTACCAATTATAACAAATGATTTTTGAAAGGCAAGCCCACGAACGAGTGAAAGTGCTGGGAGTGGGATGGGCATGGTTAAAAGCCCACAATTCTTACAAAGCGCTTGAGCGCTACACCTAAAAAAGGATATGTGGGGGGTACTAGACATGAGACAATCATCAAGGAGGTCGGACAGAGGGCTGGAAAGGGTGGGAGATCCTTATAGGTAAAGATGTATTAGATCAGGAGCTAATGGAAGAATATGACATTCCAAAATACTACTTCTTGACTCATGGCCTGAGAAGTGGCTTCTTGAGATGATTGTGAGCGCCTGAGCACACTGGGATCTAGCAGCCATGCACACTCGGATGATCTCATGGTGAGATCACAATGCTCTACAAGAGTTTTACAGCACGATTGGGATGGTTGCTAGAGGATCTTGGGAGGTGGGCTGTGGACCTGAACAGGGATGTCTTATAAGTGAACAGGAATCTCGTTATTCCATCACCAAGATGTTGTGGAACATTATGTTCAAATTCTTACAGTTTAATATTGTGCAAAGGACAAACCTCACCCCTAGGAAACAGAGCAGTTGTTAACTCAGAGTGAGCTTGGCCTACTCCAGGTATTCAGTTGTGGAAGCTGGGTTTTATCACGGTGGGCATGTTGCAGCCTAGCACTCTATTGCAGGCAAGCTCAGAAATCTGTTTTAGGGAATTCCCCACATCCCCAAAATAAGAAGACATCCAGTAGCTTCATAGATTTAGCCCTACTACTAGCTGGATGGCCAGTTGTGATGACGTGAATATCTTTATGAAATGGAGTGTTGATGTATAGTGGAAATAGTTTTTTTGCCATGCAGGCATTATAACGTAATGCCTTTGCCATTTATTGATTACAAAGCAATGCCTTTACCATGCATGTTTTTAGCACACATATGCCTTTACCACATATACCTTTACAACAAAATGGAAAGCATATATAAGGCAAGTGTGTATGTATATGTAATTAAAGTAATGATATTTTAGGGTTTAGGTTTGGTTAGGGGTACAAGGTAGTAAGGGTGATTTTAGAGCTTAGCGTTTTCGAGGTGGCTGATGGAATATGGTGATAAGGGTGTTTCTAGGGTTTAAGGGTGGTGAGTGAATAGGGTAGCAAGGGTGTTTTTAGGGTTTATGGAAGGGTAAGAGAATTGGGTGGTAAGGGTGTTTTATGGTTTGGGGTGAGTAAGACAATAGGGTGGTAAGGATGTTTTTGAATTTAAGGTTGGGTAAGGGAATTGGGTGGTAAAGATGTTTTTAGGGTTTAGGGATTAGGGATAGGTAAGGGCATGAGGTGGTAAGGGTGTTTTAGGGTTAAGGGATGGCTAAAGGATTTGGACGAGTTATAGGTAGTGTTGTCTGGTTAGAGGGCTAAAGAAAGTGTGTTAGGAGGTGCGTTACTTATAATAATTTGAAGGTGGTGGATAAATTGTGAACGAAAGTTATAACTATAACTAGAATTCTTAGAGTTTGTGTAGCTCAAACTTGGTTTGTATAGGGAAAATACGTTTTCCTAACTATAACTAAACTTTAACCTTTGTTTTTTCATTGAATTTCAAAGTCTTTTTTTTAATGGTTAACAAAAATATGTTTCAAAACGTAGAGTCCAAAGTTGCATGAGGAGAGTTATGTGGAGTGTTGTACAGTACAGTGGAGGAGAGTGTTGTAAAGTCTATTGTCACATATTGGAGTTTATGGATTGGAATAGAGTAGAGTGTAGTAGCATATTGTATAGTGTAGTAAAGTGCTATATAATGTAGTGACATGGTGTCTCATATAGTAAAGTCAAATATTATAGACTGAGCAGTTTGTTGTACAGTGGAATAGCATGTCGAATAGTAGAGTAAGGTGTCATAGACTGTCAAAGAGTAGAGTGTTTAGAGTAGAGTAAAGTGAAGAGTCATAGAGTGGTGTATGGTCAAGTGAAGTGTCGTGGAGCACAGTGGAGGAGAGTGCTGTAGAGTGGAGTGCTGTGTCAGTTCAGTTCAATAGTACTTTATTCGGTTATCAACAAAGTTTATTGTAAAAACATACTCAGCACATATAAATGGAATAATGAAAGAAATAGCACAGATGCAAAAGGGTTTAAAAGCAGCCAATTGAGCAGATCTCGACATAGTCTTTAGCAATGAGGCAGACCAGTCAGCCCTCCTGGCTGTGGGAGGTGGGTCTGAAAGACCTTTGGCAGGAAACCCACCGACCACACATGTCTTTACATTTTATTCACATGCACATGAAACCTACACACCCCTAGACCACTTTCGGGGGACCAAAGAAATCTCCGACCTGATAACCACGATAGACATTGGTGTAAGATCCCTCTCAGATCATGCTGACATAACATCTGATATAGTACTACCACCAACAACCTGCACATACCAGCCCAGGCGACTACGTGAAGCCCTTTTACATAGGCCTGAGATCATCCAACAAATCTCTTCCGTCGTGCACATCTTCCTCGCCACTAATTACACTTTGGACACGTCCATTTCCCTTCTCTGGGACACTATAAAGGCTGTAATAGCAGGGGAATTTATCGCCATTTTTGCTGCAGACAGGAAGTATACTCAGTGTTACAGGAAAGTGTGAAGGAACTTTGACTCATTCACCAACTCGCTGAGGCACTATGAGTTTGGAGACAGCTAGAGGCCACCAGGAAACAGCTTGCGGGCCTAGAACAGAGCAGAATATACATGATTATGTCGTAAGCACTCATTTCATACGGGTGAACAGGAGCAGCTGACTTCTAACCAACAGACTGTGAGCTCAAAGACAAGCGACACGAGTGGAGCCTTTTAGGGAAGAGGACGGGACAGAGATTTGTGAGGACCACCACATAGCTGAGCAATTTTACAAATTTTACACTGAACTGTGTGCGGCCCAGTCACTTCTGGCGGAGCAGTCAAGTCGATATTTGCAGTATGCCAATCTTGTCAAGCTAACTGCAGCCAAATCTCACAACCTAGATGCACCCATTCACATGGAAGAGGTCATATCGGCCATCACTAGACAGAAGGCCCACAAGTCACCGGGCCCGGATGGTTACCCAGCCTCATTTTACAAGACCTTTTGCACAACCCTAGCTCCCATACTCACTGACTTTTTAACTCATTTCCAGGTCCGGGCACCAACCCCCCCATCCATGATGGAGGCTTCAATCAGTGTCATCCCTAAACCAGGGAAGGATAGGCATCTATGTGGATCATACCACCCTATTTCTCTTTTAAACAACAATGCTAAGCTTTTTACAAGTATCTTGGTGGTGCGTCTTAACCCATTAATGCCTGGTTTCATCAGCCCTGCTCAGGCAGGTTTCAGACCATCCAGACAATGCAGCGATAATACCAAATGGCTGCTCCATATAATTGACAAAGCCACCCGCTCTGCAAAGCAGGTCATGTTCTTATTGGTCGATGCGAAAAGGTATTTGACTGAGCACATTGGCTCTAACTTGAACAGGAATTGATTGGAATTAGCCTTGGGGAGCATTTCTGCTCCTGGATCCTAAGAAATTACAGCCAACCCAGGGCAGCGGTTCGAGTTAACGGCATAACATCTGCCCCATTTACCACAAGTAGAGGCACCAGACAGGGCTTCCCTCTCCCACCTGTGCTGTTTGCGTTTTATAGCGAGCCCTTTGCGCAAAGAGTTTGTGACAACCCTGATATCAATCGGGTCTACGTTGGTGGGGAGTAACATTTAATTAGCTTATATGCCGATTTTGTTATAGTGGCCTTGGATAACCTAATGTCTGCCATAGCGGCGTTCCTCGCTGAACTTTGGAGCAGCATTAGGCTTTTCAGTGAATGTTAGCAAGCCACAAGCCCTCAACCTTATGCTTTCATTAACAATGGAGACTAGCTTAGCCAGGGGATTTTGCATACAATGGGGAAAGGATTCAATTGTGTATCTTGACATTCAATTAACCACCACAGTGCGGAGCACTGCGATCCCTAATTACAGCAGAGTGTCTAAACAGATCTCCAGGCACAGGGTCGCTTGGGAGCTGTATCGTCTCTCCTGGTCGGGTAGAATTGCTGCTCTCAAGATGACGATCCTCCCAAAGATACTCTTCTTGATCCAGAGGCTCCCGCTGGATCCCCCACTAGGGACCCTTAAGTCACTGCAGTCCACCATTCATAGCTTCATATGGGCCTGAAAACACTGTCAAATGAGAAGGGATTGGAGTTATTACCCCTTCACAGAGGGCGGAGTGGGGATACCTAGCCTGCTGAGTTACTTCCAAGTGCCACAACTCTGCTATTTGATAGAGTGGTCCCAACCTGAGTCAGAGAAAACCTGGCTCTTCTTGGATTGGGCGATAGTGGGAGCACACTTATGGAAAATCCAGCTTCTTAAGCGATCCCAGCATGCATGGGGATTATACTCCTCCCCAATCACAAGCGCGACGTTAAAGGTATGGGACTCGTTCACTGTCCATAAACAACTGATAACATTCCCCTCGCCCTTGACACCCCTCCAAGGGAACTCTGATTTTATCCCAGGTCTTGATCAGGAAGAGTTCCGCCACTGGCAGAACGCTGACTGGCACTCTATTGGCCTCCTCTTCAATGAAGATGGTTCCATCCCATTTGATCAATTGAAGCGTATATACGGGCTTCCGGAGTTGAAGCGAATACTTTACATCCAAGTTAGACACTGGCTTTCTGACCGCCCCACTTGTGATGGTGCATGCGTCCATTGACGGTGTTCGAGAAGTGGCTTGTGCTATGAAAACCAGCGACCGGCGCATGATGTTGAAATTCCATCGTCTCCGTCAACCTGGCACCCTCACGGATAAGGCCCCTAGCCAGCTGCGATGGGACCAGAAACTAGGTAGACAGCTTTCATTGAACGAATAGGGGGACATTTATCATAGAGCCAAACATGCAGCCAATAATACAGCAGGCATTGAACTGGACACGAAGCTGGTCACATATTGCAATCAGATACCACCTAGACTACACAGGGGCAATCCAGCACGAAGTTCGCTGTGTTGGTGACAGTGTGGTCAGCAAGGGACACAAGTCCATATACTCTGGGATTGACCTAAGATAGCTACGTTCTGGACAGCAGTCTTGAATGACATTGACAAATGCCATGACAAGACTCTTCCCAGATTCTCTGCATATATACTCTAAGGGGCATATTTATAAGGCCCTAGTGTCACCTTTCGCCACATTAACGTCATTATTTTTTACGCTAGTGTGGCCCAACCAGGCCGAAATCCCAGCACCGTATTTACAGGGTGGCGTAATGCATTCATTGCACCACCCTGTAACCCTTTGCGCTACATTATGCCTGCGCCAGTATGAAAAGGGAGCGTTCCCCCATGAGGGGAGCCTGAAAAAATGGCATAAGGAAATGTATGAGATTTCCTTGTGCCATTTTTTACGGCACTTTCAAAGCCTGCTCCAGAGCAGGCGTTAAAAGGGGGCTTCCATTCTTTAGAATGGGGTCCTAGGTACTCTGCAGGAGTAGTGCCAATATTTTGGCGCTACTCCTGCAGAGTACATCAATAGCGCCATGAGAAATTACGTTATAGCCCTCTACCCTGCACCATGGTGTGCCATATTTTAAATAAGGTGCACATATGGTCGCAGTAGGGCGGGTTCTAGGGGGCACAGGGAAAGTGGCGCCGTACTCGGTTCAGCGCCACTTTCAATAAATCTACCCCTTAGTCCTCCCTAACAAATGTACCCACCCACTCAAATCTCGCAAGGGTCAGCAGATAAGCCAGGCGCTGGGAGCGGCCCATCAGACTATCCTCACACATCGGGGCACGGAAAAACTCCCAACACACCACATATGGTTTCACAAGCTATGGCACATACTAGGTATGGAGAAACACACTTTAGGACTGAGGGCCCAGGGAGATACGTTCAGAGAACTCTGGGCACCATTCATAACTTTCCAAGCAATTTGGGGAATTAACCTGCCATAAATATTTGTGCTCACTTCGCCTCATAGACTCACCATCACCCACCTAAATAGATTTGTTACTCCACACAATATCTTTACCTAGCCCCAGCAAAGTGATATATAGGATCTCTGCCAGAGTACTCCGGAGGGAAGGAGAAAGGGTAGGAGGGGGTAAGTTCGGGTCCTTGTTTTGGGTGAGCGCAAAGCGCTCTGTCCCATAATGTAATCTCTCTTTCGGCTCCTAAGCACGCCCATGTCACGTCAGTCACTTTCATTGGTTTGTGGGCTTACCTTTTAAAATCCACTTGCTTTCATTTGTGAAAGGCATGCACACATCATGCCTTTTTCGGTGTTTAGGCCACCTACACAGCACCCGTAAACTACTGAAATCATTTGAGGCTTGATGTTTTTAGCATAGTTTCCAGACTAGTTTATCTTTTTATTTTCCACACAGAGCGATCGCGCTGGGGTTTACATAGCGCAATCGGGCTCGGTTTTTCCATTTTCAATTTCAGTGCGATAGCACTGCATTTTACATAGCGCGATCATGCTGTGTTTTTTTTCTTGTAGTCTGTGTGGCAAGAAAAGTCCGGTTAGGAGTTTACAACACTAATAGCTCCAAATCGATCAAATGCAAGATCCGTTGAATTGCAAATGCTTGTTTTTAGTTCATGGTCGACACCTCAGATCTACAGTTACTGCTTCCTAATTTCCCCACTGGCCACAGGATGTAGGTGGTGTATGTAACCGATACTTTAACAAGTAGAGTTGAACTATAAAAGCAACCAATTAAAAAAGACATTTTGTTCACAAATCAGGCAAAGCAGTAGGAAAATCCCTTTTTAGGGTGGAGCCTGTGTCGCATGTGCTTGCACATGCGTTTCGCTTGTGGGACGCTTTAGAAGTTAGAAAAGGCTTGGAGCCCCATCCACTTCATGTCAGTGTCTTTTATCGGTTTGTCGGCTTGCCTGTTAAAATCTGCTTGCTTTCATTAGTGGAAGGCACGCAGACGTCATGCCTTTTCCAGTGGTTATTCCTCCTCGAGCGCAGCAACCAAGTACTGAAAACATGCAAGGCTCGCTGTTTTCCATCTGGTTTGTGGACTACTTTTTATCTTTTGTCACAGCGCGATCTGCTTGGCAGAAGTCGAGCGCTTTGCATAACATCGACCCTGTTACATAGTTAATTGCACTTTTACCTGTTACGTAGATAATTGCACTTTTGCCGATAGGTTTCACTACGAGTGAACTGTAGCAGCGCTGTTTTTTTCCATTCAATGTGGCAAGAAAAATCCGGTTGGGAGTTTCCAACTGCTAATAGCTCTTTAATGTTTTATTTTTAAAAATATTGTAATTTTTTGTTTTGCTTTGGTACTGCTCACAGAACCATGTAATGTTAAACATAGAGTGCCTGGAGCAGTCTCCTTGTGTAAAAAATATAGCGTTTGGCACACGCCATGTGTTAATTATGGGGTGTTAAACATACAGAACTCAGAGGACTCTTTTTGTGTCAAACATTCAACTCTTGGTGCACGCCGTATGTTAACCACACAAAAATCTGTGCATCCTTGAGTTTGCTTTTAAAAAATATTGCAACATTTATATGGTTTAGTACTGCTCACCGTACCACGTAGTGTTAAACATACAGCGCCCAGAGTACTCTCATTATGTCAGCAACGCTACCGGTGAGCTTCAGCCCTCTTTGCCACCCCTTCCCCATCCATCCCTGCATGTGTTTTGCTGTTGGGAATCTTGACGGACAAATGTGGCAATAAAAAACATATGCTGGTTAGAAGGACCATTACAATCTTTACAGCTGCGCACAGCTACAAAGGATTCTTCCGCCACCCAAAGGTAACCTGAGAAGGAAAGTGCTGCAAGCTTAAAGCAAATGTAAAATGACTATTAAAACAACATCCACCATTTCAAATACTTTGCAGGAATGTTGGTGTTTACGGTACTCATTTGTGTCAAAACCAGTGCTTTAAATGGACCGGTACTGTCCGGTATGGAGTACCAGCACTTTTTTATTTTGAGAGGGACAGTACCTGCATCTCAAGACAAACGTAATACTTTTAATTGTCGAGTACCGGCACTTCTCAGAAATAAGCAGGTACTCTGGTACATTTCAAGCACTGGTCACAACAGACCTAAGGGGCAGTGTTGTGTTTTAAGCTCTGCTCTCACCTTGATTAAAGCTTTTATATTTAGCGTATCCAGGCTGCAAGCAGTCGTTTCACTTGGCGATGACAGTAACCCCTATTCAGACTGCCAGGAAGTTACGTTACGATTCCAGCCAAGGCATATTTATTTACAAAGGGAAAGATTGAATTTTGTGGCCTAAAAAATGTGTGCAGCAAATAAAGGGACAACTGGTTAAAAAATTACATGTATTTTTCCGTATTTTTCCATTTTTATTGGAAAAAGAACAGTAAATGCACCTTAATTTTAACATCAGACGGCTTGGAAGCTTAAGTAAGCTACAGGTTGTGGAAATCCTCCAATGCTGTTGTTTATGGCTCTTCACTCAATGTGTATTCCACAAATGCTGCCATAACTAAACCATCTTGACTCCAAGGCTAATTTCCTTTTTATTATACCATTGCTGGCTCCTTTCCGAAAACATTGAGTACTATTCAAAGCTGTCACAGCAGTCCAGACTACTTGGTGCACCTTTGTTTTGTCCGAAAAGAAGAAAGGGGTGAAACTATTACAATTAGCTTGCTGTGTAAAGGTATCTCAAAGGCAATGTTAAAAATTTCGCAAATTACACGAAACTTTTTAAAATTGGTTGGTGAATTATGGTTTATTTTTAGGCTTTGCTGGTGTATTTTCTTAATGTATTATTTTCTTTTAACATTAGGTTAAAAATCAGCTTTGGTGCAAATTTAAGGCACTACTCCTTTGATCATATGTATTTTGGGATTAGACTGTGCTTTACTGCCATATGAAAAGCAGCGTGGTTTGCTTTTCCTTAATTGATGTATGTTAAAATGTTTGGTGTACTGCCTTACAACCATTGTAAAGACTGTGAATTTTATTTAATCTATGTTTTTAGCTGGGGACGGATTTATTTAGAGCAGAAACAGAGCGTTTTCTCCTATAGTTTACACTTTATTTTAGATCGACAATGTAGCAGTGCTTCTGTTTAAGGTTGCCTTTGGTTAATGCGTATTGATAGCCACAACAAAGGGTTTGGTAGCTTCATGTATTTATTTTGTTCTCCAAGGCAACCTTAAAACAGAATGCCCTTACATTAAAGCGTCTGCAACATGCACCATTTTATTTCTTTCATGTATATATTTAGATGGTGAAGGGTTTATTTATAGCAGAAACACAGTGTGTACGAATGTAGGATCCCAAGATATTTTATGTATGCTACAATGTAGCAGTGCTTCATCTTAAGGTTGCCCTTTGTTAATCGGCTCTGATAGCCACAACAAAGGGTTTGGCAACTTCATGTATCTATTTTGATCTTAAAGCTGACCTAAAAAGAAAGTGTTGCTAGCTTAAAGCACTTCCTACCATTTAAATACTACCACTCCATACAACATATTTCCACTGCACAACTCCACACCACACCACACAATTCCACGTAACACAATTGCACAACAAACAATTTTAATACAACAAATCTCTCCCTTGCACTTCCAACAACAGTCATCTCTCCACAAAACAACACAGCCATTGGAACTCTCTTCTCTCTCTAACACTGCCACTACACCCTCTCATCTTGCAATACCACTACACACGCTCATCCCTCCCTCACAGTACATATCTCCTGCATGTAATACCAACTCGTACATGCTACCTTCCTCTACCTTGCCGTGCTGTACACTAATCCGCCTCTAGCCTACCCGCCCATCCCCTCTCAATGCCACTTCCACTCATACCTCTCTCCCTCATTCCAAATATCATCCCTCTCCTTAACTCTCTCATGCACTATTACAGAGTCTCTCACATAATTCACTTCAGGTCTTTAAGCAAAATATCTTTCCTGTATCTTTTCAACAACCACGCTCTACTCCTTTTCTTCAAATATCTTGTGCATACACAAACACTCTCTCTTTATACGTTTATGGCATGCTGCCCACTTCTTTCTCTCTTTTTCACACACTAATTCTGCTCTTCTGCCTAAATATCATTCACCACTTTATGCACGAACTACCTATCCCTCTCTAATTTCCTTTCTATGTATTCTCTACAGCTCTCACTCCTATCTATTCGCCATGCCACATAATTCCACTACACAAATACACCACACAAAACCACCTCACACAATTCCACAAATATCAATTCAGTTTCAACCAACATAATTCAACTACACACCACATACATCCACTACACTTCCAAACAAAACACCTAGGTAAAAAACATTATCATTTACAATACCAATAATTCTAACTCTCACAAATGCGAGACCTATTGCATTGCAAATGCTTGTTTAAAACCAGCAGTCATTGGAATAATGTGCAGATATAACTACAAACAATGAACTCATAGATAGCAATACATAAAACTTCAGCTTATATTAAAAAATGACTAAAACACAAACATAAGATACTAGTGAGTAATACCTGCTGTTTCATTCAGGGAGCACGATATAATCACCTACCTCTTATCTAAACAATGAACAAGTAAATGTATATCAGTGAACTAAAAGGCGGCGATCTAGAGTACAAACTGTGCACGCTTACGCCATACATTAGTCAGATATCGGCTCACAGCAAGTACCACAGGGGTGAAAGTATCATTCCTTAAAATCCTCAAAGCAATTATATGTCAGGTGATCCCCATATTTAACCATATTGGTCGGATCCATTCCCTGCGAAATCCCACATACTCGGGGCAATAAAAAACAACACATTATCGATAGTTCCATCTACCAGACCGCATGCAGGGCACAGAATATCATGCCAGTCATTCTGCCACCAGCTTGTGTTTTCAGTGGTAGTGTGTCAAATTGAAATAGCACATATAAGCTTTTGGACTATTGTGGTACAATAATGTCTGGAAACAATTCAAAGCGGGGTAAGATCTTAAAATAAAAAGAAATCTGCCGGTCAGATGCCTTGCAGGACCAGTATTATTAATGTATTGTTGTTGACATATACCCAATAGTGATTCTTAAATTCATTAATTCCTGCATTGCTGATGGTTTTGGGGTCTTGCCACCATTTCTGGTAGCCTAGCTTCCCTAGCCCATTAAACGCAAATTTTAGTCACGGAACCATCATGGCAATTCGTTAAGGGAATCCCTACAATCTGACAGCTCCGGGGTGTACCACATGTGTGCCCAATGTAGCAGCGGTCTCAAAGCAACCAAATCCAAAATACTTCAGGTGCCGAGGCTGAGAAAAAGTGGAATCAGGGGAGTGCTGTGTCATATAGTGGAGCGGTGTTTCGTAGACAGAAATTGAGTTGTGTGTCATACAGTGTAGTACAGTAGTGTAGAGTGGATGGGCATAGAGTGTCATAGAGTGTAGTATAGTGTTGCAGAGTGGAGTTGCATACAGTGGGGTAGAGTGTTGGGCTGTGGTGTGGTGTGGAGTGAGTAAAGTACAGTGGCGAAGAGTGGGATAAAGTGTAAATTGGCGCATAGTAGAGTGAAGTACACTGAAGTGGGGTAGTGTGGGGTGGAGTAAAGTGTTGTGGAATGGAGTGTCATAGACAATAGTGGCATGGAGTGCAGTAGAGTGGAGTGGCATAGTAATGTAGGGCCAGATGTAGGTAGAAACCAATTTGAGAGTTGCAAATTGCGAGTCCTTCCGACTCGCAATTTGCAACTCGCATATTGGTATGCAGAAAGGTGTCTCAGACACCTTCTGCGACTCGCTATGGGGTCGCAAAGACCCACCTCATAAATATTTATGAGGTGGGTCGCAGTTTGCGACCCCATAGCGAGTCTAGGCACTCACGGGGATGGTGGCCTGCTGGAAACAGCAGACCACCATGTCCGTGACTGCTTTTAAATAAAGCAGTTTTTTTTTTCTCTTTGCAGCCCGTTTTCCTTAAAGGAAAACGAGCTGCAAATAGAAAAAAATACCGAAACCTTTTAGTTTCGTTTTTTTTCAGAGTAGGCAGTGGTCCATGGGACCACTGCCTGCTCTGAAAAAATATTCTTGTGAGCATTCACAAAGGGGCCGTTTGCGAATGAGTTACCATCCACTTCAAGTGGATGGTAACTTCGAATTGATTTGCGACCGCTTTCGCGGTCACAAATCAACTTACATCGCGGTGCGACTCGTAAATAGGTAGGGAACACCCCTTCCTATTTGTGAGCCTGAAACACATTTTGCGAGTCGGTACCGACTCGCAAAATGTGCTTCAGCATCGCGTAGGGGCTTTTGAGCCTCGCAAACTGCTTTTTTCGGCGTTTGCGAGGCGCAAAAGCCTTCATACATCTGTCCCGTAATCTCTGAGTTCTTAAGTCCGGGTCTTGCTTCTCCCTCATTTTCCTAGTCAAGGCTTTAATTTCCTTCCTTCTCAGGTCTGTCACATTATCACCAGTTTCTGCCAGTAGTGGTGCTTATTTGTCCAGCCACGTACTGCTGCTTTCGCTACTGCCTTTTTCTCTCCCATGGGCCCTTTTCCCTGCCGTCCTTGTCCTTTGATGTCCAACCACTCTCTACATTCTTCCATTCAGTACCCCATTAATTCCATCCAAGCCACTTTCTCCAACCCATGCTTGCTTCCACAAATCCCGACTATGCTTCCTCTAGTCCAGAGCTTACTTCCTCTTTTCCAGCAGTTACTCCTTGTGGGCTTATCATGCTTCCTCTAGCTCAGCCACTGCTTCTTGTGTTCCATACTTCCCGACATCCACCAAACCAGCACACTGATTTTCCAGTCCAGTCCATAGTCTCTGTTTTATTTAGTTCTGCTTTCTCTAGTCATTAACATTCGTCCACCAGTCCAAGCCCTGCTTTAATAATTTCATATCTTGTCTCTATGATCCAGGAGCTGCTTCCTATAATTTAGGCTCTGCACCTTATCATTCATGCTCTGCACCCCATTGTCCAGTATTCTTGCTCTTATTCAGACCACGCTTCCACCTCTTCAACCTTGTATCCTCCATTCAGGCTCTGTTTCCTCTCATCCAGACCCTGCATCCCGTCATTTCAACTCTGCTTCCTCCCATTTAGCCCCTATTTCCTTCCATTTAGGCCTCTTTTCCTCTAATGCAGGCTCACCTTCCTCTCATCCAAACCATGCTTTTCCACCTCTTTTACCTTTACATACTCACATCAAGGCAGCGCTTCCCTCCAACTAGGCACTGCTTCTTCACAAAAAGTCCCTGCTTGCTCTCACTCAGGACCTGCATCCTCCCATCTAGCACTTGCTTCCCCAGTCCATATGTTGATTTCTCCAGACTAGCGACTGTGTCTTTAATGCAGGTCTTGCTTTTTATATGAAAAGCAAGCAACCACAATTCCTTGGTCTTCTTTCACTGGTCAAAACCTGTTTCTGTCAACCAGACCTTCCTTCACTTCACACAGGCCCTGTGAAGGATCAAGGGTACACTTAAACTTTGGAACTTGTTCGCTGCGTGTAAAATTGGGGAAAAGGGGAATTCTACAGCTGGCAGTGGCTGCTGGGCTTTGGAGGCTGATGGTGAATTAAAGCTATAGCTGCCTGGCAGTTTGATCTTCTTTTCAGTGGCGACGTGCATTTGGTGACCCTGGGCTCCAGCTTGACCCTACTTTTCAGCTCTGTCCCTAGTGTACAGCTTGTGTTGCCTTCTTCAAGCAGGTTACAGTGATTCCTGATTTGAGCTGTACTGTTGCTGAACTATGTGGCCACTATCTGGTGTTTCAAAGAGATGCGTAACTTCCCTCCCTTCATTATCAAAATATCTCTATCCTGAGCCACACATGTTTGTTTTCTGTGCGGCCTCACACCAATCTCAATCCAGCAAGAAAAATATGCATCCCATATGCAACGTTGGCGGTCATCTTGACAGGTTGGGGTAGATGGAATTAATCCCTACCAACTGATGGAGCATTTCATCCTTTGCAGGAATCAATGGCCTTCAAGGTCAACACATCTGTGGACCAAGCATAGGGTGTGGTAAAACTTCTACACAAAGCCAATTAGGTTACACACCATGACCAATGTGGCTATGGAAGGAAAACTCCAGTCTGAAATAAAGTTAAGGGATTTATTACAAACTCAAGCTCAAAGTCTTGTAGACAATTTCCTAGACAAGGTTATAAAAATATAGAATCGCCAAGAGTTGCAACAAAATATGGTCAGGCCGACCCACATTAATAAAACTAAGCATTCAAGAAAAATACTACAAATCATTAACAGGAATATTTGTGATACAGAAATCAAGTGTTGCTGAGGCGTAGCAAGCATCAGTCAAATCAAATCAACAGAGTTACAAGTTTGGCTGGGCACAGGGTAACTCTACAGTAGGCCTAATTATGGAAAAACATGTGTTGGGTAGAACACATGGGAGAAAAAGGCAAAAAGAATAAAACAGGGCTAAAAGAGTTTTGAAAAATGTAATCTTGGGCAACAAGTTACTAGCTAAGGTGGGTAAAAGATAGTTAAAAAGAGAAAGCATCAGCATGTTAGAAGCTCAATCAAGAGTCTTCTGAAGGAGAGAAAAATAATATCTTGAAGTCTCAATTAAGCATCTCA
The DNA here is from genome assembly GCF_031143425.1 of Pleurodeles waltl. Taxonomy (NCBI): domain Eukaryota; kingdom Metazoa; phylum Chordata; class Amphibia; order Caudata; family Salamandridae; genus Pleurodeles; species Pleurodeles waltl. The sequence continues at coordinate 15,287,632 of NC_090443.1, read as the reverse complement.
AGGGGCAAAGGCAGAGAAGAAGATACCTCTCCAAGGGGCACAGCATGCGGGGTTCTTAATCAGCAAAGCATGTAGAGATCTCTGACCAAAGTCCAACTGGTATATCAAAGCTCATATGGCACTCTGATTCGCCAAAGGTAATAGTCCACATTACGTTGAAGGGGCATTATCAAATAGAAATCGATCACACTACTCCAAACTGCAGCAGTACAATATTTTCTGTCTGTCATTGGAACATTTTTCATCCATGTAGTTCCACAAAAGTTTGAAATAATTGTATAAAATAACAGTCCATGTCTCAGGATAGTCTACATTGAAGGACCTAGTTGCATTTCTCAATATGTCTAAGCAATAGGAGTCTATTACTAAAACTTGTCTTCTCATGAGAACGAAGACTGAAAGAAAGCTTCCTGTTAAGAAATGAGAAAGCATTTCCTGCTCAATCCTGCTCAATCCCGAAATATAGGCTTAGCAGGCCCCATTTCGGCTAACACATCAAATAAAACATATTTTAATGTGCAAACTTTAATTTCTATGTTAATAATTCTTCATTAGCATTTAGATTTTAGCAACTTTAAATGAAATAACTGTCAATAAATTTCAGTCAGTGTAACATGGAACTACATTTCTTCTATTTTTACATGCATATTAAATACATTATTCATTAGAAATGTAATATTGTTTCAATATATTCCACTAATCTAGACTCTAAATTGTATCATATTATCAATTTAGTCCATCAAACATTTAATTACATTTCAATACAACCTATGTTAAACTCCAAAGTGTAAACAAATGCACATTTAAATTGACTTGTCAGTACAACTTCTACATCCAATCCATTAATACTTTGATCAACATAATGCATAAACTGTATAATTGAGGAGACCTTTGTTACATGAGGGACAGCACTAAGAGTTCAACTACATCAGTCCCCTATTTGATGGCGAATCAAGCCATCTCAAAGACAGCTCAAAATATCAAAGGTTTATTCAGGTAAGGTCTTCTGAAGTCCTCTAACTGGTTGATGCTGCTATAATATATGGTTCCCCTAGTCTTCATTTTAATCTCCTCTTTTCTCTGTCTGCACTTCACCCTTTTCTCGTTCAGCTTCTTGTATGGTTTGTAAAAACCAAGTGCAACTAAGTCACACAAGACCATGATCAATCAGGGTCTCACAATGGTTTTCACAATACCTCTTCCTAGATATCCAAACCACTTTCCAATGGCTGTAAAACCACTGCCTATTGCATCCCATGAACCTCTCGATGTTACCTCTTTCAGATCTTGCTTCAAGTCACTCATGTTCGAAATGTACTTTCATATCTCTTTACTAATGTCAGGCATGTAAGTGCAATGCTGTTGCGCATATAACATTTTGCAAACTCTGACTTCTTTTGCTAGAAAAATGTCAAGTGCAAGGCAATTTTGCAAAACCATTGACCTCAAAGCAACCAATTCTGAATCCATTAACAATATGGCACCTACAATTTCTATGGATAACTTATCCACTGTTGTTGACACCTTTCTAATCTTGAGATCATTCAAGATGACACCTACTGATGGAATTATGACACCAAAATCTCTCCTACAATCTCAGAAGCACTAGCTCCTCTTTTGACTCTAGTGTTTGATTTCTCACTCCAAACGGGATCATTAAAATGTCTACATGATAAATCTTTGGAAAAACTACCCCCAGGTAACATGTACCATACCAGCCTTTCAGCAGCTTGTAATAGGCATTTTTCCCACATATGAAATAAACACCTGGTATGGTGGGGTCCTAACTGTTCAGCATAAAAGCCTAAACACTCTTAAACAAAAATACATGTCTACATTCACTAGTTCCTACAAAACGTGTATCAGCCTGTGATCTAAGTCTATATATACATAGCTTCTCTATATCTTGCCAAACAATAGCCAGGAATCCTTGATTTCCAGCTACAGAACATGTTTAATCCTTTTCCCAATATTGTAAAACTACTAATTTTTCTATTTCTATCTTAGCTTTCACTGATGTTCTGCTCTCCTTAATTTGTCCAATAAATTAATTTTCTACTGGGCTACATTTGCATGTCAAATTGTTCTTGAGGGCATAAACTGTACAAAATGTCAAGGTAGGTTCAAAGAAACATCCCACTGTGTCAATGTTTTTATGTCTTGGCAATGTTACTCAACTATTTCATGATGGGAACAATTGAAAACACCAAATCTGAATTAAGATAGAAATATTGATAATACTCCTGCTGATAAAACAATGTTACTAGCAGACACAGGAAATTCCTTAGGTTAGGAGCAAACTATGCTATGTGATTCCCTCACTTACTAATGAAGGCAACTATGTGCAAATGTAGCAATCTCTAGCATCCATGGTGTCAACTGACTGTTATAATAGCTGATAATACACATTTGCTGATAAATCACCTTTGGAACCGTCACTGTGTAAATATTTCTCATCATTGTAAAGTGGATTTTGATCTGCAATGGAATTTGCTAAATTTGGGGAAGTTGTGGGTGTAAACTTTTCGGAATCACTTGCTAAGAGCAAACTCAATGCAATGAGCCTTAACATAATCATGATAATTGTCACTACTGCTAAACCTATAAATATGTATTTACACCTACTACCTTTATTTCGATTCGACTCCATGAATTCTCTAACTCTAGCCCAAAAGATCTGAATTCAAAATCAAACAGTCAAAAGTCAAGAAATTAAAAATTCAAAAAAACAAAGCAGCTTTAATATTTCACCGTCCACTTTCAGTCCTTTTTATCTATGAGCAAAGCAAAAATCAACATTAGCCTCTTTAGAATACAAATTATCTCAAAGAGTTCCTTGATCTTCTAGGAAGTTCATCAAAAGTTTTCTTTACTTGCAATCTCTTTGAAAACGTAATGTCTTTGTTCATCAAGCGGCAATAAGATTTCAAAGTTCAATTCTGAGGCAATTTCAAACTCTAGAATACTGAACTGGATTAGAATTGTTAAAACAAAAGGTGGCAAATTCCTTCTCCCAGTCATTGGCATCAAAATATTCCCATTCAGGAGCTGAGTACTTTCAACTTTGCACTCTTTTTCTTTTTGACCTTCTCTTTACTTGACCCTCAGCATCACTGTCACTTTGACTCAATGCTTCAGTTTCTTCAACGATAGTCAGAGGCACTTGTACAGCTGGCACAGTTTTCTGTTAAGGCCAATTGTCTCCTAGTACAGCTCTATTGCTTATAGCAACTGGTCCTTTGTCAGCATCCGAGTTAGCATGAGTCAACTGATTTTGTCTCAGCCCTTCTGTACCATCCACTGTTGACTTGCTCAGAACCCCATCAGACCTTGCTGTAGCAGCTACTTGTCCAGTTTCAACAGCTTGACTAACCTGATCCCTCTCACTCACTGTAACAGACCCTTTTGCAACAGGTGCTGTTTCATTTAAGAGACCTGGAACTTTGCGATTGTGGCTCACATGTACCCAGTTTGAGAGACCTGCACACTTCACAGCAGTGCTGGTTACCAAAACCACCTAATGAGTACCTTTCCAATGTGATTCCAAACAAGGTTTCCTTACGTGCTTCTTGATCATGACCTAGTTGCCAGGACACAGGTCATGACAGAGCTTCTGCTGCAGCTGTGCTATAGTTTCACAAACCTTATGAGACAAAAAAAGAACTACGTCAGCCACTCTTTCGAATAATCCAGCACTAAGGGGGTCATTTTGACCTCGGCGGTCGAGGGACCGCCGTGCGGAAGACCGCCAGTGCAGGCGGTTTGCCGCTCTGCCTATTATGACCGTTGGTAGCTCTCCGTCCCTTTACGGACGGAGAGCCGCCAACAGCCATACTGGGGGGAGGCGGGGAAGTGGAGGTTGCTCCACCTCCACCGCCATGCCAACAGAACACCGCCCAGCGAATCACGTCCTGTGATTCGCTGTGGCGGTGTTCTGTTGGCGGTGTGGTGTCGGCGGAGCTGCCCCCATAGCTCCCGTCCCCTCCCGGAGGATCGACGGACCAGGTAAGTCGATCGTCTGTTAGGGGAGGGGGGTGGGGGGTGTTGTGTGTTGTGTGCGTGCATGGGGTGTGCGTCTGAGTATGTAGAGGGGGTGTGTGAGTGAGTGTGTGCTTGTGGGGGTGATGCGTGTTTGGGAATGAGTGCGTGTATGTCTGTAGGTATGTCTGTATGGATGTGTGCGTGTATGTGTGAATGTGGGTGTGCGTGTCTGACTGTGTGTGTGGATGTTGGCATGTATGTCGGGGTGTGTGCATGTGTGTGTTGGTGGTGCCTGCATGCGTGTCGGGTGTGTGTGAGTTATGTGATGTTGGGGGTCAGGGTGGGGAGGGGGGTACTGCCACCTTTGGGGGTGGCAGGGGTGGTGGGGGATGTAGGGGAGGGAGTCGGGTGGGAGTGGGGGAGACCCCTATCAGTGCCAGGGAAAGAATTCCCTGGCACTGATAGTGCTTACCCGTTCAAACCGCTGGAAATCCACGGCGGTAAGCCGGGTCCAAATACCGCCGGCGGTATAGTGATGGCTGCCGAGCTGGAGACCCAGGTCTCCAGCCTGATGGTCGTCTCCGCCTTGGCGGGCGGAAAGGAGAACCGGCGGATGACCATGGCGGTAACCGCCATGGTCATAATCCCACAAGGTCAGACCGCCAGCCTGTTGGCGGTCTTACCGCCGGTTCTCTGCCTTCCGCCAGGGTCGTAATGACCCCCTAAGTCATCCGTAATGTTCACAAGCGCATTTGCAGGCACTGCTGGCAATCTCATAGCTTTCTCCACAATAATCTCATGAGGGAACAACCCAGTCTTCCTGTCAGGTGTACTACGCATACTCATAAGGACAAGAGGCAAAACGTCTGGCCATTTCAGTATTGTGGATGTACATACTTTTGCCAATCTCGACTTCAAAGTACCACTGATCTGCTCTACAAGTCCTGAAGCCTCAGGTCTGTAGCTGCAATGCAATCTTTACTCATCCTGTAATGCCACCTACATTTGTAGGCCCTCACTGTTAAAATTAATTTCTCGGTCTGATTCTAGAGGAGTTTGGAAACCAAATCGGGGTATTAACTCCCAAAGTAACATCTTTGCTACTGTGCATTTTTCCTAGTGGCTTAAGCTTCAACCTAGTGTGAGAAAATGCATACAGTGACTAAGACATATCTCAGTCCATTGCATACATGCAGCTCGATAAAATCCAGCTACATTCTGTTGAATGCTCCTCCTGATCTACCAATGTGACTCTGTGTAACAACTGTGCATTTTCCTACATACATCTGTTGACATGTGACATACCTGTGGCACACGACTTCTGCAATCACTCTAAATCTGGGGTTAAACCATGTCTGTCAGAATGTTCTGATCATTGCAGGGTAATATCTCACCATAGGGGGCACTAGGCAATTTGGCAACACGGCTCTTCCATCACTGGAAACCCAAACATCATCTTCATTTCTCTTAACACATTCTGCTCTGACCCAGGTTTGCTGCTCTTCCTCTGTCACTTCTTCCTGCAGTCTTTTTACTTCTTCCAATGTAACCACAGTTAACAGAAAATGTGAACTTGTCTCATCTTGTGTATCACTGACACACTCTCCATTGAAGGAGGTACAACTAAGAGCACAACATCTGGTGACTTTACATAATCAGTAGATTTTCTGTGAGCCATACACTTTACAGCGCCAGTCTTGGCAGACAGCTGTAATGCAAACAACAGGTTGTAAATCTTGTCACCATTCCGTATTTGGGATCCAGAGGAGGTCATGAACCCTCTGTGTGACCATAACTGTCTGAAATCATGAACAACACCAAAACCAAGCTAACTATCAATAAAAATAGTCACTTTAAGCTGTTCTAAACACAGCATGCTCTGGTAAGATCAACAAAGTTGTCTACTTGGGCAGAAAACACTCCTATGAGCCAGGAGACGTCTGTCACATCTGAGACTGTGCAAATGGCATAACTAGCTCTCAGGATGCCATCTTTATCTCTTCAACAGGAATCATCAACAAACATGACAGTCATTTCCATCTAAGGGTACCTCTTAAATGTCAGGTCTTGGTTGGGTGCATAATTCAGTCACATCAAGCCAGTCGTGCTTAACCTTATCCTCACTGTCACTTGCATTTTCAACAGGATTCAGCAATAACGTAGCAGTTTCAAATTTACAGTGCTTGAAATTCATATTTGGCAATGCAAGTATAACCTGCTTGTAGCAGGTCAAATGTGCACTTGTTAATTATTGGGTTTTTGTGCAGGTTAACAAAATTTCCACTGATTGGGGAATAAAACCACTCAGGGGATGACCCATAATAATGCCTTTGCACTGTTCGATGCTGATGCTCAGAGCAGTGACGGCCCATAAACAACCATGTAGTGCTGATGCTACAGGATCAGGAGTATCAGAAAAATAAACCACAGGCTTGTTTGGATTTCCATGCTGCTGTGTCAAAACCGAGAGAGCATATCCATCCCTCTCACTGCAAAATAAAAAATAAAAACAGTTGTTATAATCAGGCATTCTCAGAGTTGGGGCTCGGCATACGCTTTCTCTCAGCACTGGAAGGCACGTATGCAATTGTTATCCGATGATACCAGATCAGACAAATCCTTCTGCGTCAGCCTCTGTAAAGGCTTGGCCAAAAGGGAAGAGTTTGGAATCTACTGACGACAGTAGCCAACCATTCTCAAAAACATTCAGACTTCTTTCTGTGTGGCAGAGATCTCTCTGATTGTTGAGATTATTTCTTGTGACACTTTCCTCACACCTTTCTCAGTATGGTAACCTAAGTACAGGACTTCTTTATTGCAATACTATAACTTTGCTGGGGAAACTTTATGCCCATTTTCAACTAAATGATTCAAGAGAGCAAATGTATCTCTTCTGCATGCTTCTCAGGTGTTTGATTTAACTAATATGTCATCTATATACTGGACTAAGTGCCTGATTCTAACTTTGGAGGACGGTGTTAAACCGTCCCAAAAGTGGCGGATATACCACCTACCGTATTACGAGTTCCATAGGATATAATGGACTCGTAATACGGTAGGTGGTATATCCGCCACTTTTGGGACGGTTAAACCGTCCCAAAAGTGGCGGATATACCACCTACCGTATTACGAGTTCCATAGGATATAATGGACTCGTAATACGGTAGGTGGTATATCCGCCACTTTTGGGACGGTTTAACACCGTCCTCCAAAGTTAGAATCAGGCCCTAAGACTGAATGATAGGGCATTTTAAGGGACTCCAAATTCTTCTTCAAAATCTGTTAGAAAATGGATAGTGACTCAGGGTACCCCTGTGGGACTTGGCACCATGCCAAAACATGACTGCCAAATTTAAATGTGAAAAGGAACTGGCTTTCCTCATGCAATGGTATGGGGAAAAATGCCTGGCAAAGGTCAATTACAGTTAACCATTCTGCTTCACAGGGAATGTGGAAACAAATCACTGAAGGATTCGATGTCACAGGACAACGTGGAACGAAAAACTTGTTCACTTTTCTTAGTTCTTGAAGTATGCAATATTTTCCATTGGGCTTCCACAATCCTAGAATGGGTGATTTACATGGACTTCCCATTATCTCCTTCAGGATTCCTTGTTCAGTCAGACAATTAACCAAAGTGGTAATTCCAGCAATTGTCCCTGGTGTTTTTAGATACACTGCATTTGACTTTAATGTTATTTTAGTAGCCTCAACTCCTTTGAAGAGTCTTATTTCCTTTCCTGTAAAATCCCAAACCTCAGGTGTCACTGTTTCTTTTAAATATTTGGGCAATTCTTTACATGTCAACATTGGGTACAATGTGACACTTGGGTACTGCTTTACAATTTTACAGGGTGCATCTCCCTCATTTGTCTGAATTGCTATTCCTCAGGGTGTGCAGCTAATATAACAATTTAGTTTACACAACAGATCACTTCCAAGCATGCTTACAGGCTTGAATCACAGACTACAAATTGGTGCTCATCTACAAATGAACCTATTTTTACTCGCACATATTCTGTTACAGGGTTGGTCAGTTGTTTATTTGTGACTCTTACAACCTGAATTTCCTTTCCTGAGAAGGGCAAGTTTGGCACTTCAACTATACTGACAGTGGAACATGACGCTCCAGTGTCAACTAAGAATGACACATCATGGCCCATAACGTTGGCATTTACATAGGGACCATGTTGATCTACATCTTAGGATGCACGTAGCATGCAATCCTCATCATAAGAGCTAGCAGTTTGAAGACTGTCTGACAATTCTTCATCACTCAGGTCCATTAGGGGAAACTGTTATGCTGTCTGATTCACATTCATGTTTGTAATTTGATTAATGGTTTGTTGGGGAACAATCATTTGCTGTTGAGTCATTGTGGCTTGTGGTACCTGCATCTGTTGCCCTCAAGACACATTTACATTTTGTACTTGGGGTCTTTGAACTCTTTGAACTTGAACTTGGTTATTGCCTTGCATCTGATCAACTCCAACATTCTGCCCTTGATTATTCAAAATATAATATGGACGCTCCCGGCGTCAATGACCACAATTTGTGCACGCATGACACAGATTAGTTCTCTTCAAAGCCTGAACATCGGGAACACCTCCACTTTGATCTACATGAACACCATGGCCCTCATTCTGACCTTGGCGGGCGGCGGAGGCCGCCCGCCAAAGTCCCGCCGTCAGGTTACCGTTCCGCGGTCGAAAGACCGCGGCGGTAATTCTGACTTTCCCGCTGGGCTGGCGGGCGGTCTCCTTCAGACCGCCAGCCAGCCCAGCGGGAAAGAGGCTTCCACGATGAAGCCGGCTCGGAATCGAGCCGGCGGAGTGGAAGCTGTGCGACGGGTGCAGTTGCACCCGTCGCGTATTTCACTGTCTGCGCAGCAGACAGTGAAATACATGTAGGGGCCCTCTTACGGGGGCCCCTGCAATGCCCATGCCAGTGGCATGGGCACTGCAGGGGCCCCCAGGGGCCCCGCGACCCCCTCTACCGCCATCCGGATCTCGGCGGTCCGACCGCCGGGATCTGGATGGCGGTAGGGGGGGTCGGAATCCCCGCGGCGGTGCAGCAAGCTGCGCCGCCGCGGAGGATTCAATGGGGCCGCGGTACACTGGCGGGACCCCGCCAGTGGTGCCGGTCCGACCGCGGCTTTACCGCCGCGGTCGGAATCCCCATTGGAGCACCGCCGGCCTGTCGGCGGTGCTCCCGCGGTCCTCCGCCCTGGCGGTCAAAGACCGCCAGGGTCAGAATGACCACCCATGTCCTCTACCTCTAGGCTGGGAAACCTTCATCACTTGCTGTGGTACTCCTTGCATTGCCCCAGTGCTTGCCAACATCTGCAGACTTTGATTAGCTTTCTGTTTAGCTTTCGATTGCATGACCATCACATTTTCTTTTAATTTCTTCTGCTTCAAGTCAAATTCATCACTGTAATACTTTGCAATTGCCAGATCTCATCTATTGGTTTATTCTGCCAAAAAATCAGGTGCTGCTCAATCATTTCACTTATGTCTGGCTTCAATCCTTGCACAAATCTGAACATAAAATGAACCATATCTTTAGCTTCTGTTGTCTCTGTACCATTATGTTGTTGAAAGCCTGCAACAATCCTTTATAGTAAGCATGAATCAATTCCTTTGACTCCTGAGCTAATCTGTCAATCTTCCGCCAATCAATATCTTTTGGGGACACTTTGGGGGTCATTCTGAGGGAACCGCCATTCGGCCGCCCCGCGGTCAAAAGACCGCTGGGGCCATTCTAACTTTCCCGCTGGGCCGGCGGGCGCTACCTAAGGTAGCGCCCGCCGGCCCAGCGGGAAAGGGGCCTGCAACACAGAAGCCAGCTCCGAATGGAGCCGGCGGTGTTGCAGGTGTGCGACGGGTGCAGTTGCACCCGTCACGCTTTTCACTGTCTGCCAGGCAGACAGTGAAAAACATACTGGGGCCCTGTTAGGGGGCCCCAGGACACCCGTTCCCGCCAGCCTGTTCCTGGCGATAAAAACCGCCAGAAACAGGCTGGCGGGAAGGGGGTTAGAATCCCCATGGCGGCGCTGCTTGCAGCACCGCCATGGATGATTCGCCCAGCCGGGGGAAATCCGGCGGGAAACCGCCGGACCCGGTTTTCCGACCGCGGCTTTACAGCCGCGGTCGGAATGGGCAATGAAGCACCGCCAGCCTGTTGGCGGTGCTTCAGTCGTCCGTGGCCCTGGCGGTCTTGGACCGCCAGGGTCAGAATGAGGCCCTTTATGTTTCAGAAACTCAATCACACATTGTAATAATTTTTTTTTGCTCAAAATCTGTTTGCTTAAATTTTCCAACAGTTAACAACACTTTGTGCATTAAAAAGAATAGAAGCAAAGTTCCGGGCAAAGTTCCCTTAGTATTAGCAATACAGTCAGAAAACGATCATGGAACATTGCAACATTTAAAATTGGGATGGGGGAGGGGACAGCAAGTGAAGCTAAGAATCATTATACAGGTAGGTAGCCTGACGTCGGAAAAGACCCAAATAGTGTGGCACCCAGGTCCAAAGATGAGTACAACCCAATGGTATCTTAGATGGGGGGATTTGGGGGAAGGGGCAACATGTGGATGCTTTTCTAAATATTAGGTAGTGAGTTCCTGTGCTAAAGGACAAGATGATTCACTTCAGTGTTGCTGTGTACACAGAAAAAGAGTGTGGAGAAAGGTTAAAAAGAGTTAACAGGAATACAGAAAGAGGGAGGGAGAAGAAGAACATGGGAGGGTGTCAGGTCTTCAGCTGGATGTCTAGGTTGGTGGGGAAGAGAGGGAGGGGGAGTTTTAGCGTTGTATATTTTCCTCATGGAGGATCTCTGTGATGGGATGGGGAAGAAGGGGAGAGGTTCCCTTTATTCTGGGTGATCACACAGGTGCAAGGTCCCAAGTATGAGAGGTTGAAAACATGAGTTCTCTAGTCGGGACAGATAATCAGTGAGGGGTGCCCAGAGGTGTAGAAACGTTTTGCCCTTAAAGGATAATTTAGGTGTCATTTGTTACATTGTCATGGTGTGCCAGAGTTGTGTGAACCTGTTTGCTAGAGGGGGAGCAGAGGCAGACCTCCAGGCACGAACTATGAGTTGCTTAGCCACGTCAGTCATATGTCATATGAGGTACCAATCTGCATGTGTCATGGCTTCGAGGGATGTAGGAAGCAGTCCCAGGGCAATTGTGTGGTAGTCTGCCAGAATAGGATAGCCTAGAGTGCCCTTAATGTGGCTTAGAATCTCTTTGCAGAAGACAGCATGAATGGGGCATGCCCACCATATATGGTGAAAATCACATATCTGTGTTGCACAGCGCCATCCTAGGTTTGAGACTGGGTAGACAGAGTGAAGGCGCGTTGGTGTATAATACCACTGGAGCATTACCTTGTATGGTGTCTCCTGCTGGGGAATGCTCTCCCTCCACAGCTGCTCCCATTTCTTCTAAGTAATGTCTAGAGTATTATTCAGATCCCATTTCCACTGTTATGGGTGTTGGAGAAGGAGGCATGATTGCTGAAGGACATTTTATGTCTTTGAAACCAGGCTGCAGGTGCCCTCGAAATTGCAGACTAGGGTTTAAAAAAATGTGAGGGATTGAGTAGCTTTGAGAGCATGGGGGGGTGAAGGGCTCAATGACACAGCTGGAAATATTGGTGATGAGCAGAATCTAGGAGTTGGAATTCGGCTTTGCACTATATAAAAGATTTAATGGTCTGTCTCTGGAATATGTCCAGTAGGGGTCTGCATTTGCCTTTCATCCAGTCTGTCAAGGAGTCTCGAGGGAGAGCTGGGGAGAAGTCAGGGATCCAGGCGAATAGGGTGTTTGGGGATTCGAAGGTGGTCAGACTCCCTCCAAGAGCCAGCTTATCCCATTTCTCCAGTACAGTGTGGGTTGGGGTGGCTATGGAGGTGCTACGTGGGGGTGGTGTTTTGGGAGACAAGCTAGGTCCCAAAGCAGCCAACAGCCTGGTCCATGTGGACGCAGTGCTTTTCACTCTCTAGCACAACCCATTCTGAGATGTAGCATAGGTGGGCAGCCCAGAAGTAGTCTTGAAGATTGGGCAAGCCAATCCATCCCGGTTTCTTGGGTACATAAGGAGTGTGGTGTATACACGAGGCTGCTTCCCCTTCTATATGAAGGGGCGCAGGTCTCCTTGCATTTGATTAATGTCTTCTGAGGGAATGGGAGTGGGCAGTGATGTTCATTTTCACCACTTTGATGCGGTCTAGCCATGATATAGAGAGTGTTTTCCATCATTGAAGGTCTTCAAGTATTGCTTTGGATTAGCATGGCCAATTCGCCTGCGTCCATGTGGCAAGGGAGTTAGTGATAGTAAAGCCTAAGTGCTGTATGGAGTGCGAGGACCATTGGAAAGGGGTAAGTGCCCACAGGTGGAAGTGTGAGATTTAGAGCTTATGACTTGGATAGATTAATCTTGTATCTGGAATCCTGTTCGTAGATATGGAGGGCCTGTACCACAGCAAGTAAGGCGGTGTCTGGCTCTGGCAGGGCCAGGAGGAGATCATCGGCATATTGGAGAACTTGGTGAGATTGCCTAACAAATGGAATCCCCCTAATGTCAGAGTATTGCAGGTAGTAGATGGCAAGTGGCTCCACCTCAAGGGCAAATAACAGAGGTGACAGGGGGCTACTCTGTCAGGTACCTCTCGATAGTGGGAAGGAGCAGATTTTGTGGCCGTTAATTCAGATTGAAGTAGTGGGCACTGTGTATGAGTCCATGATCCTGCTGGTCATCGTAGGGCCCAGTCCAGTTTTCTGTAGGAAGGTCCAGCTCACCCTGTCAGAAGCCTTCTCAGCATCAAGGGAGAGTATTAAGACAGGGATAGCATAGCAGTGAGTTTTTTCAACTAGGAGAGCCAGTCGTCGGACATTGTCAGAGCCTTGTCTATGGCAGATGAAGCCAACTTGATCAGGGTATATCAGGCTGGGGAGAAGAGTTTCCAAGCGGCTGGCCAGCATTTTTGTGTAGAGCTTGGTGTCTGTGTTTAGAAGGGCTGCTGGCCGATAAGACGAGCATAGCGCTGGATCTTTACTAGGCTTGGGGATGTGTATGATTTCTGCATTGGACATGGTAGATGTAAAACCTGTGGCAAGAGTAAAGGAGTTATAGAGCTTAAGCAGAGGGTCTCAGAGTTGTGACATCACAAATCATATAATAGCCTGGCGTCAGGCCATCTGGGCCTGGGAGTTTGCCCTTGGGGAGCTCCTTGAGAGCTTAACAGACCTCAGCCTTAGAAATGGGGACTCCAAATCACGGGCCAAGCCAGGATTGATCCGTTGCCAGGGACAATTCTGAAGATAAGAATCTATAGTGGCTTGGTTTTTGCTGCTCAGGTGTTAGTAGAATGCTCTGAAAGCTTCCTGCTTAGCCGATTCTTTGATAGCCCAGCTGGTGTCGTCTACCTTGAGTTTGGCAATGTGGGATTGTGCATGCTGTTGGGGTAACCTACGTGACAGGAGGGAGCCTATTTTGTCTCCCCCATCATGGTACTTCTGCTTGAGGGCCAATAGGGAGCGCTCAGTCTTATTGACTCAATGGCCTCTAAGTTGTCCCCGTATTGTCTCAGTAATGGCCAATTGTCACTTAGCTCGCCTTGTGGGGTGTTGTTTAAAAGAGCGCTCTAAGATGACGATGTCCTTCGTAGGTTTGGTTTAGATAGGCGCGCCTCTCGAGCTCTAGCTATGGAGATGGAGAACATTACTCTTGTATGGTGGCTTTAAAACCATCCTAAAGGATAGGGGTATGTGTGTCCGGGAGGGAATTCTGTGTGAAATACCCTGCTATAGCATTCTGTATGGTTTCCCTGTCCACTGGACCAGCAGAAGTTGTGGGGAGAGGTGCCAGCACGGGGGCAGGTGTTGTGCCTACAGGAGATGTCCAGGTTAGCTCCACGTGTACATGGTCCGAGAAGGAGATTCAGAGAGTTGCGCTGAAGTTAAGCTCCACAGCAAACAAGAAGAGATAAACAGTTAGTCTATGTGGGAATAAGACAGGTGCACATGAGAGAAAAGAGAATAGTCTCTTTAGTCTGGATGTAAGTATCGGCACGCATCTACTAGAGCTGCATCAGAGAGCTCTGCTTTAACTGCTTGTACATAGCCCCTGTACCCTGAATATGTGTTGTGTTTCTGTCCAGGAAAGGGGCCCAGACTAAGCCGAAGTTTCCTCCCACTATGATGTCACCCCGACCGATCTCAGTTGGTCTGCCAGTGTCTGCCAGTGTCTGCCATAGAAACAAGTCTTGTGTCTGGTTCGGGGCGTAGAGCTTGAGGAGTGTAAGTGTGCATCCGCTCCTCTCTATCAGCAGGGCAAAGAAACACCCTCCGGGGCCTCTAGTCGCTTTGGCGAACCTGGTATAGAAGCTCCACTTGCAAAAGATGGCAACTCCTAGTGTCTTTGTGTCAGTGTATGCCCAATATAGATGGGGTATTAAGGATGTGGTCATGCAGTGACAGTCAGTGTGTAGCAGAAGCGTTTCATGCAAGAAGATTACATATGCATTTTGCTGTATGGGATAACACCAAATTGCTGTTGTTTGATAGGGAAGTTGAGCCCCCGGATAGTAAGGGATATCAACTTCAGACCCTGTATAGAACCCATGGACGAGAGGAGAAGCAAGAAATACCTTGGGGGGGCTCTCAATACCCTCTTAGGTTGGGAGCTGGAGAGAGGGGACTGCACCCTGTCATTGAGTGTCCGCATAGAGTGTGGGGGAGCATGGAGACCTGTCAAGGAGGGAGAATGTATAGGGGAGGGTAAACAAGTACTAAAATGGCCAACATGGCCCAACCTAATGAACTTCTCCATGGAGGATCAAGGATCCAAAGGTAATCATCTCGACCCTACAGAGGAAACCCCAATGGGAGGCAGGGGGCAAGGAGCAGTCTATGCAATCACAAATCCTGGAAAGGCAGAAAAAAGAGAGTAAGTCACAAATACAATCAAAAACATCTCTTGGGTTCAAGCTCTGGGCCATAGGCCCTGCTAAAAATGGAAAGTTTGATGAGCGTCTGGTGTTGATGGCAGGCCAGGGCGGTGCATGGTTTATGCGCATCAGGTCTCCACAACCAGGGAGTGCAATGGCTCTTTCTTCATCTTTTGAAGATGTGCAATAATGTCCACTTTAGGCTTGTGGCAAGTCTGGGTGGCTTTGCTGTAGTGGTTGCGGCAGTGTTGACGAACCATTTGCCACTTGGGCTGCCAGGCGTCAGGGCATGCAGAAGTGGAAGGCGAGGTGTCTCTGCTGGGTGGGTCTCCAGGAAGGCCCAGAATGGTCCTAGCTTCAAAAAGGAAGCAGCTATGTGTTGCTTTGAGTTTCAGGTGAATGGCAAGTAAAATTGGTGAGTCCATTGATATTTGATTCCTTGGGTATGCAAGTGTTCAGTCACTGGCTTAAAGTCTTGCCTCTTCTTGAGAATCAAAGGGGAGAGGTCTCAGAAGATCTGCACAGTATGGCAGTGAAAGACTAGGCCTGCCTTCCCCCTCACTGTCCTGAAAATTGTCTCCATGTCTTAGAAGAAATGGACTCTGGTTAGGATGTTGGGTCGTATGTTTGACCTCCCAGGTGTGGCTGCAACTCGGTGAAGTCTGTTTTTAACAATCCAATCTCTTGGTGGATGTCAGCCAGAAATCTCTCCATGTAGTCTTGAGTGAAGGGGATGGCAGAGGAGGCTCTGGAGTCCTGTGTGGAGGAATCCTTCTTACCACTCATGTCGGCTGGAGTGGTTTTAGCTCAGAGGGATGCCACAGAACTGTCTCTGGTATTTCTACCCCTGGGCATAGCAGGCAGTGCAGAAGTCCTCCAGGGTCTAGGAGCACCAGGCGAGTAGATATCTGCAGGCCCACACTGTAATCATAGGCTGTAGATAGGAGGAACCAGGGATTATGTCCCCGGTAGGGAGTATGTCAAAGACCGCAGTAGATGGCCGCCTTTGGTGGGGGTGCTGAGCTGGGAAACTAGAGCAAGGGGGAGTTACCAGTTACTGCCCCGGGAGTCACCAGCGTCCTGGCTAGGGGACCTCAGTCAAAGCATCGGTATTCAGGCTGCTTCAGTCTTTGTTGTCCCTGCGCCAGGCCCCCAAAGAGCTGTTGATGATTCAAATTGTAGAGCGCCGCCAATGCAAGTGGGACGTAAATTCTATAGCAGCGTTCAAGTTCCTTGAGTCCACTTTTAATCAGCAAAAGGATTGCATGAAGGACCATGGGCTGATCACCTTATGTCCAATTGACAGCAGGAGTAGTCCTGGTCCCTGCTCCCTAGGCCAAGGAACCCCCTCTAGAGCTGCAGAGGAGGCTGCAGCGAGCCAGTGCAGGGTCCCCCTAGCAAGGTGCATGAGTCCCCGTGAGGAAGACCATGGACTCAGGCGACGTCAGACCCACAAATTGGGGGGTTGCACAGTGTTCTTCTCACAGGGCTCATCAGGTTAATGCTCAGTAGGCCTGCAAGCTGTCAGTATGTGGCATTACTATGGGTGTTGAGGAAGGAAGGCGCTGCCAAGCACCCAATTCACTGATTCTCCCAGTTAAAGTGCTGCTGCAGGTTTATGGCGAGTGTTAAATCTAGTGGTTGATGGCAGGCCCAGATCTTGATTGGAAACAGCACAAGTAATGGCCCCAGGGAATTGCTTTCATTCCAGTCTGGGATTTAGAGGAGACAGTGCTTCAGTGTCCTGGAGGGCCCTGCTAGCTCAACTCTCTCTCTCCTGGTCAGTGGGGGGGGAGAGTTCATATGCTTCTGTGCACCCCCCAGCATACAGCACCCTCACCTGGTCCGTCCTCTTCTTTTTAATGGGGTGCTAAGGGGGTACGAGCATCAAGATCATGCACAGAGCCCTCTCCTCAGTGCGCATGTATGGTTGGCCAGCCTTCTCGGGCCGGCCAAACATCCATGCACAGTAGAGTCTTTCCAATCCAGCACTGTGTTGCTGGGCTGGAGAGAGGCTGCACAGGCTCCCAGTCTGCCTGGCACTCCCAGCCAATCCTAATGCTGCTTTGAGCAGCAGCAGGATTTGCCGCAGGGCAGGCTGGAGGCCTGTGCCTGCAGCCTGGAGTGACGATGAGAGAAAGAGGAGCGACGCGGCAGCAACGAAGGAGGTACGTTTTTTATTTTTTTATTTTTTTTATTAAATGTTCACCCTACCCCCTGTGTGCCACACCTGCCCTGCCCTTTTAAAGGTCAGCGATCCGCGACTGCCTATAGTCACAGTAACTGTTAATGCATTTGGACCCATATGATTTGTCTGATTCTGAGGCATTGTCACTCTGAACTGTTAAGACAGTGCTGAAACTTTGCCCTGTTTGGGTTGCATTGGGCACAGACTAAACCAGGCTAAATATTGGCACAGGTTGATCTGGGACAAAATGTTATACAGGCGGATTCACATAAGGTGACTGCAACGTTTGGAACACATTCGAATATGGCACAACCTGGTTTACAACTGAATTCGGTAAAGGCTGAATCGTGTTAAAAAACTGAACTGTTGGATTCACTACAGGAATTTGTGTCACTGAATGTGCAGGTGTACTTGGTACTATCTGATTTGGAGTCTGTGCAACTGAAGCAGTTCGCACATTTGGGGTTACATTTTGTGCTGCTTTACTTCTTGCTCCTACATTAACTAACTGGTACAGAGGCAGACGATTCATCAGGCTTAGCAAGCATCTGTCAAATCAAATCAGCAGAGTTATAAGTTTGGCTGGGCATAGGATAACCCTACAGTTGTCTGAATCAGGGAAAGATGCGCGGGGTGGTACACATGCGGGCAAAAAACAAAAAGAACAAAAAGGGCAAAAATAATTTTGAAAAAGGTAATCTTGGGCAACAAGCTATTAGCTAAGGTGGGTAAAAGATAGGTAAAAAGAGAAAGCATCAGCATGTCAGAAGCTTGATCAAGAGGTTTCTGAACTGGGTAAAAAGAACATCTCTAAGTCTCAATAAGGCATCTCAAGGAACAAGGAGACATCTGATCAAAGTCAAACTGCTCATCGGTATATTAAAGTTCATATGAGATTCTGGTTCGACAAAGGTAATATTCCACATTATGTTGAAGGGGCATCATCCAATAGAAATAGATCACATGACTCCAGACTGCAACAGTGCAATATTTCCCCAAGTCTGTCAGGGGACCATCTTCCATCCACGTAGCCCCATACAACTTCGGAACAATTGTATATAATAACAGTCCAAGTCTCAGGATGTTCTACATTCAAAGACATTGTTAAACTCTCCTCTATGTCTAAACAATAGAGGTCAATTACAAAAGTTTGTCTTCTCATGGGAACGAAGTCGGAAAGAAAGCTTCACGTTAAGAAATGAATCAGCATTTCCTACTCAGTCACGAAATACAGGCTTAGCAGGCCTCACTTAGGCTAACACAAGTAATACAGGACATTAATACTTCAAGTACAAACACATTTTAATATGTGAAGTATAATTTCCACATTAATGTATCTTAATTACCATTTAAATTTCAGCAACTTTAAATGAAATAACTCTGTCAGTACATTTCAGTCAGTATAACATGGAACTACAATTCTTCTATTTTTGCATGCATATTTAATTAATTAATGGCACTAAATTTTTTGGGACTAACCCATAGAAAGGACAAATAATAGGCTAATCCTGGTGCGACTTTTAGATGGAGAAATTACTTTGGTGTTAGGAAGAAGTATGGAACATTCTCAGTTGTGCATGAAAGAAATCAGTGATAGTGCCAAAGCTTGTGAGGTCAAGCAAATTTTGAAAAAAATGCAAACATTCCAGGAATATTACGTAACATTTGTTGGAAATTTTGCAGAAGAAAATAGCATGCTAACTCTTAGGCCCATATTTATACTTTTTTAGAGCCGCATTTGCGTCATTTTTTTACATAAAAGCGGTGCAAAGTTACAAAATATAATGTAAGTTTGCACTGCTTTTGTGCCAAAAAATTACGCAAATGCGGCACTAAAAAAGTATAAATATGGGCCTTAGTGCTCAAAAAAATCCTCACAGTATGAATGGTATGTTGATTATGACAAAGTATTTGTACCCATCAAAAATGAAATTGTGTCTGCTTCACTTCTCAAAGCCTTTGACACCAATTATTTGTGTATTATTTGTACTGATGAGAGTAATGTAGGCTTAGGAGCTGCACTTATGCCAAAAAGAAATAATGGAAATAAAGAGATCATTGCAGTTGCTTCAAGAACTTTGAAGAGTGCCAAAGCCACATACACCACCACACAGAAGGAAGCACTTAGGAATTTTGAGGGGGGTGTGAGGAAAAGTGGTTTATTATATTGTTTGGTTGTGCGCCCTCAATTTGTAATAAACTCATCAACTCATCTTGAGTGCAGTCAGGCTCATTTGGAAAAACTTAGCTCAACACTGGGCAGCTGTGGCTTCCAGCAGTCAAGCTTTGACAAAGGGGCAAGTGCAAAATACCAAAAGAATTGAATAAGAAACAAACATAACACAAAGGAAATCTGACACAATTTATAAGAATAGATATTATTTTTATGAATTTTTAGGCACAAACATGAACAAAACCCAGGGTTCCAGAGATACAGATTTTAAATCAAATCATAAATCACTGCTTTCCACTCCAAATGCAAGCAATCATTGGCAACTGCCTCATTTAGCGGTTACTATGAAAACTTTGGAAAACCTTTTAGAAAGTTGTGATCGGGTACTTCGACCTGTTTTGGGTGACCATCTCTGGCAGGGAGCAAGTCAAAGGATCCAGCAAGTCTCAGCAGGAAGCTACCTTGCATTCAAAGCAGACTCCAGTCCAGACCCTGGGTCTATGGGCAGATTCCCTTAGACATCAATGGAGTGATCCTAATACAGGATGCTGAAGATGCTAATCTGGTAGATGGGGGTCTTCCAAGGGCCACCCCTCGGCCAACGAACACGGTGGGGCGACTTTGGTCATAGGAGTCGATAGACCTCAAAGTCCACATGATGTTCAGCCAGAAACCAGTTGCCACTGGTCTCTAGTCTCAGCTAAACCAGTGATTCCCTTTAACTGTTACTAGTGTCCGTCTTGGGCAACAAAATTGCACTTTTATGACTCTCTTGTGTCCAGCAGACTCAGGTGTAACTTTTGAGTGCTGGGGTTCCATGTCCTAGGCTGTTATTCAGCGGATAGTGGCAAACAAGCAGTTGTGGCTACCAACTCTACCAAGGAAGCTTTTTCAGATTTTGCGGTTTGTGCTGGAACAGCACTGACTCTTGGAGTTCACCTCTTCTGTCTGGGGCTCATGGATGACTTTTTCTCAAACACGGCACCACAAACACATTCCTCTTTTTGCTAGCCCAAGAACAGCGGGTGCAATCCAGCTTTTGGTACAGCCTCTCTTTGTCAGATCCAAAGAGCAGTAGGGTAGTCCCTCTTTGGTCCTCTCTCCAGTACACACTTGACCTGAGGTCTGGGTGTCACTTTTATGCCCACAACTTGCCTTTGGAGGATGTGGTGACCACTGGGTCACCAGATCCAGTGTCCCAGGATGACTCCCTGCAATGTGTGGTATGTAACTATCCCAGAGTGCATAATTCTACTCACTCCTAAGATGGCAGAACCCTTCTCTGAGTATGTAGGGCCTATTAGCCCTGCCTAGAGATGTGGCTACTTGAGGGCTACCCGCTCATGGGAAAATCAATTTGACAACTGTTTTCCCCTCTGTTCCTGATGTCAACCTGTCTACCAGAACAAAAGAGCAGCCCCTCTAGTATGTGTCCACCATTTGTTCTTCAAAGGCGGCTTCCCCTTTGAAGCTTACCTTTTAGGCCCATGTCCTTTGTGGCTTCCTGCCAGGTAGAGGTAACACTTCTTCTAACTGCAAGAAACTATTGTGACCTTTCCTAGGAGTCGTCACAGCTCTCCCCAGGAGACTGAAGTCTGCCTTGCGGCCAGCAACTACAAATGGCCCCTGGAAAACTTTGAGCAACAGAGTGGCAACTTTTTTTTTAATTGCCTTTTACTCAAAAGTTATATTAATTTCAACTTGGGCATTAAGTTGGGTTTAATACAACATTTGATACATTGAAATACTAACTTTGGTAGTCACTTTCACGAATTAGCACCGCTGAGTTGTCAGTGTGTAACCCCATACTTGCCAATGGGGCAACTAGCCTACCACAGTAAAAATTAAAATATGTTTTTTTTACTGTTAGGGGATATAAAAATACACGTCCTACCTTTTATTATAAAGCACTGTGCCCTTAGGGATCAAAAAGCTTGCCTAAGGGGTGACATTTATATTAAAAAGGGGGTTCTGGACTTTGTCATTAGTTTAAATGGCAAAGTTGTGTTGGCTAAACTACTCTACCAGTCTGCAGTGGCGGCTGGGAGACATGGTTTACTTTTTCACACTCCTGGTGGTACAATATGTGCTGCAGTATATGTAGGGAATGTTGACTTACGGGCCTTGGTTACCCCTGGTACCATATACTAGGACTTATAAGTAAGTCAACTGGTGCCATTTGGGTATAAGCCTATCAAACATATACTTTTATGAGTCAGAGCACTGGTCCTGAGGGCTGCTTAGCAGGCCCCAGTGCGCTTTCAGAGACACAAACCCAGTAGCAACAGCCCAAACCTTTAGAGGTGAACATGCAAAAAGGCATTTCCTTACACTGCCCCCTTCCAGACAAAGGGGGATAAGCAACTAACCCACAGCCTCGTAGTTCTCATCATGTAAGTGGAAGAGCCTGGAAAGGCCATCTGCGGTGGCACGGTCAGTCCCAGGTCTGTGTTACCCTGTAAAGTCTGTATCCTGTAGGGAGGTGGAACACATCAACAATTTGGGTGTTCTCTCCTCTCATCTGCATAAGCCACCTGAGGGGTCTTTTTTCAGTCTGGACTCTGATGTGAGTTGAGTCCCAAAGAAGAAGGGTCTCAGCTTCTTTAGGAACCAAACCACAGTGAACCACAGCAAAGACTTCCCTCTTAATTGCACTCCACCTCTGCTCTCTGCTGATGAAACACCTCTTAATAAAGGCAACTGGTAGATCCAGCCCTCATCATTTACCTGTGTCAACACTGCCCAAATCCCATGTTCAAAACCATCTATCTGGACAATAAACTCTTGGATACCTTTAGGACAGGTGCTGAGCATAAAGCTTCCTTGTGGATGTCAAAGACCTTTTGACACTTCAGTTCAGAAAGATTTTCTGGGTTGTTTTTGGAAGTGAGTTCTACCACTATGGCACCATAACATATTAAGTATCTCCTACAGTACCCAGTTTGGTCTAAAATGGCTCTTACCTGGGTCTGTGCCTTAGGATCCTTCTAGCGCTAAATGGTATGGATCTTGAGCGGGTGAGGTTGTACATGACCTCCACCTACATAGTGGCCCCAGGACACAGCTGAGCCTAACTCTATGTGCCACTTACTTGCCTTGATAGTCAGTCCTGCCTGCTGCAGGGCCAGAGCACTTCCCTTAGGTGGAGTAGGTGCCTCTCCCAGGTGGAACTAAATACAGCAATATCACCTGGCATATGCTGGACTGAAACTTTCCAGACCCGAAAGAACTCTGTTCACCACCCGTTGGATGGTGGAAGGTGCATTTTGCAACCCAAAGGGCATCACTTTAAACTGGAAATGGCCTTTAGGAGTTGAAAAGGCAGACCTCTTTCTAGCTCCTTCGGCGAGGGCTATCTGCCAGTACCCTGAAATTAGGTTAAGTGTACTTAGGTTTGTGACAGCCTCTAACATGTCTATGAGCTCATCGGCTTTGGGTATGGGTGAGCATCAGTGGTGACTACATTTAGGCATATTTAGGCACGTATTTATACTCCGTTTGCGCCGAATTAGCGTCGTTTTTTTCGACGCAAATTCGGCGCAAAACTAACGCCATATTTATACTTTGGCGTTAGACGCGTCTAGCGCCAAAGTATTGGCAAAGAGCGTCATTTTTTAGCGTGAACGCCTTCCTTGCGTTAATGAGATGCAAGGAAGGCGTTCCCGTCTGAAAAAATGACGGCGACGCAAATGCGTCGTATTTATACTCCCGGGCAAAAATCACGCCCGGGAGGTGGCGGGTCAAAAAACCCCGCATTTGCGCCACATTTTAACGCCTGGGTCAGGGTAGGCGTTAAGGGGCCTGTGGGCTCAAAATGAGCCCACAGGTGCCCTCCCCTGCCCCCAGGGACCCCCCCTGCCACCCCTGCCCACCCCAGGAGGACACCCGAGGATGGAGGGACCCACCCCAGGGACATTCAGGTAAGTTCACGTAAGTATAATTTTTGTTATTTTTCAATTTTTTTTGGGTGGCATAGGGGGGCCTTATTTGTGCCCCCCTACATGCCACTATGCCCAATGACCATGCCCAGGGGACATAAGTCCCCTGGGCATGGCCATTGGGCAAGGGGGCATGACTCCTGTCTTTACTAAGACAGGAGTCATTTAAATGGCGTCTGGGCGTCGAAAAAATGGCGCTAATCGGGTTAAGACGATTTTTTAGCGTCAACCCGACTTGCGCCATTTTAAGACGCCCTAGCGCCATTTTCCCCCTACGCCGGCGCTGCCTGGTCTACGTGTTTTTTTTCCACGCACACCATGCAGCGCCGGTCTGATTGCGCCGTCTAACGCCATTCCATAAATACGGCGCCCACATGGCGCTTCAGAATGGCGTTAGACGGCGCAAAAATTTTTGACGCTAAACTGCGTTAGCGCAGTTTAGCGTCAAAAAGTATAAATATGGGCCTTAGTCCACACACAATCTCATCTTAGGTTTATCCTCTTTGGGGTGTGGTTTGGGCACCAGCACCACTGGTCTGGCCTATGGACTACTAGAAGGGGCAGACACCCCCAACGTTAATATCTTAGCAACCTCAGCTTTAATGGTAGCTTTGATATGATCTGTGCTATCCTAGTGTGAAGGCCTAGTACAAAGTCCACAATATCTTGTTTAGGTTCTTTGATGGGCCTCTCCCATAATTCTCTTACTAAACCTACGGCCATTTTTACAAGGCCCATGATGGTTCAGGAAGTGTCTTGCTGCGCCTCCCTGCACCACCGGGAAAGGACAAAGATGCGCTGCATCTACAGGATACCACACATTTCTGTCCTCACCCCATGCAGTGGTGCACAAATTGCTGCCAGGTGCCAATGCAGACACTCTTGCACCATGGTGCAAAGCTGCCTGCTTTGTGGGGATGATTAGTTTTATGCAGGAAGAAACACCTTCCTGCACTAAAACAATCAATGGAGGTGATTGACTGAAGAGTTAAAAGCAGGAGAAATAATGTTATTTCTCCCCGTTGTGCCATTCTTACGCCACCCCTGGGGAGGCAGAGGTTTTTGACCCATTCCTAGGAAACCTTGTAAATCTGGGACTGCGTCAAAAGCATGGGTGTTACGTGGTAACGCCTCCTGTGTACAAAGTAAGACAACACAGCGACTTGCACTGTGTTGTCTTACATCATATTTGCAAAAGCCACGTAAAGCCACAGAAAGTGACTTTGTGTGCCAGATATGGGTGTGCAGCCTGAGCCCCAGGTGCATCACAAAAGGTAGCACACTGGCAGCACAGGCCGCTTGTAAATATGGGTCCTAGTGGACCTCTTACAGGATGACCAAAGAGTAAATCAGAAGGGCCCACTCCTTTCTAGGGTATCTCCCCATAGACAAACAGCAGGCATGGTAGGTGTACATCCCATCTAACACCAAACTTATCACACATTGCTTTCAGATAGGCAGACAAATAGTTAGTCCCTCTATCTGAGATGACTTCCTTAGGGAAATGTAGGCCCTCATTATGACATTGCTGGTAAATCCAGCTTACTGCCAAGCTGTCGGAGGGCAACTTACCGCAGCAGATATCCGTTCACCATATTATGACGCACACACACACCAATCCAACAGAATTTAGCCACATACACAAATCCGCCAGACCAAAGGTCAATGATAACCTGGCGGTATCAAAACCCACACCGTCACGCCAACAGAACAACACCCATCACATTATGACCCACGAATCACCA
Organism: Pleurodeles waltl; assembly: GCF_031143425.1. Taxonomy (NCBI): domain Eukaryota; kingdom Metazoa; phylum Chordata; class Amphibia; order Caudata; family Salamandridae; genus Pleurodeles; species Pleurodeles waltl. The sequence continues at coordinate 15,262,650 of NC_090443.1, read as the reverse complement.
CGGTGGACATTTAACGGTGGTAAACCATTGACGCCACATACCGCTGCGCTCATAATGGACACCCACAGGCAAAACAACACCACATTGGACAATTCAAACAACACACACCTGAAAACCATACACACACCACACCCACACACCCACACCACTGTAAAACACCCACCCACAACCCTTTACGATTACAAATCATTGTCACCAGAGAGACACAAAGACCACTGAGACAACTAGAGCCACACACTACTCACACCTATACACCACTCACGCACTCCACATCACACACCCCAACACATTACCCAACACACCCTCACCAACACACCTCACATAACACCCATGGCACTACAAAGACACCCCCTTTCACAGAGGAGGGGCGAAGGGTCATAGTGGAGTTGAAATTGTCAGGGTACAGACACAGCTATTTGGAGCACAGGTGCAGCAGATATCAATAGCCAGGAAGATGGCACTATGGCGGGGAATCGAGGACAGGGTCAACGCCGTGGGACAGCACCCTAAAACTAGGGATGACATCAGGAAGAGGTGGAATGACCTACAGGGGACGGTACGTTCCATTGCAGCAAGACTCCAGAGGACTGGCGGTGGACCCCCCACCTCCTTCCCCACAACTCACAGCGTGGGAGGAGCAAGCCTTGGCAATACTGCATCCTGAGGGCCTGGCCGTAGTCGGTGGAGGACTGGACTCTGGTAAGTCAACTCTCTACTATTATCACACCCCTACCTGCATTCCATCACATACCCTCACCCTCACTCCCATCACTCCACTACATCCCACACACTCTATCATCACATCTCACTTATCCCAATGCCTAGCCCTGCATGCTATACCAGTGCATGGACGCCCCCTCACAGCCCTGCATGGACACTCATCACTAAAGCATGCACAGCATAGAGAACTAACAATCCCACCGTACACTAACATACAAAAATGAAAGCTGGCAGGGCAAAACAAACCATAGAGGGGAAGCCAGGGATGTACAATATGTCATACACATCAACCATAACACATCATTTGCATCCCCACAGGTACCCCAGCCAATGTCACCGGAGAGGAGGTGCCAGCATTATCCAGTCTCCCAACAGAAGAGGCCCACAGTGATGACAGTAACTCTGGTCTTCAGGATCTGGACGATCTACCAGGCCAATCAGGGACCACTGGACAGCCGGTTACCCAAGCCCAGTCACAGACCACCACAGAGCCTCCCCCATCAGGAAACAACACCACAGCACCCACCCAGCGTACCCACACCTCTGTCCCCAGGACATGTCAATCAGCAGTGTGTCCACCTCCACAGGGACCCCACGCCACACCTGGCACATAAGACAATCAGGGACCTGGGGTCAGTGGCAGTGGGCACACGGTTCAGGGGATAGAGGCACAGGCCAACAGGGAAACTGGGAGGAGTGCTGTGCGCCAGAGGGAGGACAGGCCCAGGGAACCGACTCTCCAGGAAGCACTCACCACGATCTTGGGAGCATGCCAATATTCTCTGGATACGCTGGGCCAGATACTGGACAAGTTGCAGGAGAACATGTGGCTGCAGGAGGGACAGTACCTAGGGATCAGGGAGGACTTGAAGGACATCAACACCACCCTGGTCTCCATGCCATTTTACCATGAACATTCTGCTGCACAACCAATTGTCCATACCTTCAGAGAAGCCATCAACAAGCCATCAACAATGGACAGTTTCCAGAAACTATCTTATAAGGAATCAAAGTCTCTAACACATCTTTGGTATCAAGCCAGCAACTAGTGGAGAATTTCACCACCTCCTGTACCTCTTTACCATCAACCAATTCCTCCATCCATTCCTCTTCAGTTAGAACTCCTTTCATGGTGTTAACAGCTGAGTTCACAGCACATACCATCTCTAAATCATTTTCTACTTGCATCTATATGCACCCTTTTAAAGGTAACCTTGCCTTGACGAGCAACCAACTACAAAATGACTATCACCAGCTGCATATTCCAACTTATAGTGTCTGCTGGACCTGGGAAAGATGTGAAAGTGCAGTTTTGTCACCCAAGAAAGTTACCCCACCATGTTTGTGAACCAAAGGGTGGAACCTGACTGACCTATCGACCGGATCAGCATCCTCAGCATCTTCAGCATCCTGTATCCCTTGCATCAGGATCACGGCATTGATGTCTATGTGAATCTGCCCACAAAGCCTGGAACTGGACTGGAGATTGCTAGGTAAGTGTCCTGCTAAGCCTTACTACTGGTCCCTGTGACTTGCCCCCAGCCAGAGGTGGTCACCCAAAGCGGCCGGAGTATCTGAACACTTTATAAAATGTTTCCTAATGTTTCAAAGTAACAACTTAACAGTTGCCAAAACTTGTTTGCTTTTTGGCAGATAAAATTGGCTGATAGCGGACACATTGATGTACATGCTATGAAGCACAGACTGAGAGAGAATTTCTGGTGGCGTGGAAAAGATTTGGCTGGAGAGCGTTAAGTTTGGGATCGTTGTGCCTGTGTCCTCTGTGACAAACCGTGTCCTTCTCCTATCACTTTCACTGTAGCAAGCAACTCACTATGGTACAGGGTAGCTATTGACCTTTCAGGGCTGTCTGTGATTTTGAAGTTAGTGGTGAGTATGAATTTCAGTGTGGCCATAAACCTATTTAAAGAGGAGTTTTTGAGGGAAGGTTATCCAGAAGAACTGGTGACAGACAGTGGCACTCAGTTGGTGTCCAAAGAAATGAGGGAGTGTTGGGAATGTGCAGGTATAAAACATGTGAGAACATCTTTATATCATCCTCACAGTAATCATTTGGTGGATAGAGTTAATAGTGTAATTAAAGATCAAATACTGTTGACTTTGGTTATTGGTCTGAAGTTGTGGTCTGTAGTCAATGAGAGGGTGTCGGTTATGAGAACTACTCCTCATTTCAGTGCAGGAGTACCTCCGTTCACCTTATTGGGAGGAAGGATTGTTGGATCCAAAGTGAACAAGTGTGGATGTGCAGGAAAGCTGTTGATACATCCAAATTGGAAATGTAATGGATGGGAGAATGGCTGTACAAAAGAAATATAGTACAGTTGAGAACACGCAGAGGGAAGTAGCAGTCTATGTGAGAAATTGGGTAAGAATTAAAAAGGACCAGGTCACATACGCAAACGTTTTTTTCTCGTTCCCCAAGTAAAGAAGGTGAAGGATCATGTAGTTATTCTAAAAAATGGGAAAGTTTGGCATAGCTGTTTTGTATCAGAGTTCACTTCAATGTATGTGTGTGAAAAGAGGGTGAATAGTGGGAAAGATGTAAATTCTGAATTGAGAAAATATCATTGTCAAAGAAGGTTTTCTTGTAGAGTGAGAACAAGTCCGGTGAAATTTAAGTAGAATGCCATGTAATAGTTGTTTGCGTCCAGCATGTTCCATTTAGTAAAATGTAGTTAAACTCTTCGTTTAGCATATTTCCATTTTGTAGAATGTAACTAAATTCTTAATTCGTATTTCTATTCGTTTACTACGCAGGTATTCATGGTTATGAATTTTGTTCTTTTCTTTGTTCTTCCTCTAATACAGTGTCACGAGTAACTTCTTTAGTATTTGTGAAGTAAGAATGGTGTGTTAGGACTTGTTCCCTGCGTGAAACGTTGGAGAGGGTAATTCTACAGCTGGTGGTTGCTGTCGGGCAGTAGAGGCTAAGGGCCAGATGTAACAAAGGTTTTGAACGTTGCAAACAGCGAATTTCGCTGTTTGCGATGTGCAAAACCCACAATGCGATGCCCAATTCCCGTTTTGCGAGTCGGTAACCTGGCAAAACGGGACTGCGAGTCGCAAATAGGAAGGGGTGTTCCCCTTCCTATTTGCGAGTCGCAGCGCAATGCTGCATTGCTTTGCGAACGCGGTCGCCAAGCAATCGCAGTTACCACCAGTGTCACACTGGTGGTAACCCATTCGCAAAAGGGAAGGGGTCCCCATGCGACCCCTTCCCCTTTGTGAATGGCCTGAAAAACATTTTTTTAAGAGCAGGCAGTGGTCCTATGGCCTGCTCTGAAAAAATGAAACTGAAACGTTTAATTTTTTCATTTTGTAATGCATCTCGTTTTCATTTAAGGAAAACGGGCTGCATTACAGAAAAAACTGCTTTATTTAAAAGCATTCACAGACATGGTGGTCTGCTGTCTCCAGCAGGCCACCATCCCTGTGAGTGCTGCGAGTAGCAAGGGGGTAGCAAATTGCGACCCATCTCATTAATATTAATGAGGTGGGCCTTTGCGACTCCCTTGCGAGTCGCAGATAATGTCAGGGACACCATCCTGCATCCTAAATTGCGACTCGCAAATTGCGAGTCGCAATTCAGGACATACCTACATCTGGCCCTAACTGTGGATTACATTTTGAGTTCCCATCTTGCCTGGCAGTTTGACCTTCCTTTGACCCTGCTTTCTCTCATTCCAGTCCTGCTTGCTCCTATTCAGTCTCCGCTTACTACTTACTACCAGGACACTACTTCCTCTCATTCTAGCCCTGCTTCCTCTTCTTCAAGACCTCCTTCTCAGGTAGGGCTCGCTTCGTCTCTTTAACCGCTTATTTCCTCCCGTCAAGCCCCTCATTTCTCTGACAACGTACCTGCTTTCTCCTGTTTAACTTGCACTTCCTCTTACCCAGGCCTGGAGTACTTCCTTCAACTCCTACATCCTCCCTTCAACACCTTCCTGCTCCCATATAGGCCCTGCTTCCTCCCAACGAGGTACTGCTTCTCATCCAGACCCTGCTTTTTCAGTTCAGCAGGTACTTTCTTAAATACAGGTCGGATTTCTCCGGCCTAGTTACTATTTCCTCAGCATTCGTCCTAAAGTCCAAGCCCTGCTTTCACGAGTCCAGCCATGTTTCCTCTCATTCCGAATTTGTTTTCCCTCATCCAAGCCCTCACTCCTATCATACCAGTTCAACTTCCTTCTGTTCAGGCACCGCTTCCTCTCATAGAAGTAATGCTTATAACACACGGTTCCTGTCACGTCTGCCACTCCTTTCTTCCATCGAGGGCCTGCTTTCTCTCATTCCAGCTCTGCTTCCCACTACTCACTCTCACCTTCTTCCTTGGCAGGTCCGGCTTCCTCTTGTTCAGGATATTTCCTCTTATGAAAGTCCTGCTTCCTTCCATCCAGCCTCTGCTTTCTGCCATTCAGGAATCTCTTCCTCTCATGCATGTTTTTTTGTCCACTTGTCAGGATGTCTCAGCCACCTTGATCCCATGTCTCATCCACCTGATTTTCTTTCTAATCCCACGCAGCCTCACGGTGCTTTATGCAAGGAGTCGTTCTAAGTGTGTTGCCTTCCAGCATAAGCAGGACGACCTGCTGGGAAATCTATTAACACCACATATTAACCCTAGTGAGAAATGTGAGTAGCATTGTGGTGAGAAGCAGAGTCCAGGCAGTGTCGGGAAACGCGAAGGTAGCCACCTTAGGATGTCAGGGCTCCCTCTTTGGAATGTCCTGATCTGAGGCCACGTGTGTACACCCAGTATGGCAGCGAAAGGGGCAAAGCATGGTTCGGGAGAGTGTTAGTCATACACTAGTGACCAAGGAAGTAAAGAACAAATGGTTCTAGTTCTGCTCCGTGTAAGATAAAGAGGGAGCATCCCTGCGTCAGGGGTCTGGGACACAAGCCTACGTTTTACTTATAGGTTATGTAGTGTACACAATTACCCGTTAGGGGGCTGTTGGTACTGAAGATGCTGAGAGCTAAGTCGAGAGCTCTTTAACTCAGAAAATACATCTTCGTAGTACATTGTCAGTTGGCATACCTGCCTCTCTGAAGTCCCTTGGCACTCACCCTACAAAATAGTGGTTGTACAGGAGACAGGTTCAACCCGAAACATAAGCCTATTATTTATACTCTGGGTTGCCACCACTAATACCTCAGGGACTCCAAGGTTCACGGCAATTATTTATACTATATGCACTTTAGACCATGTGTAATAAGGTGGCTCAACATGCCATCATAATTAATTATGCAAAAAATACCCAATAATTGTTCTCCCTTCTCCCACCCAAAACCTCATACCCCATTTTAAACGTGTCAGTCTTATTTCCTGCTGCCCTCTTCCCCCAGCTGTCCTCAAAACCCCGGTTTACAATTTCCTGTCTAACACCCCAGTCCCATATTCGTCGCATACCATGTCCCAGGACCATATATATAGTTTATTGCCCTCAACACGCCTGCCATCCTGTCATTGCCGTCCATTACCTACGTTTCCTTGTGTCATACATCTCCTGTCCCACCCCAACTTCATTCCAGTCCAATCCCCGCCCCACATCCCCTCCAGCGTCCGCATCCTGCACTTATTCCCTGTCGTCATCCTAAACTCCATCTCCTGATCTCTTCTCCCATGTGTGCCCTGCTCTAATGTCTCTACAGCCTGACTTTCATTTTCTGCTTGACACCTTGCTTGCGCCTCCGACCCTCGCATGCATTCTGGACTGGCAGAGGAGCATTATGGCATATACCCTTTCACACAGAGAAGGAAGAAGAATCCCCCAAGGACCCACTGGGACCCTGATAATTAACTTGTGCTTCACCATCTGTTCTTTAATATGAATGGACCTTCCCCTGCACTCATTTTATGCCTACATCAATGTCCCCTATTTTTAATAACACATTTTATTCGTTTTACATATATAGACCATACCACAACAACTTCAGCCTCGTGGACCTGAGCCGGCGTAGTTGTAGGGGTGCGACGGGTGCAGTTGCAAAGCAGACACTGAAATACTTTGCGGGGCCCTCTTACGGGGGCCCCTGCAGTGCCCATGCCATTGGCATGGGCACTGCAGGGGCCCCCAGGGGCCCCGCGGCACCCCCTAACGCCATCCTGTTCATGGCGGGTTTCCCGCCATGACCAGGATGGCGGTAGGGGGTGTCTGAATCATGGAGGATTCAATGGGGCAGCGGTAAACCGGCGGGAGACCGCCGGTTTACCCTTTCTGACCGCGGCTGAACCGCCGTGGTCAGAATGCCCTCGGGAGCACCGCCAGCCTGTTGGCGGTGCTCCCGTGGTCGGTGACCCTGGCGGTCACCGGCCGCCAGGGTCAGAATGACCCCCAAAGTCTTACATCTACAGCTCAAAGAATATGTTGCAGGCAACAGGAGAGGACCTACACTGCAAGTGCTGCTGTGACTTGTGTCTGGAACCGACCATGGCTCCTGTGACTGGAGAAAGGGCCCCTGCCTTCACCTCGGCGGAGTTGGAGAGACTAGTGGATGGGGTCCTACCCCAGTACCGACTGCTGTATGGGCCTCCAGATCAACAGGTGAGTACACTGTGAGCACGATGGATGGGGCGTGAATGCATGGAGTGGTGTGTGTGAAGGCCTCGTATAGGAGTGGGTGGTGGATGGGCCTTGGGCAGGGGCATGGTGGGCCATGAGTGTAACAGGCAGGACGGTCGGACTAATACCTTTCCCTGTGTCTATTTCCCTGCAGGTCAGCGCCCATCAAAAGAAGGGTATATGGCGTGCCATCAGCAAGAACGTGCACACCCTGGGGGTCTACAGCAGGCGGAGCACCCACTGTCGGAAACGGTGGGAGGACCTGAGACGTTGGGCACGGAAGACTGCGGAGGACCAGCTGGGGATGGCCTCCCAATGAGGAAGGGGTGCCCGTCGAACCCTGACCCCCCTGATGGCCCACATACTGGCGGTGGCCTATCCGGAGCTAGATGGGCGCTTGGGGGCATCACAGCAGCCACAAGGGGGTGAGTACAGTGCCCATCATTACAACTTACGCCTGGTGGGGTGGTATCTGGGTGGGGGGTGGGGGCCCTGTGGGTGCTGCTAGGCCAGGCCTGGCATTGCAAGGTAGGTCCCATGGAGGGAAGGGTTCTGATGTGAAAGTACACCTACCAAACTAGTAGGCATCCACTACCGTGCAGGGGACTGTGGGTCTCAGGTATACTGCAATTTGTGTTAGGTGTCCCTATCCATGGGCTGGTGGCTAGCATTGTGACTGGTAGTGCATTGCCTAGTGCGTAGGGCTGTTCCCTGTGTGTGAGTATGTTGTGAACGCCAACAGTGGTGTTGGTGGGGCCATTGACCAAGTGTATCCTTTGTCTCTTCCACCCCTTTTTCTTTTGTCACCATGTCCTTATGTGCATTAGCATCATCTGGCGGAGGAGCAGAGGCACCGGCGATCGAGAGAGCTGCATCCCACAGGACCCAGGAGGCCGAATCCACCAACGGTGAGGGCACCAGTGGGACAGAGGGCGACGGGAGCACCACGGCGGACACAGGAGGGGACAGTTCGGACACAGATACCTCCTCCGATGGAAGCGCCCTGGTGGTGACGGATACCTCTGTGCCCACCCCAGCTACATGTACAGTCGCCACCCCCGTACCAGCACCGCCCTCCCAGCAGCCCCTCTGTGAGTTTTCCATGCCCACTCACCAACGAGGGTGGGCATCTCCTTCCCCCTGGCACCTCAGGCCCTGCCCCAGTTAGCCCTGCTGCCCTGAGTGAGGAGGCTATTGACCTCCTGTGATACATCTCTGTTGGGCAGTCAACCATGGTGAATGCCATCCAGGGGCTGGTAGTCCAAATGCAACAAACTATTGCATTCCTGGAGGGCATTCAAACTGGCTTGGCAGCCCAACATAGATCAATCCAGGCTCTGGCCTCCTCTCTGATGGCAGCCATTGTCCCTGTTTCAAGCCTCCCCCTCCAACTTCCTCTTCCCAATCCCATTCCCCTCAACCCCAACCTATCCCAAGCACACAGTCAGATGAGCATGCACCCAGGACAACACACAGGAGTGGACATGGCAAACAGAAGCACCACACTTCATCCCACAGGCACTCATACAAACACCATCCAGAAGCAGGCATACCAACATCCACTGCCTCCACTGTGGCCCCCTCCTCCTCGTTGTCCACCTCCCTCCCAGTTGCATCTCCACTCACACCTGCATGCACTACATCCTCCTCCACTACCACCATCACCAGCACACCTATCAGTCCATGGCCCTCACTGGCAGTCACCACCCCCACATTAATGAGCACATCCCCTGTGTCCTCTCCCACTGTGTCTGTGCCCCCTCCTCCCAAAGTACACAAAGGCAAGCACTCAGACACCCACCAGATATTCCACTTCACAACAGCATCCAGCCCATGCACCTGCACCCAAACACAGCAGACTGACACCTCCTACAACCCTCTTCCTCCACTCGCAAGCCATCTCCCTCTTCCTGCCCCAATGTCCCAAAGAAGCTTGTCCTCACCAACATTGACCTCTTCCCTAGCCCTTCCTCGTCCCCACGTCAGGTCAGGGTGATCAAAACCCAGGCAAGCACCTCAGCCACCCAGTCCATGGGTACATTAGTGTCCACAGCTACCCCAGGTGGGAGAGGATCCCGGGCACCAGGAAGCCACACTGAAAGGGTGCTTGCACCAAGTGCTGCCAGAAAGGGCAAGGAGGCACCCCCAGCTGCTGCAGGGAAGGGCAAGGAGGCACCCCCAGCTGCTAAAAGGAAGGGCAAGGAGCAATCCCCGGCTGCTGAAAGGAAGGGCAAGGAGCAGTCCCCAGCTGCTCCCAAAAGCAGCAAGGAGCCATCCCCAGCTGTTGCCAGGAAGGGCAAGGGGCCTGCACCAGCAGGCTGAAAGGACTAGAGGCCTGGTGATGGGACTCAGTTGGAGCCCCCACCACCAACCATGGTGGTTCAGCCGTCTGAGGCTGCAGGGGATGGGCTGGAGCCTCCCCCCACCACTGCCAGCACCGCCACCAGCGCCACCACCAGCACCGCCGCCAGAAGCAGAAGCCTCAGTGGGCAGCTGTCCGAGGCTGCAGGGGAAGGGCTGGAGCCTCCCCCCACCACTGCCTGCACTGCCACCAGCACCACTGCCAGCAGCAGCAGCCCCAGTGGGCAGCCGTCCGAGGCTGCAGGGGATGGGCTGGAGCCTCCCCCCACCACTGCCAGCACTGCCACCAGCACCACTGCCAGCAGCAGCAGCACCAGTTGGCAGCCATCCGAGGCTTCAGGGGAAGGGCTGGAGCCTCCCCCCACCACTGCCTGCACCACCACCAGCACCACTGCCAGCAGCAGCAGCCCCAGTGGGCAGCCGTCCAAGGCTGCAGGGGATGGGCTGGAGCCTCCCCCCACCACTACCAGCTCCACCATTAGCAGCACCACTGCCGCCACTGAGCAGCCGTCACCGCCGACGGACAGTGTGTAGTCCTGGGTCCATGGGCTGTTGTGCGGCCTGGCCCATGCAAATCCTGTGGGTCTGACACCCAGGTGAGAGACTGTGACCTTGCACTCCGCAAGATCTGCATCACAGGGCACGATGCCCCCTCCAGAACCAGTGGAAGGAGCCATCCACTCACCCCATCCTCCACAGGATGAAGCTCACTGGACACAATGCCCCCTCCAGAACCAGTGGAGAAGCCATCCACTCACCCCATCCTCTACTGGATGAAGCTCACTGGGCACAATGTCCCCACCAGAACCAATGGAAGAAGTCACCCTCTTGAGAGACTGCGGCCTTGCACTCCCCAGGACCAAGCAGTGGGCAAATCACCCATTTGAAAGACTGTGGCCTTGCAATCCCTAGGACGAAGCAGTGGGCAAGTCACCCACTTGAGAGACTGTGGCCTTGCACTCCCCAGGATCAAGCACAGGGCATGTTGCCCCCTCCAGGACCAGTGGCATTGTACCATCTTCTGGCTGAGGTGCCACCCCATTCCCTGTCCTGAGGTGCCTGGCTATTTTCGACCTAATGCCCCTGCAGGGTTCTCTCTTTGTTGTTGCAGCAGTAAGGTGGGGCCTTGGACTATGTGATGTGGCCCCATGGCCCACGGACATTGAGGACTGGGCAGTGTCCCTTCATTTGTAAATATGTGTATACTTTTTGATTTGGATGCACTTATTTATACTATTTTATCTTATTACACTCACTTTAATCAATTCCTTTTGTCCTTGCATTATTCCTGAGGGGTACGGGGTGAATATGTAATGTTACTGCATCTGTTTGTGTGTATGGTGTTGGGGGTGTTGCGTGTTGCGTGTGTGTGTCACCCCCTCCCCTGTGTGCTAGGGGGCAGTACTCACCATGGTTGTCTTCGCCAGCATTGGTGTTCGTAATAGAGCAGAAGTTAGAAGAGCATGGAGAACACATGCAACTTGGGCTCCATGGCGGTGTGATCTTCCGTGATTCTCCACAGGTGAGTCCTTTGACTTCTGAAATCTGTTTCCGCCAGGCTTTTGATGTCATTGGTACTGCCCCAGAAAAGGTGGCGGATTGGTGTCTCATAATACAATGGGTGGAACATTGTCTTCCGCCTGGCTGTAGGCGGTTACCGCCGTGGTGCCTGTTGGTTTCGCCCTGGCTGTCGGTGTGTTAAAGTGGCTGTCTGTCTGAGCGGTTTCTGCAGTGGTCATAATTTCATATTTATACCGCCGGCCTGTTGGCGGTATTACTACCACTTTATCACCGACCACCAGGGTTGTAATGAGGGCCTTTGTGCCAACATGTGATGTAAAGAGAACGGGGAAGTCTGAACTAAAAATGTTTTTCTGCTGAAAACGCCATTGATGTGGATAATGTTGGTAAATAGAGAATGAAGAAAATATAAATACTAGCGCTTTGGGTCAAAGTGTGGTTTCTTTTTCTCTGAAAAACAACTTTTAAGTACAGTAGACATTCAGAGACACCATCTTACTCACACAAGCCTAAACCACACAGTATATTTTTTTCAAGCATGATTCCTTACATTTTGTGCAATTGCTGTTGGTCTTAAATAACGTCCAGGTTCAAAGTTAGTGTTTAATTTTAAACACAAAGGTCCAGATGTAAGAGGACCTAGCGCCTCCATGTGCCACATTAGCATAATTTTTTTTTTACACTAATGTGGTCCACGAGACCAAAATCACTACACCAGATTTACAAAGTGGCGCAATACATGCATTGCGCCACTTTGTAACCACTTGCGCCACATTATGCCTGTGCCGGGCAAAATGTTTGCAAGGGGTTGTTCCCCATTGGGGGTGGGGGGGGGTTGAAAAAATGGCACAAAGAAATTTAAAAGATTTCTTTGCACCATTTTTTGGGAATTTTTAATTCCTGCTCAGAGAAGGCATTAAAAGGGTGCACACCACTGGTTACAATGGGCCCCTATGTACTGTTCAGGGTTAGCGCCAAAATATTGGTGCGAACCCAGAACAGTACATCAACTGCGTTAACGTTTTTTATGCTATTGCCCCCTACATTGTGCCATGATTTGTCATAATTTAAATACAACACACACATGGTGGAGGTAGGGGGCACTAAGTGGCCCAAGAAAAGTGGCGCTGCACTGGGTGCAGCGCCACTTTTCTTAAATCTCCCCCATAGTTTGTAGCTTCAACCCACTAGCAGTCAGGACAGCACACAGAACCTTGCAACTTTGCTCATTTATGTAGGATTCGACCGAGGCTACATTTGCTAACATGGTCCTGTTCTCTGGATATTGTTTTAGAAACAATAACTTTTATATGCATTTTTGCTGTATTGTATTTAGGTGTACATGTGTGCACCTATATACTGCTTTACTTGGGATATAAATAAATTATGGAATGCATACAGAACGAGTACATATCCCTGTCTGCCCTTGTGATACCTCACTGACCACAGCTGGACCACAACAGACTCGGGTGCAGAGCTATGGCTTTGATCTAACAGCGTAGTGCGGTTGAGGGACTGGCCCTCGTTTAATCAAACGCCATGTTTGCTTTTACAATTGTGAAGTGTTATTGATGGCCTACAACAGCGCTGCGATAACCTAGTGTGTATCAGTTGTATAGCTCCAATCCCTGGCGGCACAGCACCCAGAATAATTTACTGCATAGCTAAACACTTAATAGGTCCGAAAAGTGAGACATATTGGCTATGGCAATGCTTGTTATAGAACATCGTCCCTGATCCTGCAATGCAAACTTTGTAACTCCCTCCGTAGAGGAGAATGATTGCCAAAGTACCAGGTATTCAGACCACCAACAAAGGCATGGGCTCTCCTGAACTGTGAAACAGATGACCAAATAACCCTGGTTTGAATTTGCTGCAAGCAAAGCTCTTCCTTACTCACTCTCGCGTACAGTTCACTGCGTAGAGTGCTGCTACATGCTGCTGCAGCAACTTTCAACATACATCAGACTCAACATGAAAACTCTACACTTTAGGTGACTTTGCAACCACCACCTTTTCTAACCCATGCACTGGAAGACCGGGTCCTACCTAATCCATCGCTTGGAGAGCACTTTGGGCCTACAACAAAAGTCACAGAAAGCGCTATAAAGTGCAGTAGTTACAATACAGATGTTTCCCCCCTTAAGAATCCAATGGCTTTAGTTTGCTCTGATCTTCTTCATTTGTAACACTCGTTGATGCCCCTCTTCTGAGGTCTGGGTGCTACTATATAATTCCATAAGGAATCCTGATCCGCTTGGCCGACTTATGGATGGGTTTCAAGGTAGATTGTGCGGTACCAGTTTGTGACCAGCTAACTCCCCCCTGTCACTAGGGGGCAGTGAAACCCTGAACGCCTAAAACACCTCTATCTCTGTCTCCGGTGTAGAGAAAAATAGATGGCGCTTGACAGGATTTCCCATCGATGAAGTGTAGTCCTGGTATCTTTGTAGGCTCAAAAAGTGCTAATGGAAAATCTGTGTCCCTGTTTTCACTGAAGCTGCTTTTCTTAGTGGTGTTTTGGTGTGTAAGCACTCTTCAGCGTGCTGCTGTCAGATTCAGCATTTCTTGAATTGCTTACATATGGTTTGCTGCCTTTTGCTCTTTTAGATCCTGAGCCAGATCTCTGTAAATCCCCGCTTCACAACTATGAAATGAGTGTACTTATGCAAGGCAGGTATTTAGCACATTTGTAAATCCATAAATGCTGCATAAAGGGCTCTGTCCGTATTAATAATAATACCTTATCTCGCCTTTTTACTAGAGATCTATCTATCTATCTATCTATCTATCTATCTATCTATCTATCTATCTATCTATCTATTTATTTATCTATCTGTGTTTGTGTGTGTACATTAACTGTTAGATCGAAAAGAGTCAATCATAGTAATGAATAACGTAGTCCCTGTTAGTCCGAACAGACTGGTCCATGGCGCTAAAAGCAGCGGAGAAGTCTTATAGGACAGCTCCCTCTGTGTTGCTGTTGTCCAGAATAGTACTTGTGTCATCTCTCTATATAGTCTAAGCAGTTTGTGTCCTTCCAGGATGAAAACTCATGGTAATATATGCAAATAGCACGTTGCCCATTACGTATTTTTATATTGCTTTGTTTAATTGATTTTGGTATTCTTTTTAATGATTTAGAGCAGTTGAGCGTCATGGTATTTATTCTATGAGTGAGACTGCCAAAATGTCTGTCAACATTTTGAGAAATTTGTGTTTTGTTGGGGATAATGTGGTAATTTTTAAAATTGGTTTTATGCAACACTGTGTATTATTATAAATCAAACTTTCAATGAAAAGTTTATTGCATGGGAATTAGAAACATTCATTCCGCCCACCTCCAAGAATCTAAGCAGACATGCTGAAGATTCGAAAAGAAGTGGCACCATAATCAGACACTGGACAACCACACAGCATTCAAAAACGCCATCCGAAGACACCATCAATTCATCCGAACCTCCAAGAGAACCGCCTTCAAAGAACACATCAACAACAACGCACACAGACACAAGGAGCTCTTCAGCATCGTGAAGGAACTCTCCAATCCCAGCTCCAACGCCAACGACATCCCGCCATCACAAGACCTCTACAACTCCCTAGCCTTCTACTTCCACCGCACGATCGCAGACATCCACAACAGATTCAGCACTCAGACCCCCCCTGGCAACCACCAACACCACAGACTCACCACCAACCAGCCTCCTGCTCTCCTGGACCTTTGTCAACGACAGCGACACCATTGAAATCAGGAACACCATCCACTCTGGCTCACCATCTGACCCCTGCCCTCACCACATCCATAACAAAGCAAGCTCCGTCATCGCACCCCAACTCCGGAAGATCATGAACAGCTCCTTCGAGTCCGCAACCTTCCCGGAGAGCTGGAAACATGCTGAGATCAACACCAGCCTCAAAAAACCCACGGCGGACCCAAAGGACCTCAAGAAATTCCGGCCTATCTCCCTGCTTCCCTTCCCGGCAAAAGTCATCGAGAAGGCTGTCAAGAGACAACTGACCTGTTTCATTGAGGAGAACAGCACTCTGGACTCTTCCCAATGCAGATTCCGCAGCAACCACAGCACCGAAACTGCCCTCATCGCCGCCACCGACGACATCAGAACCATACTGGACAATGGCAAAACCGTGGCCCTCATCCTCCTGGACCTCTCAGCAACATTCAACACTGTCTGCCACCACACCCTACGCACACTCCTCAGCAATGCAGGAATCCGCCACAGAGCCCTGGACTGGATCACCTCCTTTCTCACTGGCAGAACTCAGAGAGTCCGCCTCCCTCCATTTCGCTCTGAAGCCACCAACATCATCTGTGACGTACCCCAGGGTTAGTCCCTCAGCCCGACCCTCTTCAACATCTACATGGCTCCATTCACTAACATCACCCGATCTCACAACCTCAACATCATCTCATACGCAGATGATTCCCAGCTGATCCTCTCCCTCACCAAGGGCTCCGGCAAGACCAACCTCCATAAAGAAATGAAGGCTATCGCCGAAGGAATGAAGAACAGCTGCCTCAAACTCAATTCCGACAAGACTGAGGTCCTCATCTTTGGCTCCACCCCCTCCGCAAGGGATGACTCCTGGTGGCCTGCCACACTCGGACCCGCTCCGACTCCCACCGACCACGCACGCAACCTAGGATTCACCCTGGACTCCTCACTATCCATGACCCAGCAAGTCAACGCCATCTCCTCCTCCTGCTTCAACACCCTCTGCATGCTCTGAAAGATCTACGAATGGATCCCCACGGAAACCAGAACAGTCTCCCAAGCCCTCGTAAGCAGCAAACTGGACTGCGGCAATGCCCTCTACGCAGGAACCACGGCCAAACCCCAGAAAAGGCTGCAACACATCCAGAACGCCTCCGCCCGCCTCATCCTGGACATCCCCCACCACTGCCACATCACAGGCCACCTGAGGGACCTGCACTGGCTCCCCATCAACAACCACAGAATCACCTTCAAACTCCTCACCCACGCTCTCAAAGCACTGCACACACCAGACCAGAATAACAGATGGCTCTACTTCTACACCCCGACCGGACAGCTCCGCTCTGCTGACCTCACCCTCGCAATCCTCTCATGCATCCGCAGAACTTCAACCAGCAGCAGATCATTCTCGCACCTCGCCGCCAAGACGTGGAACACTCTTCCCACCCACCTGCATCAGACCAAGAACCTCCTTACCTTCAGGAGACTTCTCAAGACTTGGCTGTTCGAGCAGTAGCAGTGCACTCCCCCTCAGCACCTTCAGGCGCTCACGGGCGAGTAGTGCGCTTTAAAAATTCCTTGATTGATTGATTGATTCCAAGGTGTGATTTTCCTTCGTAGTGACACTACAGATTATGTTTAACAAGACATATATAAAGAAAGAAAATAAAGTGCAATGTGTAGCAGTGTCACTTTTTGCTGACAGGATTCTGTGTTTACATTTATTTTTACACACTAGGGGGCAGATTTAAGGAAAGCAGCGCTGCACCCAGTTTAGCACCACTTTCCTTGCGCCCCTTAGTGCCCCCCTAACACCACCATGTGCGTGCTGTATGTAAAATACGGTGCACCATGGTGCAGTGTAGGGGGCAACAGCATAAACATCTTTTGACGCTACTGATGTACTGTTCAGGGTTAGCGCCAAAACTTTGGAGCTAACAGTACATAGGGGCCCATTGTAAACAATTGTGTGCTCCCTTTTAATGCCTGCTCTGAATAGGCATTAAAAGTGCCGGAAAAAATGATGCAAAGAAATCTCTTAGATTTCTTTGCACCATTTGTTTGGCTCCCCTAACAGGGGAATGTCCCCTTTGCATACATTATGCCTGGCACAGGCATAAGGTAGCGCAAAGGGTTAAACCGTGGCGCAACGCATGCATTGCACCACTTTGTAAATCTGGCACGGGGAAAAGGGCACCTTAGCGTAAATAAAATGATGCTAAGAGCGTCACTTTTAGTTACGTTCCTCTGGCGCTAAATACTGTGCTGTATTTACAAGGTGGTGTTAAGCCACTTTTTGTGGCTAAACGTCACCTTGTAAATACGGCCCCTTCCCACGCAGCACTGTGCGTGGAAGGGGCGTGCAATGGGTGTTGCTGCAGGCATGCCACAGCAGAAACCATTGCATTTTGACGCTGCCTCAGATTTATGAAATTTCGTAAACCTGAGGAAGCACCAAAATCTGACGCCATCCCCACGGGTGGCGTTAACAGGGCGCAACGAGGAGGAATACTTTTATTCCTCCTCATTTTTGCTTTTTCTATGCATGCTGCATTCTGCAAAATGCCAGAAGGTGTCCCTTCCTGCACATAAACAATCATTTGAAAATGACGATTTGGCACTTCTGTGTGTGCTGCTTTGTGCCATTAGTGATTGGGACACCTTCCCACACAAAAACAATCACACCCCTCAATGCAGACATCCTTGCACGATGGTGCAAGGATGCCTGCGTTGGTGCTGGCAGCTGAATTTAGCACCAGCGCAGGGGACCACACAGGAGTGCACCATATTCCCTTAAATACGGCGCATCCCTGCGTTTCTAAAGTGACGCAGCACGGCACTGCCAATTTTGGCGCAGCACAAAGCTACGCCACATTTCCATAAATTTGGCCATAAGTGGGTGCTAAAGTGGTGCTAGGCCCTCTTAAATCAGGGCCTAAGATTCATTAGTAGATGCTTGCATCAAGGATGGGTCTGCAAGGGTGAGCTTGTCAGGTGTGCAGAATGAGAACAGCATTGCCATTCTGAAAGCATTTTTTATCAACACTCAGGAAAGACAACTAATCCATTTACGTTTTTGATGTGTTAAGGGACATCAAGGCCCGTATTTATACTCCGTTTGCGCCGAATTAGCGTCGTTTTTTTCGACGCAAATTCGGCGCAAAACTAACGCCATATTTATACTTTGGCGTTAGACGCGTCTAGCGCCAAAGTATGGGCAAAGAGCGTCATTTTTTAGCGTGAACGCCTTCCTTGCGTTAATGAGATGCAAGGAAGGCGTTCCCGTCTAAAAAAATGACGGCGACGCAAATGCGTCGTATTTATACTCCCGGGCAAAAATCACGCCCGGGAGGTGGCGGGTCAAAAAACCCCGCATTTGCGCCACTTTTTAACGCCTGGGTCAGGGTAGGCGTTAAGGGCCTGTGGGCTCAAAATGAGCCCACAGGTGCCCTCCCCTGCCCCCAGGGACCCCCCCTGCCACCCCTGCCCACCCCAGGAGGACACCCAAGGATGGAGGGACCCACCCCAGGGACATTCAGGTAAGTTCACGTAAGTATAATTTTTTATATTTTTCAATTTTTTTTGGGTGGCATAGGGGGGCCTTATTTGTGCCCCCCTACATGCCACTATGCCCAATGACCATGCCCAGGGGACATAAGTCCCCTGGGCATGGCCATTGGGCAAGGGGGCATGACTCCTGTCTTTACTAAGACAGGAGTCATTTAAATGGCGTCCGGGCGTCGAAAAAATGGCGCAAATCGGGTTAAGACGATTTTTTAGCGTCAACCCGACTTGCGCCATTTTAAGACGCCCTAGCGCCATTTTCCCCCTACGCCGGCGCTGCCTGGTGTACGTGGTTTTTTTCCACGCACACCAGGCAGCGCCGGTCTGCTTGCGCCGGCTAACGCCATTCCATAAATACGGTGCCCGCATGGCGCTTCGGAATGGCGTTAGACGGCGCAAAATTTTTTGACGCTAAACTGCGTTAGCGCAGTTTAGCGTCAAAAAGTATAAATATGGGCCCAAATATCTTATAAATTAATTCAGTATTGTGAAACATAATTCACAGTTAGGCCTTTCCGTGAGCTAGGAGCTCTGAAATCGGTGGCAAACATTCAATAGCAATGCTTACTCATATAACATTATTGGGGCTCCCAGTTTTATGGTTCGTTTTTAACATGTCCATCTGTATTTCTCCATATTTATTTTTTGTCTGCCTTATTGGTATTTATCCATATTTGTTGTGTGTTTTGAGAATAGAATGAGTTGTAAAATGGTTTATTAACACATTTTTCTAACTCTTACACATGCACTCATACGTGGAAGTCTGTCGCATTTTAGCTAATTAAGCAGCCACATATAACAAGACACTATACTCACAGGTGCATATTAGCTTTATACAACAAATATATGTTAACATATGCCTGTATTTAAGGAAATCTGATCCTGTTTTGTAACTCTATACCTGTCTACTTGCTAAGCTTTTGCCTGAAATTAATGGAAGACAGCTTGGAGAGTCTTTCACAAAAAGCACAATTTTCAGTATTTTCTCTTTTTAAAAATAAATACAGACAGGAAACACATTGTTTTCTCTCTGTCTTTATCTGTAAAATCAGCAAAAAACAGAAAACTGGGAGCCTTAAATTTTATATATATATATATATATATATATATATATATATATATATATATATATATATATATATATATATATATATACATACATATATATTTACATATATATATATATATATAAATATATATATCAAAACAAATCCCTTTCAGGGTTAGAGTGACGCATAAATTATGCAAAAAAGAGAATAGAGAACTCTGGGTAGTTCCCAAGTTTAGGTGGAGAGCAGCTCTAGTAAGGAGCACCCTGCAACACCAGCGACACTCTAGATTTGCTCACCTCAAATGTCTGTTTATCTAGCAAAGTATTTAAGCATTGGATCAGCACAGTGCTATCCACGCCGAGCTAGATAGTGACAAAGTCTTTTGCCATTTATACAGCAAAGTCTTTAAGCGTAGGTTTGACACAGTATCAACCTTGCCGAGCTGTAAAATGACAAAAGCCATTTACCACTCCAGGCACAGTATTACAGCTTTGGACTGATAAAATACCATCCAAGCCAACCTGAAATGAGTAAAAGCAACCCCTGACACGTGTTTCGCTCTCATTAGAGCTCATCAGAGAGGTTTAGCTTTGTCCAGACACAAGGGAGCACCCAGTATAAATCAAAACAAATCCCTTTCAGGGTTAGAGTGACGCATAAATTATGCAAAAAAGAGAATAGAGAACTCTGGGTAGTTCCCAAGTTTAGGTGGAGAGCAGCTCTAGTAAGGAGCACCCTGCAACACCAGCGACACTCTAGATTTGCTCACCTCAAGGCCCGTATTTATACTTTTTTTAGCGCCGCATTTGCGCCGCTTTTTGACGGCTAACGGCGCAAACCTACAAAATACAATGGTATTTTGCAAGTTTGCGCCGTTTTTGCGTCAAAAAACGACGCAAATGCGGCGCTAAAAAAAGTATAAATACGGGCCCAAATGTCTGTTTATCTAGCAAAGTATTTAAGCATTGGATCAGCACAGTGCTATCCACGCCGAGCTAGATAGTGACAAAGTCTTTTGCCATTTATACAGCAAAGTCTTTAAGCGTAGGTTTGACACAGTATCAACCTTGCCGAGCTGTAAAATGACAAAAGCCATTTACCACTCCAGGCACAGTATTACAGCTTTGGACTGATAAAATACCATCCAAGCCAACCTGAAATGAGTAAAAGCAACCCCTGACACGTGTTTCGCTCTCATTAGAGCTCATCAGAGAGGTTTAGCTTTGTCCAGACACAAGGGAGCACCCAGTATAAATCAAAACAAATCCCTTTCAGGGTTAGAGTGACGCATAAATTATGCAAAAAAGAGAATAGAGAACTCTGGGTAGTTCCCAAGTTTAGGTGGAGAGCAGCTCTAGTAAGGAGCACCCTGCAACACCAGCGACACTCTAGATTTACTCACCTCAAATGTCTGTTTATCTAGCAAAGTATTTAAGCATTGGATCAGCACAGTGCTATCCACGCCGAGCTAGATAGTGACAAAGTCTTTTGCCATTTATACAGCAAAGTCTTTAAGCGTAGGTTTGACACAGTATCAACCTTGCCGAGCTGTAAAATGACAAAAGCCATTTACCACTCCAGGCACAGTATTACAGCTTTGGACTGATAAAATACCATCCAAGCCAACCTGAAATGAGTAAAAGCAACCCCTGACACGTGTTTCGCTCTCATTAGAGCTCATCAGAGAGGTTTAGCTTTGTCCAGACACAAGGGAGCACCCAGTATAAATCAAAACAAATCCCTTTCAGGGTTAGAGTGATGCATAAATTATGCAAAAAAGAGAATAGAGAACTCTGGGTAGTTCCCAAGTTTAGGTGGAGAGCAGCTCTAGTAAGGAGCACCCTGCAACACCAGCGACACTCTAGATTTGCTCACCTCAAATGTCTGTTTATCTAGCAAAGTATTTAAGCATTGGATCAGCTTTTTTGCATATATATATATATATATATATATTATTTTTTATTTTTTTTCCTCACTGAAAAAAACAAAAGTTAGAGGGAAGCTATAGTTAGGAAACAGAATTTAAAAAAAACATAGAAATTCACTTAAAAATTCAAGGGTTATAGGGACATTATAGTTATGTTCGGCATCTGGAGCAAGCAGCTGGGATGCAGAACACTTAGGTGTATCGATGAGATGCCGCCTTTAGAGTAAGTGTGACTATAAGGGGCAACTCTCCACCGCATGTTCCCAGACTTGAGGCTTACCGCCTCTTCTCCATAGGGCCTTACCTCAACAGTTTAACCAGGTAGGCCCTGTGTGCATTTTTAAAGTATTTGCTCACTTTTTAGCATACCTATCTAGCCCCTTATACATTAGGGATCCTTGACCCTGAAGAATGCCCCAGGCCATTCTGGCTCTTAGAGAGAGCAGAAACATGTTGGTCCTAATTTTCTGTAAAACATTTTGAATCATTTCAAATTTGTCACTACCTATTGTTCTTTTAATCTTACCAATAAACACCTTCATTAAAGCATTATATATAATAGGTGATTTGTGAGGTAATTTTAACATCTATTTCACTTTTCAACTGGATCCCTTGACTTATCCAGGAAGATAAAATTCAGCACTTCCTCAGAGTTCATTTAACAATGAGGTCGAGTCCGCCCAGGTATTATCACCTTACCTGGGTGGGGCTAGGTGGTCATATGATGAAGCATGACACTATAATGTGTGTGAGACCACCTAGTCCCTAAAGGGAACTCCCTCATAAACTTGCCACTTTCGTTTCCCATGTCCATGAAGGAGATCGCCTAACCGGCGTCCTACTCTTAGCCTAAACGGGCCACAAGAGACCTGTCCTTGAGATCCCCCACACTTGTTGTGCTATAGTTTCTTGGGTACGGGAGTTTGTGTGGGGTTGATACACTCTCAATACTCTCTTCTTGTGTTATGATAGCTCCCCCAGTCCAACCTTGGCCATGGGGAGCCCACCCCGAGGCCCAGCCTTCAATAAATGGAATAATGGGCCGTGCATCCCCCCTCCACCAGCCCCCCTCCACCAGCCGATTTCAGCCCCGGGGACAACATCCCCCGGGCCCCGGCCTTCATATTTTTTTATTTTTTTTGGAGGGGGGCTCCCATCCCCCACCCGATTTGGGACCTGAGGACCACATCCCTTGGGGCCCAGCATTATTATTATTATTATTTTTTCTTGGAAGGGGGTGTGGAGCCCTCTCTCCCTGTCCGATTTCGGCCCTGGGGCCCACAATCCCCAAGGTCCAGCCTTAATATACATATTTTTTTTTTGGAGGGAGGCCATGTGGCCTCCCTCCCCTGGCCGATTTCAGCCCCGTGGACCCTATTCCTTCGCACCCAGCCATCTGTTTTGCGTCCGCAGGGCACCCAGGGTGATCCTGAAGATCCATGCAGTCCCAGCCAACTCCCTGCCTCCTGCAGGAGCCGGCATTGCTGCCACAGAGTTGGAGCTGCTAAAGATGCAGCTCCCTCTCTGGGAGAGCAATTGTCTCCTCTGTTTCCCTGCCTGCATCTCTACAGGCAGGGAAACAGAGTAAACCACTTGCTGCAAGCTGAATGATTGCTCTGACTTGGCAGAAACTTTCAAAGCTGCTGCCAAGACAAAGAAAACAGCTATGTCCTAAGGGTGGGGGTGGCAGACCCCGGGGCCATGTAAGTCTCCTTGAGTGGGGCCATGTGTCCCCCGTCCAACATTAGAATTTTCCCGGGGAAGGTGGCGGTTCCCAGGGATGGGGTCCGCAACATACCCCCTTATCTTCTCTGAATTCAGCCCTTGGGAGGTGGCTGTCCCCGCAGCTAGGGGTGGGGGGGCTCTGCAGCCCCCCTGAATTTGTACTAACTGGCCCCGGGGAGGTAGAAGTCCACAGGCCCAGTGGGGGGCTCACAAGCTTGATTTTTAGCCCCAGGGACATGGAAGTCCCGGGGCTTTGGAGGAGGAATTACATGCCTCCCCGTATAAAATAAACAGTTTGCCTTGGGGTGGTGATGGTCCCCGGGGTACTAGGTTGCCACACACCCAACACATATATCTGTGTAATTGCCCCAGGGAGGTGGTAGTCCCTGGCGCTAATATAAGCCAAAGTAGTGGTGGCTAGTGCGACCCCCTGTTTTCTCAGTGACCCCGGTACCTGGCCCGCCTGTGGAGTCAAATAAAAAGGCAGTACACCACCCCTTTTTTTTAATCTAGGAAAAAGCTGCGGATCCGTGGTCTTTGATGAGATTTAGTTTTTAATGCTTTTTGGCCCTGGCGGGGATCCTTAAGGGACCCCAAGCTCAAGGCTAGGGGATCAGGGTGACCCTACCCTAGATCCTTTCCTTAATTTTAAACTTTTTTTCTGGTACTCGGCTGAAGCAAGATGACTTCCAACACTTCCTTGTTGATGTGTTGGCAGCCAATCAGATATCAGCACGGGGACAGTTGGATCTGCGTCCCTAGATATGTTTATTTTTTTTTAGCTTTAACATCTTCAAAACTACTGGAGTTATTTACACCAAATCACAAAAGCACTTTTCTGGGACAAGAGCTAGCTGTCTGCTAAATTTGGTGTAATTCCGTCTAGCAATTCGGTCTGTATTTGTGTTCAAAAATGTGAAAAATCCCATTGACATAGAATGGGGAAAAAGTGTTTTGGGAACCCCCCTTTTTCTCGGCCCAACCTGACTAATCACCCCAAACCTTTCAACACAGCAGCTGAACCAACTAAAGTATGTTTAAAAAAATTCCCGAAGATTCATCAAGCAGTGCCAAAGTTATTGGCAAAACAAGACATGCTCTGTTTATGGAACAAAAATGGCCCTAAGTACAAATACCAACTTGTGACCTGCAGGGATGTTATAGTTCGGTTCATTTACGGGTACAAAACCTTAGAAATTCAGCAGTTACAGTTATAGTTCTTTTAAGTAACTATAACTCGCACCCTAAGTTAACTACAACTGACGCCCTCGCTATGCACAGTAGTCTTATCAATAATTTTATTGGAAACGTTGCAGTGATAATATCAAAGTTGCCATACAAGATCTCATCAATGATGTAATATGTGGAGTAATTAGCTGTGCAGGGGTTGGTCACAAAGCCTGGCCTGCAGCCAGGGCTCACAGCAAAGCCCTTATAACCACCCAACCCCACGCCACGCACGTCCTTTGGCTGTGGGCAGCGCAGGTTGGCCACAGGGCCTCTCTCTCTCAGTGGGTTTGTGAGTGGGTGAGTGAGTCTGAGTGAGAGTGAGGGAGTGCATGAGTGTCTAAGTGAGTGTGTGGATGCATGAGTCTCTGAGTGCATGTATGAGGGAATGAATTACTGTATGAATGAGTCTGTGGTTTTCTCTCAATTTTTTTGCGAATTATCGTGCATGTGACACAAAATTATTTTAAACCCATAATTTGCACCTAAACACACCATTTCAACCCCCTGGGGTCAGGGTATCTTCACCCTAACCCCTTATGCCACTTTCAATTTGGATTTTCACCCCTGGGGACTGTGTCATGTGAAATAAAATGGCGACTGCAACTTTGTAGTCAGGTTGCGGTCTGCCAATTGCAACGCTTCTTTTTGCACAAGTATTTGTAAAACATTCACAAATTTCACAAATTATTCGCAGCCAGAGATAAAAAAGAAATTCCCTTCAATATCTCAAAAACTACTGAACAGATAAATACCAAATAAGTGAAAGCACAATCTGCGTACTGACAGCTAGCTTTCTGCCAAATTTGGTGTAATTTTGTTCAGTGGTTGGGCCTGTAGTCGTGCCTAAAGAATCCTATGAAAATTAACAACCTTTTTTGAGCCCCCTTTTTCTCTGTCCCTGCTTAACAGACCACCCCGAAACTTTCCATGTGCAACAAGAATCACTGCAACACTTTTTTTGGAATATTTCGTGAAGATTAGTGAAATGGTGCCACAGATATAGGCATGTCAAAAAAATCTATTCCTATGATACATGGTCCTATCTATAACTATCTAGTGGCGACTGCTGTTCACCTCAAATGTCTGTTTTTCTAGCAAATTTTTAAACGTGGGAAATACCCAGAGATATCTGCGTCCTTTTTTGCATAATTTATGCGCTTTTCTAAGCCTGAAATGGTATTGTTTTGTGTACATATCTATATATAGATATACATATATAAAATGCACAGATTCCTGCACCTCCATGCCACATCCACCATTACGGGGTTGGTGCAAGTTGCGGACACCAGCAGGGTAATGTTTTAAACTGAAAAAAACCCACAGAAATTCACCAGTTATAGTCATCTCAAGTAACTTTAACTCACGCCTTAAGGTTACTATAACGCTTGTCCTTGTGAAGCACTGCTGATTACCTCACATATTACATCACTCATAACATCTTCTTTAACATCATTGATAATATCACTGCAACATTTGCAATGAAAGTATTGATAAGAAAACTGTATAGTGGGTGTGAGTTACAGTTACAGTAGGGCACAAGTTATACTTAGTTAAGATAACTATAACTGGCGAATTTCTGTGTTTTTTTAGTTTAAAACATTACATTGTCTGTAGCACCTTCAGGCCCCACAGGCTCAAAAGAGGCCCCCACTGGATCCTCGCCAGTGGGTCTGCCCTCGGCACAAGTCAGGCCCCATACATTCAGTGTTGGATCCTGAGTGGAGCAGTCTGTATCCCCAACCTTCCTTAGGGGCCACTCTAGTGCTGACGCCCCATGGTGGCACCATCCTCATCGTCATGTCTGACTTAGACACAGAGCCCAATAGGTGTTGTCTGACGCCAGTTCTAGCAATGACCACGACTATTCCCCCTGTGTTGGAGCCAGTGCTTTTTTCATTCAGCAGACCTGCAGAGGAGACGAACGGGAGGGGTCTGAGGACCCTTATGGATACCAGCCACCCATAGATGATCCTGAGGACAACTGGTACGAGGAATTGGCGGAGACCAGTGGGTGAGACATCTCACGTAACACTGGCTTGGTCTCTCCCCCTACCGTGCCTATGGAGGAGGGTGTGTCATTTGCTATGGTGGTGCGTAGGGCAGCTGAAGCCTTTGACATTCAGTTACCCTCATTGGCACTCAAGACAAATGTCTTGTCAGAGGTGGTTCAGCTGCAACATCTGAACTCTTTCTCCCTTTAATCAAAGTCGTATTTGAGGCTTGGTCCCAGGCCTGATCAGGGACTCTTGTGCATAGGACAGTAGGCGGCCTCCATCACCCCGCTCCTTGAACCTCCGTTTCCTCACCGAGCATTACACCTTGGAGAGATTGGTAGTCCAAGCTTCCATCTCTAGGGTCAATCCTTGCACATTTCCTACCACTCCACTGGATAGGGAATCCAAGAGGCTGAGCATTTTCATTGTCGATGGCCATCCTGCTCAATCCCTAGCTAAGGACCACTGGCTTTTCAGAGGATGCCCAGCTTCACTTCGTGGCCATGTAAGGGGTTTCTACCATGTCCATTCCCTCCCAGCCACTAAAGCCAACAAGCTTCCCAGTCTTTTCATGGCCGAGTACGCAGGTTGCTTAGACCATGTGTGACTGGTAACCAGAGGTCAGGCCAGTACACGCCCCCTACCTCCCAGCAGCGACTGCCTCCAAAACCCTTTAGTTTGCCCTCTAGCCATAATGAGCATCCATTGGGGGGAGGATACGCCATCACCTGCACCACTGGAGGTCAGTAACATCAGACTGTTGGGTTTTACAGATCGGTCTAGGGTTCCAGTCTTCCCCTACCTCAATGATTGGTTCTTCAAGGTGGGCTTACCACAGACAGCCGTCTCCCATCTCCAGATTATGGTGAACCTCCTGCACTCGCCAGAGTTCACTATCAATGTGCCAAAGTCGCACTTGACTCCCCCTCAGATCTCCTTTTCATTGAGACTGTTCTGGACACTGCAGTTTGGGCCTATCCTCCTGAGTGGGAATTTCAGGATATTTAGGCTATGATACTGCTGTTTCAGCCTCTATACTGGATTTTGGTGAGAATGACCCTGAAGTTGTTGGGCCTCATAGCATCCTGCATCCTGCTTGTAACACATGTCCACTGGCATTTGCAGTCTCTTCAGTGGGACCCAAGTCTAAGTGGACACACCAACAGGGGAATCTCTGCAACATGGTACAAATCTTGGAGGGAATTGGCAAAGATCTGCAGTAGTGGCTGACAAATTGCAATTGAATCAGTAACAGACCCCCTCCCCCATCCTCAACCGGAGCGAACTGTAATGACAGATGTGTCAATTCTGGGATAGGGCAGCCATCTGGAACAGGTGGAGATCAAAGGCTTCTGGTCTCCGGTGAAATCTGGGCTCCACATCAACCTACTGGAGCACCAGGTGATCCAGCTGGCATTGAAAGCATCTCAACCCTCCATCAAGGTAAAGGAAGTGCAGGGGACAAAGATTAAATGCTTCAGCTCCATGCTTGCTGAAGCAATTGCTTTAAGGATTCTCCTGCAGTGCCAGGTAGCCCGTAAAGGATATTTTATTTAATTAAATATATATATATATCTAATGAGGGACCACGAGGGAGCCCTTGAGGGCTACCTTGTGGTCCCAGATAGCCCGTAAATGGCAGTCTGTCACACACCCACTGACACCCTTATGTACTCACTCACAGACCAACACACACACTAACGCACCCACTAAAACACTGATGTACACACTCTCACTCCCAGACAGATAATCTGATAGCCACTCTCACCCCCAGGTATGCCCTATCACACTTATTCTCACACCCAGAGAGGCTGCAGACAACTCCCGCCATGCATGGCCAAAGGGCAATGTGCAGTATGGGGTTGGGGGGCTAGAGCGATGGGCTGCAGGGTCTGGCTGCAGGCCATGTCTTGTGAGCAACCTCTGCTGCACATGGGTGAAGGCCGTGCACGGTGTAAGGTTAGGTGGGTATAGGGGAGTGGCAGTGGTTAAATTAATGTGATGACCCACAAATTATGGCACTTATGACATCTTTGATTACATCATTGATAATATCAATGTAATATTTGCAGTAAAAGTTTTGACGAAAAAACTGTGCATGGTGGGGGTGCGAGTTATAGTTACCCTAGGGCACGAGGTATAGTTAGTTGAGATAACTATAACTGGTGAATTTCTAAAGTTTGTATGTTCAGAATGTGAGCCTAACTATAATGTCCCTGTAACCTTTGGTTTTTTTCAATGAAAAAAAAAAACATTATATATATATATGTATATATATATATATATATATATATATATATATATATATATATATATATATATATATATATATATATAAATTCAAAATACTCCTCACCCTCTTTCTGTTTGGAGAAACATGCCACTCCGGATTAGTTTGCTCGTGATTCACGTTTATTTCAGCCTCAGCAGAAGTTTTCAAGGCGTGTTTCGACCTCATACCAGGTCTTGATCACTAAATCCGCAGTCCTTTTTTCATGTTCTCATAAAAATGCACACCGATGGCGCATCACACTGGGTGCTGCCATATAGATAAAGGAAAGACTTCCGTTTGAAATGCATCTTTCAAAAGGTGATTCTTTACACAATTTCATATCTTGTGTCTTCACAAATTCAGTTCATTCACATAACATAATAATGACCCATATCTATTCACCATAACAATCGTGTACAAAAGAATTAATTAAAACATCCAATTATTAACCATGATTTTCTCTCCCTTAGCTTGGATTTTATGAATCAAAAAATCTTAGTCATCTTTAAGTGAAAAAATAGACACCTTTTACGATTTCAACTTTGTTAATCCATCAGCTAAAATATAGTGCAATTCATTCATATTTCAATTCAATTAACTGTCTTTAAGGAGGTTTCACTCAGTGATCCAATCATGGGTATACTACCCAATTCCTCGATATATTTCACCTCGAACAATATCTGATTGCTTATAAACAGGTATCAACATAATAAATAATCAAAATTTATAAGTGCTTAGCTCAATTGCTGGTCCTATTCCCGATGTGGGAGACCCTCCAGCGTTTATTTTCTCTCTTGTTCGGTGTGTGACTGTCTACAAATGACTAAACTCAAGGTATCAACATAATAAATAATCAAAATTTATAAGTGCTTAGCTCAACTGATTCTCCTGTCCAGTGCTGGTCCTATTCCCGATAGGGGGGACCCTCCAGAATTTATCTTCTCTCTTGTTTGGTTTGTGACTATCTACAAATGACTAAACTGACAATTCCACGTGTTCCGCCTCTGTGATCCTAGAAAAGATAAATAAGTACACACTAGTGTTGGAATCGGCTGATGTGCTAAAACATTACTTAATGACGACTATTATTTCTTCACTATCTCTTTTGTTTCAATTTCAAATTGAAGCGAAACCAGGGTCTTATTCCAATCATTACTCCTTCACGATCATTAAAACCATCCTATACTAAAACCACTAACAAAATCAGGACGTAGGATTGGCCTACATCTTCAATTACAAATGCAAATATAATTCTTCATAGCTATTCATCCCTTGCGGGATAACACCATCAACCTGCAAAATAAAATGGGATTTCAATCTGTGTAATGTGATAACTCGATCTCCCCCTCTGGAATGCTTTGGATATTAATCAATGCCAAAATATTTCGCAACCCTCCAATCTCCATTGTGTGCCTCATGAAAATGCCTTGCTGTCCCAAAGCTCTGATCGTTGTTCTTATATCGCCCTCCCGTGTTCTAACACACTTTTTTTTACAAAGAAAGTCGTGGACGCCACATACCACTTTTCACATGGGCACGTTATGACAGAGACCACATAGTCAGTACCACAATTTATTAGTCTCGGGATCCCCCACCTCTTATTCACTCTCTTCAAAATCACTTCTTGAACACTCTCACTGTACTTACAGGCCTTACAATGTCTACCTTTTTGGAAACTGTTCACATGTCCCAACCAGTTGGTCTTCAATGGGGATAAATTACTGTGTAACAACATGTCCTTTAAGGAAAGATTTCTCTGCTACATAACTAAGGGAACTGACCCCACTTTCTCTTTCAAGAAAGGGTCTTGTACCAAAACATTCCACTGTCTGTCTCAACTTCCCTGATTGACTGGTAAACTGGGATATGAATAATGAATGACCCTTTCCTTCCTTCTTTGCCTTCTGAGGGATATATATATATATGTAGATATAAATTACACAATGGTATTATGTGTGTAGTTATGGTCCAGTTATGGTCCAGCTTCACTTTAATTTGAAAATTCACTTTTGAATTTGCTTATAACTTCTGTCCCTGGTGATGGATTTTCACAAAACTTGTCAATCTATCAAACCAGTCATCTAAGTAGTTTCAGCATGCAAGTTTAATGAAGCTCTGTCCATGAAAAAAAAAGTTAAAGCAGGTGAAAAGGAGTATCATTTCCCATCTTAGGTCAGTAAGAAATGTTGCTGAAAGATAAGCAAATATTGCTGAACAGATTGAAACTAAACTTCACATATAGGTAGAACTTCATTCCGAGAATTTGCTTTTTAGGTCTCACCAGAGACAGGGCATGCACTCTCACTTGTGAGACATTTTGTTTCTGTAGAATGGAGGGGGCCGCAGAGAGAGAGACTCACTCTAGTCTCTCCGCAGGTGCATTTGGGAGGACAGGAAGTGGCGCCTACGGGACGGGATAGGCTGCAGGTAAGTGGGGGAGGGACTAGGGGTGGTAGTTTAAAGGGGTGTGGGGGGAGGGAGTGGCCTCTTTCCAGGCCGACGTTTAATCGGGACGGAATTTGGCCACCCAACCACCCGGCAATTGGCTAAGGTAGAGAGGGGAGCTAGCGGCGCAAGGTGCTATGACAGTGAGGCTAGTGCGGGCTGCTGAGTGTCAGTTAGGGCAGGTGGTGACAAAAGGGTGATACAGTAGATGGGGGTGGGTGAAGAGCCAGATGTGGGCTTGGCCCCATCCAGGGGGAAAAACAAGCAGGTGAAGGATCAGAGTGGGGGGATGCACGAAGCAATTAGGGCATGAAAGGAAAAAGGAGTGTCTAGGGGAGTGGAAGCGAAATGCGGGTTTGGAAGTGAAAAAGATGAGCGAGGAAATCTTAAAGGGTTGGGGCCCTGTTAAAGTTGGGGTGTAAAATTTTGAAAGTTAAATGATGTAATCAGGTTTAAAGCCTGTCCTAAATAAACGACCTTTTACACTAACAACTGGTGTCACTGTAAGTGTGTCCCGAGGGGCTCAGAGCACACCCATTGCTTACCGTTGGTTGGCTTCATCGCCGTTGCACTTACTTTCTTCTCATTTGTTAGTGTGTGAAGGCTGCGTGCCCTCTTCTATGTTTGCCACTCCCCTGAGCATGGCTAAAGTTCTGTGCTTCCACTGCTTGCGTTTATGTTTTGTTCTGGTCTATGGGCTTTTGTGTTGTTCCCCTGCTCGCTCTCTGTCACCCCTGTGCTTCTAGTCTTAACCCACACCCACATTGCCATCACTCACCCTCGTGCGTCAGTTTCCTTTGCACAATATGTATTGCAATTAGTGCTTTTGCACTAAAAAACAAATCTCGTTTAAACGGGAACAGCACAGCTGCAAACATAGTTCTCGCCAGGGAAGTTAAAACATGCTGCATGACATACCTCACAGGTAACTTGTTTGTGATCCCCTGGCCCACTCTCACATTTAATGCAAACAGTGAACGCAACGTGCTCTGCACTGCTGCTGGAAGGGAAACAAAACAGCACGGACTCAAATACCACAGAAATGTCATACAAAATCCGACTTTATGATATGCATGCACTCCTTACGTATGTGAACTCAATCCACCGGACAGCCCCAGCATGGCACATGAGAAAAACATTAATTAGGGTCACTGCACAGTCTCGTCTTTTTCACCCTTTCCTGGGAGTTCTAAAAATGTGAATGCTCTTTTTCACAGTAAGTCATACAGACAATAAAGTTTCCAGTATTTTCGCTCCCCATTCTGCACAATGAATCTGAAGGTTTCTATTTTCCAGTCACTATCCGTCCTACTAGCTGCCGTACCAGGAATCCATTAATTTAAAGTTTAGTACCTGCCAGGTTCACCACAACTTCTTTGTGTGACCTTCGGCGGCACTCTTGCCAAAACAGCTGATTGGGACACAGGGTGTACTTAAAGTGTAAAAGGCCATTTGTATAGGACAGGATTGCCTCATATACAATCACATTATACAACTAAACTTTAACCAAGTTCAAACCCCCCCCACCCCTTTAAAAATATCTCCCCAGTCCTCTTTTCACTCATCCCCTCCATTAGCCTCCCTTCATCTATCTTCCACTTCAATTGACCCACACATCCCCCTTTTTCTTTCATCCACTGACTGCTTTGGGCATCCCCCACCCTATCATACTTCACCTGTTTGCTTTCTCCCCCCTGGAAGGGTGGCCAAGCCCACACCTTACTCTCCACTCTCCCCCATCTACTGCTACACACCTCCTATCAGCAAACCTGCCCTAACTGGCATCCACTCAACCCAGAACTGAAGAACCGTGACAAAACCTCTCCACACCTATATCTAATGTAGAGCGGGTGGGTGGCCAAAACTTCCAACTGCGCGAACGGCTAGCACGGAAGAGGCCAGTCCCCACGCTCCTCACACCTATATACCCCTCCTATATCCCACCCCCACTTACCTTTCACCCAATCCTGCCCTCCCTCCGTCACTTCCCTCCCGAACGTTCCCGTGGAGAAACTAGACTACATCTGCTCTCCATGGGGCCCTTCATCGGGACACAGTCCGTGACACAGTGTTCTTAAAGTGTAAAAGGTCATTTATTTAGGACAGGATTTCCTCGTATACAATAACATTATACGACTAAACTTTAACCAAGTTCAAACCTCCCCACCCCTTTGATAACCTCTCTCCAGTCCTCTTTTCACTCATTCCCTCCATTAGCCTCGGTTCATCCATTTTCCACTTCAATTGACCCACACATCCCCCTTTTTCTTTCAACCCCTGCCTGCTTCAGGTATCCCCCACGCTATTATCCTTCACCTGTTTTCTTTCTCCACCCGGGAAGAGTGGCCAAGCACGCATCTGACTTTCCACCCTCCCCCATCTACTGTCACTCAGCACAAACCCGATAGGCGTTTTGCTGCCCCACCAGCGAACCCGCTGCAACATTGCACGCTTATGCTCTGTCCCTGAGCCAATTCTACTCTCCCCACAAATCCCCCAATATTAATCATAGCTCCATGATGTAATACGCATTGCCCAGCTCGGAGAAGTGCACACCATCCGACCTGAACAGCCCTGCCTCTTCTTCCTTAATGTCCTCATGTTTCAACAATTTGATATCATGCTCCCAGCAGAAAACCCTCATGGCTCTATTTAGCTTCCTCCGAGCCCTTTCCACAGCCCCATGATTCAATGCCCCTCTCCATTTCCTCTGAGGTACAAACTCGGTCCATACTATGCAAGTACCATGCATCTTTTGGCAAAGCAACTCCAGATCTCGTTGCATATGATGCAGTAGGGTGAGCCCCAAAAGCTTCACCAAGTAATTTTCCCCCAAGTGGAAGAACAGCATATTCGGGCAACCCCAATTGGGCATCATTGATGTTAGAAAAGGAAACAAACTGCCCCACCTCATTCCGCTCTTCCCCACGACAAAACTTCATGCCGTCGACTTGAAAATCCCAATGAGTGTCCATATATCTGCTTTTCCGCGTATTTTGCAGTCAAATGGATGAATGAATGACCGCCCATCAAAGTGACCATCTTCCCCTTCCTGGGGCCGGCCACACAACCTGCCAAGAGAACAGATATTAATACCAGAACACCACCCCCCCACCCCAATTCCCTTTTTCTACCCCCTGAGTCATACCAAAAAAGCCACTCAAGCCCTCACATAACGCTCGCAGCACAGCGACTGCCACCTACCTATTCGCCTGATTGCCGCCCAGTCCCAACCCATGTGTGCCACGGCAGTGGCTGCCCCAATCCTGAAAGAATGAGTCCTATAGCACTGTGCCTGTCTCCCAATCCTTCTCAGCGCCATTTGCAAAACAGCCAACAACTGGAATGCAGTGAGTTTTTTGCCACTCGCATGGCTAAAGACGCCTTTCTCACCAATCAACCATGCAGCCCTAAAACTGCTCCACTCAACAATCGTACAAGCTGCTGCATCCCCCCTTACTCAACCATACCCACTTTCCTTTTTTAAGCTGGTCCGTTTTGGACTTTCTGAGCCATATGCCTAAGCGATCCTCCTTCAGGCAGATGTTACCCGTCCTCACACCTACCCCCTTTACCATCAACGCCATGCACAAATGAAACAAGGCCAGCTCGCGGGGGTCAGCATAACAAACCGGCAACACATGCAACAGCTCTGCATTAACTCAAATGTAATGGGATCACTTGCCGCCTTGCCCCTATCCGCCCCTTCAACATCCTACCCAAGATATCATCTTTCGCTGGGTCGCAACCAAAAAACAATTTCCCATAAAAAGAAACGCCAGCCAGCTTCCCCCCAATCGTTGTAGGCGATAAACCCTTTTGAATGAAGAACAAAACAAATTGCAACGTGCAAGACTACAGCACATCCGCACTCTGTACCCAACAATCCCCCTCCCAATGTTCAAAGCTCAAAAATTCCACCAATGCCAGTCGATAATTCCTCTGAGTTGAGTCTGCTAACGACATTTGCACCAGCCCAATGACCATCACGCCCCCCATTCCCAAATGTCTGCCAGGGTCACTGTCTTGAGTTGCTCCGCTCCTGGCACCAAGCTGCGAAACCGATGCCACTGAGAACAAGACAGGGAATCTGCAATGACAATGTTCACCCCAGGAATGTGTTCCACCTTGTTCCACCTTGAATATAACATTTAAGCATAAAACATCGCAACAAATGCAACACCCTCAGGTCCTTGGCTCTCTGTCGGTTCACCTGAACCACTACTGTCATGTTGTCCACCTGAAAAAACTACCATCCTGTTGGTGAGTTTGTCACCCCAGACAGAGGGAAGAATTCCAAAAAGGCGATACTCCTGCCTTGTGTCAGCCAACATGCTGGCCACTGCTCCCCGCACCACCTGCCATACCAAAAAACACCGAACCCCGAAGCCCCGGCTGCATCCGAGAAGATTTGTACCTGCCAGATTGTGTTCTCCTCCCGAAAGTTCATTGAAACTTGCCCAGAGAGTCTCCCACACTCTGATATCTTCCCGAAGCCCTACGGACAGTCGAATCCTATGGTGACGAAGGGAGGCACCCGACATGGCAAGCCCCAGGCGCCTACAGAATGTCCTACCCACTCGTACCACTCTGCATGCAAAGTTGAGAAAACCTAAAAGCTGCTGAGCCGTGTGCAAATCAATCTTGTGCAAACCTCTCACTTGTCTCAAAAAGTCCAAAATCTCCGTCACCTTACCTGCCAGCAATCGTGCCACCAGGGCCTCCGTGTCCAATTCAATCCCCAGAAATCTCAGAATACAACTAGGGCCTTCAGTCTTCTCAGGAGCCAAGGGAACCCCTATCTCTCTGGCCAGTAGTTCAAAACCACCCAATGCCATGCTACAAGACTGGGACCTAGCGCCTCAAATGAAAAGGAAGTCATCTAGGTAGTGCGCCACCTCTCTATGCCCACACACTTTCACAAAAACCCACTGCAGAAATGTACTGAAGGCCTCAAAAAGTGCACACATGAAATTGCACAGCCCATAAGTACAACCCTGTCCACAAAGATTGCCCCATCCAGCTGCATCCCTAATAGTAAAAAATCCTCAGGATGGATGGGCAAGAGCCGAAAGGCTGCCTTAATGCCACATTTAGCCAGCTCTGCCCCTCTACCACACCGGGTAGTGCGACGAAATCATTCACCGACGTCCCGTCCGGCCAGGACAAGTGGTGGATAAGGCAAAACTCACCTTTACTTTTCTCAGGCACCACGCCAAGCGGGGAAATCATCAATGTGTCCAAAGGCTAGTCAAAGAATGGACCTGCAATTCTACCTTCCACAACCTCTTTCGCCAATTTTTCTGCTATCACCTGTGGCAGTGTTTTAGCAGACCGCAAATTGTCTGCCCACCTCCTCTGCCTCGGCCCTTGATAACCTATCCGAAAACTTTCTTTGAAACCCCATTCCAACTTGCATGCTATGTCCCTGTCTGGGTACATACGCAAGCAAGGCAGCAAAAATTCAGGCTTAATTGGCGTAGGTGCCCTTTGGCGCAGGAGTGCCCTGCATCCCTCTTCCCCTGGCTGACCTCCACTGTTCTGCTTGACTTGTGAGAGAAAAACATTGCATGACCGGGTGTCGTCCCCCGCATTTGGTCCTCTTGTATTTGAATTTACATGGATGGTGTGAGCAGAAACCCTTGTTAAAGTTTCAGCATGCTCCAGAAGTGGACAATTGTGGTCCCTGTAAAGCGCCCACCCCCCCTTGGGTGGGACGCACCTGAAAGGGCTTGTACACTACAGGCAGGCCACTGGCGGTATGTGTGGATGCAGCAGAATGTGAAGAAGCCATCCACTGCATCCACAATTCCAAGTCAACATCCCCCCAGGGTTTATCGGGATTCACGCTGACCCGTGCTCAGAATTCTTCGTCATAGTTCAACCATGAGCAGCCCCCAAAATGCATTTGTGCCTTGCGTATAATGTCCATGTATTTAAAAAGCGCAATGGCCCTGTCAGGACATTTTTCACTATAGATACTGACATTTATCAAAAATGTGGATGTCCAATTATCCATCGTAATCGGCACCCTGGGCCTGCGTGTTAGCTCCCATTCCTCCTCCTTAGAGCCCTCCTTAGCCTGAATATCCCTGTGGAGAAATTTGAACACATCTACGTATTCGTGTCGCCAAATCCTGGACTTCATCTTTTCCGCCACGTGAGTTCCCAAAGGCATCACAAGACCCATATAAGGGAGCCGCCTCCTAAGCCCCTCTCCGTCCTTGTCTTTACCATCCTTTCCATCACCCTTCAAGGTGTCCCTCATGTCTCCCAATGGAGCCTCAGCCTGTACTGCCTGTGCAACATCCCTCACCTGGGCCGCACTGACTCCAGGTATGTCATGAATAGAATGATCACCCACGCCTACTGACTTGTGGGTAGTCGTCACAACCTTCTTTGGATCATTGCCCCACAAGGACCACCATTCTCCCTTACCTTGCATCCGTGGTGCCTTCCCTTTAGCCGCTGTCATGCCTGGGCGAACCCATTCCTCCCCACTTATGGCTGTCTTTGCCTTTCCTGTGACTGCTTGCTCCTGTAATACCGAATTCGAAGAGGGGGTTGCGCCCCTGCATAACAGGGCCCATCTTTCTTCTATCTCCTGGACCACCCGCCTCTGTTCCCTGATTCTTGCCTCGATGTCCACCGTGGACCAATCGTGTGCCGCTGGCTGCACAGTTGCCCAGCCAGCCATTGCCTCCCTGCATGAGCCCCTAGGGGCCTGCCCAATCCCTTAATGCTCCTCGCCAGCCCCCCTGCTCCAGGCTCCTGAAAAGTGTTGCCAGGCGCCCCCTCGCCCTGCCTGCCTGCACTCCTGGCTCTCCACTTGCTGGGGGCCCCTTTGGCCCCCACTCTCCTGGGCTCCACTTTACTAGCCTGCACCACTGGAGGGGGGCTTGCCTGGCTACCAGGCTCAGCCACCGGGCCTGCCACACTAGCCTCTGAGACAACCTCTATGTTGGGGCCATCCACAGCCCTGGGGCTGCTCCAGTCCCTTCCATTTTGTCACCCTCCAACTGGGTTTGTACTGGGGGCCCCATCCTCCCCACCGAGAGCACCACACCAGAGGGGCCCACCCCCCCACCCACTCCTTCCACCCACCACTACCTTATTGGGCAAACTCAGCCCCTGCTGGGCTGAAATTGGAACTCGGGGAGAAGACGCGCTGCATCCCCTCCCCCCAACAGACTTTCTTCGTTTTGCCCTTTCAGGCGAAACGCACGCGGCCACCGCGGCGGCCATGCCGCTGGAGACTGCGTGCCCCGTGTGCATCATTCCAACCCAGGCCTGGTTGAGAACACCAGGCCTGAGGTCAGAATGGCCGGCTTCACCAAGAAGGCGAAGCGTGGCTCAGACTGCAGCAGCGTCATGGCTCTAAGCCATGGCGCTAAAATTAAAAGCAAAATTAAACACTTCCCACACTGCTAACCCTACCTGCCCCCAGGGGATCAGCCAAACCTTCCAACCGCGTGAACGGCTAGCACAGAAGAGGCCGGTCCCCGCGCCCCTCACACCTTCCGTATCCCACCCCCACGTACCTTCCACCCAATCCTGCCCCCCTTCCGTCACTTCCCTCCTGAATGCTCCCATGGTGAAACTAGACTACGTCTGCTCTCCACGGGCCCTTCATTGTAGGAGAAGCTGTCTGACTGGTCAGTTGTCATGGCAGCATTTTTCAGTAACTCTCTCTATCTCCTGCACTCATTTGTATCACCCTCCCTTTCTCTGCTTCAACCCCAACTAATGCAAACACAAAAACTTTGAGTCAATGCACCCATGTATGAGGGATAAATACTTCACATCACACTTTTGTATACACCTCCATGACACAAAACACACAAAGCACATTACACAAGCTCAGACCACACTCAGGAAAAGGCAGCATAGCATACACAAATGCATAACACTTGCATCACAATAGATCACCAATGTCCAACACTCAGCAACAAAACTACATATAGCAGAGGCGCACATTACAGTTAGAAAGGGGGTTTCTGGTTGGCTAGGGTATGCACCTCAGCCAGGTGGAACCCACAACTCTAGTCAAGGCAAGGGAGTTACACACCCAAGATAACCCCTGCTAACCCCTTGGTAGCTTGGCACGAGCAGTCAGGTTTATCCCAAAGGCAATGTGTTAGCACAACACACACAACACATAATATACCACAAAGGAAACGCTACAACAAGCTATATATAGAAATAAACTGTATTGCACATAAATCATTAGATCAAACACAACTAGTATCAGTAATACCTTGCTACACGAGCAGTTGTCAGAATATCACACAAGTCACTAGTAGTCTGCGAAAGCAAGTAGTAGTCAGATAAATGCTTAGGATATTGGGATTCTGCAACACAAGCAGAAATCAGGTTATCAGTATCACCAAAAATTCACATGCCATGGTAAGCACACCCACCCTTTACATAACAGACAGGCCCTGAAGGGTTTGTCATCACAGCAAGGCAAAACAACATAACAAATTACCCCAGGCCATTCAATGCAGCATATCAGCATATGAGGGCATAAACATAATAGGAAAATGCAGGACATTCTGTATAAGTGATGAGAAAAATAACTCCCTAGGGGGAAGGCAGACCCCAAAGGA
The DNA here is from genome assembly GCF_031143425.1 of Pleurodeles waltl. Classification (NCBI taxonomy): domain Eukaryota; kingdom Metazoa; phylum Chordata; class Amphibia; order Caudata; family Salamandridae; genus Pleurodeles; species Pleurodeles waltl. Next base: position 15,222,912 of record NC_090443.1, on the reverse strand, counting down.
ATCACCCCCTGTCACCCACAGCTGGAATCAGTACATGAATTGCGTGCAACTGCACTTATATTAGTTGATGTGCAGTGATCACATAACTTACACAATGAGTGCAAGAGCTTCTGCATGGATTCGGTAATCTGGAGAAAGTAGCACCAACAGGATCGGCGACCTCTGCCGAGGGTCTCCACCCCGTCCTGCGCTCTGCAGAGACAATGCCACCCCCCAGCCAAAGGTAAGCCTCCAAGGTATGGAAAGGACACTTGCGTCCCTCACAACAGTGGGGAGACCTCTCTGGGTCCCCCATGTAGGACAGAACTACCGACAGCCGCCCGCCACCACACAGGGCAGTTATTAACTACTACAGCTTCTTCTCTAGTGGTGCTGTGAGGGGGGGGGAGCTCCTTCCGGCCCTGTCTCCCCTGTCCTTTAAGACTGAGCATCTCCACTACAACAACTTGGCCAGGCCGGGCGAGCCTCCTTGCTCAGGACCTTGTCCAGCCCAGAATCAGGCTCTCCAGTCCTCTGCAAAGGAGGGGCTCAGGCAGTGGGATCCTCTCCTGACAGGCGTAGACTGCCCGCAAGCAAGCAGCACTACTCCTGTTTACAGCTGCCCACTATGAGACCCCCTCCGTCTTATGTCCCAGTCGCAGCCTCGAGTTTGAATGGGAGCACCTGCTTGTGCCCCGGGGGCACTTGTAAGAGCTCGCCTCATCCGAGGTCGATAGATCACTGCCTGCGGCTCTACTTCTCCTGCACCAAGGGGGGCACATCAGCACAAAAAGGGGTTGGGCGCGGGCCACTAGTGCTGCTGCCCTAATCAAATGGAGAAAGTAGGTGCCCCTCACGCCAGCCACACTAATGAAAAACAGTGCTCTTCGTGTGCTGTAAATAAAAGAAATAAAGTGCTCTCTCTGCGCTTTGTGTGAAGGAGGGAGTGCTCTGGGCAAAGATCCAAGCGCTCTTCACGCTCTGGAGCCCCAGGGCACTTTGCACACGTGTCCCAAGGCCAGGGGCACTCCCCTCCTGCCTCACTAAGGGAAGCAACATCCAGCCACATAAATCCAGGGGAGCAGGGGGTGGTGCAACACCCAACCCCTGGAGATAGCAATGGGGGCACAGGGATGCAGCGCCCAAACAAACAGGGCAGCACAAGGATTCCAAGGCAGTGGCAGCCCCTCTCAGTGACCTAGCAGGTAACAAGTCAGCACAACAGCCGAACAGCCCCAAGGCGCTTCCTGTGGAGTCCTTCCAGCAGCATCCAGTGTCCAGTTCATTAGTCCATTAGCGTCTAAAAAAGATGTGGGGGATAGCCCCCTGTACCTATACTCATTTTATGCAGATTCCACAAAAGGGGGAGAAGGGGTTCCAACCAGCACTAACCGGTTCCAAGAATGTACCCCTTCTCCTCCAGCACCGGCTCAAGACATCAGTTGGGGATAAACAAGCTCTTTGTGTGAGGCCAGGGCACAGCCTTTACAGATGCATGTGTGCCCCGCCTCTACCTCTCCCAGCCCAGGAAGACCATTCAGTATGCAGATGCACTCTTGTGACATCTCCACCCTCCCTGTATACAGGCTGTCTGAGAAGTATGCACAAAGACCAGCTGTCACTCTGCCCCAGATGTGGATTGGAGCCAAGCTGAAAAACCCCAGAGTTATAAGCACAGAGAAAGGCCCACTTTCTAAAAGTGGCATTTCAATAATAGTAATAAAAAATTCCACCTACACCAGCAAGGAGCATTTCTCACTGCCCTTCCAACCATACGCATGCCTACTCCACCCCTCATAAATCAGACAATACCACTTAGACATATGTAAGGGCATTTCCAATGCAACCCTATGAAAGAAGCAGCGTTCACAGTAGTGAGAAACTGAATAGGCTGTCACTACTAGGGCATGTAGTACCTAAAGACATATTTCCTATCTTTTACCTAGACCACATCCCGTCCATTTGGCTAGCTAGGGCCTACTTTAGGGGTGACTTCTATGTAGTAAAAGGGGGGTTTAGACCTTGGCAAGTAGTTTGACCCACTGTAGCATTTAATTTACAGTCCCTTGGTATAAGGGATACCACTATACAAGGGACTTACAAGTAAATTAAATGTGCTAATCGGGTGCAAGCCAATCGTACCAAGTTTAGAAGGGAGAGCATCTGCTCTTTAACACTGATCAGCAGTGACAAAGTGTTCAGACTCCTAAAACCAACAAAAAAAGGTCAGAAAAATAGGAGGAGGAAGGCAAAAAGTTTAGGGATGACCCTGTAAAAAGGGCCAGGTCCAACAAGCACACACACAAATTCCTGCACATACTTAACACAGAAACAGGCATTACTCAGCACCTAGTCACACTCACAGAATAAGTAAATCTCACATAATTGCATTTACACATAGCAGTGTGTAGCATGGACACTCAACACTTCACACTTACTAACAGAAAACACCTAAACCTTGCATACAAAGCATACCATGCAGAGAAACTCACACGCGCACCCCCGTGCTCTCAAAATACTTAACAGACAAACATTGGCAAAGCCAATAGCTTGGCACTCGCATTTAAGGATGAAACCTATTGGCTCTGCCAATGCTTGTTTTGTTTTGGGGTAAATCCATCCGGTAGTTTTTGGGATATTTATGTATTTTTGTTGGGATTTAAATGATTAACATTTTTGTATATATGTGTTAAAAACTCAGCTTCTTCAAGCTGAATGCAAGTAAAATGGCTCTCTTTTTCATGGACAATAACCATTGCCTCTAGAATTATGCACCAGGGAAGCACCAAACTATGCCACAGGGTTTACTAAATTATGCTGCAAGTAAAGACAAACTATGCTGCATATTGCAACACATTTATTGATAATATTACTTCAGTATTTTGAAATGTTTACCCATGGTAATACTTTCTGGGCAAAGATTTCACCTCATTAGTACCAGTTTAACTATCAAATACATAAATAAGTAACTGAAAGATGAGCAGTTAACCTTTGTGAAAGGTCTTCCAATTAGCCTGCACAAATGTTGCTAACATTTTAGGTCGAAGCCTACTATTTGCTAAAGACATCATGTGGGCATTCAGAAAGCTTCCCGGGGAATGCATTCCGCCCGTGGCTGACAATTGGCTTTGTGGTTTGTAACTCACATTTTCTGAATTTGTATTTGCTGGTTTTATTTGCTTTAGGCTGTCCATGGTGAGTTTGTCCCTTCCAAGGAGCAAAGCCTTTGCAAACCAACTTCCCTTGTATTCTTCCACAAGTGCTCCTTTCTGTAAACAGTCCTGTAAATCTTGTTCCTAAGTTGTCACATTTGCTGTGCATTCAAAGACAGAGGTCAAATGTCAGGCTCTGTCTTCCTAAGGGAGCTTGGTGTTTACTTTTCTTTCTCTGACTTCAAAGTGAGTATGTGACAATCTTGCTGGACACTGGGTGTAGGAAAGGTTTTTTTCTAGTACACAACAACATTAAAATGAACTTTGGAAGTATTACAGAACATATCACAATTAGGAACACACAAATTAAGCACATTTTTTGTTAATTCTGAAGTGTGTTGGAAACAAGTACTGCACCACAACAAATCAATACACTAGGTGATGCCATTTGCACACATTGTTGTTGTGCATTGTATAGTTTTATTAGTAAAATTATATGTCTGTTCACATATAAAGGTCATTTCAATTGAAAATGTGTTGTTTGTAATGGCAGTATGCTACCACACCATGCATACTCCACTCTACTCTGCACCACTCCACACCACTGCACTCTGCTCTGCACACTCCACTTTACACCCCTCCATGCCATTTCACTCTGCACCACTACACTCTACTTCACTCTGTACCACGTCACTCTGCTGCACCGCACTCTATCCCATGTCACTCTGCACCTCTGTACCCTACTCTGGACTACCCTACTCTATGCCAATGCACTCTATGTCACTCTACACCACTGCACTCTTTGAGACTGTACTCTACACTACTCCAGTCTAGGCCACTCCAATCTGCTCTTCACAACTCCGCTCCGTGCCACTCCAAGCCACTCTGCAACACTGCACTGTATGCCACTGCACTCTATGCCAATATACTTTAGACCAAAACACTTTACTCTGTAACACTCAGCTCTGTGCCCCTACACTCTACGCCAATCCATGGTATGCCACTGTAATCTACTCTGCACCACTGCACTCTACACCACTTTACTCTGCGCCATTACACACTATGCCATTACAATCTACGCCACTGTACTCTACCCTGCATCACTTCACTCTACACCATTTTACTCTACCCTGAAACAATCTACTCTACGCCACTGCACTTTGCATCAATCTACTCCAACCCGTCTATGCCACTGCACTCTACACCACTCTACTCTAAACCATTGCTCCCTACATCAATGCACACTACACAACTGCACTCTTCATCATTGCACTCTACTCTGCATCACTGTACTCTACACCACTGCTGCCTACACCACTCCACTGCACTCCATTCTATGCCTCTCTACACAACTGCACTCTGACACTCTACTCTGCAACACTGCACTCTCTGTCACTGAAATCTACGCCACTCTATTCTGCTCTACTGTACTCTATGCCAATGCAGTCTGTGCCACTCTACTCTGCATCACTGCACTCTACACCACTGCACTCATCATCACTCTTTTTATCACTCCACTCTATGTCACTGCGCTGTCTTCACTCTAGGCCACTCTACTCTGCACTACTCCACTCTGAACCATTGCAATGTACTATGCATTACTCTAATCTACACCACTGCATTGTACGTCGCTGCATGGTACACTGCTGAATTCTATGCTGCTTCACTCTACGCTGCTGCACTCTACACAGTTTACTCTTCTCTATGCCACTCTACTGCACTTTACTCTACTTTGTAGCACTTTACTCTACATAACTGCACTCTATGCCACTGCACCACTCTATTTAACTCCACCCTACTCTACTCCATGCACTCTACTCCACCTACACCACTGCACTGTATGAAACTAATCTGCAACATTGCACTCTGCACCACTTTACTCTGCACTATTGCATCCTATGCCAATGCACTCTATGTCCCACTCTGTATCACTCCACTCTACACAACTGCACTCTGCAGCACTCCACTCTACACCACTGCAGTCTATGCCACTGCACTCTATTTCACCATACCCTACTCTGCACCAATCTATGCCACTTCACTCTTTGCCACTCTACTCTGCACCACTGCCCTTTACACCACTGTAATCTACACCACTGCACTCTACTCCCAAATACTCTATGCCACTACATTCTATGAAACTGTAAAGAAGACTGCTGAATTCTATACCACTGCACTGTATGCCACTATACTCTGCAACACTCTGCGCAAATGCACTCTTCACCAGTCCAATCTATGCTACAATGCTGTATGCGACTCCATGCCTTTCCATTCCAAAACATGACACTCTATACCACTCCACTCTGCAACACTCTACACCACTCTTCAAAATCCCACTTTATGACACTCCACACCATTCTCCTCTACACCACTGTTAGCCATGTTGAACAGAAGCTACGCTGGTGTACAATATGGATAAAATACATTGACAAACCCAATAGTTCTGGCATAGGCGATACTTATTGGTTTTACCAATGCTTGTTAATAACGTTTGATCTGTTTTTAAAATCTGCAAATTATGTGGCAGATGATGGATTATGTGGTAAATGCGGCAAATCCTTAATTATGTGAAAAAGCTGTGGTCGCAGAATCCCATAATTCCATTGATCCTGAAAATAAAGTCAATTAAGGGCTCACATTTTATGAAAGGTGAAATCCCTTTATATTTTTCTGGATCAGGGTTTCTCCTTAAAACCACAGGATTTCTCCTGAACGTTTTCATTTTTTGCAATTTCTAAGAAAAGTTATTGTATTTGTTCTCATGAAGTCCAATGCAAATGTAGTTGCGTGGTGCGTTTTATCGAGATGACGTTATTGCAACTGCTTTTAATCGAGATTTAACCTTCCACTTTTCTGCTTGAAGGTTTTCTGAAAGGCTCCGAAAACATTATTATTTCTGTTAATTGAGGTATTATCTTGGTTGGTTGTGCTTCAAAGGCGTCGATTGTCAGTCTGTGTCTAGCGCCAAGAAGCCACTCGGTGAAGTAATAATGAGTCTTACAAATAATAAAATCTACCAGCTTGCAGCTAGCCTAACAGTTTCGGGTATACTGCCACACAGCTACGGAGAAAACGGAATTAGAAAGAGTCTGTCCCTCCCGTCCGGATATACCACCACACTGACGGGGGGAAACCGAGATAGATGGAGTCTGCTGTTGATGTACAGATACATGTCTGTCCAGAATCCAGATACGTTTGTTCACATAGAGGGAAACAAGTGCCACAACCACTCTGCCTGCCCAGGTATACTGCAGTATACATAAGAATCCATGGCCCAAACAGCGCACGCGCTTCTTTGAAACGTAGCATAGCAAATCAAGTGAACCTCTGGTTTCGCGAAGCACTGTAAGGCGACCGCATTGTTTTCGCTTACAACAGTAACCATGTAACATCAAACAAGTGTTCTTTTTAATACTATGCTTTCAGTGGCCCACCCTAACATTCTATTAATAAATCTGATGCGGGATGTGTGTTTCTTTCTCCGTGAGATATCAGATCTCCGCCCCTCCCCCATCCTCCAGCTGAGAGTCCTATCGCAGTGCTCCCTGCAGAGGTCATTCTACCTGCTGGCTCCTATTTTTAGCAACGCCATTTAAAGCCAAAATGCTCCTATTAGCTTTTTTTCCTGACAATGTGTATTTGCCTTGTGTACATGCTTGAAAACAATATGGTACACTCCACAAGTGGAGTGACTCGCTCAGCCCGATGGTGTCGGCGTTGGGAGCTCCGCTGTGTTCGGACGGTTATCGGTAACCTAATTGAGGTTAGGGGAACAGGCCCTTTTCATGCCAACCCGAAATAACCTCTAAGAGAGTCTCCATATGACACATGAGTGGATGGTGCGTGACCTCGGTGTGCTCTCTCAGCGGAGAGCCTTCGAAGAGCGCATGAGTGAGGCTGGTACCATATACAGTGCAATACAGATATGACAATCCTAAAGTCCAGTGTTCAGTCTGTGGTAAAATAGGGACTCCAACGTGGATTAAGGAGAGTCGAATCCATGCCAGATTTAATGAAATCCACACAAGATATATTTGAAATCAATGAATAAATGTAACTAATTGACATAGCTTGAATCCAGTCCTCCAGTACCTACGTTGGACACGCTTGGTTTAAAAAAACAATGGGCCAGATTTATACTTTTTGACGCAAAACTGCACAAATGCAGTTTTGCGTCAAAAAGGTTAGCGCTGACTAGTGCTTTTTTAACTCCACCTAGGCGTCATATTTATACTATGACTCTGGGTGGTGCTAAAAATTGGTTAGAGTAATTTTTTCCGACGTTAACCATTGCACCATGTCATAAGACAAAAGACATTAATGGAGGAAAAATGACTTTAATCTGGTATACGACTTGTAAACACGTCGCAAAATGGAAATGCACCATTTTGCCCACAATAGCGTCAAATACAGCTGCAAACGGAGAAAACAGTGCAAAGGGGAGGCAAAATGGAGCCAAGAAGCCAGGAGAGACCCCAGGGAGACCCCATTCAACCAGGAACCAGCCAGGATGACACAGGCAAGACCCAGGGGAGGGAGAGGAAAAAGAGAAAGTGTTGTTTCAGCACAGAGGAGCACAAAATACTGGTGAGAGAGGTGTCAAGCAACAAAATCGAGAGAGGCTTTCTGGCAGCAGATAGTGGATAAGATAAACAGTGTGGCAAAGGTCAGGAGAACTGTAACTGAGTGCAAGAAACACTGGCATGACTGCAAGCCAAGGACAAAGGAAAAAATAGCAAGGAACAGGAAGGCAGCACTGCAAACTGGAGGTGGGAGTCCAGCACCACAAGAGGACTTGGACAAGATGGAGGAGATGGTTGCAGCGGTCATCCCGGAGGAAATCGTCACAAGAATCGCAGGACAGCGCAGACTACCAGGAAACACCACAAATGCAGGGTAAGTTGCATGGGGGAAATGTATCCTAAAATGTTAAGTGCAAGAAGGGGGAGGCACACAGGACTCACACAATGCATGTCAAAGGAGCGCAAAGGGACACAATGCACATTAACTGGTTCTGTGCCAGGGATGTAATGGTTACGTCCCGCAGCACAGTGCTCCTGTGCAGAGGACGTAACCATTACGTCCCGGCACCGGAGCTCGGAGGGGGCGCTAGCTCTCCCTCCGTGGGCTTCCCCACCCACCCCTCCATGGCAGGGCTGAAGGGGAATCGCTTCCCCTTCCATCCCGACCCCCCAGTGACGTCTGATGACGTCAGCACGCGATTGAGTGCTGACTTCATCTGAGGCCGCCTCCCATCGCGCTGGAAGCTCATCTTCTAGCACGATCGGAAGAAGAATGCATTTGCATTTCTCTTCCGCTCATGTGATGGGGGCCTGAGAGGCTTCAAAAGGAAGGAAAGGAATTTCCTTTCCTTTGAAGTCTCTCAGAACATCGTGGAGCGATCTGGCTGCTGAAATGCCCACTAGATACCATGGATCATTTTTCTTTCTAAAAGTGGCATAAGGGGAGCGACCCCGGGGGGTAATTATTTTTAAGGCCTTTTCTGCCCCCTCTTGGGGGCAGATCTGCCTCTTGTTATTAGGCTGATCTGCCTCGGGGGGGGGGTGGCTAGAAACATCTAGGCGCCAAGGTTCTTTTTTTTTTTCATTTGTTTTTAAGACGAGGGGAGCAACCCTTTAGGCAAAGGTCGCTCCCCTGAGGGGCAAATTATATTTAGGTCATTTCAGCCCACCTTGGGGGCAGATCAGCCTATTTTTATTAGGCCAATCTGCTCCCTATGGGGGAAGAAACCACTAGACACCAGGGATTTTTTTTGGAAGGTCAATTTCACGTGAGGGGAGTGACCCCTTAAGCAAGGATCGCTCACCTGGGTGGGCAAATTTGTTTAAGGTCATTTCTGCCCCCTTGGTGGCAGATCGGCCTATCGTAATTAGGCCGATCTGCCACCAGGGGGGGCAGAAACCCCTAGACACCAGGGATTTTTGTTTTTTTTGTAATAAAAAAAAAATATATATATATATATGGGTAGCAACCCCTTAGGGAAAGGTCGCTCCCCTGGGGGCCAAATTGTCTTTAGGCCATTTCTGCCCAGCCTATTTTTATTAGGCCAATCTGCCCCCGAGCGGGGCAGAAACCACTAGACACCAGAGATTTTTTTTGTCACTTTCACTTTCACGTGAGTGGAGCGACCCCTTAGGCAAGGGTCGCTCCCCTGGGGAGGCAAATTTGTTGTAGGCCATTTCTGCCCCCCTTTGGGGGCAGATTGGCCTATTGTAATTAGTCCGATCTGCCCCCAGGGGGCAGAAACTCCTAGACAACAGGGATTATTTTTTGTGTGCATTTTTTTTTTTTTAAATGTGGGGAGCGGCCCCTTAGGCAAGGGTCGCTCCCCTGGGGGGGAGGCAAATTGTCTTTAGGCCATTTCTGCCCCTCTTGAGGGAAGATCGGCCTATTTTTATCACGTCAATCAGCCCCCAAGGGGAGGCAGAAACAACTAGACACCAAGGATTTTTATGTTTTTTACATCAATTTCACACAAGGGGAGCGACCCCTTAGGTAAGGGTCATTCCGCTGGTGAGCAAATTTATTTTAGTCCATTTCTGCCCCCCTTGGGGGCAGAAACCACTAGGCCCGGGTATTTTCTTTTTGTGCCAATTTCACACGAGGGGAGCAAGCCCTTAGGCAAAGGTCGCTCCCCTGGGTGGGGGCAAATTTATTTTAGGCCACTGTGCTCCCCTTGGTGGCAGGTCGGCCTATTTCTATTAGGCCAATCTGCCCCGGGAGGGGCGGGGGGGGCAGAAACCACTTAGGCACCAGGGATTGGTGTTGTGTATATGTGTGTTTTGTTTGGGAAGACAGCCCCTAGGGCAAGGGTCGCTCCCCATGGGGCACATTACTGTTGGCCATCTCTGCCTCCCTTGGTGCAGATCGGCCTATTTTTAGAAGGCCCATTTGCCGCAAAGGGGGGTCAGAAAGCCCACCAGAGACCAGGGAAGATTTTTTTTCAAAATAAGAGGGTGGGGGTATGGCCATACCCCCACCCTAAATAAATGGGGCCAAAGTTGTTCTGGCCACCAGTGGGCAGATGGGGCAATTACTCCCAATCCACACCTGGAGGGGGTCAGAAAGTCTACTAGATGCCAGGGAATTAAAAAAATAAAAAAAATAGTGGAGTGGTGGCTACAAACTTTCCCCCGCAGGCAAGAGGACTTTTGATTATTTGGGGTTTTGGTTTTTCTTTTGGGCCATGAGAGCTTGGCTAATTCTCAAAGTCGTCCCACTTGGAATGGTGAGGGCTGAACTTTTTGGACTTTAAGACGCTGCCATGTAGAAAAATCCACAAGACCTAGACACATCTGAAAACTAAACATCTGGGTGAGTCCAGGGTGGTGTGCTTCACATGCACCCCGAACCATTTTCTTACCCACAATGCCCTGCAAACATCCAACTTTGCTGGAAATCGCACATTTTCCCGACATTTTTGTGATGGAACCTTCCAGAATCTGCAGGAATCCCCAAAATTCCTACCACCCAGCATTGTCTCATCTATACCTATAAAAATTCTGCTGCACTTGTCAGCTGAGAAATGTTTTTTTTCGAACTGCCCTTTTGGACCCACTTTTTTCCCCCCTCTATTTTGACATGTTTTCAGCTCTTCCCTGTCACAGGCACATGGCCCACCTACACAAGTGAGGTATTATTTTTACCAGGAGACAGAGGGGAATGTTGGGTGGTAGGAAATTTGTCCCGGTGCATTGACCCTACACAGAAATGTGGGAAAAACGTGAATTTTTAGCTAAATTTGAGGTTTGCTGAGGTTTCTGAGTAAGAAAACACTGGGGGATCCACGCAAGTCACACCTCCCTGGATTCCTTCAGATGTCTTGTTTTCAGAAATGTTTGGGTTTGGTAGGTTTTCCTATATGGCTGCTGAGCCCAGGACTAAAAGCGCAGGTCCCCACCCCTGCAAAAACAGGTAGTTGTCCACATGGTGTTTTGGGGCATTTCCATTCACGGGCACTAGGCCTACCCACACAAGTGAGGACCCATTTTTATCAGGAGACTTGGGGGAACACTGGGTGGAAGGAAATTTGTGGCTGCTCTCAGATTCCAGAATTTTCTGTCACCGAAATGTGAGGAAAAAGTGTTTTTTGGCCACATTTTGAGGTTTGCAAAGGATTCTGGGTAACAGAACCTGGTGAGAGCCCCACAAGTCACTCCATCTTGGATTCCCTTGGGTGTCTAGTTTTTTAAAAATGTGCAGGTTTGGTAGGTTTTCCTAGGTGCCGGCTGAGCTAGAGGCCAAAATCCACAGCTAGGCACTTTCCAAAAAACACGTCAGTTTTCTTTGGGAAAATGTGATGTGTCCATGTTGCATTTCCTGTTGCAGGCATTAGGCCTACCCACACAAGTGATGTACCATTTTTATTGGAAGACGTGGGGGAACACAGAATAGCAGAACACATGTTATTGCCCCTTGTCTTTCTCTACATTTTTTCCTTCCAAATGTAAGACAGTGTGTGAAATAGACGACTTTTTGAGAAATGCACTGTAATTCACATGCTAGTGTGGGCACCTCTGAATTCAGAGATGTGCAAATAACCACTGCTTCTCAACACCTTATCTTGTGCCCATTTTGGAAATACAAAGGTTTTCTTTATACCTATTTTTCACTCTTTATATTTCAGCAAATGAATTGCTGTATACCTCGTATAGAATGAAAACCCATTGCAAGGTGCAGCTCCTTTATTGGCTCTGGACACCTAGGGTTCTTGATAAACCTACAAGCTCTATATATCCCCGCAACCAGAAGAGTCCAGCAGATGTAACGGTATATTGGTTTAAAAAATCTGACATTGCAGGAAAAAGTTACAGAGGAAAACGCGGAGAAAAATGGCTGTTTTTTCACCTCAATTTCAATATTTTTTTATTTCAGCTGTTATTTTCTGAAGGAAAACCTTGTAGGATCTACACAAATGACCCCTTGCTAAATGCAGAATTGTGTTTATTTTTACAAAATGTTTAGCTGTCCGGAATCCAGCATTGGTTTCACACCCATTTCTGTCACTAACTGCAAGGAGGCTGAAAGCACAAATAGTAGTAAAAATAGGGTATGTCCCAGTAAAATGCCAAAATTGTGTTGAAAAATGTGGTTTTCTGATTCAAGTCTGCCTGTTCCAGAAATCTGGGAAGATGGTGATTTTAACACCGCAACCCTTTGTTCATGCCATTTTCAGGAGAAAAAAACACAAGCCTTCTTCTGCAGCTCTTTGTCTGAAAAAAACATTTTTGCTGTATTTTGGCTAATTTCTTGCTCTCCCCCGAGGGAACCCACAAACTCTGGGTACCCCTAGAATCCATAGAGTGTTGGAAAAAAAGGACGGAAATTTAGCATGGATAGCTTATGTGGACAAAACGTTATGAGGGCCTAAGCGCGAACTGCCCCAAATAGCTAAAAAAAGGCTCGGCACAGGAGGGGAAAAGGCCTGGCAGCGAAGGGGTTAAGTAAGTTCCACCATGCTGACGTGAGCTACACACGTGCCTACGCCTTGGTAGTACCTTGCACCATGACGCATACACAACCTGGACATACGTTGAACACTAGGTCTAAATGCCTACATGTACATATTCAGCACATGGGAGGGATGGCATGTTTAATCACTGTGCCACTGGTTGTGTCATCACAACATCCCTGGCATATGGTCATATCAATACCACCAACACGACCAAGACCTCAGAGACCAGGTAGTCAGTCAATACCATTCCTGGGGTTACGTCATAGTGGTGTCCCTTGCAACTGCCTTGCCTCATTGTCCAAATGCATGTGTGCTGCATCTCACAGCACACAAGTAATTGCAACTGTCCCAACAGTACCCAGACATGTGCCGGTAACACCATCCCACCGCTCATTGACAACACATCCACATGAGGCAGCCACCACTCCATCATGCAGTCAGGGTGTCCCCTTGGTGCATGGAACCATGAACTGAACAGGCGCTGGGGAAAGCCTCGACCTGTATCATTGGTAACATGCCACTACCCAGATCAACTAAACTGAAGTACTGTTGAACCACACATCTTGATGCTGAACTGAAATGTGCCACTACAGAAAATATGTATCACAAATAGCAAACAATAGGTCACAACAGTCACAGGCTGAGCCCACAACTACTCTGACACAACCATGTCAGACACATGAGAATGGGGAAATAAACACACACATACAACACATGGGGTATGACTGTGAACATAATGGTGTATAATTCCACAATGACAGGTGGAGAATGGTGCATGGGCAAGTCCAGTGTTGGTAAGACTGCCAGTGCAGTGTACCATTTGCCGTTGCCATTATGAATCACACGTTGGGATAGCGGCTGGAAATCTGTCTGCTCATTGTAGCTCTGTGGGGCACTTAGCACAACATTCTTGAAGGATCAAATAGACTCAGTGCCACTTTTGGGCTGCATTGGGTGTGACAGGACATGCTGCACTCAACCCTGCAAATCAGGCAGTGGAAAGGGCAAAGGGCCACGGCATGGGACACCCTGCACTGCCCATGCCAAGTGCATGGGCTGTGCAGTGGTACCCAGAGTCACACCACACCACATCACCAACAACCTTTGTGCAGGGGTTTCACCACCATGCAAAGGCTGGTGGAAATGCGGAAACAGACCTGGAGGGTAGTGTTGAACGTAATACTGGCAGGTGTCACAGGACAGATGGCATTGCCAGTCTGTAAGCTGCTGGAAACCTGCCAGTGCTAGGCCATTGGCCTATGGGGCATTCCACATTGACAACAGTTGCCATTACCACCTGTTCTGTTGGGGGTGGTCATACAGACAATGGCAGTCAGGTGTCAATAGGACTGACGCGCTTGAAAGGAGGGACCAGTATGACTGCCTGCAGAATCACCTCTAACTAGCTTCAGGCCCTGACCTAAGTACAACTCCTGTTAACTGGCTATTTCCATAGACTAATTTACCATCAGGCACTGTCACATACAGAATGATGTTCACAGCAGAAATTTCATACCCTTGCTCCCCATCCCTGGGTCTAACCCTGTGCTTGTGTCAAATGAGCTGCACTGTCACTATGCTACACTCATGTATCATAGTGCAAGGAGGGCTGCATTGAGGGGGAGGACATTGGTGTGTAGGAAGGCAAACACACCTAGACAGACAGAAGATGAAACTGAACTCTGCCAGGTCCATGAGTGCCATGCAATATAGCACGCATACACAAACAACAACATGAGGAGCCATCAATGGTAATAAGAACATAGGGGGTTATTACAACTTTGGAGGAGGTGTTAATCCGTCCCAAATGTGACGGATATACCACCATCAGTATTACGAGTTCCATAGGATATAATTGACTCATAATACGGCTGGTGGTATATCCGTCACTTTACCGTCACTTTTAGGACGGATTAACACCTCCTCCAAAGTTGTAATAACCCCCATAGTGTCCTGGTAATGCCATCCCTGGGGTGGTGCAAGGTGTCAGCACCACATGAGTGTATGTGAATCATGTAAGACTGTGACAGGTGAAAATTTTCATGTGTGGTGCTGTGGCATGAGCACAGCAACATCCATTGCAAGGCCTCACCATGCAAATGAATGCACAGGGATGGTAGATAATGAAAAAATGGTGTTAAGCCACAAAAAGGATAGGCATCACACTTAGAAGATATGAAGCAGCCAATTGTGTCAACGGGCCTTCCCTTCATGTGACATTCAGGTGGGGCACAGGGCACTAGACTGCAGCCATGAAGTACAGAAAGAATGCTTTAGTAGTAAGGGAAGCATCATAGGCCCCTAGCGCCCCTGTGGCACTAAGCACTGCGCCATGTTTACAGGGTGGCATTAAGGCACTTTTTGTGGCTTAACGTCACCTTGTAAATACAGCCACTTCAAACGCAGCACTGTGCGTGGAATGGGCATGCAATGGGTGTTGCTGTGGGCATGCCACAGCAACACCCATTACTTTTGATGCTGCCTCAGATTTATGGAATTTTGTAAACCTGAGGCAGCGCCAAAATCTAACGCCACCCCCAAGGGTGGCGTTAGCAGGGTGCAACGAGGAGGAATACTTTTATATCTCCTCGTTTTTTGCTTTTCCAATGTGTGCAGCATTCTACAGCATGCATTGGAAGAGCAAAATGCCAGAAATTATTGTTTATACAGTATGCGTGAAGGTGTCCCTTCCTGGACATAAACAATCATTTGAAAATGACGCTTTAGCACTTCTGTGTGTGCTGCATTCTATATCTCACACAGAAGGGCCAAAGCGTAGTTAGTGATTGTTAATGTGCAGGAAGGGACACCTTCACGGACATAAACAATCACACCCCTCAATTCATACATCCTTGCACAATGGTGCAAGGATGCCTGCGTTGGCGCTTGCTGCTGAATTTTGCACCAGCGTGGGGACAACACAGGGGTGCGCCGTATTCACTTACACATGGCGCATCCCTGCGTTTCTAAAGTGATGCAACGCAGCACTGCCAATTTTTGTGCAGCACCGCGCTGTACCACTTTTCCATAAATCTGGGCCTAAGATGACAATGAGACTCATATCAAGTCAGTGGCATGACATATCAACTGCCACAACACAGATAGACTGATTTTATACCATATCATTGCACAGGATTATGGCTCTCCTGTGGATCTGCCTGTCCTGGAGTACCCTGATGACCTGGATATACCAACTGGCAACCATCAGCCAAGAGACCCTCCAAGAAGTCCTTGTAAACCTCTAGACACCACCTCCGGTGGCAAGGAGGAGTATTGATGTAGCAGACATCCCACAGGCCCCACTTAGCACCACAATAGTACGACCTGCCAGCACCGACACAGCTAAGGAATCTGAGGACCCAAGGACTAGCTTTGAGAGGACAGTTGTAGGAGTCCAGCGGGAGCTGGCCAAGGAGGTGCGGTGGGGATTCAAACTACAGCAGCCAGCCTGGAGGGGATGCGCACGTGCATGGTAATGGCTACTGAACAGACTGCAGCCAACCGACGCACACACTTCCCAATGTGTGGAGTCCAGGAGTGTCTGAGGGACATAGCTGCTGCCATGAGGGCGAGGCCACAACAACTGCCCTCCCAAACTGGCATCAGCATGCTTGAGGACAAGATGGACTCCATGCACCAGGAAATGGTCTCCCTCAGGGCAGACATGACTGCCTACCACAGGGATGCTGCTGCTATAATCAAATAGCAGCAGCTCCTCCTTGCTGCAGTTATGCCATATGTAGTTCCTCAGATGGCAGCTGCCAGGAATTGAGAGTCCACATCTCCAACCACTGAATTGTATGTGTGACCCCCTCTACCTCCCCACTACCACCATCAAGGGCAGAGGAGACACCACAAACATCAGAGGATGAAGATGTGGAAGAGATCATCTTCACCCGTAGGAGTTCCCGGTAGCAACAGCCCATGCCACATGGGCAGTGTTTTCCTATGTCCTGTGCTTGACATCATGCCAGTGTTAGCACTGTTGCAGATATGCACTCTTCACCGACACATTGTTGACCTTTCTGCTATGGACTGCAATTGTCTCTAACTTTTCAGTTGGCAATTTATGTTCCCCTGCACTGAAAGACACTTTACCCAAGCATGTCCCATGACATGTCTCTCAACCCTGGACTTGTGTTGTGTCACAATTGGATGGATTCCACTAACGGGGTCACAAACATGGACATTGTAAATATTGCACTACAACACTTACAATTAACACCACCTACACAACCAGCATGTCTTTGTGTGTTGTGACACATCTACTACGCTTAAGAATTGTGATGGGTGTAACATGTATTTAGTCACAGAGCGTCAGAACAAGAGTGTAGGAATATGCAGGCACATATCTCCACACATGATACCTAGATGATGAACGTCGATGCTGGTCTCACCCCCTACACGCAATTCACTGAGTATGTAAAAAATGTTGAAGACATGTATGCTTCACCAACTACATACGGCAGGAATGGCTGTGAAACAGTTTTCGGGCAATATCATCAGGTGGGTGTACCAGTAGAACACGTTGGTGTGAAACAGAAGGACTTAACGCCATCTGTAATTGCCATTGGTCAGTTCAGCAGGATAGATATGAAATGTAGGCTGTTGTCAGATGTCCCACAGTGCCCAATATTCTGACACAGGACCCAAACAATGACAGCTGAATTACCACACCTACCTGTCCAATACATGGTCAACATAGTCCCCTTGAGTTGTGGGTACACTGGATGGCAGATGCATAGACAAGTAGACGTGTTGTAGCTGCCAATGTGACAGCTTAGTTGTAAGAAGGTGGTGAACATGTCAAGAGAGGGATCTGGAGGCATGACGAAATCCCTAGGCCAACACAAAATTTTTCAGTACACCCATTGGATGATCCTGAGACCCAAGCATAAGACACATGAAGTAAGGGAGTACCCAAAGATTTTTATTTAGAATTAAACAAAAATAGAAAGAATGAAGAACACCTATCCTAACCTAACCTAATGTATCCTAACTATACAAAACCAACAACTGACCCTAACTATTTAATGCTAAACTTACCTAACGCATTTAACGATACACTCCAAACATTGGCTCCCCATCACCCTTATATCATGAGACACATGCAGGACAACATATACTAATCTACACATATACTATCTATATCTTAACAATTATATATTTTTGGGTATTTGATTTTTTCAAATTTGTATATATATTTTTTATAACACATAAATGTCCCAATATCATCCCCCTCCCACTCACCTGCATAGTAAAACGTAAAAAGTAGAAAACCCACCCCCAAACCTATACCTCTTGAGTTTCCTCTTGATGAATTTGAGTCTCTTGGTGTTTTTATCCACCACCTTCTCAAGAGTCTCCAACTTTTTGAGGACCAGTGTGACATCTCTCTGTAGGTCCTAAATTGCACTCATGTCAATGGCAGCAGGTGGGGTTGGCTGTGGCACATATGTTGAGGGTGCAGCAGCTGGGGCTGTTGTGATAGTGACAGCTGTGGCCCCCTGGACAGCGGTGTGCTGGGTTCTCCCTGTCTGGGCAGTGTTGGTCCTCCTTGGGTGAATGCCCATCACTCCCCGGTGGATCGGTCTGTGTGATAGCGGCATGCCATTCTCCGGAACCCAGATTCCACTGCCAGGATATGCCTGTAGCGGACTGCCCTCTTCCCAAAAGCCCGCAGTTCCTCATTGTTCATGTTGGCAGCTGTTAATTTGAGACAGGCAAACATCAGTGTCATTATTGTGTGGAGTATATACAGATTGTTAGCTTACTCTCTGCATTGAATGCACTCCAACTCACATTCCGGATAATACAATGGCTCTGATGAATGAAACGACAACACTGCCTTAGCATCATTTCATAGACACCAAAGCCACTAACAACAAGATTAGGAAACAAACCAAATTAGGTGTGCATTGATTTTGTGCCATGTGTAACAATACAAAGGCAGCGTCAACTTCACAGAGATCAGGGCCACTATTCCTCATCATCTGTGCCAATTTTCAACCATACATCAACAGTAACTTGATTCTGTTATTGCGAGTATGGGATGCAGTTGGTAACCATAAGGGGTCAGTGTTGATAGGTACACATGCAAGCCTGATCAAAATGACTGTCATCTACACTGAGAGCATCACATCTATCAACAAATTTGTTGTTCCTCACCGCCTGTGCTTCAGGGGGGGTGGCCATGCAATCCATCATCACAACTGTCCACGTCATCCATCAAGGCATTCCCACTCATACATGTACAGGGAGTGGACCATATGTTAGGAGGGCTGACAACTAGGAAGCTGGTGTCCATAGGTCATTCACATCTACATTCATGTGTTCAGGTGTAGACACCCATCAATACCTGATCAGCCAATACCATTCCTTACACACCCATATCCATGCCAGCACACGTTTGGACTTGACCTGCATGCACGCTTATTACATTCCATATAAGTGCCATGTAAGTGGAGTACAAAATATGTGGCAATTGCCCACCCAGTCCTACATGTACATTACAATACAAGGATGCACCAATTTCTGTACAAAATTGTGCACCACTGTGTTGTGAGAATGACGGTGTGTCCCAGTGCCAATATTTTTACAGTAGTGCACATCTAAGTCACATATGGGCCTACATGTGGCTTGTCATCACCTTGTTTACACGATGCAGCCCATTGAGCACCACAAGCCTCACAAGATGTGACTCCCTGCTCGTGGATGGGGAACCCTTAAATGGGACACAGTGTCACCATCCATCCTACTTTGATATCTGATCATTTGACAGCTCATCACTTCTAGCATTGCGTGCAACACACATGACTCACTCACACAAAAGCCTTAATCACTACACAGGACAAACATAATCACACTTACTGGATACATCTGGGTCCTCAAATCTTGCCACTTCTTCCACGGTGTGGGGGCAGGTCCACCTGTAAGATATGGATGAAAAACCATGGTTAGTATCATATCACTGAAACTACTAGTGGACAACATATTACAGTGTGTACTATTTTAGAGGAGTGAGCTAATTATCTATGTTGTAGACAGTGCAACAGACACACCACTGCAAACTCACAACGACACTGACACTCAGATGAGTGAGAACCACACATCAGCACACTTACACTGGGCCTGAGACTCATATAGTGCTACACCCTGTAACAACCATATGTGGCCAATCTATAGGAGATGGAACTCCATGGTATGAGTGGGAGTTGGGTGACAGATACATGACACTACCCTGGTGCTCTGCTAGACAACTGACTCAGGTATTCTGGCTTGTCCTGAAAGGCACACAGAGGCACTTTGTGAAGGACAAATGGCTCAAATTTTAGTCTGCAATGATCCTGCGTTGAGTAATCTGTGACTGTGTTGCATAGGCTCTCATTATTCTAATGAGACTACTGGATTTTGAGCGGCAGAATCTCCCGCGGTGAGGGAGACTAAGGTGGTCATTCCAACCCTGGCGGTCCATGACCGCCGGGTTGGAGGACCGCGGGAGCACCGCCGCCAGGCCGGCGGTGCTCCAATGGGCATTCCGACCGCGGCGGTAAAGCCGCGGTCGGACCGGCAGCACTGGCGGTCACCCGCCAGTGTACCGCCGCCCATTGGAATCCTCCAAGGCGGCGCAGCTAGCTGCGCCGCCGAGGGGATTCCGACCCCCCCTACCGCCATCCAGTTCCCGGCGGTCCGCCCGCCGGGAACCGGATGGCGGTAGGGGGGGTCGCGGGGCCCCTGGGGGCCCCTGCAGTGCCCATGCCACTGGCATGGGCACTGCAGGGGCCCCCGTAAGAGGGCCCCTAAATGTATTTCACTGTCTGCTGCGCAGACAGTGAAATACGCGACGGGTGCAACTGCACCCGTCGCACAGCTTTCACTCCGCCGGCTCGATTCCGAGCCGGCTTCATCGTGGAAGCCTCTTTCCCGCTGGGCTGGCGGGCGGCCTGAAGGCGGCCGCACGCCAGCCCAGCGGGAATGTCAGAATTACCGCCGCGGTCTTTCGACCGCGGAACGGTAACCTGACGGCGGGACTTTGGCGTGCGGCCTCCGCCCCCCGCAAGGTCAGAATGAGGGCCTAAGTCTAACCCACTGCGGGTGACACCTGTCGCTCCAATCCGGGGTTTGCTCCGGCTAACTAGCAGTGCCTCATCTCTACCTAAGGACAGGGATGACTGGGCAGCCGAGCGCATGACATACTTGGCTTCTCAGGGAAGTCGTGGTCATTCAGGTCTCATCCGTTTCTCTCATTTACAATTCAGTCTCATATATAAATGACAAACAGAGGTAGTATATGTTTCAATTATGGGTTTAATAAAACGACTGTATCTTAGATAGCAAAGCGTGAGCTGCAATAACCAGGACAACATAACACAACAGTATTAAAATTGTGACGAGTAGAGTGAAGCATAAGACCAACGCTATCATATTGTCACTATAATCAAATGGACTTACTCCTACCTAGGCTAGGATAGAGCACAGCATGTTAAGCTCTAATTGTGCCCTTCAGGTTCCCCTGGGAAGACATCAACCCCCATACCTGAGCAAAGGCCTGCGGTCTGCGTTAACCTCTGTAGCGAGGCATTCAGCAATCAGCATACAGTTGTGGTTCCCTGGCTGAAATCTCCCTCTAACATGTGAGGGACAAAGAAGTGTTTCATAATAACACAGCTGATGTTCTGAGAAAATGTCCCTATGTAAGGATGTGTGTTTTCTAGGAATTTTGGACACTAAACTTCTACCACGTTCACTGACAATGTACCGTGCTGTAGCCAGGAGAAGCACAGAGTGATCAAGAATGTCTTGTTTGAGAACAGAGTGCTGGCCTAGGCAAAAACAGTTAGATAGACGGAAATAAAACAAGACCGTAAAAATAGTTATTGTAACAATAATAAGATGAAGCTGAATAAAATATATCTAGGTTAAAGTGCACAGCGGCCTAGTGTGTTAATATAACGTGCATGGATCTATAACTAAAATGGCTACACAACATCTGATGTGTCAAAGTTGTCTGATGGGATAAAATGCACCATTGTCAGTGCCCCCTAAGGTGGATATGCCCCCTTTGCTAACATAATGGCAGGGATAATGTGTGTGAAATTAGAATGGCAAATTACAAATTATATGACAATGGTACTGTGGGCTATTACATAGGTCCCTTGGTGATCCAGAGTGGCAGCTAATGTTTGTGGCAGCCATGAGGTGTCCAAGGGTGTGTACCCCATTGTTACAGGATGATCAGTATAACTACCAGTGTCTCTCCTATCTTCCAAAACATTGATCAGCATATATACTGTTGACACATGCACAGTGCACATGCACAGTGCAGGCTATAGGATGGAGCTCAGCTACTGTGAGGTCAGTGATGTCCTGTTTTCTCCTACTGGGTCCCACTATGGCATCCATGATCTGCACTGTCTGACAGTGACTCTGCCCCATGTTGGGCCATTTATTGTATCTGGTAGAGACATGATGGTGTTGTGAGTCAGTGAGTGTTGCATGTGAGGTGGCACTACAGTAGGTGTGGCACCACTTATCACACATCTGGCACATGGTATGTGATGGGCATTGATCTTGTATTTCTATGTGTGTGAGCCAATCCGTCAGGCAGATGTCTCTGCACACTACAGGTAAGTCAGGTATGTGTTGATGAGATGTAGTTGATATAGGCGCAAGTAGTCTGGTATTTGATATTTGTTCTGGCAGTGATTTGCACGGCATAACTTGAGGGATTTGTGCCTATATGAAACTTACATGACAAGGGCATGGTGTATGCCAGTGACATGTCTGTGCTGTCCTTTGTTTGGTGTACTGTGTGTGAAGTAGATGTAGTAGGCAGCCTGTGGGCACTTGTAGTGGTCTGTGTAGTTCTTCTGTTAGCAAAGGGAACATGTCTGCACCTGTCTTTCCCATGGTGTGCCTGTCAAGTTGTGGGTGTGTTACGTGCATGTGGGTGTATGTGTTTGTGGTGTGCACTGATTGTGCTGTACTGCAGCATAGTGCATATGTGTTGTCACCTGCACATCTGTGTTACCCTGGCCATGTGTTAATGTAGTGGTGTATGTCTTGTGTGTCCAACAGGGTTGGTGTGTTGTGTCTATATTGCTAGATTTGTTGACTTACCCACAAGTAGGCCATCCTGGAATTGTTCATTGATCCTGCTGTGCCGGAATATGCAGGCGTCATGGACACTCCCAGGATACTTGGCCAAAATGTTTATGAATAGTCCCCAGTGGTACACTATGCCCTGTACATTAATGGAATGCGTATGCTTGTGATTCCGGTATAAGTGCTCTGTTGCTGCAGGTGGTACGAGCCGGACATGGGTGCAGTCAATTGCACTGAGCACATGCGGGAAGCCATGGATTTGATAGAACCCCTGTTTGTTCTCCTGCTGCTTTTGCTGGGTGTTGGGGAAGCTGATGTGGTGGGGTGTCAGGGAGATGATAGTGTCTAACACCTTTGGCAGGAATGCAGAGAACGACGGCTGTGAGACAGCAGCAACTAGGGCACCCGTTGTTTCGAATGAACCACTTACCAGCATGTGCAGGACTGCTAGCAGCTTTGACACAGGTGGTATGTTGTGTGGTGTTAGAAATGGGGTTTTTGGCTGGCAGTCAGGTTACCCTCTGTCCAAGCAAGAACCCTCACTCTAGTCAGGGTAAGTCACACACAATCCAAAATCAGCCTGTGCCCACCCTCTAGTAGCTTGGCACGAGAAGTCAGGCTTAACTTAGAAGGCAATGTGTAAAGCATTTGTGCAATAAATCATACAATACCATAATATAGTACCACAAAAATACACCACACAGTGTTTAGAAAAATATATAATATTTATCAGGATAACTGTATGTCAAAACGATCAAAGATGCAATATGAATTTGTAAAGATATCACTAAAAAGTGATATAAAGTGTCTTAAGTCTTTAAAAAGCAAACACAGGGGGTTATTCTAACTTTGGAGGAGTGTTAATCCGTCCCAAAAGTGACGGTAAAGTGACGGATATACCACCAGCCGTATTACGAGTTCCATAGGATATAATGGACTCGTAATACGGCTGGTGGTAAATCCGTCACTTTTCCGTCACTTTTGGGACGGATTAACACCTCCTCCAAAGTTAGAATAACCCCCAAAGTCTCTTTCAAGCACAAAGTACCTGGTTTAAAGTGGCAAATCTCCACAAAGGGCCGCAGAAGAAGAGATACGTGGAAAAATGGTGTGTGCGTCGATTTCTCCCCTGCACACACGGACTTGCGTCATTATTTTTCACGCAGGTAAGTCCTGCGTCGTTTTCCAGCGCGCGGATAGTCACTTTCTGTGGGTCGCGGGATTACCAGATGTCCTGGGGTCTGTGCGTGGATTCTCCTGCTTGTTTTCCAGCTACGCGTCGTTCCGCGGGGCTGTGCGTCGAAGATTTGCTCTCACGGCAGGCGTTGCGTCGATTTCCCCTCTGGAAGTCGAGCGGCGTTGTCCTTGCGAGGCCGTGCGTTGAAGTTCCGGTCGTCCCGAAGCCATCGCGGCGATCAGCGTCGGTGTGCAGCGTTTTTCTCGCTGCGGAGCAAGCTGTGCGTCGAACTTTTCGGCGCACGAAGAGTCCGAATGAAAAAGAGAAGTCTTTTTGGTCCTGAGACTTCAGGGAACAGGAGGCAAGCTCTATCCAAGCCCTTGGAGAGCACCTTTACAGCCAGACAAGAGTTCAGCAAGGCAGCAGGGCAACAGCAAGGCAGCAGTCCTTTGTAGAAAGCAGTCAGGTGAGTCCTTTAGGCAGCCAGGCAGTTCTTCTTGGCAGGATGCAGGTTCTGGTTCAGGTTTCTTCTCCAGCAAGTGTCAGATGAGGTAGGGCAGAGGCCCTGTTTTATACTAAATTGTGCCTTTGAAGTGGGGGTGACTTCAAAGAGTGTCTAAGAAATGCACCAGGTCCCCTTTCAGTTCAATCCTGTCTGCCAGGGTCCCAGTAGGGGGTGTGGCAGTCCTTTGTGTGAGGGCAGGTCCTCCACCCTCCCAGCCCAGGAAGACTCATTCAAAATGCAGATGTATGCAAGTGAGGCTGAGTACCCTGTGTTTGGGTTGTGTCTGAGTGAATGCACAAGGAGCTGTCAACTAAACCTAGCCAGACGTGGATTGAAAGTCACTCCTTTCAGATCAGCAGCTGCCACTTCAACAATGTATGAGGGCAGCCCCAATGTTAGCCTATGAAGGGAGCAGGCCTCACAGTAGTGTAAAAACGAATTTAGGAGTTTTACCCTAACAGGACATTGAACTACACAGGTACATGTCCTGCCTTTTACCCACACAGCACCCTGCTCTAGAGGTTACCTAGGGCACACATTAGGGGTGACTTATATGTAGAAAAAGGGGAGTTCTAGGCTTGGCAAGTACTTTTAAATGCCAAGTCGAAGTGGCAGTGAAACTGCACACACAGGCCTTGCAATGGCAGGCCTGAGACAAGGTTAAGGGGCTACAGAAGTGGGTGGCACAACCAGTGCTGCAGGCCCACTAGTAGCATTTAATCTACAGGCCCTAGGCACATATTGTGCACTCTACTAGGGATTTATAAGTAAATTAAATAGCCAATCATGGATAAACCAATCAATAGTACAGTTTACACAGAGAGCATATGCACTTTAGCACTGGTTAGCAGTGGTAAAGTGCCCAGAGGTCAAAAGCCAACAACAATAGGTCAGAAAAAATAGGAGGAAGGAGGCAAAAAGTTTGGGGATGACCCTGTCAAAAAGCCAGGTCCAACATGTGGGGTCTGCAGACTGGCTGTAATTTGTGGCTCAATATGGTACAGCAGGTGTAGTTAGGCTTTCCGGTTCAGTCTACAGGTCCTAATAATGTCCTTGGTCCCTGAGGCCAAGGATGGTTGTTCTGGTTCTGAAGACCCTGTCCTGCCTTCTGCGTTGCCTTTATGGGCTGCGTTGTAGTGGTGGTGGTTGCTGAAGTTGTTGCTGTCCTCTCCACAGTCGAGCAAGCTCGATCATTATCACCTCCATCTTCTCCTGTGGGTTGATAATGTTGCTTCTGTGTTCTCCTTAAGTAGTGGTGTGTTTGCCTGATTTTAACGACTGCCCTGACCTAGGCGTTAAATTATGATGCAAATCAGTGTTAATGTCATTTTTTGGGACCGCCTCCCACCTGAGCGTCTTTTTTGCCCGGGTGGATAAATACGTCACTAGGGGGTTTGAGTAATTTTTGGGACATGAACGCCTACCTTGCATCTCATTGACACAAGTAGGTTTCACACATCTGAAAAAATACTTTAACACCAATATTTTGACGCTAGACGGGACTAGTGTCAAAATATAAATATGGCGTTGAGTTTGAGCTGAATTAGCATGAAAAATGACGCTAATTCAGCACAGAGTATAAATATGCCCCAATATTCTTAAACACAGAGACGAATACAGCAATTACATCATATTTGTAGAACAAACAGTTTGTAATGTTTAACAGTTTTAAAATAGTATCATAATTTATATTGGGGTGCCCAAAATTGGTCCAAAGGGGACGGGATACATGCCAGATTTTCAAGATAAGCACTAACTATGTAAATAGTTTCCATTGAGATGAATCTTACTTACATTTATTTTCGGTGCATGTCCTAAAACCGTGGGCTGGACCTATGCTGAACAAACTCTGTTGTGTATCAGTAGTTGGTGACTACTATCTGTTGGATGAATGTGAACAAAGCTAGTCTGTGGACATGGTTCGTGCATCCCCTGAGACCATCAGATTTTTAATCTCTGCAAAGTCTGCAGCCTTCGGGTTTTGTGTTAAAACATTATTACCTTTTGCAGGGAGAGTGTGAGTCCTATTCTCTTGGTCGAAGGAAGTCATTGGTTTACTAGGCCATATACAGCTAGTTTACTACTAGTGTCACAAGGTCGCAGATACAACAACACCTCAGTGTTTAATTTGAGCTGGTGGTTGACGGAGGGGCTCACTGGCACTTATTTTTAGAGACCAGCACCTATGTTTTTGCAACAGACATTTACAGAGTGGAAAAGAGAGAAATCAAACTCAATGGAAGGAGGAGAAAGAGGTAAAGCATCATAATTGGATAACGCAGGAATGAACAAGAGGGGGGATAAAGGGGGCAAGGAGTGTCTGGAAGTGGATTTATGTGGCCTGAGATGGATTTAAGACTACCAGACCCAGTATTGGGTGAACTAACATTTAATTATGCCAGCTGGGGCCTCTGAGCAGAGCTTTGGCCTCCAGCACTCATTCTTCTACAAATTAAGCACTGACACTAACTGGATGATCAAATTACTCAGCGGTGGCCGTTGCCTCCCCACAAGCAGCAGCCGCTGCATTCCTTTAACAACAAAACAATAATCAACAGTGTTGATTCATGTTTTGTTGTTAAAGGGTCAGGGTCATGGGGGATGACGGGGACGAGGGGGAGTGCACTGTGCACTCCCCTCAGTGCACATGTGTGTTTGACCGGCTGCCTTGGGCCAGCCAATCACACATGCGCACTGTGCTCTCTCCAACGTAGCAATGTGTTACTGGGCTGGAGAGAGCAGGCACAGGTTCCCAGTCTGCTTAGGAGCGCCCTGGCTGGGGGTTCCGGCCAATCCTAATGCTGCTTTCATGTAGTGTTAGGATTGGCTGCAGGGGATGCTAGGAGCCAGTACCTCCCTGCAGTGACCAGGAAAGAGGAGTGACATGGAGCATGTATGTTTTTATTTTTTCTAAAATTGAATGTTTTGTCCCCCCGCTGTGCTCCCTGCCAATTTACCACACAGCAAACTGCGAATGAAGTTACTCCATTGGATACTTCGCTTTACAGGGATAGCGGGGGTAAGCAGTGAAGGTTACCTTCATTGCAATTCAGATACTCTGTCAAAAAAAAATATAAAAAAATATCAATGTCTTGTCATACCATGATTTACAGGGAGAGAAGTGACACCATAAATGCTAGTAGAATCTAACACCTCAGAATTGAGTTATAAGCTCAGTCACAAATGCAGTTTTTATAGGCTGCAGTAAACATGGGGGCTAATGCTATGTTACATTAAAACCGTTTCCATACCGCTCACAAACCAAAGGATTCTTGATGCTAGGTTATGCAGTTAGGTCAGCATCCACAAGCGTGCAGCTGTTGTAGTAATATGGAAAAGCAACCCACTGATAAGTAAGGAAGAGAATTCCATCTTGTGAATGAGGGTACGTTAAATTTGGGTGCACCAATCCTAGCCTTAGCAAATTTAAGAACAGTAAGACAATTGTATGTGTATAAGCATTCTATTCTAAGAAGCCATTAGGGATTAATGCAGTTACATATAAAACAGAGATAGTACCTTAAATGACACGATGTAAAATGCACAAGGTTTGAAACAAAATAGCTCACTAATGGAGAGCCAGTGCAAAGACTTCAGAAGCAGAGGCATAGCTACATCTTCAGCCACTAGTGACCAACGGAGCGTCTTGTTCCCGGAGAGCTTGAACACAATGCAGAAAGCTGCCAGCTAAGCCCATATACAGAGAAAATCAAAGTACATTTGAGGCCCAATAATAGCAGACACGCTGCTCTTTTCAAATATTCGTGAAGGAAAGTCTTGTGTCCCCGTTGCCCACCCCACCAAAGGATGACACAGGAGACTGGTAGGGGTGCAACTTCTTTATTTCTTTGTCCTCTTGTCGGCTCCACATGCAGGCTGATAGCAGGCATGTCTTGCCTCTCGTAAGGGCTGGGCAGAAGAGCCGCAGTTGTGCCTAGAACCCCGCCTCGGTCCCTAGTGACCAAAAGTGGTGTCCAGCGACCACACGTACACCTGGTGTGCATGGGTCCTAGTGCCCCGTGCTGACAACCCCCCCACCTCCCCTTTGTTGACAAAATATGCTCCTTCCCCACAGTCACCTCTGCTGGGCATGTTCAATGCTCTTCTTAGGCCACAAGGTGTGGGGATGCAGCACAGAGAGAGAGAGAGAGAGAGAGAGAGAGAGAGAGAGAGAGAGAGAGAGAGAGAGAGAGAGAGAGAGACTGTCTCATCAATTATTCTTTGAGTCAGTCCTTATAGTTCTTCAATCAGTCTTATGGGCTTCCTGCTCACTCTCGTTGGACAGGAGCTCTCCTTTCCATGGTCTGTTTCTTGTTCTGCATCTGCAGTCTGGAGGGGGCCTTCTTGTTGGGCAGAGTCGCTTCCACTGGCTTTCCCGTTTCTTGGCTGAGAGATGTCTGTTTGTCATCTGGCCGTGTGACATTCTGAGCTCTCTGAAGTAAGAGCAGTTTCTAGTTGTGGAGTAAGATCCTGCCGCTGATGTGATCATCGACCCTTTGATGTTGGTTATCCTGAGAGATTGGCAAAAGGACGGGCTGTCACTTATAAATGGCGTACAAGGACCAGGTCTCCCAGTTTTAGGCAAGATGGCATGGCATTGGGTCGTGCATCCACTTGTTGTTTAATTTTTCTCTTGGCTTCTTGATCACATGCTGAAATGTCACTGTGATCTGACACAGCCTTGGGTTCAAGTTGGGGCAGATGGGTCCTGAATGGGCTCACTAGCACCAGTTCTGATAGGCACTTCCCCGTGGAGCTATATGGGGTGTTGTGGTAATCCTGAAGCTTTTGGCACACTGCTTGTCCCACAGAGATTTGCACTAACTTTGCCCGTTGGACAGCTTTCTTTATGTTATTCATGAACTTTTCTGCCACTCCATTTGCCTGTGGCCACAGTGGTGTTATTTATCTGTGGTGTGTTCCCAGGTACGCCATGAACCTGCAAAACTCTTCTCTTGAGAACAGGGATCTGTTATCTTTCTTCAGTGTCAGTGGTGCACCCCAAGCTGCAAAAATGTCATTCAGAATTTGTAACATAGCAGTGGCTGATGTCAATGACACCTGCCATACTATGGGAAAATGAGAATGACAACCAACAGATAGCCACGGGTGTCCAAAGGCCCATTGATGTCTGCAGACAGTGTTGTCTGCACGGCCTCAGGAAGGCCAGACATGTGCAGCTGTTCTAGCTTTGATGGCCTGCCTGTTATCTGTCAGAGGTGACAGCTCGTGACCATGTTTTCGACCAGAAAATCAAGTCCCAGGAACAATATTTTCTCTCTCAGCATTTCTTTTGTTGCTACCATGCCACTGTGAGACTCATACGCCAGGCTGACCTTCTGTTTCTGCAGTGTCTTTGGTATGACTACCTTGGTGCCGCGTAGCAGTATCCCTTGCTCTGTTTCTGAGAATTACTCCTGTACCTCTTTGAATGCAAGTATTTCTTTGCCCCTTACGCCTTCATCTACTGGTCTGCTGGTCATCACGTGCCTCCACCTCTGTTGTTGCATGAGTATTTTGACTTTTAGTAGCATGACATTAGTCATCTTCTCCTGCACCAGTTCTTCCAACATTATTAAAGTTACTGTGTTTTGTGACCTCTGTTGTCTGTGTTAAAGGATGTTGTAACATGTATTCGACAGAGTTGTGCTTCTTCCATTGTTTATGTACTATTTTGAAGTCGTAGTCCATTAGGCGTATTCCCCACCTTTCAATGTGCAGAGGAATTTTTGCATTGGGGTTGCTGTAGGTTGTGACCAGTGCCTGGTGTTCTGTCACAATGGTGAATGGCTTCTCGTAAATGATCATGTAGTAGTGCTCGCTAGCCCAGACTACCACACGACTTTCTTTCTCTGGTTGAGAGTAAGCTCGTTCTACTGCTGACAGGCTCCTGCTTGCATATGCAACAATGTGAATTGGCGGGTCTCTCCCGGGCTTGTGTTGTGCGAGAATGGCTCCTTACCCCACTAGGCTGGAGTCTACGGTGAGCTCCATGCATAGGGATGCATCAAAATATGTGAGGTGGTCCACGGCCCTACTAATGCCCTCAAACGATTTGTCACAGTTCGAGGTCCAATGAAATGGCTGCCCTTGTTTGGTCAGCTCACAAAGTGGGGTGCTCACCGTGGCAAAGTCTTTGATGTAACGAGCACAGTAGCTCACCATTCCCAGAAATGACCTCACTTCTGCTACATCTACTGGAGGCTGTGTTTTGCAGAGTGTTTCTATCTTGCTGGGACCAGGCCACATCCGTTTCTGGGAGAAGATGTGTAAAAAAAACACTAGTTCTCTCTTTACCAACTCGCACTTGTCTTCAATCAGTGTCAGGCCGGCCGCTTCCAACTGCTTGCATACCGCCCACAGTGCAGAGTCATGTTCATCATCTGTGCGACCAAATACTAAGATGTCATTGCTGTAGTTTAGACAGTTCTTAACAGGCCGAACCACTCGCCTCACCATCTCCTGAAATATTTCTGCTGTTGATGATAACCCAAACCTTAATCGTTTTGTAACAAAATAGCCCTAGGTGAGTGGAAAATGTGGTGATGTAGCAGGACTGCTGGACTAGTTCCAGTCCATGATAGCCATTGAATAGATTGAGCTTCGAGAATACAGAAGCCCCAGTGAGGCAGCCGATCATGTCATTTAGGTGAGGGCCTGGGTGTCATTCTCTTTCGATGGCTATGTTCAGTAGGTGCATGTTGACGCAGATTTGTACTTTCTGCGTTTTCTTCTTTGGCACAGCCACGATGGGTGATACCCATGGGGTTGGTCCTTCTGCAGGCTCGATGATGTCCTGTGCTAGCAGACTCTAGGCTGTACGTGCACAGGGACTCTGCAGGGATTTTAAGCCACTGACTTGATAGCTTCATTGATGTGAAGGATGACTTATGTGTCCTTCAGCCTTCCAAGCCCCTTGAGGATGGCAGGGTGTTCTCATAGACTGTTGTGATGCTCAGCCACATGCTATGTCATGGCTAGGAGGCCCATCACTTGCGCAGCGACATTGCTGAGAAGACAGTGCTGGAACATATTCCCATAGGACATGTACCTCTTCTCTCACTGATGTGTCCTTGTATGTGAGCGTCTCAGTGAATTTCTCCACGTTTACTACGGGGTGTTTTACACCCCATGTAAAAACGTTGACAGTGGAAGGCACCAGCGGAGGCTTGTGTTTCATTTTTTCTTACTCTGACACGCACATAATGTTTCATGTGGCTCCAATGTCAAGTACAAAACATGTTGTGTGACTCCCAACCTGAAGATCTACCATTGCTGTATTCTTTATTTGTAGCTTGTCCCCCAGTTGAACATGTTCTTGGACTGGGGCATCCGTCATGAGATATAGACGTTCCTTGACTGTCCGTGCATTGGCGGCATCTGAGTCGGTTGAAGAAATGTGATTGTGTGCTTCCACGTGACTCAAGGTATTTCGTGGACAGGCAGGCTGCCCCATTTCTGTCTAGATGTGTCCGCCCATGCAGACTCATACAAAGTGGTTGTTGCAGTTGCATTTCCAGCATTTGTGTTCCATGGCTGGGCAGGCTCCAACGTGCAGGTATTCCAGGCCGCAGAGATAGCACATTGGTTCTTGCTTTTCATTCAGAGATAGCAGTGGTTTATCATGCTTGCTGTGGCTGCCGTCCATGTGGCAAGCTTGTTCCATCATGTGTACTCTTCCATTTTCCATCTATATGGCCTGGGATGAGGCCATGGCTTCTGACCTTGCCATGATCAGTATTTTGTCCAGCGTGTATGTTTCTTTCAGTATTTTCGTGCAGAATCCAGTCAAGTGGCATCCTTTGATGATGCCCAGCCTGTTGGCTGCCTCATTGTTGAATTTGTCAAATTTGCAGTAAGTGACTAGGTTGCCCGGTTGAGCTGCAAAGTCATCAAGTGATTCATTAGCTTGTTGGCATGCCGTGTTGAATGTGCAGCATTGGAAGTCGACATTTTGCTGGGGGTCAAAACTGTCTGTGAAGCATTTTATTAGGCCTTTGTAAGTAGTAATTAGGCAGGAACATCACAAGCAGGTCTTCAACATCATCCCCTACCAAGTTTAGGAACAGGCCCCTCGCCTGTTCATCCATGTGATTTCTGCAAGTATCCAAAGGTAATGTTCAAACCACCTGATCCATTTCTCCCACCAAGCGCCCTTCGTTTGAGAGTCAGAGAGGTCAAACGGCAGAGGGCACCTGAAAATTGTACTAGGAATGATGCCTTCATTGCATTCATCAGCCATGATCAGAGAGACTGCTCTTGTTGTGGCTGTAATGTCAGACTTCGTGTTGGTGATGGGCAGTGCTGTCACCGTAGATATTTGTTTGCTAGGGGTCTCCTTTCTGCTGATGGTGTTTGTCCGATGTCTGAGCCTACACTGTGTTTTGCAGTGTTTGTATCTATTTTTTATGCACATCTTGCGTTTATATGGCCAAGGGGTGCTTGTTACTGGCTGAAAATGAATTTTGTCTATGGTGAGTTTGCCCTTAAAATGGCTGCCGCAGTAGTTTGTATGGTGTCCCTGAGTTTAAAATCGCAACTGGGGCTTCCCTGCAGCCTATTTCTTCTCGGCGCCTGACGATGATGTCACGCTCTCATGAGATCTTACATATGCCTGAGATCGACATGGGAGACACAATATTAACCCGTAATTGGGGCCTCGGGGCACAGCAGAGCTTATCGCAATGCTTGTGAGTAGATTAGTTGACAGCCTTGAGGTCCTGTGGGCATTAGAATGGGGTAGGTGCCTATCGGACTTTGGCAGCGTGAAGCAGGGTGCTGTTGTTGAGATCACAAGGCCGACTGGACTCAGGAGGGGTACTCAGTGAAGCAGGGTGAGCGGCACAGTCCAGGCTCCTCACCCTCGTCTTCAGTTGTAGTGTTGCTTTTGCCCCCCGCCAAAGGACGACACAGGAAACCGGTAGGGGTGCAACTTCTTAATTTCTTTGTCCTCTTGTCGACCCCACGCGCAGGCAGATGGGCACATCTTGCCCCTCGTAAGGGCTGGGCAGAAGTGCCACAGTTGTGCCCGGGACCCTGCCTCAGTTCCCAGTGACCAGAAGCGGTGCCCACCTGGTGTGCATGTGGTTCTAGTGCCCAGTGCCAACAGAAGGGTATCATTTTCCTTAGATTTCATATGTCTAAGTAGCATGCTGAAATAAAGGCTGATATTTGGGATAAGGCTTTCTAATGAGAGTTGAGTTTGACACCCAAGCCTAGTGCCAACTCGTTTTAGTTCGGGAACCCATCTCTGAAGAGCAAGAGGAATCAAGCCACAAATCTGTTCTTCCATTCACCATCTGCTGTTTGGGACAGAGTGACCACCGAGACTCGTTTGTGTGTGTAAAAGGCCGCTTTATTGGAACAGGTGCCCCTAGGCCTTCCCCCTTGGCCTTTGCCTTACAAAACTAAAACCTCACTAGACATCGAGTCACCTGACCCCGCCCCTCCCCCTCCCCTACCCCGATCCCTCCCCCCCTTCTTCTGGACCTGTCTTTTCCTTCCTCTTGTCTCCTTTACTTTCTCCCGCCCTACCTACTTCTTTGAACCTGTCCGCTCCTGAGCAGTCTCCTGCCTGTCCTTGTCTAATTAATGTTCCCCCCGTCCTAATACCTGTCTTTCCCTGCCATCTCCGTCCTACCCCCGAGCTTTTAATAGCTGCCCTGCAGCTGTCCCTGCCTTGGCAAGCACCTGTCCAAGCGACACCTACTTAAGTCCCCCCCAGCCCCCCGGACACCTGCTCCAAGAAAGACCCCTAAAACATCCATAACATGAGGGAGGGAGGGTGGGGAAAGAAAACACAGAGCCCGCCTGCCTACACCCTGGCCACCAGGTCACCTTCCCAAAATGGTGCCTGTAGCTGCAAAATGGCCGCATAAATACCCAATCCATCCCCTTGTAATTGGCACCCCGGACGTCCAAACGCGTCCCGGGTCGTGCCACC
Source organism: Pleurodeles waltl (assembly GCF_031143425.1). NCBI lineage: Eukaryota > Metazoa > Chordata > Amphibia > Caudata > Salamandridae > Pleurodeles > Pleurodeles waltl. The sequence goes on along the minus strand of NC_090443.1, from coordinate 15,188,577 downwards.
TGTCCCAAAAACCCCGGGGGGGTACTCCTCGTTCCTCCTCTTCCCCCGAGGCCCCATTGGGACAGAGTGACCACCGAGACTCGTTTGTGTGTGTAAAAGGCCGCTTTATTGGAACAGGTGCCCCTAGGCCTACCCCCTTGGCCTTTGCCTTACAAAACTAAAACCTCACTAGACATCGAGTCACCTGACCCCGCCCCTCCCCCTCCCCTACCCCGATCCCTCCTCCCCTTCTTCTGGACCTGTCTTTTCCTTCCTCTCGTCTCCTTTACTTTCTCCCGCCCTACCTACTTCTCTGAACCTGTCCGCTCCTGAGCAGTCTCCTGCCTGTCCTTGTCTAACTAATGTTCCCCCCTGTCCTAATACCTGTCTTTCCCTGCCATCTCCGTCCTACCCCCGAACTTTTAATAGCTGCCCTGCAGCGGTCCCCGCCACCAGAAAAAGGCCCTGACTTTTTCTGCCCCCCCACCTAGGTCTCGCGTAGTAAAGCCTTGAGCTGCTCTCTCAGCTGTAAGAGGTATAACTCCATCCCCATGAACGATAGGTGTACCCCATCATCCCTAAAAAATTCCACGTCCTCAAACCGTATGTCTGCATGCTCTAAAAATGATATACCTCGCCCCATACAAAAACCCTGCATTTCCTTATTAATCTTACGTCTGGCCCTCTCTATGGCCCCTGGCTTCCTGGCCCCTCTCCACACCCGACGTGGCATAAACGCCATAAAAAAGAATATGACATCCTTTCCACTGCTCGCTCACTTACTGTAGATCTCTTTTCATTACCTTGAGCAAATTCAAGCCCGTAGCTCTAACTAAATCGTTTCCCCCAAGATGAACGCAAAGCAAATCCGGACAATGTCCCCTCCCTCGCGTTACCTGAAGCCGAGGAACTAACTCGCCCCATAGCATACCCCCTTTCCCAATCCAAGTCACCCGATAACGATCAATATCAAATCCCAGATTCGACCCTGACGCAGTCCTTCGAGCCTGTCGTTGTGCCCACTTTACGAAAGAATGCCCAATCACCCATATCTCCAAATAGGCCGCTTCTGGCCCCAGGACCACACCTGAAAAAGAAAAAAGAGATGAAAGTATTCATTCCCTCTTCCCTGCAAACCTTCTAACAGTCACTTCCCCGCACATATCTCCGAAAGCAATCCGACCTCCATCTACCCAACGCCATCATTTCTTCTCTATCCCAACCTTTCTCCCCTGCCTCAGTAGCCATCCCAATGCGAAAGGAATGTGTCCCAAATCTCTGCGCCTCCAAACCCATACCCGCTATTCCTTTTCTCAATACTGCCAGGAGCTGCGCCGCCGTCACTTTGCGACCACCCGCGTGACAAAAAACCGTACCCGCCGAAAACTCTGACCCCGATCGCAGTATGACACCCATCCTCACCGGGCAAATGTCCTTGTAAGGGTAACGACGAAGAACTACCGTAGCCCCGGCGCCTTTCTGATCTGTTTTTGATTGTCGAACCCAGAGAGCCAACCCTTTCCTCACCACCCGAACCTCCCTCCACAAAATACCCGTAGCTCCCGACCGGCCCAGTAACTCCGATACCCGAAACGCTCCAAAGAACATCCAAGACATGAGGGTCCTGAAAAGAATAGCCTCGCGCTTGTCATAGCACAGACTGCCCATCATCGCTATCAAGCCTTTGAGCATAGCCAGAGATATCGGTTGACGATCCAGGCCCCGTTTCCCAAGTGATAAAGGGAAAAGGTCCAGCCAGTTGACTTCCTTGAATTGCCGAATAAATTAAAAATTGTTGTGAGAGCCCCAACCGGAGGCCTGGACCCTGAACCTCCCAAGTGTTTAGATACTGGATTAATTGGAGGTGAGCTCCCACTCCCAAAATTATCTAATGCTGAGCACAATGCTTCAATAGTGATTTATTCACAAAAATACTATTAATCAGTTCCAAGGCTTTTGTTTCAATTACATAAATGAACTTCTTAAAGTTGAAAGAAAAGTCCCAGGGTTGGCAGCTTTGTCGTCCAAGCAAAGTTTGTCAAGAATGGAAAGAAGATGAAGAACAATGTTCGGTGAAAAAACAGCCAACACGTGTTTCACCCCATAAGCGATTAGGCGGGGGCTTTCTCAAGGCTGTGAAAGATATGTATGGACAGTTTTAAGTTACATGTCAGATCTTACCTAATTGTGAGCATGCATTCCATGCATATCGTGCAGGGCATGTTGTGCTCCTCATAGTGACATTTATAAATATAGCGATATAGTGCCATAACAGACTCCCCAATGTTAGCCAAGGATTAAAATCCTACAGTAGTATTAGTGGAGTGTGATGATAGATCAAATTAGAAAAATACACTATTCTTATTCTTTTTGTAAGAGGAAAGAGGAAAATGGAAAGTGATAAAATCCTAATGAATAGTGAGTAAAGAAAAGTAAAAATACAAGCTGGCACTCTCGTGATGTAAGTACATGCTAAAGAGAGAAATTTATGAACAAGTGCTGTTTTAAAGCCAAGTAGTGTAAGAAAGAAGACATGTGATATATACACATTTCTAAAACAAAAAAAGGACATTACCCAATTCAGAACATAGTAACAGACTTCAGACATCAATGGTCTCAATTGTCGATGCAAATCTGAGCATAGAAACCAAGTGATAAGAACACACTTGTACAACCAATAAATATAATACAGAAAAGGAGAACAAATTTTCAATTTGAAGGAAAAATGACTACCCTCCAAAGCCCATTATTGTCATGAACCTTTAGATTCCCCAAAGAAGAAGCTTGGTTGTCACAGATATTCTAATTCAAATGAAATATATCCCCCATCAAAAGCAGTAAAAAGGCTTCATAAGTTAAAGTTAATGTAAGGAATGTGCAAGTGATTGACATGGCCACAAAACCTTGTTTATGCCTATAATACAATACACGCCATATAAGTAAGCCAAGAACATTAATGAAAATTAAAGATTTTGCTGAGAAAGGTGAGTCCTAAGCTCACCATGAATCATGAATGGAGAAAGAATAGAAAAGAAAAGAAACAGTGGCACCTGAAAGCACGGTAAGCGCGAAAAGGAAACGGCGAAAAATCACCGACGGGTCCCGCGTTCAAACGCTGTAGCCGCATTCTGACTGCAGCGTGATATACATGATTGAGTGTCCCTTCTCTGTTTCGGGGGTATCGAAACAGAGTAGGGACACAGCATGTTACTAGCACAGAAAAACACGGCGGCCATATTGGAGGTTGTCGAGGCAGCAGCTTCAGTGAATTCCTCTGAACAAAGTAAAATAGTGAAAAACAAAATTGAAAGAAGGGTGTTGGAGGCGATATGCTAGACACAGAAGTAGATAATGACGAAGGGCCTGATAGGACATTTACAAAGACATTAGATAGAAATAAAATTAGTTGAAAGAGACTGAGAAATGATTAATAGAAAAAAGTATAATGGAAAAGGTAGGTCTCATAATAGATATTTAAAGACAGAACTCATGAAGAAAACCCACAATTGGGAGGAAAAATGAATAAGAAATAGTACTGAGACGACAAATACCAAAGTTGCAGTCCAAAGAAACAGTTAAGACAGTACTATTTTTTACCAATAAGAGGGGGAAGCCAATAGAGAAACTAATTTAAACTCATAAAGAAAACCAACAATTGAAGAGAGAAAAAAGGAAAAAAGGGAAATAATAGTAGGTCAACAGGTAACAAAAATTGATGCAGCAGAGCAGTTGGTACAGTATATTAATTTAAACATAGGACATTTTTTACAAAAGCCAATAGTGCCATTCATGGTCTTGGTTCAGGCCATTGTTCACTGTGTCGTATTGGATAATCATCCTGCTTTCTTCTTGGCGGAGGCGTAATTGTAGGTTCCCGCCCCTTGGGGACGGAGTAAGACGACGTATGGCACTGAATTCAAAGCGCCGTTCATTAAGATGAAATGTTTTATAGTGCTCCACTAGGGGCGCCTGAGTCTCCAACTTGAGAATGTTCCGAAAGTGAGGCAGACATTATTCAGAGGAAAAATCGAAAATTTTGACGTGACCACGCAAAATTCAAATGTCCTAATAACACCTGCACCTCCTTCACCGTAACCTTGCGCCTCCGCAGCATTTCTTCAATTCGCTTGATCATGTCAGTCTGTTTTCCTACAGGCAACCGCGCTATGCCTGCCACCGTGTCCAGTTCAATCCCCAAAAACGACAGGGCCGTAGCTGGCCCCACTGTCTCTTCGGGAGCCAGGGGCACACCCAGATCTCCCATAATGTCCATAAACCAGCTCAGCACCTCCGCACAGCGCGGGCTGTCCGCTGGCGCCGCAAAAAAGAAATCATCCAGGTAGTGCGTTACCTCTTGGTGACCCGTACTTTGCACAAAAATCCATTGTAGCGCCGTGCTAAATCGCTCAAACAGCGCACACGAGCTGGAGCAACCCATGGGCAGTGCCTTGTCCACGTACCAGCTCCCCAGGAACTGGATGCCCAACAATTCAAAATCATCCGGGTGCACCGGCAGCAACCGAAACGCTGACTTGATGTCCCTCTTTGCCATCAAGGCCCCCGGCCCCAACTGGTCCACCATCTGAACCGCAACATCCACCGACGCATACGACACCTTTGTGAATTCCTCCGGGATGAATTCATTCACTGATGCCCCCTCTGGCCAGGACAAGTGATGAATCAACCGGAATTGGCCTTCCTCTTTTTTGGGCACTATGCCAATAGGAGACACTATAAGATTTACCAAGGGCCAATAGGAGAACGGGCCCGCCATGCGCCCCTCCTTTACTTCCTTCATCAACTTCCCTTGGACCAGTTCCTCCTTCCCACGCACGGATCGCAAATTCTCCGTCCACCAACGCTCCCGCGGACCCTGATATCCCAACCTGAACCCATCCCGGAAACCGCGAATCAGTACCTCAGCGTCATCCTGCCTGTCATAACCCTACAACCGTAACTGCAACCTATCCAACCTAACCGGCGTAATAGCCTTTTCCCGCCACGCCTGGCCGCTGGCGCTGGCCTTCCTTTCCTCCAGTACTGGCCCCTTGACCCCCACTTGCCGCTCCCCCTGCACTGGTCCCAGCCTGCTGACCATTACACGCTGTGACCGGATGACGACCCGCGCATTTTGTACACTCGTGTCGGAACTTACAATACTCTCTGGTACATAAACCTTTATTGAAGTCCCAACATGCTCCCGGCCTTCCTGTCCCTGCGCCGCTGACTCTACTGGGGCTGGAGGCCCGGGACCCCACCCCTTGGGTGGGGCGCTCCCGAAAGGGCCGATATATTATGGGCAACCCACTAGCCGTAAACACAGTTTTCCCAAACTTTGCTGGCCCCATGGTGTGCTGCCACAAGTCTGTATCAATTTCTCCCCATTGCACTTCGGGATCCGCCGCCATGCGCGCCCTAAATTCTTCATCATATTGGCGCCACGCGTATCCCCCATAATTCAGCTGCGCTTTTCTTATGATATCCATGTATTTAAATAAGGATACCAACCTCTCCGGGAATCGCTCGCAATAAACGCTAGCGACAATCAGAAAAGCCGCCGTCCAATTCTCTATCGTAACCGGTACTTTTGGCCGTTTAGAAAGCTCCCAGCCCTCCTTGGCCCTGATCTCCCTGTGGAGCAATTTTAAGATGTCCACATATTCTCCTTTCCAAATTTTCTCTTTTGTCGCTGGCATTAAATGAGCCCCCAGCGGCTTAGCTGTACCCACATAAGGCAGCTTCACCTTTTTTGACGCCGGCTCCCCGTCCTTGTCTTCTTTCGCTCCCTTTTCCGCCCCGGCAACCGCTGCACCGTCCCCTTTTTCCGAATCTACGCCCTTCGTCTCCTTTCCTGCATTCCCGTCGCTCTCTGTTGATACCCCGTGTCTTGCATATATACTCCCTTAACTAAACGCACCGATTCTTCTCTCGCCTATGAGGCCACCGATATCCTTGAGCATGATGAATTCTTACCTGGAGATAGCAACGGGGGCCGCTCCTGAACCGTCCGCGCCTCTCCTCCCTTTCGCTCTCCCCGACGTTCACCACACCGTGTAACTGCCCGCTGCACCTGCAATGACTTACGGACAGGGTTAGATGTACCCCGCCCTCCGCTTTCCCACCACTCATACTCACTCCCACTGTTCCTCAACTCGCCCTCTTCCAAACTCTCCTCTGACCTTTCCTCCCACTCAACCGCACTCGCACCCGATCCACCACATCTCACACAGCTGGAATACTCCCCTCTCTGTTTTGACCGCCGTCTGGACGGGCCCGGACGTTGCTCCTTCTGGGCCGCGGCGACGGGGGGTGCAACGCCCTCTCCTCCACACCGCCCAGTAGAAGCATCCGCAGCCCCACTGCGCCGCCTGCTCCATCCTGATGACGATATCCGGCTGGCCGCCCAAGGGCCCGCCTTCTCTTCTCCCCAGTACACTCAAGCCGCGTCCTGCTCGCCTGGGTCCTCCTCACCGTAGTCCAACTGCCCCTGCCAAGAAAGGTCTGGTGTGCCAGGGGAAGAACTAATATCCCATTGACAACCTACCCCCAATTAAATACCAATTCCAATTCCATACCAATATCCAATCCCCCAACCTCCCCCTCCCTACCACCATCCCCCAGGGCCATAACCGGGGCCCCCCCAGAACAAACAGGTGTGGAACCTCCACCAACCCTGCCCATGTCGCCCCCTAAGTCATCGCCCTCCTCATCACTGCTCCACTGGAGCATTGTAGGCCATTTTTTAGACAGGGGTATCTTAGGGTCCCCTTCTGCCTCCTGCTTCTCAAAAATCCCAGATTGCCCCACCCCCGAGGAAGAGCCCAAATCCCCCGACCCGAAAACTGCCCCTTTGCCCCTCCCACCCGAGGGTAGAAACACCGGCCCATAAAATGCTTCGGAGGCAACCGAGGCACCCGCGGCGGCCGTCTTCAATTTTCGTGGCCTGGCTCCTCCCAGTCGCTCTCCGAGCACACCCGCCGCCTTTTCCTTTCCCTTGTATCCGGCGCTCGGCTCGCGCGCCCCAACTTGGCCTTCAACCAAGGCCTGCTGTTCCGCCGCCCCGCGCGGCCCCACCCCCCATTTTTTTGCTGGAGGAAGGCGCGAACGCCTCCCAGTGCGGCCCGGAGCTCGGAAAACCCTGGGGGAATCCCCAACCCGTTCCCGCCCATAGACCTTCCGTATGCCCGCCCCTGGCCCGCCCTTCGCCCCCGTCCCCCGGGAAGGCCCCCTTACCTTGCCGTTCGCTGCACCCCGTGGCGGAGAGCATGCGGCCCCGCCGCCGCCACCCCCGCTGAGGCCCTGCGCGCCAGGCGGGTCGGAGCCAGGGCTCCCTCTTTCAATAAATCGAGCCGGCCCGCCTGGCGCAGCAGGGCAACGGCCTCGAGAACCTTCTTCTCCGACTCCATCCTGACCACAACTGCCGCAATCTCAACCGGGCAACACCGCGTAAGGTAAATCGCTTACAATCTACTCTTAAACTATGCCGCGATCGTGCTTCAAGAATGATAAGAATATGCTATGAGAAAATATATATATATTTATATATATATATATTTTTTTTTAACTCACGCCTCAACCACGCCACGAGGAAAGAAAACACAGAGCCCGCCTGCCTACACCCTGGCCACCAGGTCACCTTCCCAAAATGGTGCCTGTAGCTGCAAAATGGCCGCATAAATACCCAACCCACCCCCTTGTAATTGGCACCCCGGACGTCCAAACGCGTCTCGGGTAGTGCCACCCGTCCCAAAAACCCCGGGGGGGGAACTCCTCATTCCTCCTCTTCCCCCCCCGAGGCCCCATTGTCAATGTTATATTTGACAAGGGTTGAGGTATCTTCGCTGTCTTTGTGAACGCAGTGTTTTTTCAGGGTCTTCTTTTAATATAGGTAGTAAGTGATGCAAAAGGGGCCATCGAGAACAACTACAAAGTACCATAAAGGCTTTGGATGATACAATTACCCCTTTTCCTAATTTCTCAGCACCATGGTTGGACGGTTGAATAACTCTGTGTCTTTGAGCTCAGATGTCTGAGTATCCAGTGAAATATTTGAAAAAAAAACAAATAAGCCAAACAACACCCTTCCCTAAAGAAAATAAGAACCTCACATCGCTTCCAAACTGAGGACCCCGAAGGGACCTCCGTGAAAACTTACTGGACCGATAGGCTCATCATTTAGGACCGAGGACTGTACTGACTGGGTGACAATATTTTGGATTTCCTATTCAAAACTGATGATTTTCTTCTTTAAAATTCGGTTACTTGTTTTTATGTTTGCAATATAAAAGTAACAAAAATGTACACAACATCACGATAAGGACAAAGGATGTTATTGTTAATCTTATACTAAGCACAAAGAAGGTGTTTTGTGAAAAACCAGAGTGACAGTTTATTGTTGGAACCACATATAGGCATCTATTAATATAAGAAGAGCAACAGCTTTTCTTATCAGTTAGGAGACAGGCAGAGCATGATGTACAAGGCCGTAGATTTTGAAATACAGTCTCTGCATAAACGTTTACCTTTTGGGGGATTTAAGAGCAGGAGCTATGTTGTCTAGCCATTTTTGATTGATGAGGCGGGCTGGATAATTCGGTGCAGTTATAGCTTTCCCAAGTATTAACTTGGAAGGCCACTGTAGTCCCATTAAAGTAATCAGCCATGGAGATGATGATCGCGAGGACCCAACCTATCCAGGCAGAATCAGTAATGAAAATATCCACCTGAGCTGTTGGAGGTAGAATGATGTCCATCTGCAGTACGATTTACAATGGATAAGTGTTTCCAGAGGAGAACAGCTGAAAAGCAGATTGCTGGGATCTTTTGAACTTAGTACTAGAATCTATGGGCCAGATGTATGAAGAAAGCCCTCTGCGAATCGCAAATAGTGATTTTTAAGAAATCACTATTTCTGAGTCGAAATATGCTATGTAACATATTTGCGATTCGGAATTAGCGATTTCTTAAAAATCGCTATTTGCGGTTTGCGAGGCCCAAATACTGAATCGCAAAAAATTTGCAATTCAGTAATTGAAAATCGCAAATTGCAAGAACGCACAACTGGCAGAGCCTGATGACATCACAAGCAGGAAGTGAGTCATCCCAGGCAGTTTGCAGGTGCCACACCCAAAGGAGCAGTGAGAGAGAGACACATCCCAGCCACAGGGAGCAAGTCTGTGAACAAGGCAGGGCTGCACATCACCATGGACACCTCTGCACATGGAAAGGAGAAGGGAGAGAGGAAAAGAAAACTCAAGTTAAGTGAGCAGGAACTGGAGGTGCTCACTGAGGAGGTGGTGAGGAGCCATGACCGTCTGTTTGGGAAAAGCTCACTCCAGGTCCCTGAGAGTGAGAAGCGCAAACTCTGGGCGGACATTCAAACTAAAATCTGCAATGTGGGTGTTGTGCAGCGCTCAGTGGAGGAGATCAAAAAGAGGTGGTACGACCTGCGTTCCCGTGCCAAGGGGAGGGTGGCAAGAAGACTAGAGGAGGCAAGGAGCACAGGAGGTGGACCATCCACCGAGACACCCTCCACCCCGATGGAAGACCTGGTGGAGTCGACACTCCTCCCAGAAGCTGTCAGTGGGGTCATTGACATAGACACATCCGGCACACCAAGCACCAGTAAAGGTAAGTGCAATATTGAAATGTAACTCCATATGTGTATGTACAAATGCCCCATAGGAATTAGCAAGTAGTGCAAAGCATTGTGAGAAGTAGACCATTCCACATCTTTGAAGCGGCAAAACAATGCCTTATGGGAGTGGTAGTCCACAACCCAGAGCTGAAAGTAGCACATAGAATGTAATTAGGCAGAGCGACACACAGAAGAACACAACACCCACTACATAGTGATATGATGTAACTGTACATTTATTACCATTGTTGAACCTTTGGTGATACATACATAAATGACATGCTGCACATTGTCGTTACAGGTGGCCCAGGCCCAGCAGCATCAGCAAGTGCTGTTGTGGGGGATGCTGAAACCCACCCTGCATCAGACTCAAACACCAGTGAGTCACTGAATATTGCTCGTATCAGACGCAGGGCAAAGGCTGTACTGCTACCTGAATTGAGCCAGGACTCAGAAGACATGCGGGATGATGGTCACATACCTTCCCCAGACGGCAGATTCACTGTTATGCAGGAGTCCCAGCCCCAGCGTAACTCAACACCCCGCAGGAGGCCTCAGTATGCAGGCGCACAGCACATGGAAGCAGGAGAAGGTCCATCAGTCTTCGGTGGCCTGGAATCCGCTATGCTGAAACAGCAGCGCCTGCAAAACAGGAAAATATCAGCAATGCAAAGACAGATGCAGGCACACAATGCCAACAAGGGGGGGCTGCATCAGCAGTTGGAGTGCCTTAATTCAAACGTCTCAAAGCTGCATGAGGGACAGATCACAGCTTCCGAGAACACCAGGGAGCTGAGAATTGCAGTGAGGGAACTCTGCACAGAGCTAAGGCACGACAGAGTTAGCCACCGCAGACAGGAGAGGCGTTTTATGGGCATGTTCGGTGGATTCTGTCGCTCGGTCAATCACCTCGCTACTTCAACAGCCCTCAGATCGCGGCGTGCTGTGGCCGCACAGGTGGAGGCAGCGCACAGCAGTAGGGATGTGGCACAGGGACTGGTCCAGATCACTAATGTGCTGGATAATATGCTGGGTAACCGCTCTGCTACACCCAGTGAACTTGGACTAGGGGAGACTGAAGACTCATCTAGCCTCAGCAGCGTAGCAGTGCCCACCACTCATCCTAGGCGTCGCAGTGCCAGGCACAGCACTGCCACTGAGGCCGATAACAGAGGTGCCAGTGAGGCCACTGTGCACTCGAGGGGCTTGAGTGGCCATAGAAAGTGACTGTAATGGCCACAGGGGACTGTCTGCTTCTTTAGTGATACAGTAAACTATGAATCAATAGTGAGACACTGTTATCTGCTTATTTTAAGACACATATTATTTAATTTTTTCTGCTAGTGAAACTTAAGTTACCTGACGTTAAGGTAATAAATGTTCTAACTACCAGTACACATGTCAGTGAAGTTGTGTTGTTATTACTTACATCTGAAATGGAACTGTGTGTGATGTCTGCATGCCTTTGCCTGCCCTCTGCTGCACTGGTCCTGTCTGCTGGCTGTAGGGGGTGTATGGGATCATCATCCTCATCAGAGTCTGAATCAGATCTTTCCACAGGTATGCCCCTGGTGGTAGCTATATTGTGCAGGATTGCACATGTGGCCACTATTCTACAGGTCGTGTCCGGGCTGTACTGTAGTGCCCCTCCACTTTTGTGGATGCACCCAAAGCGACTCTCCAGCCCAAAGGTGCACTCCACCACATTGCAGGTTGCCCTGTGTGCTGAATTGTATTTCCGTTCTGCTGGTGTTGTAGGATTGAGGTAGGGCGTCATCATGTAGGTGCGCACTGCGTAGGCACTGTCTCCTGGAAGGAACAGAGTGTATAATGAGTAAGTGAGCCATCTGACGTCACAACGCCATCAATGCGCCAGTGTACAAAGGGACTATACCTAGTAGATATCCTTCACCAAACTCCCCAGCTAGCAGTTTTGTGTGAATGCCGCTGTGACGAAAGATGTATGAATCATGTGTGCTCCCTGGGTACCTGACCGCAAGATCAGTTATGATGTAGGAGGCATTGCATATCACCTGTATATTCATTGAATGTTGGTATTTACGGTTGCAGTACACATACTCTGTGGCCGATGGTGGACAGATTGCAACATGTGTCCCGTCTATGGCACCTGGGATGTGGGGGAACTGTGCTATCTGGTAGAAATCTATTTTTGTCTGCTGTATTTCCTGTGGGGTGTGGGGGAATCTGACGTACTGGTGTATCCTACTCAGCATGACGTTCATAAATGCATTGAAAAATGTAGAGAGGGCACTCTGTGATACTTCTCCAGCTGCTGCTATGACCCCTTGATAGCTCCCTGAGGCAAGTAGGTGGAGGGAGCATAATACCTGCACATGGGTGGGTATGCTATGAGTCCTAAGTGTTGTGCGTTGCAGTATGGGTTGTAGCTCAGCTATCAGGTCAAGTATCATGGCTGAGTTCAACCTGTACTTATCATATATCTCCTCCTCAGTCTGGTCAAAAAGGGTATTGCGCACTCTGAAAATGCGCTCCTGTCTCCTCCTCCCTCTCCTCAAACCTGCCAAGATCCTCATTCTCCTCCCCATGACGTAGAGTGCAGCCATTGTGGAAAAGAGTCTGAGGCATTCTGGGCCTCTTTATATAGGTTGCACCTGGTTACCACCTGGTTTCACCTAGTGGTAATTTGCATGTACAAAAGGCAATTCTGCGAAAAATCGCAATTTGTAATTTTTTTGATGCATCGAATTGCGACTTGGTTTTGCGAGTCACATTTTGCATCTCGCAATTTCCGACTTGAAATACCAAATCGCTAATTGCAAAACCAAGTCGCAGTGCAAAAAATCGCTATTTTTGCGATTCCTTATTTTTGGTCTGCGAATGCCTTTCATGCATCGCAGACCATGTTTTTGCATTCGCAAACGGCCAAATTTAGCGATTCACACCGTTTGCGAATGCAAAATCGTTTGATACATCTGGCCCTATATTTTGAGAATATATATTCCTAACCAGCTGTGTTACCCTCACCTTCAGTTTTGAACATCAGCAAGGCTGTCCATGACACAGCACTGGTTCCATTTGTGGGTTCCTAGGGAAACGTGGATCTGTGTGTGAGCCACATATATGTGATAAATGATACTGCGATCCACAATCACTAGTAGAAATATTTAAACTTTGCAGAGGTCCTTGAGTAATGCTACACAGGATGTTAGCAGGCTCAAAAAAGTCCCCTTTGATTAGGTCGATGTAGCTTAAGAGGAATGCTGTAAATCATGTCATGTCAGGACTCATGACTGGCTCTTCAAAAAGAGATCATTTCACCCTGACCTCCAATCACTGAATTGGCTACCCTTTGAGGCAAGGATCCATCTTAAAGTTACCTATTTGACCCACAATGCACTACATTATAGTACCCCCTCCTAATTGTCCCAGAAATTGACCATATCTGGCAGAAACAGACCATCCAAAAGCACAAGCTCTCTTCTGCTTAAGCCACACAACTTAAAAAAAAGTCAATCAACAAACAATCCTTTTCCGGAATTGCCCCTGAAATCTGGAACACCCCCCCTTCCGGAGATCAGGTACAACACTTCCACCCCCAATTTCAGGAAAGAAGTAAACCTCCTACTTGCCAACAGATTCCTCTTGCACCAACATCTTACATCCTCAGCCTTCTCCTAGTAATCTGAGCTGGCTCTTCGTCTCTCGTTCACTACTCACCGCCTCAACACCTATCGGATTCAGATCATGCCAGTTTAAAAAAACGATGTGATCCTAATATGATACTAATTCTAAATGTTTCTGTATATATTTTCTGATGTGTATCACTTTTTCGACTGTATGTATACCACCTTTGTTTGTTTTTACTGTAAAGCGCTCTGTCACCCGTAAGGGTCTTGTTAGCGCTATAAAAAACTTTTAAAATAAAATAAATAAATAAAAACCCTTCAACTTTTAATAACATCTCACACCCTAGGCAGTGTGCCAGTAGATGATCTGGTAAACTCTCCTTGATGATGCTTCTAACATTCAAGATGCACACATCAACATATTTTCAAAGTGGGGCACCAGCATTCAGTAAGGCCTACACCGCCATGTTGGGCTGTGACAATAATGTGGGAAGAAGGACATATGCAGATTATAGGTATCAGGATAAAATATCTTAAATCAGGGATGTAGGAAGTTGGCTCTGTATGTGCTATTTCAAAGTAAGGAATAGCATGCACAGAGTCCAAGGGTTCCCCTTAGAGGTAAAATAGTGGTAAAAATAGATAATACTAATGCTCTATTTTGTGGTAGTGTGGTCGAGCAGTAGGCTTATCCAAGGAGTAGTGTTAAGCATTTGTTGTACATACACATAGACAATAAATGAGGTACACACACTCAGAGACAAATCCAGCCAATAGGTTTTTATATAGAAAAATATCTTTTCTTAGTTTATTTTAAGAACCACAGGTTCAAATTCTACATGTAATAGCTTATTCGAAAGGTATTGCAGGTAAGTACTTTAGGAACTTCAAATCATCAAAATTGCATGTATACTTTTCAAGTTATTCACAAATAGCTGTTTTAAAAGTGGACACTTAGTGCAATTTTCACAGTTCCTAGGGGAGGTAAGTATTTGTTAGGTTAACCAGGTAAGTAAGACACTTACAGGGTTCAGTTCTTGGTCCAAGGTAGCCCACCGTTGGGGGTTCAGAGCAACCCCAAAGTCACCACACCAGCAGCTCAGGGCCGGTCAGGTGCAGAGTTCAAAGTGGTGCCCAAAACACATAGGCTAGAATGGAGAGAAGGGGGTGCCCCGGTTCCGGTCTGCTTGCAGGTAAGTACCCGCGTCCTCGGAGGGCAGACCAGGGGGGTTTTGTAGGGCACCGGGGGGGACACAAGTCCACACAGAAATTTCACCCTCAGCAGCGCGGGGGCGGCCGGGTGCAGTGTAGAAACAAGCGTCGGGTTTGTAATGGAAGTCAATGGGAGATCTAGGGATCTCTTCAGCGCTGCAGGCAGGCAAGGGGGGGATTCCTCGGGGAAACCTCCACTTGGGCAAGGGAGAGGGACTCCTGGGGGTCACTTCTCCAGTGAAAGTCCGGTCCTTCAGGTCCTGGGGGCTGCGGGTGCAGGGTCTCTCCCAGGCGTCGGGACTTTAGGTTCAAAGAGTCGCGGTCAGGGGAAGCCTCGGGATTCCCTCTGCAGGCGGCGCTGTGGGGGCTCAGGGGGGACAGGTTTTGGTACTCACAGTATCAGAGTAGTCCTGGGGTCCCTCCTGAGGTGTTGGATCGCCACCAGCCGAGTCGGGGTCGCCGGGTGCAGTGTTGCAAGTCTCACGCTTCTTGCGGGGAGCTTGCAGGGTTCTTTAAAGCTGCTGGAAACAAAGTTGCAGCTTTTCTTGGAGCAGGTCCGCTGTCCTCGGGAGTTTCTTGTCTTTTCGAAGCAGGGGCAGTCCTCAGGGGATGTCGAGGTCGCTGGTCCCTTTGGAAGGCGTCGCTGGAGCAGGATCTTTGGAAGGCAGGAGACAGGCCGGTGAGTTTCTGGAGCCAAGGCAGTTGTCGTCTTCTGGTCTTCCGCTGCAGGGGTTTTCAGCTAGGCAGTCCTTCTTCTTGTAGTTGCAGGAATCTAATTTTCTAGGGTTCAGGGTAGCCCTTAAATACTAAATTTAAGGGCGTGTTTAGGTCTGGGGGGTTAGTAGCCAATGGCTACTAGCCCTGAGGGTGGGTACACCCTCTTTGTGCCTCCTCCCAAGGGGAGGGGGTCACAATCCTAACCCTATTGGGGGAATCCTCCATCTGCAAGATGGAGGATTTCTAAAAGTTAGAGTCACTTCAGCTCAGGACACCTTAGGGGCTGTCCTGACTGGCCAGTGACTCCTCCTTGTTGCTTTCTTTGTTCCCTCCAGCCTTGCCGCCAATAGTGGGGGCCGTGGCCGGAGGGGGCGGGCAACTCCACTAAGCTGGAGTGCCCTGCTGGGCTGTGACAAAGGGGGGAGCCTTTGAGGCTCACCGCCAGGTGTCACAGTTCCTGCCTGGGGGAGGTGTTAGCATCTCCACCCAGTGCAGGCTTTGTTACTGGCCTCAGAGTGACAAAGGCACTCTCCCCATGGGGCCAGCAACATGTCTCTAGTGTGGCAGGCTGCTGGAACCAGTCAGCCTACACAGATAGTTGGTTAAGTTTCAGGGGGCACCTCTAAGGTGCCCTCTGTGGTGTATTTTACAATAAAATGTACACTGGCATCAGTGTGCATTTATTGTGCTGAGAAGTTTGATACCAAACTTCCCAGTTTTCAGTGTAGCCATTATGGTGCTGTGGAGTTCGTGTTTGACAGACTCCCAGACCATATACTCTTATGGCTACCCTGCACTTACAATGTCTAAGGTTTTGTTTAGACACTGTAGGGGCACAGTGCTCATGCACTGGTACCCTCACCTATGGTATAGTGCACCCTGCCTTAGGGCTGTAAGGCCTGCTAGAGGGGTGTCTTACCTATACTGCATAGGCAGTGAGAGGCTGGCATGGCACCCTGAGGGGAGTGCCATGTCGACTTACTCATTTTGTTCTCACTAGCACACACAGGCTTGTAAGCAGTGTGTCTGTGCTGCGTGAGGGGTCTCTAGGGTGGCATAAGACATGCTGCAGCCCTTAGAGACCTTCCTTGGCATCAGGGCCCTTGGTACTAGAAGTACCAGTTACAAGGGACTTATCTGAATGCCAGGGTGTGCCAATTGTGGATACAATGGTACATTTTAGGTGAAGGAACACTGGTGCTGGGGCCTGGTTAGCAGGGTCCCAGCACACTTCTCAGTCAAGTCAGCATCAGTATCAGGCAAAAAGTGGGGGGTAACTGCAACAGGGAGCCATTTCTTTACACAAGCCCCCCCCAGCCCACAGGCCAGGAGACTCAGCCCAAGCTGGGAGAGTCTTCCTAGTCTGTCAGGCGAGGAAGAGTAGGAGAAATAGGCTGGTTAGTTGCAGGGCCTACTCTGCCTTACATCCTTCTGTTCAGGTCATTCCCTTTGGGGAACTGACCTACTTCCACAGTGATAGGACCTAGTCTGAATTGCCTCTTGTCTGCCTCTTCAATGTCTCCACCCATTCTTTCTATTTTGGTCTTAGAGGTATCCACCTCTGCTAACCTTATCTTGGCCAGGGTTACCCCTAGCTTACCCAGAGAGGTTACCCAGAGCTGGAGTAACCCCACCATGACCAATAGGGTCAGGGGGCCTAACTTGCTATTTGGCATGGGGTCAGACCACCATGCTAAGGATAGTGCAGCCATAAAGGCTAACACCCAGCAGAGGCCACTGACAGCTGTCAGTGCCCAGAACCACACCTTTAGCTCTTCACCTAAAAGGGAAGGGGCTAAGTTACAGGCCTCTTTGGGTTCAGGTTGCCTGTCTGCTGTATTAGAGTGGGGGGTTACCATATCTTGTAGTAAACACCCTTCTTCCACTCTTTCTTCTGTTAGCTGAGGAGCCACCCACTCAGGTTTAACAGTTGCCTGACTAGCCAGGACTTCTTGTGGGTCAGGTTGGACTTTATCAGGGCCATTTTTGGAGTTCTCCCCTACTGGAGCAGAATCTCCTTGGCTTGCTGTAACCTTGGCTAAAGGTTGTCCACCCTTCCTACTCTGTTTTCTTTTCTTCTTCTTCTGGGGCCTGCTTGCATTTACTGCAGAGGCAGGACTTCCAGAATCCTTGGGAGAGGACTGGCACTGGACCAGTTCCTCTCTTGGGCTCTGACTAACCTCTGGGTAGTCATTTCCAAGGAGACAATCAAGGGGGAGGTCTGTACTGACTACTACCCTTCTCCAGCTAAGAGTGCCACCCACTTCTATGGGCACTAAAGCCACAGGCCTCTTAGTGACCCTGTCTAGGCTAACTCTTACCCTGGCAGTCTCACCTGGGATGTACTGGTTTGAGAGCACCAGCCTGTCATGCACAATAGTGTGACTGGCACAAGTGTCTCTCAGGGCAGTGGTTGGGATTCCATTCACCAGTAGGTGGTGGAAGTGTCTACTTCCCTCTGGAATCTCCAACTCACCTGTTGGGCCCTGTTTCCAGTTGAAGGCTAGGAAGACCTCCTCATCTGAGGAGTCATCTCCCATGGCTACACTGGTTACCCCTGGAATTTTGTTCTGGGGTTTGTTTTTGGGACAAGAAGTGTCCTTGGTGTGGTGCCCAGACTGTTTACAGTTGTGGCACCATGCCTTAGTGGCATCCCAGTTCTTACCCTGGTACCCACCTTTGTTTTGGGTTGTGTCTTGGGGCCCACCCACCTGTTCTGGTTTTTGGGGGCCTACTGAGGACTCTTTTTCTTTGTTTCTAGTGTCACCCACTTTCTCCTGGGGAGTTTTTGTAACCCCTTTCTTTTGGTCACCCCCAGTGGAAGTTTTGGTTACCCTAGTCTTGACCCAGTGGTCTGCCTTCTTTCCCAATTCTTGGGGAGAAATTGGACCTAGGTCTACCAGATACTGATGCAACTTTTCATTGAAGCAGTTACTTAAAATGTGTTCTTTCATAAACAAATTATAAAGCCCAACATAGTCACACACTTCATTTCCAGTTAACCAACCATCCAGTGTTTTTACTGAGTAGTCTACAAAATCAACCCAGGTCTGGCTCGAGGATTTTTGAGCCCCCCTGAATCTAATTCTATACTCCTCAGTGGAGAATCCAAAGCCCTCAATCAGGGTACCCTTCATGAGGTCATAAGATTCTGCATCTTTTCCAGAGAGTGTGAGGAGTCTATCCCTACACTTTCCAGTGAACATTTCCCAAAGGAGAGCACCCCAGTGAGATCTGTTCACTTTTCTGGTTACACAAGCCCTCTCAAAAGCTGTGAACCATTTGGTGATGTCATCACCATCTTCATATTTTGTTACAATCCCTTTGGGGATTTTTAGGATGTCAGGAGAATCTCTGACCCTATTTAAGTTGCTGCCACCATTGATGGGACCTAGGCCCATCTCTTTTCTTTCCCTTTCTATGGCTAGGAGCTGCTTTTCCAAAGCCAATCTTTTGACCATCCTGGCTAACAGGGGGTCAGCTTCACTGGAGTTATCCTCAGTGATTTCAGAGGTGTTGGTCTCTCCTGTGAGGGAACCAGCATCTCTGACTATTATTTTTGGAGTCAGGGTTTGAGGGACCCTGTTCTCCCTAGATAGGATTGGTAGGGGGGAATTGTCCTCCAAGTCACTATCCTCTTCCTCTGAGTTGCCACCCTCAGAGGGGTTGGCCTTTTCAAACTCTGCCAAAAGCTCCTGGAGCTGTATTTTGGTAGGTTTGGGGCCCATTGTTATTTTCTTTATTTTACAGAGTGACCTTAGCTCCCTCATCTTAAGATGGAGGTAAGGTGTGGTGTCGAGTTCCACCACAGTCACATCTGTGCTAGACATTTTGCTTCTAAAAGTTGGAATACTTTTTAAGAATCTACAACTGGTTCTAGAATCTAATTCAAACTTTTACAAACTTTTAAACTCTAAAAAGAAATGCTAAACAGGATCTAACACAAGGCCCTAGCAGGTCTTTTAAGAATTTAGAAAACTTTTCAAATTGCAAAAATCAATTTCTAATGACAATTTTGGAATTTGTCGTGTGATCAGGTATTGGCTGAGTAGTCCAGCAAATGCAAAGTCTTGTACCCCACCGCTGATCCACCAATGTAGGAAGTTGGCTCTGTATGTGCTATTTCAAAGTAAGGAATAGCATGCACAGAGTCCAAGGGTTCCCCTTAGAGGTAAAATAGTGGTAAAAATAGATAATACTAATGCTCTATTTTGTGGTAGTGTGGTCGAGCAGTAGGCTTATCCAAGGAGTAGTGTTAAGCATTTGTTGTACATACACATAGACAATAAATGAGGTACACACACTCAGAGACAAATCCAGCCAATAGGTTTTTATATAGAAAAATATCTTTTCTTAGTTTATTTTAAGAACCACAGGTTCAAATTCTACATGTAATAGCTTATTCGAAAGGTATTGCAGGTAAGTACTTTAGGAACTTCAAATCATCAAAATTGCATGTATACTTTTCAAGTTATTCACAAATAGCTGTTTTAAAAGTGGACACTTAGTGCAATTTTCACAGTTCCTAGGGGAGGTAAGTATTTGTTAGGTTAACCAGGTAAGTAAGACACTTACAGGGTTCAGTTCTTGGTCCAAGGTAGCCCACCGTTGGGGGTTCAGAGCAACCCCAAAGTCACCACACCAGCAGCTCAGGGCCGGTCAGGTGCAGAGTTCAAAGTGGTGCCCAAAACACATAGGCTAGAATGGAGAGAAGGGGGTGCCCCGGTTCCGGTCTGCTTGCAGGTAAGTACCCGCGTCCTCGGAGGGCAGACCAGGGGGGTTTTGTAGGGCACCGGGGGGGACACAAGTCCACACAGAAATTTCACCCTCAGCAGCGCGGGGGCGGCCGGGTGCAGTGTAGAAACAAGCGTCGGGTTTGTAATGGAAGTCAATGGGAGATCTAGGGATCTCTTCAGCGCTGCAGGCAGGCAAGGGGGGGATTCCTCGGGGAAACCTCCACTTGGGCAAGGGAGAGGGACTCCTGGGGGTCACTTCTCCAGTGAAAGTCCGGTCCTTCAGGTCCTGGGGGCTGCGGGTGCAGGGTCTCTCCCAGGCGTCGGGACTTTAGGTTCAAAGAGTCGCGGTCAGGGGAAGCCTCGGGATTCCCTCTGCAGGCGGCGCTGTGGGGGCTCAGGGGGGACAGGTTTTGGTACTCACAGTATCAGAGTAGTCCTGGGGTCCCTCCTGAGGTGTTGGATCGCCACCAGCCGAGTCGGGGTCGCCGGGTGCAGTGTTGCAAGTCTCACGCTTCTTGCGGGGAGCTTGCAGGGTTCTTTAAAGCTGCTGGAAACAAAGTTGCAGCTTTTCTTGGAGCAGGTCCGCTGTCCTCGGGAGTTTCTTGTCTTTTCGAAGCAGGGGCAGTCCTCAGGGGATGTCGAGGTCGCTGGTCCCTTTGGAAGGCGTCGCTGGAGCAGGATCTTTGGAAGGCAGGAGACAGGCCGGTGAGTTTCTGGAGCCAAGGCAGTTGTCGTCTTCTGGTCTTCCGCTGCAGGGGTTTTCAGCTAGGCAGTCCTTCTTCTTGTAGTTGCAGGAATCTAATTTTCTAGGGTTCAGGGTAGCCCTTAAATACTAAATTTAAGGGCGTGTTTAGGTCTGGGGGGTTAGTAGCCAATGGCTACTAGCCCTGAGGGTGGGTACACCCTCTTTGTGCCTCCTCCCAAGGGGAGGGGGTCACAATCCTAACCCTATTGGGGGAATCCTCCATCTGCAAGATGGAGGATTTCTAAAAGTTAGAGTCACTTCAGCTCAGGACACCTTAGGGGCTGTCCTGACTGGCCAGTGACTCCTCCTTGTTGCTTTCTTTGTTCCCTCCAGCCTTGCCGCCAATAGTGGGGGCCGTGGCCGGAGGGGGCGGGCAACTCCACTAAGCTGGAGTGCCCTGCTGGGCTGTGACAAAGGGGGGAGCCTTTGAGGCTCACCGCCAGGTGTCACAGTTCCTGCCTGGGGGAGGTGTTAGCATCTCCACCCAGTGCAGGCTTTGTTACTGGCCTCAGAGTGACAAAGGCACTCTCCCCATGGGGCCAGCAACATGTCTCTAGTGTGGCAGGCTGCTGGAACCAGTCAGCCTACACAGATAGTTGGTTAAGTTTCAGGGGGCACCTCTAAGGTGCCCTCTGTGGTGTATTTTACAATAAAATGTACACTGGCATCAGTGTGCATTTATTGTGCTGAGAAGTTTGATACCAAACTTCCCAGTTTTCAGTGTAGCCATTATGGTGCTGTGGAGTTCGTGTTTGACAGACTCCCAGACCATATACTCTTATGGCTACCCTGCACTTACAATGTCTAAGGTTTTGTTTAGACACTGTAGGGGCACAGTGCTCATGCACTGGTACCCTCACCTATGGTATAGTGCACCCTGCCTTAGGGCTGTAAGGCCTGCTAGAGGGGTGTCTTACCTATACTGCATAGGCAGTGAGAGGCTGGCATGGCACCCTGAGGGGAGTGCCATGTCGACTTACTCATTTTGTTCTCACTAGCACACACAGGCTTGTAAGCAGTGTGTCTGTGCTGCGTGAGGGGTCTCTAGGGTGGCATAAGACATGCTGCAGCCCTTAGAGACCTTCCTTGGCATCAGGGCCCTTGGTACTAGAAGTACCAGTTACAAGGGACTTATCTGAATGCCAGGGTGTGCCAATTGTGGATACAATGGTACATTTTAGGTGAAGGAACACTGGTGCTGGGGCCTGGTTAGCAGGGTCCCAGCACACTTCTCAGTCAAGTCAGCATCAGTATCAGGCAAAAAGTGGGGGGTAACTGCAACAGGGAGCCATTTCTTTACAAGGGAGCTTATTGCACTGCAGAGAGTCATACATGGGGACGAGTCTTAGGAGCCACAAAGTCTTAGGAGCCACAAACACCTTCTAAAACTAGGGAATCTGGAATTATATGAATGACCTGCCTTTTACTGTAAAGTGCTCTGTCACCCGTAAGGGTCTTGTTCGCGCTATATAAAACTTTTAAAATAAAATAAATAAATAAAAACCCTTCAGTTTTTCAGAACATCTCACACCCTTGGCAGTGTGCCAGTAGATGATGTGGTAAACTCTCCTTGATGATGCTTCTAACATTCAAGATGCACACATCAACATATTTTCAAAGTGGGGCACCAGTATTCAGTAAGGCCTACACCGCCATGTTGGGCTGTGACAATTATGTGGGAAGAAGGACATATGCAGATTATAGGTATCAGGATAAAATATCTTAAGTCAGGGAGCCTTATTGCACTGCAGAGAGTCATACATGGGGACGAGTCTTAGGAGCCACAAACACCTTCTAAAACTAGGGAATCTGGAATTATATGAATGACCTGCCTTTAATGGGAAGAACCCTTTGTTGTTGATGCTTTTATAGTGATTTATGTCTCCTGCTTCCCTCTTTTTGCCCCGGGACCTGTTCTGTCTCAAATTACAATGTTTTGAGGACAGGTTATACTATAGCACAAGTCTTCCACCTTATAGACATCCAGATAAAACTATTTCTACTCTATTATATGCACTTTCTTTGCTAAAGAAGTTGACTTGTGTCCTAAAAAAACAGCACCAACCTTTCTTTGTGGTTTGCAAACGTATTTCACCTGTAGCAGAAAGGATTTGAAAACTACTCTTAAAATAGTCTCTCTGCATGAAGCACTTCTGTATCTTTCCATCTGAAAGAGTGGTCTTACATCTTCCATTTTGAAACTCTCAGCCTATACAGGGGAGGAATGTCTCCAGTAATCAGTTGTAAGCAAATACACTTTTGGAACAGTTGTCAATAAAACCTACAATAGTGGCTTGATTAGCAATGTGTTTTAGTATTTGTTGTCTCACCCAAAATGATGGACTGACAATCTATGACTTATCCTAAACCTGCATGATGTTAAATAATTTCATCTGTTTGACTTCAACCACCATCAGTAGGGACTGCGGACCTCTGAGAGCAAATGTATGGCTAGTATGGTAGTGGTGAATACTCGTATGGGACATTGTAGATAGCACCCATAAAAAGTGTGGCATACCACGCCTTCAATAACATGTGTTAGTTGGGGGGGAGGCAGTGGAGATTATGGCAAACCTCTAAAACACAATCTCATTTCCAGAGACCTACCACCAGCCTCACTGCTATATTCTGAACTGACTGAAGTTTTATGATAGAGCTTATTGCTCCCCCTAATAGCATATATTTGCAATGCGTTTTAAAACATTTCATTTATACAAGCTGGGATAGCCTTTGAGCAGGCCTGCATGGTCAAGTGGTGCTCCTCAGCGGATAATTGAAAGTCATCCACATAGGAGACACCATCCTGGGCAAAGGATCTTATCAAGCCCAGAGGTTCCGAACACAAACATTAAAAAGGATGGATGAGAGATATGATGCCTGCATATCTTCATATATGACGGAGTTGCAGTCGGCCAAAAATTGCCCAAACAGCTAACAGGAGAACTCTGCTAGGCCATCACCTTGCAGGCAAACAGCCACAGGGCCTCGGACTAACATGTCAAGTTTAATGATGTCATATGTGACAAATCCAAGCCACTTCCTTTCCATCAGATACTGTGGGTATCATATTCCCTTGGAGGTCCACCAATAAGAGTTATATAGAAATTTGGCCTGAAAATTAAACTTTTCACTAAAACCACTAAAATCATCTACCTTCAAACTGTGAGATACCTCGTGAGCTATGTTATGAGCCAAACAGAAGGACCGCAATCATTCATGTCCTACTTATAGATAAATATGAGTGCCAGCCTCTCAAATGCATTGAGCATCAGAGGTCGACACCTTTTTTTGGCGAGCACGCCTCTGGTTGCACCACTTGGGCTATTGCCAGAACAGCTTTCGCTGCCAAGCTGCATCTTGATTATTCCTCATAATCAAGCATTCTCTCACAGCATAGGTGTACTTTGTGACCAACAGAGGTAGTACACACACCTAGCATGATCTGACCCATGGAATGTGTTTCTGAACTTGTGAGGACCAATGACAGTGTCCACATTTTGAGACATACCTCCAGTTTCCCTGGGGTGCTGTTTCTTCAAAGATGGCATTTACCCATGAGCATCAATTTAGCCACTATGCCAAATCTTATATTCTTCTATAATCCTTCTGACTGGAAACCCTATCTTCCAGCCCACCATCCTTGACCTGAAAATCAGAGGCTGTACTTGCTGCTTGATCTCAAGATATCCCTTTGCAATAGAAGATGAGATTCCACACTCCAGTAACTTATGTTTAGAGAAGGGTGTGTACATTTACAAATATTTTTTTACAACCTTCATGACATTCTTTGAAACAACTTTGTCAAGGTTATAAAGTTCTTTCTTTTTGCTATACTTGCATAAAAAGTATATATTGAGCAACAACATGCACATTATTATTTAACATTAACACAGTGGTTATCCACAAGACATACTCTACAGAAAAGTATTGTTTATAGAAAGTGTCTTCCAATGGCCAACTTTCAGAGGGACAATCCTAATCTATTTCAAAGCTTGGCTTGGATTGATGAAGGTGAAAAATATCATACTGTGTGGTAAAAATTACCACACAATGCAGAGAAAAACGGTGCTTGGCGAGGGTGCAATAAGAAACTTTGTAATCTTCGAAAAAGGTAAAATTCAGGAACTTGGCAGAGTTTCTGTGATGAAAAAAACTTAGCATCTGCCTAACCTATGTTGTATTATTTATATTATTTAACTAACTGTGAGTTTCTCCTTGATAAAAAGCTAACAAGTACATGAAAGTACATCCTCAAGAGCCATAGTTCTCTTAATCGCACAGACAGCAGTTTTTTTTCCTAATTGCAAACCTCCCTTAAAGAATGTAATTTGAGGGTACGTTAGCAGCAACAACCGGACATTCTTACACTTAACAGTGACTGGTATAGAATAAAGAACGGGCTCCTTGTTTTCTGTCTCAGTAATCCCGTTTATGTTACCAACTTTGGAATGATGAAGGTTATAAAATTCAGTTTCTTCTACGTGCCTAATGTTAGCTGTACATTTGTGTGGCTGTGATAAATATATATTTAATTTCTAGAAGAAAATAACTCTAACTGAACAATCATTGTATTGTTTAAGTATTTTCGTAGTGCTTTTCATGTCCTTTGTGAATCTTGAAGCTCTTTCTAGGTGATGTGGGTTCCTTATCTGTGTAGCAGTTAATATCCCTGGCAAATTGTAAAGTTGTTGGATTTGCACGAGGTTACCAGGCGCCTCTCAAGGTACATAGTTGAAAGGGTGTTGTTTCTGGTTTGGTCCATATGCAACATATATTGATGAGCTGGGTGAGGTTTGATGACGTGGTGGATGCACAGTCCACTGAGTGTCACTGCGCATAGCTAAGCTAATGTGTTTTGCCGAGAGTGTTACAATAGACACAGTCATGCAGGTATTTAGCATCTTTTGATTTGGTTAGTATCATACCAGAGAACCTATACTGATGAGCTTTTTATGTATTACAGCCAGTAGCGACCAAGGTTCAGCCCATTGAAAGCACTGTAACACAACTACAGTGCATTACATGGCATTTAGGCAGGGGCAACAAAGGAGGAGTACATCGGAGGCACTGTTAAACCGCCAAAGGGTATTATATGGCATCTAGCGATGACAGAGGTGCTACTCACTGATTACAGTAGAGGAACCTACTGGAGGCACAGATAAACCAGCAAGAGATACTAAGGCCCTCATTACGAGTTTGGCGGTCTGAGGACCGCTACAATGGAGGTGGCAGTCGCACCGCCGCAGGCCTGGCAGAGAAGACCACCATAATATGACCATGGTAGTGTTCCCCACAGAACACAGCCAATACACCACCAGTACCGCCAGTGTGGATGCACTGCCGCGGCCGGCGGCAGGCATCTCTAGTCCTGCGGGGACCGTGTTACTGCCGAGCATATTATGAAGTTGCACATCACCTGGATTTCCGGGGTGGTTGGACCGCCAACAAAACCCTGGCGGAAAAGAACCGTATAAAAGGAGCCACCATGGAACCTGAACTTGATGTCTTCCCATTGCTCCTGATCGTCCTATGACTCCAGAACCAGCAACGGTGACAAAGACAACAACTGTAAGTATACCCACCTAGCATACACTGGAGGGAAAGGCTTTAGTACACACCTACACACAACACACACATCCCTAATGGCTAGCGACAGCCACACACATGCAAACACCTGTACCAACACACATCAACACACGCACATGTACACACAAACTACACACACCACGGCCAACATACACGTGCCATCCACACAATACCCCGCACACACACATCACTGCCAATGTCTAACACAAACATACACAACACCACAGACTCACACAATGACATCACTGCCACAAACACACAGAGGCATTGGAAAGGAACAACACTGCACACTTCCACATGAAAGCACACACTTACAGCAACACATAACAACCACAGACAACCAATCGATACCAAAACACTGCCATACAACATCTCAGATATCACACCACGTCTACACAACCCACAAAGCACATGCCAAATCCATAACTACACACAAAAAATGCACAGACAACAACCACACAATGTCACACAACACCATCACAACACATCACACCTAGTATAGTGCACAAGGAAACCACACAACATATGCTACAAAACAATCACATCACATATAACACAAACCAAATCGCACAAATACTACACATCCATCACAAAGGAAAGGCAAGACAAGTATGTCTCCATCGAGACCAACAGGTGTTTGGCCCATATATATTAGGCATGAATTTATTAAACTAAACAATATGTTCAACTTCGGGCAATTGGCCAGTCTGAATAGTCCAAGTGCCACCAGGCACATATGGCATTTGTGAATGTCCCAACTTTACTCATGACTGCAAAGTGGCCTCTACATGGTAGGGGCATCAAGGGGGCAGGCAGGCACATCAGGGGTGATGGGATGGTGGTCATGGGGGGTTTGGGATAGGGGGTCCTTGGGTTTCCCTTTGGGTTTGGGAGGGCTTGGGTTTGGGTTTTGTTGGATGGTCTTTATGTTTGTCCTTGGGAGAGGGGAGCATGGGTTTGGGGGGTGATTTTTTTTTACAGGAGGAGGGGCATGGGCAACACCAGAAGGCAAGGGAGGACTGGGAGGTGGAAGGGCTCGGGGAGGGACACAGTACACTTTGGGGAATCACGGGGTGGGAGAGTGGTAGGGAAGAGGGAAAATTCATAAAGAAATATTTTCTTAGTGACACAAGGGCGGTCATGGGTAAAGCGTTTGGGTGTGGTGGGAGAGGGAGTGGTTGTGAGGTGTGTCCATGTAGGTGTCTTGGGTGCAGGTGCAAGAGTGGAAGTCATGTGTGCACTGGGTGCCTGTTGGGTGTGTGAGTGCGAGTGTGCAGGTGGTTTGGGAGGAGGTGGAGGGAGATGCCATGGTAGAGGGTGACTGTCTGTTGGGGCGATGCCTGCAGGAAAGGTGGATGTGCTGCATGTGGGGGTATTGATAGTTGTAGTAAGTGCGCATGTCTTGAATGGGGTGGATGCATGCAGGTCTGGAAGTGTGGTGACTGTGGGTATGATGGGACTTGTGGCTGGATGAGGGAGTGTTGATGTTGTGCCAGCAGGTGTGAGTGGTGTAGTGGCTGTGAAGGAAGGTGTGGTGTGGTGGTCAGTGCAGGGAGTGGATGTTGTTGTGTGTGCAGGTGGGTGTTGTCTGTGTGTATGGCAGTGGTGGGTCTTGTGGTGGCTGTGTTTGTCACTGTGAACCGTGTCTGTTGAGGTGGATAAATGGTCTGACTATGTGCTCTGGATGGGTGAGGAGAGAAGGGTATGGGATTGGGCAGAGGTAGCTGGAGGAGGGACGAAAAACAAAGTGACTCTGGCTGTTGTCAGCAAGGATGCCAGAGCCTTAAAGGATCTCTGCAGGCCAGACATGGAACCATGAATGCCTTCTAGGAACGCAATGCTCTGCTGTACCTGAGTTGCCAGTCCCTGGATGGAATTCACGATTGTTGACTGACCCACAGAGGTGGACCTCAGGAAATCTATAGCCTCCTCACTGAGGACAGCAGGGCTGACTAGGGCAGGAGCAGAGGTGTCTGCCGCGAAGGAGACACCCACCCTCTTGGGTGAGCGGGCAGGGGCAACTGGGTGGGGAGCAAAAAGGAGGGCACTGCTGGTAAGGGGGGTGGCAGACTAGGATGGTGCTGGGCTGGTCCCAGATGGGTTCCCCACTGCCAGGGAGCATCATTCGGAGGAGGAATCCGAAGATGATGCAGATGATGCAAATGAACTCCTCTCACCAGTGGCACTCCCCTCTCCCTACGTCCCACTGGTCCCCTTGGCTTCGCTGGTGTCAGCCTCCTGGGTCCCGTGGGCTGCTAGTTCCCCACTCACCGGTGTGTGCAGGTGGGTGTTGTCTGTGTGCATGGCAGTAGTGGGTCTTGTGGTGGCTGTGTTTGTCACTGTGAACCGTGTCTGTTGAGGTGGATAAATGGTCTGACTATGTGCTCTGGATGAGTGAGGAGAGAAGGGTATGGGATTGGGCAGAGGTAGCTGGAGGGGGGACGAAAAACAAAGTGACACTGGCTGTTGTCAGCAAGGATGCCAGAGCCTTAAAGGATCTCTGCAGGCCAGACATGGAACCATGAATGCCTTCTAAGAACGCAATGCTCTGCTGTACCTGAGTTGCAAGTCCCTGGATGGCATTCACGATTGTTGACTGACCCACAGAGATGGACCTCAGGAAATCTATAGCCTCCTCACTGAGGACAGCAGGGCTGACCGGGACAGGAGCAGAGGTGTCTGTGGCGAAGGAGACACCCACCCTCTTGGGTGAGCGGGCAGGGGCAACTGGGTGGGGAGCAAAAAGGAGGGCACTGCTGGTAAGGGGGGTGGCAGACTAGGATGGTGCTGGGCTGGTCCCAGATGAGTTCCCCACCGCCAGGGAGCATCATTCGGAGGAGGAATCCGAAGATGATGCAGATGATGCAAATGAACTCCTCTCACCAGTGGCACTCCCCTCTCCCTACGTCCCACTGGTCCCCTTGGCTTCGCTGGTGTCAGCCTCCTGGGTCCCGTGGGCTGCTAGTTCCCCACTCACCTGTGCCCCTTCTTGTTCGCCTGATGATGCTGATGCACACCAACACAGAGGAGGAGAAGGCGGGGGAGGAAGAGAGAGAAAGATAGGGCAGAAAAGAATCTATACCTACCTACCATTAACACAGATCAACATGTACATCTATACATTATGGCATATCATGCCATTACAATGACACTGAATTTAAGAAAATACACATTGTGAATTGCAAGAAACAATGCTCATAGACTTGCTATGGCGGGAACATTTTGACTTGGTGAATTGGTCAAGGCTGAAACACTGCATAGAAGCATTGTGATTTCCTAGGATGATGTCATGCATGATATTTAAATAACAGGGTTAGACTCCAGAGAGCTCCCAGGGGACTTATCACATCTACTACCATGCCATAGTCGGAAAGGCTAGACCACAGAATGATATCTGCTACATAGGATTTTGCTTTGCTATTAGCCCACATAGAGTCACATGTAGCATACTGCCATGGTTGTTTGCCTACACATATTCTACACTCTTAGGTCAACATATGTCAGCATGGTAAGATGTTAAATATACTGTACAATTGAGGCTATCCATGTGGAGGACCCCATTGCCACCCCCACAACCAGTCCATGGCAGCTACTGTGCAAGATAGAGATAGGGATAGCCTCAGTCATAGTGAGAGACACATAATGATGTTATAGCACTTACAACTCAGACATATTGATGCAGATGAAAGAAGCTGGTCTGACACAATGCGTAGTGTGTCCACACCCACCAAACAATCGACATTGTTAATTGGATATACACTGACAGCATTGTATTTGCACACATAATCGATTAAGAGCCTGGCAGGGTGACTGATTCCCATTGTCGATGTCCATCTACCACTGATCACATGCACATATGCCCACATGTAAACCACCCTATCCAAAACAAGGCCTATCTTGTGGGAGGTGACAGCCTGTACTTTCCACCTTGTGGCTGCTGTGCTGCCCTCAAGCGCCCATCTGCCTCAGGGTAGGCTACTGCCAAGATGCGGGCCACTATGGGGGTCAGGGTTCGACGAACACCCCTCTCTCGGGAGGATGTCCCCAGCTGGGCCTCCACAGTCTTCTGGTCCCAGCGTCTCAGGTCCTCCCACCGCTTTTTGCAATGGGTGCTCCATGGCTATGGACCCCCAGGGTCTGCACTTGCTTGGTGATGGCATGCCACATCCTCTTCTTCTGATGGGAACTGACCAGCATGGGTGACGCAGACATGAGGAAAAAGTCATGTAGAGGGGCAACACATCAGCAGCAGTGGACTACTCACATCATAAATATCACCTGCCCACACCATTGTGTATTCACTGCACTAACACATGTACTCCATGGCCCCTGCATGCTCCACTCCCTGCGTGACAGTGAAACACTGTAAAGAAATGGCTCCCTGTTGCAGTTACCCCCCACTTTTTGCCTGATACTGATGCTGACTTGACTGAGAAGTGTGCTGGGACCCTGCTAACCAGGCCCCAGCACCAGTTTTCTTTCACCTAAAATGTACCATTGTTTCCACAATTGGCACAACCCTGGCACCTAGGTAAGTCCCTTGTAACTGGTACCCCTTGTACCAAGGGCCCTGATGCCAGGGAAGGTCTCTAAGGGCTGCAGCATGTCTTATGCCACCCTAGGGACCCCTCACTCAGCACAGACACACTGCTTGCCAGCTTGTGTGTGCTGATGGGGAGAAAATGACTAAGTCGACATGGCACTCCCCTCAGGGTGCCATGCCAACCTCCCACTGCCTGTGGCATAGGTAAGTCACCCCTGAGCACTATGCCCCTACAGTGTCTAAGCAAAACCTTAGACATTGTAAGTGCAGGGTAGCCATAAGAGTATATGGGCTGGGAGTCTGTCAAAAACGAACTCCACAGCTCCATAATGGCTACACTGAATACTGGGAAGTTTAGTATCAAACTTCTCAGAATAATAAACCCACACTGATGCCAGTGTTGGATTTATTAAAAAAATGCACACAGAGGGCATCTTAGAGATACCCCGTGTATTTTACCCAATTGTTCAGTGCAGGACTGACTGGTATGTGCCAGCCTGCTGCTGAGAGACGAGTGTCTGACCTCATGCGGTGAGAGCCTTTGTGCTCTCTGAGGACAGAAACAAAGCCTGCTCTGGGTGGAGGTGCTTCACACCTCCCCCCTGCAGGAACTGTAACACCTAGCAGTGAGCTTCAAAGGCTCAAGCTTCGTGTTACAATGCCCCAGGGCACTCCAGCTAGTGGAGATGCCCGCCCCCTGGACCCAGCCCCCACTTTTGGCGGCAAGTCCAGGAGAGATAATGAGAAAAACAAGGCGGAGTCACTGGCCAGTCAGGACAGCCTCTAAGGTGTCCTGAGCTGAGGTGACTCTGACTTTTAGAAATCCTCCATCTTGTAGAAGGAGGATTCCCCCAATAGGGATAGGAATGTGACCCCCTCCCCTTGGGAGGAGGCACAAAGAGGGTGTACCCACCCTCAGGGCTAGTAGCCATTGGCTACTAACCCCCCAGACCTAAACACGCCCTTAAATTTAGTATTTAAGGGCTCCCGTGAACCTAAGAATTTAGATTCCTGAAACTACAAGAAGAAGAGGACTGCTGAGCTGAAAAACCCCTGCAGAGGAAGAACAGAAGACACCAACTGCTTTGGCCCCAGACTTACCGGCCTGTCTCCTGCCTTCCAAAAGAAACCTGCTCCAGCGACGCTTTCCAAGGGACCAGCGACCTCTGAATCATCTGAGGACTGCCCTGCTTCAAGAAAGACAAGAAACTCCTGAGGACAGCGGCACTGCTCCAAAAGAACTGCAACTTTGTTTCAAGGAGCAGATTTAAAGACCCCTGCAACTCCCCGCAAGAAGCGTGAGACTTGCAACACTGCACCCGGCGACCCCGACTCGACTGGTGTAGAACCAACACCTCAGGGAGGACCCTCCGGCGACTCCGAGACTGTGAGTAACCAAAGTTGTCCCCCCTGAACCCCCACAGCGACGCCTGCAGAGGGAATCCCGAGGCTCCCCCTGACCGCGACTGTCTGAACTCCATTTCCCGACGGCTGGAAAAGACCCTGCACCCGCAGCCCCCAGCACCTGAAGGAGCGGAACTTCTGTGCAGGAGTGACCCCCAGGAAGCCCTCTCCCTTGCCCAGGTGGTGGCTACCCCGAGGAGCCCTCCCCTTGCCTGCCTGCAACGCTGAAGAGATCCCTTGATCTCTCATAGGAAACCATTGAAAACCCGACGCGTGTTTGCACACTGCACCCGGCCGCCCCCGCGCTGCTGAGGGTGTACTTTTTGTGCTGACTTGTGTCCCCCCCGGTGCCCTACAAAACCCCCCTGGTCTGCCCTCCGAAGACGCGGGTACTTACCTCCTGGCAGACTGGAACCGGGACACCCCCTTCTCTCCATTGAAGCCTATGTGTTTTGGGCACCTCTTTGACCTTTGCACCTGACCGGCCCTGAGCTGCTGGTGTGATAACTTTGGGGTTGCTCTGAACCCCCAACGGTGGGCTACCTTGGACCAAAAACTGAAACCTGTAAGTGACTTACTTACCTGTTAAAGCTAACATTACTTTACCTCCCCCAGGAACTGTGAAAATTGCACGGTGTCCACTTTTAAAACAGCTTATTGTGTTTTATGTAAAAAGTATACATGCTAATGAAATGATTCAAAGTTCCTAAAAGTACTTACCTGCAATACCTTTCAAATGAGATATTACATGTAGAATTTGAACCTGTGGTTCTTAAAATAAACTAAGAAAATATATTTTTCTATAACAAAACCTATTGGCTGGATTTGTCTCTGAGTGTGTGTTCCTCATTTATTGCCTGTGTGTATGTACAACAAATGCTTAACACTACTCCTTTGATAAGCCTACTGCTCGACCACACTACCACAAAATAGAGCATTAGTATTATCTCTTTTTGCCACTATCTTACCTCTAAGGGGAACCCTTGGACTCTGTGCATGCTATTCCTTACTTTGAAATAGCACATACAGAGCCAACTTCCTACATTGGTGGATCAGCGGTGGGGTACAAGACTTTGCATTTGCTGGACTACTCAGCCAATACCTGATCACACGACAAATTCCAAAAATTGTCATTAGAAATTGATTTTTGCAATTTGAACTATTTTTCTAAATTCTTAAAAGTCCTGCTAGGGCCTTGTGTTAGTCCCTGTTTAGCATTTCTTTTAGAGTTTAAAAGTTTGGTAAAAGTTTGAATTAGATTCTAGAACTAGTTTTAGTTTCTTAAAAAGTATTCCAACTTTTAGAAGCATAATGTCTAATACAGATGTGAATGTGGTGGAACTCGACACCACACCTTACCTCCATCTACAGATGAGAGAGCTAAGGTCACTCTGTAAACTAAAGAAAATAGCAATGGGCTCCAGACCTTCCAAACTACAGCTCCAGGAGCTGTTGGCAGAGTTTGAAAGAGCCAACCCCTCTGAGGATGGCAACACAGAGGATGAGTATAGTGACTTGGAGGGTGATTCCCCCCCACCAGTCCTATCTAGGGAGAACAGGGCCTCTCAAGCCCTGACTCCACAAATAATAGTCAGAGATGATGGTTCCCTCACAGGAGGGACCAACCTCTCTGAAATCACTGAGGATAACTCCAGTGAAGAGGACATCCAGTTAGCCAGGATGCCAAAAGATTGGCTTTGGAAAGACAGATCCTAGCCATAGAAAGGGAAAGACAAGAGATGGGCCTAGGACCCATCAATGGTGGCAGCAACATAACTAGGGTCAGAGATTCTCCTGACATGGTAAAAATCCCTAAAGGGATTGTGACTAAATATGAAGATGGTGATGACATCACCAAATGGTTCACAGCTTTTGAGAGGGCTTGTGTAACCAGAAAAGTAAGCAGATCTCACTGGGGTGCTCTCCTTTGGGAAATGTTCACTGGAAAGTGTAGGGATAGACTCCTCACACTCTCTGGAAAAGATGCAGAATCTTATGACCTCATGAAGGGAACCCTGATTGAGGGCTTTGGATTCTCCACTGAGGAGTATAGAATTAGATTTAGGGGGGCTCAAAAATCCTCGAGCCAGACCTGGGTTGATTTTGTAGACTACTCAGTGAAAACACTGGATGGTTGGGTAACTGGAAATGAAGTGCATGACTATGTTGGGCTTTATAATTTGTTTATGAAAGAACACATTTTAAGTAACTGCTTCAATGAAAAGTTGCATCAGTATCTGGTAGACCTAGGACCAATTTCTCCCCAAGAATTGGGAAAGAAGGCGGACCATTGGGTCAAGACTAGGGTAACCAAAACTTCCACTGGGGGTGACCAAAAGAAAGGGGTTACAAAGCCTCCCCAGGAGAAAGTGGGTGACACTAGAAAGAAAAAGAGTCCTCTGTAGGCCCCCAAAAACCAGACCAGGTGGGTGGGCCCCGAGACACAACCCAAAACAAAGGTGGGTACCAGGGTAAGAACTGGGATGCCACTAAGGCATGGTGCCATAACTGTAGACAGACAGGGCACCACACCAAGGACACTTCTTGTCCCAAAAACAATCCCCCTAGCAAAATCCCAGGGGTAACCAGTGTAGCCATTGGGGATGACTCCTTAGATGAGGAGGTCTTCATAGCCTTCATCTGGAAAAAGGGCCCAACAGGTGAGTTGGAGATTCCAGAGGGAAGTAGACACTTCCACCACCTACTGGTGAATGGAATCCCAGCCACTGCCCTGAGAGACACTTGTGCCAGTCACACTATTGTGCATGACAGGCTGGTGTTCTCCAACCAGTACATCCCAGGTGAGATGGCCAGAGTAAGAGTTAGCCCAGAGAGGGTCACTGATAGGCCTGTGCCTTTTGTGCCCATAGAAGTGGGTGGGACTTTTAGCTGGAGAAGGGTGGTAGTCAGTACAGACCTCCCCCTTGATTGTCTCCTTGGAAATGACTACCCAGAGGTTAGTCAGAGCCCAAGAGAGGAACTGGTCCAGTGCCAGTCCTCTCCCAATGATTCTGAAGGTGCTACCCCTGCAGTAACTGCAAGTAGGCCCCAGAAGAAAAAGAAAAGAAAACAGAGTAGGAAAGGTGGACAACCTTTAGCCAAGGTTCCAGCAAGCCAGGGAGATTCTGCTCCAGTAGGGGAGAACTCCAAAAATGGCACTGTTAAAGTCCAACCTGACCCACAAGAAGTCCTGGCTAGTCAGGCAACTGTTAAGCCTGAGTGGGTGGCTCCTCAGCTAATAGAAGAAAGAGTGGAAGAAGGGTGTTTACTACAAGATGTGGTAACCCCCCACTCTAATACAGCAGACAGGCACCCTGAATCCAAAGAAGCCTGTAACTTAGCCCCTTTCCTTGTAGGTGAAGAGCTAAAGATGTGGTTCTGGGCACTGACAGCTGTCAGTGGCCTCTGCTGGGTGTTAGCCTTTATGGCTGCACTATCCTTGGCATGGTGGTCTGACCCCATGCCAAATAGCAAGTTAGGCCCCCTGACCCTGTTGGTCATGGTGGGGTTACTCCAGCTCTGGGTAACCTCTTTGGGTAAGCTAGGGGTGACCCTGGCTAAGATAAGATTAGCAGAGGTGGATACCTCTAACCCCAAAATAGAGAGAATGGGTAGAGACATAAAAAATACAGACAAGAGGCAATTCAGACTAGGTCCTATCACTGTGGAAGTGGGTCAGTTCCCCAGAGGGAATGACCTGAACAGGAGGATGTAAGGCAGAGTAGGCCCTGCAACAAACCAGCCTATTTCCTCTACTCTTCCTCGCCTGACAGACTAGGAAGACTCTCCCAGCTTTGGCTGAGTCTCCTGGCCTGTGGGCTGGGGGGGGGGGCTTGTGTAAAGAAATGGCTCCCTGTTGCAGTTACCCCCCACTTTTTGCCTGATACTGATGCTGACTTGACTGAGAAGTGTGCTGGGACCCTGCTAACCAGGCCCCAGCACCAGTGTTCTTTCACCTAAAATGTACCATTGTTTCCACAATTGGCACAACCCTGGCACCTAGGTAAGTCCCTTGTAACTGGTACCCCTGGTACCAAGGGCCCTGATGCCAGGGAAGGTCTCTAAGGGCTGCAGCATGTCTTATGCCACCCTAGGGACCCCTCACTCAGCACAGACACACTGCTTGCCAGCTTGTGTGTGCTGATGGGGAGAAAATGACTAAGTCGACATGGCACTCCCCTCAGGGTGCCATGCCAACCTCCCACTGCCTGTGGCATAGGTAAGTCACCCCTCTAGTAGGCCTTACAGCCCTAAGGTAGGGTGCACTATACCACAGGTGAGGGCATATGTGCATGAGCACTATGCCCCTACAGTGTCTAAGCAAAACCTTAGACATTGTAAGTGCAGGGTAGCCATAAGAGTATATGGGCTGGGAGTCTGTCAAAAACGAACTCCACAGCTCCATAATGGCTACACTGAATACTGGGAAGTTTAGTATCAAACTTCTCAGAATAATAAACCCACACTGATGCCGGTGTTGGGTTTATTAAAAAATGCAGAAGAGGGCATCTTAGAGATACCCCCTGTATTTTACCCAATTGTTCAGTGCAGGACTGACTGGTCTGTGCCAGCCTGCTGCTGAGAGACGAGTGTCTGACCTCATGCGGTGAGGGCCTTTGTGCTCTCTGAGGACAGAAACAAAGCCTGCTCTGGGTGGAGGTGCTTCACACCTCCCCCCTGCAGGAACTGTAACACCTAGCAGTGAGCTTCAAAGGCTCAAGCTTCGTGTTACAATGCCCCAGGGCACTCCAGCTAGTGGAGATGCCCGCCCCCTGGACCCAGCCCCCACTTTTGGCGGCAAGTCCAGGAGAGATAATGAGAAAAACAAGGAGGAGTCACTGGCCAGTCAGGACAGCCCCTACGGTGTCCTGAGCTGAGGTGACTCTGACTTTTAGAAATCCTCCATCTTGTAGAAGGACGATTCCCCCAATAGGGATAGGAATGTGACCCCCTCCCCTTGGGAGGAGGCACAAAGAGGGTGTACCCACCCTCAGGGCTAGTAGCCATTGGCTACTAACCCCCCAGACCTAAACACGCCCTTAAATTTAGTATTTAAGGTCTCCCCTGAACCTAAGAATTTAGATTCCTGAAACTACAAGAAGAAGAGGACTGCTGAGCTGAAAAACCCCTGCAGAGGAAGAACAGAAGACACCAACTGCTTTGGCCCCAGACTTACCGGCCTGTCTCCTGCCTTCCAAAAGAAACCTGCTTCAGCGACGCTTTCCAAGGGACCAGCGACCTCTGAATCCTCTGAGGACTGCCCTGCTTCAAAAAAGACAAGAAACTCCCGAGGACAGCGGCACTGCCCCAAAAGAACTGCAACTTTGTTTCAAGGAGCAGATTTAAAGACCCCTGCAACTCCCCGCAAGAAGCGTGAGACTTGCAACACTGCACCCGGCGACCCCGACTCGACTGGTGTAGAACCAACACCTCAGGGAGGACCCTCCGGCGACTCCGAGACTGTGAGTAACCAAAGTTGTCCCCCCTGAGCCCCCACAGCGACGCCTGCAGAGGGAATCCCGAGGCTCCCCCTGACCGCGACTGTCTGAACTCCATTTCCCGACGGCTGGAAAAGACCCTGCACCCGCAGCCCCCAGCACCTGAAGGAGCGGAACTTCTGTGCAGGAGTGACCCCCAGGAAGCCCTCTCCCTTGCCCAGGTGGTGGCTACCCCGAGGAGCCCCCCCCCCTTGCCTGCCTGCAACGCTGAAGAGATCCCTTGATCTATCATAGGAAACCATTGAAAACCCGACGCATGTTTGCACACTGCACCCAGCCGCCCCCGCGCTGCTGAGGGTGTACTTTTTGTGCTGACTTGTGTCCCCCCCGGTGCCCTACAAAACCCCCCTGGTCTTCCCTCCGAAGACGCAGGTACTTACCTCCTGGCAGACTGGAACCGGGGCACCCCCTTCTCTCCATTGAAGCCTATGTGTTTTGGGCACCTCTTTGACCTTTGCACCTGACCGGCCCTGAGCTGCTGGTGTGATAACTTTGGGGTTGCTCTGAACCCCCAACGGTGGGCTACCTTGGACCAAAAACTGAAACCTGTAAGTGACTTACTTACCTGTTAAAGCTAACATTACTTTACCTCCCCCAGGAACTGTGAAAATTGCACGGTGTCCACTTTTAAAACAGCTTATTGTGTTTTATGTAAAAAGTATACATGCTAATGAAATGATTCAAAGTTCCTAAAGTACTTACCTGCAATACCTTTCAAATGAGATATTACATGTAGAATTTGAACCTGTGGTTCTTAAAATAAACTAAGAAAATATATTTTTCTATAACAAAACCTATTGGCTGGATTTGTCTCTGAGTGTGTGTTCCTCATTTATTGCCTGTGTGTATGTACAACAAATGCTTAACACTACTCCTTTGATAAGCCTACTGCTCGACCACACTACCACAAAATAGAGCATTAGTATTATCTCTTTTTGCCACTATCTTACCTCTAAGGGGAACCCTTGGACTCTGTGCATGCTATTCCTTACTTTGAAATAGCACATACAGAGCCAACTTCCTACATTGGTGGATCAGCGGTGGGGTACAAGACTTTGCATTTGC
This sequence comes from Pleurodeles waltl, assembly GCF_031143425.1. Classification (NCBI taxonomy): domain Eukaryota; kingdom Metazoa; phylum Chordata; class Amphibia; order Caudata; family Salamandridae; genus Pleurodeles; species Pleurodeles waltl. Next base: position 15,149,847 of record NC_090443.1, on the reverse strand, counting down.
TGGACTACTCAGCCAATACCTGATCACACAACAAATTCCCAAAATTGTCATTAGAAATTGATTTTTGCAATTTGAACTATTTTTCTAAATTCTTAAAAGTCCTGCTAGGGCCTTGTGTTAGTCCCTGTTTAGCATTTCTTTTAGAGTTTAAAAGTTTGGTAAAAGTTTGAATTAGATTCTAGAACTAGTTTTAGTTTCTTAAAAAGTATTCCAACTTTTAGAAGCATAATGTCTAATACAGATGTGAATGTGGTGGAACTCGACACCACACCTTACCTCCATCTACAGATGAGAGAGCTAAGGTCACTCTGTAAACTAAAGAAAATAGCAATGGGCTCCAGACCTTCCAAACTACAGCTCCAGGAGCTGTTGGCAGAGTTTGAAAGAGCCAACCCCTCTGAGGATGGCAACACAGAGGATGAGTATAGTGACTTAGAGGGTGATTCCCCCCCACCAGTCCTATCTAGGGAGAACAGGGCCTCTCAAGCCCTGACTCCACAAATAATAGTCAGAGATGCTGGTTCCCTCACAGGAGGGACCAACCTCTCTGAAATCACTGAGGATAACTCCAGTGAAGAGGACATCCAGTTAGCCAGGATTGCCAAAAGATTGGCTTTGGAAAGACAGATCCTAGCCATAGAAAGGGAAAGACATGAGATGGGCCTAGGACCCATCAATGGTGGCAGCAACATAACTAGGGTCAGAGATTCTCCTGACATGGTAAAAATCCCTAAAGGGATTGTGACTAAATATGAAGATGGTGATGACATCACCAAATGGTTCACAGCTTTTGAGAGGGCTTGTGTAACCAGAAAAGTAAGCAGATCTCACTGGGGTGCTCTCCTTTGGGAAATGTTCACTGGAAAGTGTAGGGATAGACTCCTCACACTCTCTGGAAAAGATGCAGAATCTTATGACCTCATGAAGGGAACCCTGATTGAGGGCTTTGGATTCTCCACTGAGGAGTATAGAATTAGATTCAGGGGGGCTCAAAAATCCTCGAGCCAGACCTGGGTTGATTTTGTAGACTACTCAGTGAAAACACTGGATGGTTGGGTAACTGGAAATGAAGTGCATGACTATGTTGGGCTTTATAATTTGTTTATGAAAGAACACATTTTAAGTAACTGCTTCAATGAAAAGTTGCATCAGTATCTGGTAGACCTAGGACCAATTTCTCCCCAGGAATTGGGAAAGAAGGCGGACCATTGGGTCAAGACTAGGGTAACCAAAACTTCCACTGGGGGTGACCAAAAGAAAGGGGTTACAAAGCCTCCCCAGGAGAAAGTGGGTGACACTAGAAACAAAGAAAAAGAGTCCTCTGTAGGCCCCCAAAAACCAGACCAGGTGGGTGGGCCCCGAGACACAACCCAAAACAAAGGTGGGTACCAGGGTAAGAACTGGGATGCCACTAAGGCATGGTGCCATAACTGTAGACAGACAGGGCACCACACCAAGGACACTTCTTGTCCCAAAAACAAACCCCCTAGCAAAATCCCAGGGGTAACCAGTGTAGCCATTGGGGATGACTACTCAGATGAGGAGGTCTTCATAGCCTTCAACTGGAAAAAGGGCCCAACAGGTGAGTTGGAGATTCCAGAGGGAAGTAGACACTTCCACCACCTACTGGTGAATGGAATCCCAGCCACTGCCCTGAGAGACACTTGTGCCAGTTACACTATTGTGCATGACAGGCTGGTGTTCTCCAACCAGTACATCCCAGGTGAGATGGCCAGAGTAAGAGTTAGCCCAGACAGGGTCACTGATAGGCCTGTGGCTTTTGTGCCCATAGAAGTGGGTGGGACTTTTAGCTGGAGAAGGGTGGTAGTCAGTACAGACCTCCCCCTTGATTGTCTCCTTGGAAATGACTACCCAGAGGTTAGTCAGAGCCCAAGAGAGGAACTGGTCCAGTGCCAGTCCTCTCCCAATGATTCTGAAGGTGCTACCCCTGCAGTAACTGCAAGTAGGCCCCGGAAGAAAAAGAAAAGAAAACAGAGTAGGAAAGGTGGACAACCTTTAGCCAATATTCCAGCAAGCCAGGGAGATTCTGCTCCAGTAGGGGAGAACTCCAAAAATGGCACTGTTAAAGTCCAACCTGACCCACAAGAAGTCCTGGCTAGTCAGGCAACTGTTAAGCCTGAGTGGGTGGCTCCTCAGCTAATAGAAGAAAGAGTGGAAGAAGGGTGTTTACTACAAGATGTGGTAACCCCCCACTCTAATACAGCAGACAGGCACCCTGAATCCAAAGAAGCCTGTAACTTAGCCCCTTTCCTTGTAGGTGAAGAGCTAAAGATGTGGTTCTGGGCACTGACAGCTGTCAGTGGCCTCTGCTGGGTGTTAGCCTTTATGGCTGCACTATCCTTGGCTTGGTGGTCTGACCCCATGCCAAATAGCAAGTTAGGCCCCCTGACCCTGTTGGTCATGGTGGGGTTACTCCAGCTCTGGGTAACCTCTTTGGGTAAGCTAGGGGTGACCCTGGCTAAGATAAGATTAGCAGAGGTGGATACCTCTAACCCCAAAATAGAGAGAATGGGTGGAGACATAAAAAATACAGACAAGAGGCAATTCAGACTAGGTCCTATCACTGTGGAAGTGGGTCAGTTCCCCAAAAGGAATGACCTGAACAGGAGGATGTAAGGCAGAGTAGGCCCTGCAACAAACCAGCCTTTTTCCTCTACTCTTCCTCGCCTGACAGACTAGGAAGACTCTCCCAGCTTTGGCTGAGTCTCCTAGCCTGTGGGCTGGGGGGGGGGGCTTGTGTAAAGAAATGGCTCCCTGTTGCAGTTACCCCCCACTTTTTGCCTGATACTGATGCTGACTTGACTGAGAAGTGTGCTGGGACCCTGCTAACCAGGCCCCAGCACCAGTGTTCTTTCACCTAAAATGTACCATTGTTTCCACAATTGGCACAACCCTGGCACCTAGGTAAGTCCCTTGTAACTGGTACCCCTGGTACCAAGGGCCCTGATGCCAGGGAAGGTCTCTAAGGGCTGCAGCATGTCTTATGCCACCCTAGGGACCCCTCACTCAGCACAGACACACTGCTTGCCAGCTTGTGTGTGCGGATGGGGAGAAAATGACTAAGTCGACATGGCACTCCCCTCAGGGTGCCATGCCAACCTCCCACTGCCTGTGGCATAGGTAAGTCACCCCTCTAGTAGGCCTTACAGCCCTAAGGCAGGGTGCACTATACCACAGGTGAGGGCATATGTGCATGAGCACTATGCCCCTACAGTGTCTAAGCAAAACCTTAGACATTGTAAGTGCAGGGTAGCCATAAGAGTATATGGGCTGGGAGTCTGTCAAAAACGAAGTCCACAGCTCCATAATGGCTACACTGAATACTGGGAAGTTTAGTATCAAACTTCTCAGAATAATAAACCCACACTGATGCCAGTGTTGGATTTATTAAAAAATGCACACAGAGGGCATCTTAGAGATACCCCCTGTATTTTACCCAATTGTTCAGTGCAGGACTGACTGGTCTGTTCCAGCCTGCTGCTGAGAGATGAGTGTCTGACCTCATGCGGTGAGAGCCTTTGTGCTCTCTGAGGACAGAAACAAAGCCTGCTCTGGTTGGAGGTGCTTCACACCTCCCCCTGCAGGAACTGTAACACCTAGCAGTGAGCTTCAAAGGCTCAAGCTTCGTGTTACAATGCCCCAGGGCACTCCAGCTAGTGGAGATGCCCGCCCCCTGGACCCAGCCCCCACTTTTGGCGGCAAGTCCAGGAGAGATAATGAGAAAAACAAGGAGGAGTCACTGGCCAGTCAGGACAGCCCCTAAGGTGTCCTGAGCTGAGGTGACTCTGACTTTTAGAAATCCTCCATCTTGTAGAAGGAGGATTCCCCCAATAGGGATAGGAATGTGACCCCCTCCCCTTGGGAGGAGGCACAAAGAGGGTGTACCCACCCTCAGGGCTAGTAGCCATTGGCTACTAACCCCCAAGACCTAAACACGCCCTTAAATTTAGTATTTAAGGGCTCCCCTGAACCTAAGAATTTAGATTCCTGAAACTACAAGAAGAAGAGGACTGCTGAGCTGAAAAACCCCTGCAGAGGAAGAACAGAAGACACCAACTGCTTTGGCCCCAGACATACCGGCCTGTCTCCTGCCTTCCAAAAGAAACCTGCTTCAGCGACGCTTTCCAAGGGACCAGCGACCTCTGAATCCTCTGAGGACTGCCCTGCTTCAAGAAAGACAAGAAACTCCTGAGGACAGCGGCACTGCTCCAAAAGAACTGCAACTTTGTTTCAAGGAGCAGATTTAAAGACCCCTGCAACTCCCCGCAAGAAGTGTGAGACTTGCAACACTGCACCCGGCGACCCCGACTCGACTGGTGTAGAACCAACACCTCAGGGAGGACCCTCCGGCGACTCCGAGACTGTGAGTAACCAAAGTTGTCCCCCCTGAGCCCCCACAGCGACGCCTGCAGAGGGAATCCCGAGGCTCCCCCTGACCGCGACTGTCTGAACTCCATTTCCCGACGGCTGGAAAAGACCCTGCACCCGCAGCCCCCAGCACCTGAAGGAGCGGAACTTCTGTGCAGGAGTGACCCCCAGGAAGCCCTCTCCCTTGCCCAGGTGGTGGCTACCCCGAGGAGCCCCCCCCTTGCCTGCCTGCAACGCTGAAGAGATCCCTTGATCTCTCATAGGAAACCATTGAAAACCCGACACGTGTTTGCACACTGCACCCGGCCGCCCCCGCGCTGCTGAGGGTGTACTTTTTGTGCTGACTTGTGTCCCCCCCAGTGCCCTACAAAACCCCCCTGGTCTGCCCTCCGAAGACGCGGGTACTTACCTGCTGGCAGACTGGAACCGGGGCACCCCCTTCTCTCTATTGAAGCCTCTGTGTTTTGGGCACCTCTTTGACCTTTGCACCTGACCGGCCCTGAGCTGCTGGTGTGATAACTTTGGGGTTACTCTGAACCCCCAACGGTGGGCTACCTTGGACCAAAAACTGAAACCTGTAAGTGACTTACTTACCTGTTAAAGCTAACATTACTTTACCTCCCCCAGGAACTGTGAAAATTGCACGAAGTGTCCACTTTTAAAACAGCTTATTGTGTTTTATGTAAAAAGTATACATGCTAATGAAATGTTTCAAAGTTCCTAAAGTACTTACCTGCAATACCTTTCAAATGAGATATTACATGTAGAATTTGAACCTCTGGTTCTTAAAATAAACTAAGAAAATATATTTTTCTATAACAAAACCTATTGGCTGGATTTGTCTCTGAGTGTGTGTTCCTCATTTATTGCCTGTGTGTATGTACAACAAATGCTTAACACTACTCCTTTGATAAGCCTACTGCTCGACCACACTACCACAAAATAGAGCATTAGTATTATCTCTTTTTGCCACTATCTTACCTCTAAGGGGAACCCTTGGACTCTGTGCATGCTATTCCTTACTTTGAAATAGCACATACAGAGCCAACTTCCTACAAACACCTTACAGCCTCACACACTCCTATCACACAGGACAATGGAAGTGGGCTCACCTGCTCCTCTGGTGCCCCATACAGCTGTTCATACAGGGGTAGGACCCTGTCCATAAGCTTCTCATGCTCCTCCTGGGTGAAGACTGGGGCCCTATCACCTGCAGAACGTGACATGGTGGCTCCCAGTGACAGTACACTGCAGCTCATATAGTGGAGGTTTTGCTTGCACGAGTATCAGGAGTCAAGTGAGCTAGGTGGCAGAAAAGGCCATTTACAGCGGCCATGTACATGACCGTCACTGCCTTCAGTGATCATCATTGGCTCCAGTCCCCCATAGGCAGCAAATGTGATCCAATGAGGAGTTGCACAGAGGTTGCGACCGCCTACAGCCATGATGACACACTCCAGCGGAATTAGGTCACTTCCATCTGTCCAGTGCAGGCAGGGCCAGTGACTGCCATTTTTGGGCACATATAATAGTATGTAGAGAAAAAATAAGTATGCCATGCTAGACATATGTACCAAATACATTGTAGGCCTCTGTTCTTCCATCATGGCTGGGCCCATAAATGTGATTATCATTCCACAGTGGTGTGTGATGGGCGGGTGTCAAATTCAGTGCATGCAAGTGGCTCGATACCTCATAGGCAGTGTAACCATATCAGCAGTGGCGTTTGTACATACGTGGGACGTCCTGGACAAATATGCAGCTTTTACATGGACCATCGGACATGTGATGTGTGTGACATGCGGCTGTCCAGGCCCTGTAAGGGGCAGCTAGTTTGGTTTACATGGGCGCTCTCCGTGGTCATAATGGTATGTGGGGACTATTGGGGCCTGTCACAAGAGTATGTTGTGTGCAAGAAAGATCTTGTTAGCTAGCATGTGTTGAGTGTTCAACAAGTTGTATATTCTCTCCTCTTGATCCTAGATACTGGGTATTTGGGAGAATGAGACATGCACCAGTGTACCACCCCCTTGTGGATCTTTCAACCCTGGAGGAGCGACACATCATCCAGAACTATCATCTGAAACATAACACCATAATGGAACTGTGTACCCAGTTGGAGCCAGATCAATTGCCTGCTATATGTAATCCCTATGGCATCCCTCCCACAGTACAGGTCTTGTCTCTGGCTCTTTTCAGATTACAGTGGGGTTGGCAGCAGAGATGTCACAGCCCATGTTCAGTCTTATGTTGACACATATACTGTCTGCTTTACTGAAACACATGAACAGCTACATCAGGTTCCCGCGAAGTGTGGATTTGTCTACTGTTAAGGCTGACTTCTATCATACTGGACACATCCCTCATGTGATTGGGGCCATAGATTGCACACATTGCTTTGGTCCCTTCAAAGGCCAATGAAAAAGTCTACAGGAACAGGAAAAACTACTACTCCATCAATGTACAGGTGGTGTGGCCTACAGACAGTACATCTCTCAATTGACGGCCAAGTATCCAGGATCTGTACATGACTCCTTCATTCTGAGAAAAAGCAATGTTCCACACATGCTGGCACAGCTACAGAGAGAGAGAGCTTGGCTCATTGGTATGTTTGCACTAGGATGTGTGTCACTGTAATGTCAACTGTCTTCCCGTTCAGCACTGTACCTCTCCCGGTATTGTGACAGGTCCTACCTTTGTGCACACAGGTGACTCTGGCTATCCTAACCTTCCCTGGCTGCTGGCACCAGTGAGGTACCCTACCACGGATGGGGAACACAGTTTCAATGAGGCCCACAGCATGGTGAGGCGTGTTATAGAAAGAACATTTGGGCTTCTGAAAGCCAGCTTCAGGTGCCTACACGTCTCTGGTGATGTCCTCCTCTACACTCCCCTAAAGGTATGCCAGATCATAATTCCCTGCTGCATGCTACACAATCTGGCACTGAGACAGATTCCATTACTGGCTAATGAGGAGGAGGCTGCTTGACCAGTGACTGATGATGGGGACATGGAAAGTGATGAGGAGGCTGATGAGGAAGGTGCAGCTGAATCTAGGACTGGGCTGATCAATCATAACTTCCAAATACATAGAGGTATGGTGTGTGTGTATTGTTAGGTGTTTTATTTACAAATTGCCTTATGACAGTGCTCCTTTTGGTCAGGTACATCATTGGAGATGTTCAGTGTACCTATTCCTCTGTGTGACTTGTGGTGGTAAACAGATAGCCTATTAGGAGCTGTGCTACTGATGAAATGTCACTGACATGTCTGGTGGATGCAGATAGGTAGGTTGACAATTCATATGTACAGGCATGTGGTGTGTCATTTGTCCTGCAAGCTCCTATGCAGATGTTTTCCCAACTAAAGATTGTGTAGTGTGTCTCACTCCCTATGAAAACTGTTGACTGTGGCATTCATGGACATTGTCCTTTCCTAACAGTAGTAAGTGTAGTTATTTACCCATTTCAGCTGTGATCTACTGCGTAATAGCAATGTGAATTTGTGGATGTGACATTGTCTTCAGTTATCCCCTGTGTTGTTGCCAATACAGACTGTGCACAACAACAATGTACTGCACATGTGCTGTGGTTCCTACCATGCTTACTATCTTGATGTGAGCCCCTGTCTTGGTCTTTTTGCAGGTTGGATTTGAAGTTCTACTTCAGTGTGTGGCTGGGCTAGTGACTCCCTTGCAACTAGAATTTTGACCCTGTCTGGTGTAGGGTTTTACCTGCAGGGAATAGCTTCCTCTGCTGTCCATGTGACATACCTTTGTTGAAGGGGAGTTATCTCACATTACATTTTGCTAGGATTGACATTCATACATGTGACAATAAAGACTCAAAGACAGTTCCTGTGTTCTATGGTGTTTATTGTGCAAAAAGTGTGGAAGAGTTGATGAGTGGGGTCATGGTTGGAGTAATCATCAGAGTAGGTGACTTAGCTGTTGCGAGTACAGGTCCAGTATCCAAGGGCCATGTGAAAATGGAGTAATGACATTGAATAGCCAAAAGGGTGTCTCAGTGGCACACAAGGGAGATTTTTCAGAAGAGGGTCATTTCCTGACAGTGGGTTTGGTCTTGGAATCTACTCTTGCAGCATGTTGGGATGGACAACAACATTTCAGCTGCAGGCGGTGGGGTGCCAGTGTCATGTGGTTCCTCTGTCAGGGCATCCATTCCACTAACTGAGGCTAATGGCTCAGTTGGTATCTCGCTAGTGGAAGGGACCTGCTGGTGGGTAAAGGTAGCACACAGGATGGTTGTGAGCTCCTTGAGCACCTCTGCAATGGAGGTCATGGTGGGCTTGTGGGCCTGCCACTGCAGCACGGCCTCCTGGTGGTATTGCATCTGCAGCCTTTGGTTTTCTTCCAGAATGTTGAGTATTTTGCACACCTTGCCCTGAGCTTGCTGGTATGCTCCCAGGACTTGGGAGATGGTTTTCTGACCAGTCGAGTCCCTCGGGGGCACCATTCTCTGGCCCACAGGTGCCCTCACACGGCCTCTCACCCCCTGTGCCCCTGGAATGGTGTGCCCACTCCCAGTTAACCCAGGACCTTCATTATCTTGGGTCTGAGGTGTCCACTCAGGTCCCTGTACTTTGGGGCACATTGCTAATTGACCAGTCCTCGAGACACAGGTTTGGCAAGCAGGGTTTGGCAGAGATGTAGATGCCAGAAGTTGGGGGGGTTGGATGTGGGCAGAGTGATGCTGGGAGTGGTGGACTGACCAGGTGTCCCAGATGGACCAGGTAAGTCATCTATGTCCAGACATCCTGTGGCATTGTCCTCAGTGGGTCCTTCCTCCTGGGGAGGGCTGTCTGTCTTTGGAATCCTCTCCCTGGTGCCAGTGGCAGGGGTACCTGTGAATTAAGTGGGAGAGTATCACATGGTGGAGTTGTGAATGGTAGTCTCTATGTCTGATGCATACAGTGGCTTAACTTAAGAGTTATGGAAATGACAGATGCAGCACTACAGACATTGTTTGTCGGTAACGGACAGTTAAATGGATAGAATGTTCCATTGAGGGTTGCTATATGAGGACTGCATTTCTGTCATTGCCATGTATAGGTCCTTAGTCGTAGCATCCTGTTGGTGTTGCTAGTGTGATATTTGTACTTGCAGGTGTTGCACTGTGACGTGGACAGTTCAACTTTTCATGTGGATGAGCAGGTGCATTGTGGGAGTTGTAGTCATAGTGTTTGGCAGTGCTATCTGTGCAGTGGCCCGGGACTGTCTGGCCATTGTGGCTTGGTGGTGAGTGGCATGCAGGGAAGGGGCTTTAGGTGGAAGGTGCAGTGGAAGATAGGGTCACTTGGGGAGTGATAGGGTGGTGGGGTAGCATGCTGGAGGGCTGAATTAGTGCTGTGGGTGTGTGGGTTCATTACTAGTGTCCAGTCCTCCAGGTATTCCAGTCAGGCCCTCAGGATGCAGGATGTCCAAGACTTTCTCCTCCAATAATGTCAACTCTTGGGGAGGAGGTGGGGGCCCACCACCAGTCTTCATCACAGCAATTTGGTGCCTGGATGCCATGGAACGCACCTTCCCTGTAGGTCCTTCAACCCCTTCCTTCTGCATGGATGGTTGCCCACTGAGTTGACCCTGTTGACGATTCTCTGCCATAACTCAATTTTCCTGGCTAGGGATGTTTGCTTGACCTATGCTCCAAGCAGTTGGGGCTCTACTCTGACGATTTCATTGACCATGACTCTCAACTCATCGTCTGCGAAATGTGGGTGTTTTTGACTTTGACGCTACATGGTGGTTGTGTTGTGAGTGGGGGGGTATAGTGTGCAAGGGTGCAGTGTACGGTGCTTGGTGTGGTGGGGGTGCTTGGTTGTGTGTGCTGGTTGTTTGTGATGTTTGTGTGCTGTGACAATGTGTGTATAGTGTCAATGATGCAGTTGTGTGTTGTGTGCTGAGTGTTGTGTATGATAGTGCTTATGGTGTACATGTGCAGTGTCTTTGGTTTGTGTGGTCCTCGCTGTCAGTGTATTTTGTTTTGGTTGCAAAGGGTTGTGTAGGGGTGTGTTTTATAGTGGTGTATATTGGTGTCTCTAATGTATGCATGTGTGTTAGGTGTGGGGTATTCGATTTGCCCAATGTGGTATTGTGTTTTGGTAGAGGTGTGTTTTTGATCACTGCAGTTTACACCACCAATGGTTGTCTGCCGTGCAATGACCAATGTGCTGATTTGTGGCTGTTAATATGAAGGGAGGTATTTGTTCAGCATGGTGGTGCAGGTGGTGGGTCTGTCTCTTTCTCGTTCTTGGTTTCCCTGGCGGTGTCGGATTTGTGGCTGTTTTTGGGCAGAATACTTTGTGGACTCTTAATACGGCAGGCAGGATACCGCCAACGCTGGAGATCTTTTGGCACCCGCAACCGTGGCGGTCTTGCTGAAAGACCGCCAAACTCGCAATGAGGGCCTAAGTGTAGTTTGCCCAATAGCATCAGAGGGTTAGACCTTTGGAGGAAATGTGAAATCATCAGGGGGTGTTAAATGGAGTCTAACGGGAAGTGATAGAGGAGAAATCCTCTTTGCCCTCTTTGCACTGGCTCCCAGTGAAGGAACTGATTTTTTTCATGTCACTCTGTCTGATGCATATTGCTGTATATGACCCAAGACATACTCCTCTCCCTCAGCGTTTCTATTTGTAGATACCTCTCTGGTATCGCAACCAGCTGACACTCTTCATCTCAAAGTCCCAAAGGTGAAATGCTCCACAGTTGCCATCAAGATGTTCTCCGTAGCCGCGGCCAAAACATGGAACTCTCTTCCAATTTCAATTTGATCTGGATATTCTCCACCATCCTAAACTAAGGCTATGACATCTAGAGTCTCTTTGGTAGAGCTGTGTTTGAGCGCCTCAATACCACTTGGGTGTAGAGTGCACTTTATAAAACCAATATCTAAATGAATAAATCCAGTCAAGGCACTGGCAAACCGAAGAGGAAAATTATATAATGAGTCAACCCAGGTGTGAGAGAGGAGCAACATAAGATCCACCGATGGGAGGCACTGTTAAACGCGAAGTAGTATTATGAGGAGCCCAACTAGCATTCAGTTGAACTGAATATAAGTTTATTGATAGTTTTTTAAACACAATAATTTTCTAAGTACCGTTAACGTTAAATAGTACAGACAGTCATAATAGACATTCCCCTAATCGTATTAGCAAAACATTGCCTTTTCCGTTTGGGTCTTTCTGTGCCACAAATATTGCTTGCATCACATTGCCACAACTCTCCTAACTTCAGGCTTTCCTTAGCCGTGCCAGCCTTCAGGGCTTGAGGCTTGCTCTGCAGTCACTACGCTGCATTTAATGAACCTTCTTTCTTTTTACTTTGACGTCGGCATTCATGGTATATGGGATGATTCTTTAACACCCTCTCCCCCCACAACCCTTCAAAGCCTCAGTCCATATTTAAGCAAGGATATCACCAAAAGGGGGTCCTTAATATAGTCATAATTTTAGCCCATGTCTCCAGATCCTCCTCAATACCCTCTCCTCCATCATCAGTTCTCTCTGCCTTTATTCACAGCTCTTCAGCCCGGGCCCATTCCAGCATACTTTTTAGCCATACCTCTTTAGTGGGGGCCCTTAGGATAGCTAGTGTAACGCCTTTCTGAATTTTGCCTGCAATACTCTCAATGCAGCAAATCAATGTTGGGGTTTCCATTTTTTTGAGTCTGTATATTATTACTGGTAGCCAGTGTGTGAGTGTAGTGTCTATGTTGATATTCGTTACTGCTTTCAAAGTCAAAGTTACTTCTCCCAGTATTCTGCTACTCCAAGTCAAAAGTATAAAGGTCACCTCCAGCCCACCTCACCTTGGGTAGGCAGAGAACCTAGCTGGATAGATCTTGCCCAGTCTCTGCCGGGTCAGGTAATTAAGGGAAATGAAAATGTGGCAGTCTTAGTCTAGGATCACTTACCATCTCCTGTAGCTGGGCATTCATCATCGGCTAGCGGCTCTGGCAGATCATATTTCTATTGTTACAGAACCTTTAGGCATAGCGCACACCCTGAAAAAGAAGTGGGGGGACTAACAAAGTTAGGCAGTCTGCAAGTGACAGCATGGCTTATGACATCACTAAAGTAGCATCACATGGGACAGTAGAGGCAGTGACATCACAGGACGTGGTATCACAATCCATGACCTCACAGGAGGAGACAACACAAGAAATGACCTCTGACATGTTTAGCATTTCTGTCACAAGTATCTTGAGCACATTACAAGATTTAACAAGTGAGATTTTGCGCTGGGGTTATGCCAAAAAAGTAGCTGATTCCCCTACACAAAGTCTATGCCTCAATTTATATATATATATTTTTTAAACTCAGCCACAAATAAATTGGCAGCAAGAAGAATGGCGGTAAATCTGTTCTGCTTCATTTGATGCAAAGTCTGCACTTTAAAATATCTTATGGGGTTAAGGCACCTGCTGCAGAGATCTTTGTGTGCCCAGTAAATGTCCGGGAACAAAAATGGTAACATAATGCTAGAGGTTAAAGCATTTGCAGGAGAGATCTGTGTTTTGCCTAGCTCCAGTTTTGAATCAAAGTAGCATAGAGGGTTAATGTGTCTTTTTCAAAGCATCTAACATGCACATGACAATTTTTTATTTTATGTAGCTAAATGGGTTCCTACTTTTAACACAAATGTCCTTTAGTTAGTTGCAGTCCATAAATTGCAATCCTCCTAATATTGCACAGTGAGCTATGAAGGGCATGTGACTACTACACATTGTAAACCTCACTGTCTCATACAACACATCCTGTACATTGATTTACACACATATAATTTATTGTCAGTGTATAATGGTTACGTATTATGTAAAATGCTCTGACACCCTGCATTTAGATCAGTAGCACTGTAGAAGAAACAAAACAAAATAGTGGCATTTAAATTACTATTTACATAAATACTTGGACGGACCAACACATTTGTAATTCTTATAGTGAATGCATAACTCTTGTATATAGGGGCTGAACGAAGTTAAAAGCATGCTTCTCTTAAGTCCCTTCGAAGTGATAATCTATGCACCTTCCCTTCCTCTCAATTTCATTCAGATGTGATGCTCCAGATAGCTCCTAGCCAAGACACTCGAACAAAAGGAGGCCTGATGGCCCCTTAAGTTCTGTCTTTGTCTTGGGCCAGCAGGAATTTAAAATAAGAAAGCTCCCTTCCCCACCTTCAAGTTGTTGCTTGGATCAAAAGCAGACAATGAGCAGGAATTGCTGAAAGTATCCCATTGTTTGAAACCTACACTGGGATGAGTTCAGCATATTTTAGTGGGGTCCAAATTCTTGGCAGGGTGGACCATTGTGTTGTGGATCAGGTCCATTGTGTTGTGCAGGGTATATAAGTAAGACAGAAGTAGTACCATCTTCTATATTGCTATTCTGTCCATGATGGAGAACTGAAGTATGTTCCAGAACTGACTGAAGCTTTTAGTTCCTGTAGCACTCTTCCCAAATTATATTATATATGTGTATCTTTTTAAGGGCAGGCAATTATAAATGGAAGCCTCTTTCTAATGAATTTGTCAAGAAGTAGAGATAAATTTGTTTAGTATCTTTTTTATAATGACATAGTATGTTATGTAACTTTTAATATGTGCAGAATTATTTACGGGAATATCTTTTTATAAATTAGATGTGATTAGTGTTTTGATGAATGATTTGTAACTATTCCCCTTATAATTAAATATGTTTTAGAATGTATTTATTTGAAAGTTTTTAAAAGTGCTTTTCTTTTGAAATGTTAGAAGTGAAATGTGACTTTCATTTGTTTAGTTATGTTTTTCTTTGATATGTTTTGTGTGAGTCTGATAAAACCTACCTGTGTGCCAACTCAAGCTAAATTCTTGTATAAGAAACTTAAACTTGGATCCACAAGGATTGCCTTGTCATCCTGTCACCCCCGCCCGCTTAAGGTATGCCCCAGTGGTTACATGTACACCCCACAGACCTGTCTAGCGGGATTTGACAAACAAGCAAGATTTGACATTGTAGTGTCAAAAAGGATGCCCACAGCCCCACCCTGCATGTTTCTCGGAGTTCAGAGGTGTTGTCACTGCTCATTCAGGTCATCCTATTCATTTCTGAGAGGCATTTCACACCTATTAACACCTGTTCATAGCTGCCTATTGCCTAGGAGGAGCTGGAAAGCCAATGGAAATTAGCCTTCACAAACACCAAGCAGGCAAAAGCTAACTCTTAAAGTTACTTTTCCCATTGGTTTGGATTTTAAAGAAATATTACAAATAGTTATTTCATTATTTTTCTAGCTGGGCCAATTCCTAGGATACATTCTTAGTATTCTAACCTGTACTCTGGCTTTCTACAACCGAAAACCAGGCCTGCCCCATTGAAAATAGCTATTGGATGCTAGTCACTGTAAGGACATGTCATCATTACATTTCTACATGTCCTCCTTTTAAATATCAAAAGGCTTACATATGGGCAAATTCTTAATATTTTAAATGGAGGTTTTCACGTGGCAATAATGTTTATTTTGACAGTTTTGACTGGTGGTATTTTACTTCCAGGCTCAGGGTACACTTTGTACCATACAGCAGGTACGTATAGACAAGTGAAATATTCAGTTATGAGTATGCCAATGAAACTATGTTTAAAATGGTGAGCACAGGCACTTTACTAAGCAGGTGTAAATTGCACAGAGGTCTAAAGCCAGCAAAAATGTAAGATCCAGCAAAAGGTGAAAAAATCTGAGTGACCATGCAGAAAAGGTGGATTTTCTACGTGTATGTTTTAGTGCTGAAAACCTTGAGCTAGAAGCTTCATGTGTTCTTTTAAAAGGCTGAATAATATGAACTAAGGGCCAGATGTACAAAAAAAGCAATTTGCGACTTGCAAATTGCGAGTCCCTGCGACTCGCAATTTGCAAGTCGCAAATTGCTATGCAGTACGGTGTCTGAGACACCGACTGCAACTCGCAATGGGGTCGCAATGACCCACCTCATGAATATTCATGAGGTGGGTCGCAAATTGCGGCCCCATTGCGAGTATAGGCACTCGCTAACATGGAGGCCTGCTGACGTCAGCAGACCTCCATGTTAGCGACCTGCTTTTAAATAAAGCAGTTTTTTTTTTTTTTTAAATGTAGCCCGTTTTCCCTAAGGGAAAACGAGCTGCATTTAAAAAAAATCCGAAACCTTTTGTTTCGGTTTTTTCAGGGCAGGGAGTGGTCCCTTGGACCCCTCCCTGCCCTGAAAAAATATTTTGGGGTCCAGTCTCAAACTGGAAGGGGTCCCATGGGGACCCCTTCCAATTTGCGAGTGGGTTACCATCCACTTGAAGTGGATGGTAACTGCGACTCCATTTGCGACCGCGTACGCGGTCGCAAATGGAGTTGCATACCACTGCGACTCGCAAATAGGAAGGGAACACCCCTTCCTATTTGCGATTCGGAAATGCATTTTGCGAGTCGGTAACGACTCGCAAAATGCATTTCTGCATAGGAAACACGCATTTGCGAGTCGCAAACGGCAGATTTTGCCGTTTGCGACTCGCAAAGTGTTTCCTACATCTGGCCCTAGCTTTTTGGTTTTTGCATTTACAAAATCAAGAGTTACTATCATATGTTTCATACTTCCACAATTGTGGGGTTTATTTCTCCTATTACAAATATTCCAGAATGAAAGCGAAGGTATTGATTTTGTAGTTCTACAGCTAAGGGAAGTTTGTATATAGTTTGAGCATATTGGACCCATAGCTTCCCATGACCAAGTTGCTCTGGACCTGCCGTGTGAAGGTCGGCAGATCATTTTATCAGTATTTTGTACTTAACGTAATGCCTTGCACTTTACTTAAGACCTGAGTAAGAACGATTCTGTTCCCTGGGTGGTTCAATATGTTGCTCCTGTAGAACTGAGCTGATGGTGGCATGCCAATGTGTAATCTTGGAATTGTTTGGTGAATCGAATTTCTTGCTGTGAATACATTTACATTACTCTTCATCAACACGTTCTGATTTAAACCAGAACCTTAACATACTTGTGTTTAGTGCTAATATTTGATTGATTAATTTGAACCGATTGATGTAACTGAAACCCGAGCTATGTAACTTGATTTCGTCTTGGTTTAGCCAGTTGTTAATTTGCCCTAGAAATGCTCTGAAGAAATGTTGTCTTTAATGTATTAAGAAGTGGTGATATGGACAGACCATTAAGTTCTTTTGATTGTCAAGATGCAGTTTAGATGTTCCTCTTCCATGAAACTCCACCTTCCTAGTTTCTATAGGTTTGGGCACTCTAGATAGCGTTTTTGTTTAGATTCCAGATGTGCCCACTGCACCGGCAGTATTTCAGTCTTGTCATAATTTACCTCAAGTTTGTTTAATCCACAGCCCATACTGAGTTTATTGAGTGTATATTGCAGTCCAAGCAAGTGAGATCTAAAAGGATTGTGTCATCAGCAAATCTCATTATACAGTAAACATTTGGTGCCCATTTAGTTTGGGGTAATGGGGAGACTCTAGGATTAATTACTGTTTGATCAGTATCTGCCACTTATAAATTAAACAAGTGGGGTACTAAAAACAGCATAATTTGAGACCTTTGTTGATATGTATTTTATTGATCAGTGACCAGTTATTGCCAAATGTAACGTGGGTCCATTTATTAAAATACAGGTTGAGTATTGCTTTCAATTGTCTGCTAAGAATGTAACATTATCCTAGCTATTGAGAAGGAAAGTTTCAGTTCTTTTAGTAGCACATAGGTGAGGATTAGGCTGTTGTTTCTTTACTTAATTTTCTTCACAAGTCCATGATAATGTTATTAGCAACAAAACTAACTTTCCTAGAAGCACCTAGGAAAGGAACCACTCTGTTTTAACCAATCATGAGCTAATCCATATCAGTCATTAGTGCTTGTGCCCACCCATTCTTCATGCGACAGAGCCATTTGTCCAGATTAATCTTGTTTGCTAAATTTCCTGAAAAATATCAAAGAGCAGTCATTGTTACTGTGATTTCTGATATACTTCCTGACGTGATACACAATGAACAATTTTAGGGTAAGTCTTTTACAGAAGGACTATAAACCATAATCCAAAAACAAAATTCATGTTATATGCTTACCAGGTATGTATTGCCTTTTGTTAAGGTCACTATACTGTAATCCCATTGCCGTTCTTCCCAGGGCATATTTCTGATTACTTTTAATCAGCGGAAAGGATAATCCTCGCCTATGTGTCCTTCAAAGAATTCAAACTTTTTTATATTTTGTGTCAGGGTCAGGCAAAGTTAGGCTTGTTCAAAGCTTACTCACCACCAATGCAGCCACACCAATGACTGTTTTAAAGTTAAACCTCTGAACGGAGGAGTCTGAAAACTGGTGAGCTGCATTCAGGATATCTTCTAATCAAGCACCCGAGTAAAAAGCCTTGGATGCCATATCCCCTCTGGCTGAATGTAATTGTTAGGAATTTCTCACTGCTTCTTGCATGACCCAGCAGACCTACCTTAGAATGGTAGAAAATGAGACAGCATTATGTGGTTTTCCTGATAGTTACTTATGCATACTATGTCTCTTGAAGTATAGGCCATCAACCACGACTCTCCAGCCACATGTGTCCTGGGTTTTTCTTTCAATCTGAATCCAGGTGAAGGCCATCTTCTTGCAGTCAGCCTCAAGGCCTCGGCGCAAAGTGTTTCTTGGTCTTCATTTTTAGGTCGAGCATAAGCCTACAGCCTAGTATATACTTCTTTATGGGCTCTCTGCTATTTCAGTGGTTTGTTTTAATTGCCTTAAAAAACCTTGCTTGCTAGTGGTCAATCCTTTCTCTTTGTCCCACCATTTCCTCAGTTGTACACTACCCTGGAGCATGGCCCCAGTACTTGTCCCCCCCTGCATGTGCCACTGTAGCCTGTGTTTAGGGACTACTTTTTTCTTAGGCTAAGAGCATTTGACCAGAGCACTTGATGTTTTCAGAGGCTCTAGTCCGTTTCTGTAAACAGGGCTGTAAATCATGGTCTTCTCTGGTTACATGTGCAGTGCATTCAAGGACCAATTTCAAATGTTAAAAGCTGTTTCATTACGGCACCTGTTTCCACTCCCTGCCACGTAAAAACCATTGTGATCACAATTATGTTTACATTGCTTTCCTACTCACTGCCAATGCATAGAGAAAATCGCTACTGTTATAATATTCAATGTATATTCCCCCAATTTATGATAGCCGCCTCACGTCATGTGCGATGACGTCATTAACTTCATGATGAGTCCCTCTCTTTTCCTTCACCATTGCTTGTTTACATTATGTTAACGTCCTGCCCTTCTTTTGTCACCCGCAACGAGAGGTAAACTTGATTTTTCTCTGTCACTCCTCCCCATAGCTCGATCAGGACAGGGGGTAGGGGATGAGGGTAACATAAGAGTGTTTAAAAGTTTTGTAGAGTGGTGGTTGCAATCTTGCAAAAGCTTTGGAGAACCTGGTGGAAGGTGTGTGTGTGCTGACAGCACTTTATAGTAGAAGGGGCAGTACTAGAAAGGCTGTGTTTTTTGTGTACAATAAGCTGATGTTTCCAGTTGCTCAAACTCCACTGTGTTTCCAAATATATCTCCCCCTCATACACACCTCATTTAACACTGTCAGGAAATCACCTGTTCACAACAGTGGCATTTAACCCTTGACCTTTCACCTCTCACTATATCATCTCCAAAGTCATTTGCTTCTTTTTGCATATTTACCCTTTGGTTGTATACTTGGTTGCATTCTCCTCACCCGCCTTGTCACTTTTCTAAAATTACGCCAAAGATATTATTTTTAATCCGCTACCTTGCAACAGCTCTCTCTTTCCCCTGCAAGCTCCTGACTCTGCTGCAGTGCCACACAGGAATTGTTGGACTTTTTCTCTTTTGCAGGGTCATCTCCAATCTTTTTGCCTCCTTTCTCCTATTTTTTCTGACCTGTTGTTGTTGGCTTTAGGGCTCTGCTAACCGATGCTAAAGTGCATATGCTCTCTGTGTAAATTGTATTGTTGATGGGCTTATCCATGATTGGCATACTTGATTTACTAGTAAGTCCCTAGAACAGTGCACTAGAGGTGCCCAGGGCCTGTAAATCAAATGCTACTAGTGGGCCTGCAGAACTGGTTGTGCCACCCACATTAGTAGCCCTGTAAACATGGCATAGACCTGCCGCTGCAGTGTCTGTGAGTGCAGTTTTAAACTGCCAATTCGACTTGGTAAGTGTACCCACTTGCCAGGCCTAAACCTTCACTTTTTATACATGTAGGCACCCCTAAGGTAGGCCCTAGGTAGCCCCATGGGCAGGGTGCAGTGTATGATAGAGGTGGAACATGTACTTATGTTTTACATATCCTGACAGTGAAATACTGCCAAATTCAGTTTTCACTGTTGCAAGGCCTATCTCTCTCATAGGTTAACTTGGGGGCTACCTTTAAATGACATTAAAGTGCAGATTCCCTTTGGGAGCAGATAGACATGTGGAGTTTGGGGTCTCTGAACTCACAATTTAAAAATACATCTTTTAGTGAATTTGGTTTTTAGATTGTGTTTTTGAAAATGCCACTTTTAGAAAGTAGGCATTTTCTTGCTTAAACCATTCTGTGACTCTGCTTGTTTGTGGATTCCCTGTCTGGGTCAGTTTGACAGTTGGACTGTTTGCACCTTTCCTCTAGACAATGACCCAAATGGAGCTGGGGTGTAGCCTGCATATCCTGATGGGCCATCTGGGCTGAGGGGAGGAGTGGTAATTTACACCTGAAAGGGCTGTGCCTGCCCTCACACAATGCAGTCTCCAATCCACT
Source organism: Pleurodeles waltl (assembly GCF_031143425.1). Lineage (NCBI taxonomy): Eukaryota > Metazoa > Chordata > Amphibia > Caudata > Salamandridae > Pleurodeles > Pleurodeles waltl. The sequence goes on along the minus strand of NC_090443.1, from coordinate 15,129,653 downwards.
GGTGTGTGTCTGGGGCCTGGCTTGGGCAAGGCAGGATCTTGAAAGCAACACAAACTTCTCTTTGAAGTAGGCCTACTTCAAAGGCAGAAAGGGGTATAAGAAGAGCACCCAAACCTCCTGAAAATCAGATTACCTCTGGAACCAAGAGGAACCTCTGCCAAGGAGAACAGCTGTAGAAGCTGGAGGAGGAGTACTGCCCCTTTACCTGTGACTGTGCTTTGCTGCGTTAGCCTGCAGTGCTGCTTTTGCCTGAGAGAGGACAAAGACTGACATGTGTATGAGTTCCCACTGGTGAAGAATCTCCAAGAGCTTGAACTGAGCTTGCCTCCTGTTGTTGAAGTCTCAGGGACAACAAAGACTTCTCTCTGCCAGCACTTGGACTTTCTACTGAAAGTTCTGCCTGCCAAGTGGTGCCCTAACCTGTCTCTGGGCCCTTGAAAGGTGCAGCTGCTGGAAAAGGACTGAAATCCAAGCAAAGACCGCCGTGCGGGAAAACTTTCGATGCACCACCCGCCTCGCAGCTGATAAACGATGTGTCGCCGGCCTTGCGGCTAAAATCCACGCTCCACCTGCATCGTTGCTGCAAGATCGACACAATGCAGCTGAAGAAACGACGCACAACAGCCGCAACGGCTGCTGTTAATGACACAAGCCCCAACGCAGCCTGGTTTCTTGACACTGTGCGACCAGATTTCAACACAACATCGCTGGGCACAGAAAATCAACGCAAACTACGCACACCTACTCGACCGGGGGAGGAACGATTCACGTTCTTGCTTGCGGGTGAGAAATTGAATCATTGCTGGCCTTTTTCAACGCACAATCGCCCGTGCAGCTTTATGTTGACGCTACCCAGGTACTTTTGTGCAATAACATAATTCTCACTGTTTTCTAAGGAATTAAGACTCTTAGGGGGTCATTGCAACCCCGGCGGTCGGCTGTAACATGACGGTAAGTACTGCCAACAGGCTGGCGATACTTACCGCCATATTATGACATTGGCGGGTTGGCTAAAGCCAACCCTCCAACGTACCACTGTGACCGCCATGGTGGTAACAGCCGCCGGGCTGGAGATATACATCTCTTGCCCCGCGGCCGTCACTGTACCACCTAGGGGAATATGACCCCACCTACTGCCATGGTTTTCGTGGCTTCCTTACCGCCACGAAAACCATGGCGGTAGGCACTATAAGTGATAGGGAATTCCTTCCCTGTCACTGATAGGAGTCTCCCCCCTTCACTCTCCAATTGCCCCCTCACCCTCCCTGCCTCTCCAAAGCCCTCCAATCCCCACCCACCTACATTCATGCCCCCGTGACACACTCACACATACACACACCCTTTTCACACAAACATCCACGCATGCATACATCCACTCACACACACCTGAACACTTTAAAAAATGCACGAACATATGCAGTCACAAAACACAACATATACGCACTCACACCTCCATACATGCACACATGCATCCAACATGCAACACACACCCGCATTGGAGACCTAGCTTACTTGTTTGCAGGGGGTCTTCCGGTAGGAGATGGGACGGGCCGCTGCTGCCACCAGCAGCATCAGCCAGCAGAACACCGCCAGGCCGTATTATGGGTCCTAATACGGCTAGCGGCGGTCTACTGGCGTGGCGCTGCTGGTGGCAGCAGTGCCACCTTACCGCCATCCACCGGCATGGCCACAGCCAGATTTCCGCCATCCTTCTGACAGAAATCCGGCTGTGGTCATAATACGGCAGACAGCTGGTAGCCGCGGCGACGGTCTTTTGGCGTCCTTCGCCGCAGCGGTAGGCAGTATCAAAATGAGATGCTTATTCTTTTTAAAATGTATAACTTGACTTGTTTATGTTGGATTTTTTGTAGTTTTTGGTCTTGCTTTGTTTAGATAAATATTATCAAGTTTTCTAAACCTGTGTTGTGTCATTTTGTAGTGTTTTCACTGAGTTACTGTGTGTGTTGGTACAAATACTTTACACATTGCTTCTGAAGTTAAGCCAACCTGCTGGTGTCAAGGCTACCAAGGGGGTGAGCAGGGATTAACTGAGGGTGATTCTCCTTCACCCTGACTAAAGTGAGGGTCCTTGCTTGAACAGGGGTTAACCTGACTACCAACCAAAGACCCCAATTCTAACATTAATGCTTTGAAGCGAATTGGTCCTTGTCATCCCTGCCCTCAACTGCATGGATTGTGCTTCTGAAGATGTTGACAAGTCTCCAATGTATGATGTTGTCTGAAGGTTTAGGCTTGATGGAGTATATTTCTCACCTGTTGCAAGCACCCGCTTGGGTGAACTAATATTACCACAGTCTCCACTTGTAAAATGATCAGTGAACAAAAACATACCCCTGAAATCAGGATGGGGTACCCTGGGTCGGTGTATCTCTGCACATTTCTGCAATATTTCAAGTAATGTACATTTTATGACATTTAGTGTAAAAGTAAACATATTGAAGAGATTTTATTTAATTCTGGAGGTTTCTGTACAACTTTGCACAGTTGTATAGATGCTGTGCAACTTCTTCAATTTCACTGAAAATTTGATATAATTCTTTAGATTCATTGTTGAGTCCGAATAGGGAAGAAAACGCTAGTGAGAGTCCCTGGAGTTCCGGTAGAGTTTGGCTGCCTGAGGCTTCACTGGGTGGAGGTTTCAGGCACAGCTGCCTGACTCAGTTGCTTGCCCCACCTGTGGCCCATGTAGTGGGCACTGCCTCTGCCCACTGAAGTCTCAAGCTGAGCTTCACGTAGACCCATCCGGCTGACCAGATGCCCTGCAGTGCCCGAACCCCACACCGTATAATACCACCCCACACCGGCTGTCCCAGGGGACCCTCATATACTATGTTGCAGAGCAGCAGCCCCTGCCGAAACAGCTGCTGCCAGGCTGCTTCTGCAGTGCCCTCGTACTCCTGTCCACCCGATCCTGCTCTGTTGTCCTGCAGATCCCCCGGAACTTAGCCCTGCCACATGTCCTCTGGGCCTTATGGGGGAGGTCCACAGGTGAGGGATGGTGTAAGCTTTAAATGAGCCCGTCATCTGGAATATTTGCATTTCCCTTTGTTTCTCTCAGCCTGGGTTAGTCAAATATTAATGCCGTTCAGTTAATATTGCTCCGCCCCTCCCTGCCTAGCCAGCTTCCATATTGACCGAAGTCAGCCTTCTTTCCTCCATCTTTGTTTCCCTTTCATGATGTCTTTCATCACTTTCTTTTGGGATTGTGTTTGCACTTGGGGTCTTTTCTTGGCATACTTTATCATGGGCGGTAATTAGAAGAGAACAGGGCATGTATACAGCATTTGTCACAGTGTTTTTTTAGCAGCACACAAATTGTCGGCCGTGGGTGCACACAGCAGTGTTTACCAGTGCCAGCAGTGGTTTGAACTGTTTTTACCAGCAGTACTTGCCAGGTGCTTAAACAATGTTTACCAGACATGCACACATTGATTCTCAGCAACGTGGACCAGCAGTGTGTACATAAAGTGTTAGCCAGTAGTGAATTCAGTGGGAGCTGGGAGTATACAAAGTGTTTAACAACAGTGCATACAACCTGGCATGGTATGCACACAGTGAAAATCAGTAGGGCTTTCAGTGTCAGACAGAAGTGTACAGTGTTTAACTACAGTGTCTAAAGTGTGGGTCAGGCACTTACACAGTGTTTGACAAGCATGCACACCATAGATGCAATCTGGGTCAGGAGTGTGCACGGTGTATACCCAGTTTGTGTGCAGATGGTGTTGCATTGGTTTACACAATATGGACAGCTTGTTTTGAAGTGGCACTAGTTAGTTTAATGGGTGGTTACTGTGGATGTATACACCGTGGGCCAGGGGTGTGGTTAATTGTGGGTAACAACGCTCCCAACAGCTCACACTTCTCTCCAAATGAAAGATCTGTGTTGGGTCTGAAGATTGCATTGAGTAAGCAGGATGTGGCAAGATATATTCATGCAGTGTCTGAGGGGCCGAGAGAGGCAACATACCCTCAATCAGTTCTCAGGGCTGGTTGTAGAAAGCTGGCCTGGTTTTTAGTGGGTAGCTTGGGTACTTACACTTTACACCAGGTCCAGTTATCCCTTGTTAGTTAATGTAGTATTGTTCTAGCAGCTTAGGCTGGTAGAGGTAGCTATAGCAGAGCAGCTTAGGCTGAACTAGGAGACATGCAAAGCTCATGCAATACCACTTATAGTTACACAGTACTTATGCACAAGTAAAGACAATACTCGGTGTTACCAAAAATAAAGGTATTTATTTGGGTGACATGGTACCAAAAATATCTTAGTGACAATACTCCTTCTGGAGGTAAGTATTATACACAATATATACACTAGACACCAAAACTAGACAAGTAGTCACAGAACAATGCAAACAGTAGGAAAACCTACAGAATGCAATGGGAGAAAATAGGTCTAGGGGCAACACAAACCATATACTAACAAAGTGGAATGTGAATCACAAATCCCCCCCTAGACAAGTGTAGTGTGTGCAGAATCGCTGGGAGAGTAAGCATACAGTAAAGGTAAGTAAATTACCCCATCTCAGAGCCCAGAAAAGCAGGAGTAAAGTACTGCACATTTCCTTAGGACACACTACACCTCGTTTTGGGGATTTTGCAGCAGCCAACCAAGTCTGCAAAGAACAACTGCAGGATTATTGGACCTGAAGACTAGCAAAGGAAGGGCACCAAGTCCAGAAGTCAAAAGAAGTTCCAGTAAGAACAGGAGCCCCTGCCAACCCAGAAGAAGGTGCAAAAGAAGAGTCCCTGGTTAGTAGAAGACTGCAGAAATGCATCCTAAGAAGATGCCCGTGGGTTCCTGCATGATGCAAAAGATGTCCCACTGTGTGAAGATTGATGCAGATTAGATTTCGTGTTGGAAGGCACCAACAATCCTTGGCTACAACAAAAGTGCATTTTTCATCAAAATGGCGCTGAATGGACTCAGGAGGGACCTGGAGGCCTCAACTCTGTGTGAGGAAGAAGAGGGGGGCTCTCAGAACTTTAGAGAGCCCTCAGGATGCCAGCCAGCACCCCCAGAAGCCACAGGATCTGGGTTCAAAGGAGGTGCAAAATGTGGTTGATGCAGCACAACAAAAGAAGGTCCCACGCCGCTGGAGAACATCTCAGCGAGTTGAGCATCGCAGAGTGGAGTGCTGGGGACCTGGGCCAGGCTGTGCATGAAGGAATTTTGCAAAGAGTGCACAGAGGCCTCAGGAGGTGAAGAAGACACAATAAACAGGGGTACTGTTGTCCTCGGGGAAGGCAAGGTCTTACCTCCTCCAAATTGCATCAGCGGGACCTCAGGACAGTCTATGTTGATGATGTCCACCCGCTGTGTCCTTAGGAGGATGTTCGTTGCCGTGAGAGAAGTCCCAGGGTACCGGTTGTCGCCTTGGAAGGTGCTTGTTTGGGGCAGGGGAGTGACTCTGTCACTCCACAGGAGATTTCTTCGGTCCTTCTGATACAGGATGAAGACAGGGAGTCCCCAGAGCATGCACACTGTGGAAACTATTGCAGTTGCTGACTTGGAGCTGAGGTTGCTGGAGAAAAGTGTCTCTGGTAGACACTTTGTTGCAGTTACAGCGTTTCTTGGAGCAGACTGCTGTTGATCCGAGGTCAGAGGAGTCTGAAGTTGTTGCAGAGGATTGCTGAAGGAAACGTGCAACCAGAATCTGAAGAGAACCCACAGGAGAGACCCTAACTAGCCCTGAGAGGGGGATTGGCTACCTTATCAGCTAAGGAGCTATCAGGAGGGGTCTCTGACATCACCTGCTGGCACTGGCCACTCAGAGGCCTCCAGAGTGCCCCCCACCTTGCAAAGCAAGATGGCTGAAGTCTGGGACACACTGGAGGAGCTCTGGGCACCCCCCCTGGGGTGGTGATGGACAGGGGAGTGGTTACTCCCCTTTCCTTTGTCCATTTTCCCACCAGAGCAGGGGATAAGGGGTCCTTGAACTGGTGTAGACTGGTTTACGCAAGGAGGGCACCATCTCTGCCCTTCAAAGCATTTCCAGAGGCTGGGGGAGGCTACCCCTCCCCGGCCCGTAACACCTATTTCCAAAGGGAGAGGGTGTAACACCCTGCTCTAAGAGGAAATGCTTTGTTCTGCCTTCCTGGGACTGGGCTGCCCAGACCCCAGGAGGGCAGAACCCTGTCTGTGAGGTGGCAGCAGCTGTAGCTGCAGTGCAAGCCTCAGAGAGCTGGTTTGGCAGTACTGGGGGTCCATGGTGGAGCCCCCAGGATGCATGGAATTGGCTCCCCAATTCCAGATTTGGAATGGGGGATAATTCCATGATCTTAGACATTTTACATGGCCATATTCAGAGTTACCATTGTGAAGCTACATATAGGTATTGACCTATATGTAGCGCACGCGTGTAATGGCGTCACCACACTCACAAAGTCTGGGGAAATGGCCCTGAACTATGTGGGGGCACCTTTGCTAGTGCAAGGGTGCCCTCACACTTAGTAACTTTGTACCTAACCTTCAACAAGTGAAGGTTAGACATATAGGTGACTTATAAGTTACTTAAGTGCAGTGAAAATGGCTGTGAAATAATATGTGTGTTATTTCACACAGGCTGCAATGGCAGGCCTGTGCAGGGGTTTGTCTGAGCTCCCTATGGGAGGCAAAAGAAATGCTGCAGCCCATTTGGATCTCCTGGAACCCCAATGTCCTGGGTCCCTAGGTACCACATACTAGGGACTTATAAGGGGGGTTCAGTATGCCAATTGAAATTGGTAAATGTAGTCACTGGCCTGCTGTGACAAATTTAAAAGCAGAGAGAGCATAAGCACTGAGGTTCCCGATTAGCAGAGCCTCAGTGACACATTTAGGCACTACACAGGCATACACATTAGGCCACAAACTATGAGCACTGGGGTCCTGGCTAGCAGGATCCCAGTGAGACAGGCAAAACATACTGGCATATGGGTTTTTATCTATGAGCACTGGGGTTCTGGCTAGCAGGATCCCAGTGACACAGTAAAAACACACTGACACACACTCACAAACAGGCCAAAAGTGGGGGTAACCATGCTATAAAGAGGCTACTTTCTCACACTGGTGCCATAGGGAGGATTGTTGAGGCACCTGGCATACATCCACTACACTCCAAACCAAAACACATAGGTAAAAGACATTGGGCCTCATTACAACCCTGGTGGTCACCGACGCCAGGGTTAAAGTGGCGCTCGTACCGGCAACAGGCTGGCGGTACGATTCGCCATATTATGACCACGGCGCTACACCGCCCTGGGGATTTTGACTCCCTTTACTGCCAGCCTGTCCATGGCAGTAGACACCACCATGGAAAGGCTGGCGGTAAGGGGAGTCGCGGGGCACCTGGGGGCCCCTGCACTGCCCATGTACTTGGCATGGGCAGTGCAGTGGCCCCCAGGCACAGCCCTGTCGCGATTTTCACTGTCTGCCTGTCTGGCAGACAGTGAAAAGAGCGATGGGTGCTGCTGCTGCACCCGTAGCACCGTCACATTACCGCCGGCTCCATTAATGTTGTAATGAGGGCCATTGTTATTTACAACACCTATAGCTCTAACTCTCACAAATACGAAACCTATTGCATTGCAAATGCTTGTTTCCTCTTCCCTTGAGCTTCCAGGTCGGGCTTGCCTGGTGGTGTTTGATGTGGGCTTGCAGAGGGTGTGACCTATCCAGCCCCATTATCTTTCCATGATTTGTTCATGGGTAGAGAGTTGGAAAGTCTGCTGCCATAGGTCGTTATTGCTAATGGGGTTTGGCCTACGGATTTAGAGGATTTTCTTCAGACAGGTGTTGATAAAGGTCTGGACTTTGCTGGTGGTGGTCACTGTTGTCCTCCATATTTCTGCTCTACAGAGAAAGGCGGATTTTACGTTGGTGTTAAAAAGCCTGATCAAACTCTTATAGTGCATCGTCTACAAGAGTGACTGCAGTTGTGCTGGCAATCTTAACCTTCAGGATCTTGGGCCAGATGTAGCAATATTGCAAATTGCGAGTTGCAATTTGCGAGTCCAAGCGACTCGCAAATTGCAACTCGCAATTTACAATGCAGAACGGTGTCTCAGACACCGTCTGCGAGTCGCTATGGGGTAGCAAAGACCCACCTCATTAATTTTAATGAGGTGGGTCGCAAATTGCGGCCCCATAGCGACTTTGGGCACGCTAACATGGAGGCCTGCTGTAGTCAGCAGACCTCCATGTTCGTGACTGCTTTATCAATAAAGCAGTTTTTTTTTTTTAAGTGTAGCCCGTTTTCCTTAAAGGAAAACGAGCTGCACTTAAAAAAATTATCCGAAACCTTTATTTTTGGAATTTTTTCAGGGTAGGTGTCCATTCACAAAGGGGAAGGGGTCCCATGGGGACCCCTTCCAATTTGCGAGTGGGTTACCATCCACTTCAAGTGGATGGTAACTGCGACTCCATTTGCGACCGCATACGCGGTCGCAAATGGAATTGCATACCACTGCGAATCGCAAATAGGAAGGGAACGCCCCTTCCTATTTGCGATTCGGAAATGCATTTTGCGAGTCGGTCCCGACTCGCAAAATGCATTTCTGCATAGGAAACTCCGGTTTGCGACTCGCAAACGGCAATTTTTGCCGTTTGCAAGTCGCAAACAGTTTCCTGCATCTGGTCCCTTGTTTTTTCCCCTGTAGATGTTGAGGCCAATTGTGCTGATGTGGCTGCCACATTGTCGGTCTTCTCCTGCATCTGAAGATGGGTACAGGAGATCAGGACCATGTCAGCTGCACAGTCCAGGTCTTGGAGCTGCATCCAATGTGTCCACTGGATTTCCTGTTGCAGATAGGTAATTGCTTGTTGTTTGGAGGCCAAAGTTGTTTTCTCATACTTTCATATGTCTTAATGCACATTAGTGCACACAGTTTTGGGCAATCATTGAGCGCAGGCTAGAATATAATCCTAGAGTTAGATTTAGTCCTTCTTGAAATATTGAAAGTGACTCCAGGTCTGTATGTAATGTCTAGGGTTCTGACATCCGAAACCCAGCTGTAAGAAATTAAACATAGGAGTGCAGCAAACATAACAGAAAGCTCTTTCCTGGACAAGGGCCTGTTATTTGTCCGAGAGAGAAATAGGTTCAGAACAATATTGACATCCCAGAGTTCTAAGGGAAGGGAAAAACATGTTCTCTTCAACAATTTCAGAACAGTGGGGTTCCCTTCTCTGGGACCCATCAATAGGAATGTGGCACACTGACAAAGCAGATCAGAAGATGTTTTTGACCTGTAATCCATCCTGTCCGAAGCCAATGATGATAAGAAATTCAGGATGTGTGCACTTTCAAACCCCAGGATCCACATTCCTCCACTAGGAACAACCCATCCATGTTGTCCATGCAGACTTGTGGCATTTAACTGTGCCATCAGACCATGCCTTACCGATGAGGTGTTCAATCTGTGGGGAAAAGATTCCTAGCCCTGGTCAGGTTACCAGCTGAAGTACTCCTGTACCTGGCGGTCTGGTCATGAGCCAAGGAGATCCACTGAGAATGGACCACACCTGCTTTACATCTCCTTGAATATTCCCATGTTTGGTTTCCATAACCTCTAATCTTGAAAGTGCTGGGATTGCCAGTCTGCCTCATTGTTCAATGTACCAGGAAGATATTCTGCCATCACTGAAATCTTGTATTCTAGGCAGAAGTGCCAGAAATTATTGGCCAGGTTTGCAAGAATCTTTGATTCTGATCCCCCATGTAGCCAATGCAACACACCGCTGAGACTTTGTCAGTCTTCAGCACTACACAGCATTGAAATTGATCTGTAGTCCAGTACTGAACCACAAAAGAACCCACCAGAAGTACCAAACAGTTGGTGTGGAGTTTCAGTTCTAGTTCTGATTATTTTCATCCTTTGGATAACTCCTCACACCTGGCCCCCAGCCATTTCTGCTCGCATCTGTCTCTATGACTAGTATGGGGTTGGACCCGAAGATTGCTCACATGTTCTATGCCTCCAGATGGGAGAGGCATCACCGCAGCTCATCCTTAACTTCATACTACAGAGGAACCGTCTCATATTACATAGGTCCCTTCTGAAGGTTTTATGCCTTCCGTCTTTGCGTTGATCTGTAATGCAGCAGACCAGAAAAATGTGTGGTGTGGATGATAAGAGGAAACCCACCAGACAAGCAATCTGATACTGAGATGTTCATGGTCTGTGCAGAGTCTTGTGTAATTTGTATCTGATGTTCGCTATCTTCTAAGAAGGCAGAATGAGTCTGTTATGAAGCCAAGGAATGTCATTCTTTGAGTTGGTGTCAGAAATTATTTTGCGTCCTTGTTGCTGAATCACTGGTTTTCTGATAGATTCACTGTCACTTTTCGGCAAGTTTACTGGGCATTGGCCCATTATCAGGATGTCATCCCGGTCAATGATGACACACATGCCATTGGACACCGGCATAAGCACCTTTGTGAAGCACCATGGTGCCGACAGGAGGCCAGATAGGAACGTGGCAAATTTGTAAGCCTGATATCTCCAGGTGAATTGTGAATCTCCGTTGGAGGATAAGATGTGGACTATGAGGTAGGTGTCCTTCAGCCCAGCCACACCATCCAGTCCTGCTGCCTAGTAGCGTCCCTTAAGGCAGGGATTGCCTCTGTCTTGAAATGGCAAAACATTAGCCATTCGTTGAGCACTCTGAGGTTTATTACCGGGCACTGACTCCATCTTTCTTTTCAACCAGGAAAATATTGCTCACTAAACCTTTGGGGTGGAGGGTTGTCTTAGATATTACACTGATTTTTTTTAGAGTAGTTCTGACCTGTAACGGCTGGTGACTTTTGAAAGTGATGGGGCGCATAAAAGTGAAATTTGCTCATAATGGATCATAAATGCTTTATAAATAGAATGTTCCCCAACCACTTCTGCAGTACAAACTTCATTCTGCAGCTTATTGGAAGTACTGTCATAAATAAATATAATCTTACTTTGACATCTAACATTAAACACACGTTCAGCTGGCAGCTACAAAGCACTACAAAGGGTTAAATTCTCCTACGTTGTACTGCCTGGCTATAAATATGTGCATACTGGTCCCACAGAAAATAATCCCCAAGCATCCCAGCCAAACCAAGCACCTCCCTCATGCTGCTGAAAATACTAAAGAGCATAAGAGCAGTGCCACGACTGGCTAGGACAGGAAAACACAACACTCCATCAGAAACCGATGGGAATGTGTCTCTGCGGTTCCAGCTCCCTAGAGCATTGATTACGGAAGCCTGAACTGAGCATTTTAGGCTGGTCTCAGCGAAACACTGGTTAACGTGACATGCGCAGTTCAGTGACCATTGCCTCAGTAGGTCTTGGTCATCCCCATCAATCCTTGCCAGGAGAGAGCACTCTATAGCCCACACCTAATAGAAAAACATTTAATGGCAGTATGGTGGAATGTATTTAGGAGAAAAATGTGTTGATAATTAATCTTTCTCAGGTGTGAAAGCTTTCATTAGAAGGTCAACGCTCTTGTGCTCCTATAGAGGAGCTGCCCCCAGTTCTGACACCTCCTTGTCTATAAGGAAGCAATCTTGTTGTGCAAAGATAAGTGGACTGGGCTAGTGTTCTTGGTATGGAGACCTGTAGAATTCAATATGTAAATCTTGGATGGTTTGAATGACCCACCCGTCCAAGGTCAGGATGCATCAGTTGTGTACAACCATTGCCAGGCTTTCCCTTCCCTAAGTTGGGAAGAAGGATTAGCACTTCCTATTGTGTTTTTTTTCCTCAGAATCCTCCTTGCAGACCCCTGTGTCTTGATGCTCTTATAGAGGGAAAGAAACCTCAAAATCAAGATTTGGTCTGCCATTGGCTATGCCTTGAGCCTTGTCCTCTGCATAAGCTTTGTGCTGGGAAACTGCCGGTTGAGCACCTTCTACCACGACTTGCTCTAAACAAAAGCTTGGTGGTAAATATCTTCTTTATCAAGGCCTTGCCAAGCGAAGTACATGTGAACAAAAAATGTCCTAACTCTTTAATGAAGGCGTCCCTAAAAAAGGCTGGTTTGTGCCACTGACCCGGCTTTTGAGGGTGCGTGGTCTCCCAATTTAACATCTACATTTATTGGGCGCGATCTGCACTGTTTCATGGAAATGGTGCTGTAGGATTTCCCAAAAAGGTGATGGCCCTTTAAGCCCAGCCAGAAAGGACGTCTTGGGAAATCAGGTATCCTGATTCTTTGGCATCCTCTGCCATATCTAAAATCTTGGTCAAAGGTTGCGCTAAATTGAGAAGTTCATCTTGACATCAGCACCAGGAGCGGTTGAAACCTTTTTTGGGGGGCCTGCACGTAGTTGACTAGGAAAGTGGCCACCTTAGCATCCATTTCTACTATAACGGCTACCTGACCCCCTAAGGACCTTCCATGCGGGTGTCCACTCTGAAGATCACAGGTGTAAGATATCCTCAGTGTCTAGCATGTCAGATGTGCCAGCTGTGTCTTTCTTAGCACTGTCCAGCTCCTTGCAATGTGCCAGAGTGCCAGACAAAAGATGTCATGACCTGGATATTCCAGCATTCCGATCCGAATTCCCCTGGGAGTCACCTCCATCAAGGGAGTCAGGAGATTTGGGATTGTCAAGTGTATATGTTCCCCTGATGTTTTGGCCAGCAGTTTCTAGTGCTGGAGAGAAGAGTTCACAGGAGGGGGTCAAGCTGCAAAATAAGACTCTTTTCAGATTATCAAAGATATCAAGATTTATACCTTGCTCATGCTTCCTTTCTGTCTCACTTTGGTTGGTATGCATCCACTTGGCCCTTATGGTTGAGTGACCAGTAATATAGTCCAGTGGGTTCTTCACAACCCAGGAGGGGCTCGGGCCACTGCGCAATTAGTTTTAGAATCTTCTTCTTAAGGAGTGCTATGACTGCAGTGACCACTGTCTGCATGGGGGCGCCCATAGCTTCTGAAAATTCTTCTTCTCAGGTAAAGAATGCAGTTGATTCTTCCTCCAAATAGGAGGAATCTGTTGAATGATTGTACTGTTGGTGATTTCTGGGAGACCTGCAGTATGTGTGAATCCAAAAGGCTCAATAAAGGGGATCTTATGCCCAGCGGACACCCTGGTCCACTTATTCGGTATTTAAAAGGAGGTTATGATCTTGGTCCGGTGTACTCTATAAATATTTTATGTTTATTTTTAGAATTGTCAGGGAATACATCACACTCCAGATGGTGAGGGCGGCCGGCTCTGCAGTCGGTCACGCTGTCCCAGTATGGAATGCGGAAGCACTTGGATGTACCTGGAGAGCAGAGCGTGCGCCCTTGTCACGTGATCATCGGGTAGTTGGAGGACAACATGTGGGCGGCGCCGCCTGTAAGTGGGCAGGGCTGCGAGAGGAGTGCCCAGTTCATTCTTACAGCGTCCGAGAGGTGTGGAAGGAAAAACTGTAAATAATCACAAGCAGTGTTAAATAAAGTTAGCCTTCTACACGGAATTAACAGTCGAGCTGGCAGTGATTTATCTGGGTGCTGTTGGAGCAGCGAAGGCGGTGGGAGCACAGGAAGACTAGTGATATGGACTAGCTCATAATTTGTTAAAACTGGTGCTTCTGGGAAAGATAATTTTGTTGCATTATAAAGTTCTGTGGGCAGCTGGAAACAAAGATGAAGGCAGTACAGTGTAATTCTGCTCTCCGGTCCTGATGTAGACTTCATAATATAGTTCATTTGGGCCATAGCAAGCCTCTATCAAAGCAATCGAATGCTTTCCTTAAAAGTAGTGTAAACAGATTGGTATCCTCCCGTTTACAATGATTGTTATACCATTAAAGGCAGGGCTACAATGTTGTCAGTGGTTCCACAATGTAACCTAATGTCAGTTTGAAACCACGGAAGTAGATTGTATTCTTTTCCCCAGTTTCGCAGTTCTTCTAGTAACAGACTTGCAAAATACTTGGAGTAAATGTCCAGAAGAGCTTTAAATCTATAACAAGAGCAATCAAGTTTGCAATTTCTACGGGTAACATACAGGAGTGATCTTTGCCACCATTCCAGGACAGCACTGTTACTATTGCATGTCTTAAATAAATGTTTCAAGACTTTTGGCCAATGGTTTTAGCCTTGAAAATTACTGCTGTCAAACCGTTTTAACCTTGCGAGTAATCTTAAACTTTTGTATATTGCTGTGAGAAATCGTTTTGAGGTTATCCAATGGAATTAAGTCAAGTTTGTCATTTGTAAATGGTTTGTTGCAGTTATATCAACATTTTCAGTTTGTACAGCAACTGATGTTGGAATTTGTGAAGACTGTGAATAATCGCCCAGTTATTGCTCTTCAGTCCTGTAAATTGACTTGACATAGATGATCCAAGAGGTGGAGCTAACATCGTATCCAGTCGGGCGCTGTGCACAACAATTTGGTGCAAAAGAGTAGCAACCCATTGGAGGCGTTGCTAAAACACCAAGGAGTATTATATAGAATCTCCACAGAAGCAACCTGGTGGTGGCAATTTCAAACCACTAATAAATATTATATGACGTGTACCCTGAGCAATAGAGAGTAACTCATTGGATGCACTGACACACCACCAAGGAGTGTTTCTTGGATTCTTTGAAAAATTGAAAAAGGCAGGACCTAATGGAGTTAAAGCACCAAAGGAATTATGTATGGTGTTCACCGAGTTCTGAATGGGGAGGTGTTCAGAGAGAGGTATGAGTGCTTCATTTGTAAATAAAAACGTGCATCTGCCCAAAGCTCTCTTCTGAAACACACGCCTGTTGCAATTGAATGTGAGAGCACATAATACTGAGGTAGCATAATTCTGACGCCTACTCCAGCCTCTTTAATCCATTTATAGCCACTCCCTGTCCCTTCAGCTCACTCTTGCAGCTTTCTGCTTTCTCCCTTTGCGATGCTTTTTAATTTTCTCGTCCTCCGTCTTTCCCATATGTGTCTTTTGCTCACAGTAATGCTTGAGGCAGAAAAATAAGTGCCGGCCCTCAAAAATATGTGCAGGTGCCCAGCACCGAAAACAACAAGCACAAATTAGGCACTGCATAGGACAGAGAATCAGTTACTATAGAAGCCTAGTCCAACCCCACCCCTAAAGATCCAAATGGGGAAGACACCACACGAAGATGCCCTTAACTAGGATGGCCCCCACAGTAGGGGATCAAACATTTTGCTATTTCTAAATGCATCTTAAAAGGCTCCTGTGCCACTGCTGGATAGATACTTCTGTAATCCAGGAATACTAGGCTATCGTAAGATTGCCACTGAGAAATGGTAAGAATGTGAAATATGGTCTTTTGTAATCAATTTGCTCGAATTGTTCCCCATTTGTGGGCAGTTTTTCACCAGAATATTTCTCACGCTTTAAGAAGGTGAAATATGCAGGAGGACATTTAGTTGCTGTATTCACTTGTAATCCTGATGCAGCTAACTCTCATTATCGGCTGCATGGTATTACTTGACACCTAAATCGGTTCTATTTGTTTTTAAGGATACATCTGTTTCAAAGCAATAAGGCTGACTAGACATTGGCATCTTTTTATTGTCCGAAGATGTCATATTGTAAGTGATACCAACTTTCCCAGCTTCTCTAATGAGTACCACTTTATTGCTCCACACAACTGCAGATGGAGAGTTATGAAAAGGACTTGCTAACCATCCTAATGTTGGAGGCTCACCCTCTATACAGTGTGCAAAACCAAAGCACACTATGCAGAGGGTTCACACAACCACACGTTGGTCTCCAGAGATAAAAATCAGACCACCTAATGCTCCAATTTTTACGGTAGTTGGTTGAGCAGTTTGGCTATCCAGGAGATGTGCCAAGTATTTGCTGTACTCACAAATCCAATCATGCACCACACACACTCAATGAATAACTCGAGACCAGAATTTATAAAAAATACTTCGGACTGTTATTTAATTTTTAAGACCAAAATCTTTAGAATACGTTAAGGACTTTTCTTGTTATGACTTTTTTAAGTTTTAGCAAAGTTAGTCTTTCTGTTCGTAATTACGCACCATAGGAATCCATAAGCAGTCACTTTTCAAAAATGCATAAAAAATCGCACAGTTGATTTACCAGTCTCTTATTTTGCAGTGTGGTCGCAGCAGTCGGTGGACACACTGTTTCAGCTGGAGAGTCTCAGGCAGCTCGTGATTCCGGTAGGAGCAGCGTCAGAGAGGTACTTGGCACAGTCAAAGGGCCATCTGAAAGGGCCACTTGGAGAAGGAGCTGGTTTTCAGATTTAAAGTTGGAGCCTTGGGGTCCCCCTGGGCAGATGAGGTCGCAAAGGATTGAGGACCTGCCGCACACAGCAGATCTCGCGATGCAAGGCCCAGGGCGGCCAGGTGCATGCCATTTTGGAGGTCTTGGATGCTGTGCGCAACAGAGTCCACTGGAGCTGGAGGTGAGTCTCTTTGTGGGTGACTTACAGGACAATGGGGGTGCTCTGGTTGGAGGTCTGGGGTGTTCCTGAAGTCGCTCAACTGGCGCTTCCTCCTGATCTGTTTTCAGCTCTGGAGGATCTAGTTTTCCAATGGTCCAATGTCAGCTGACCAGTACCCAGGGTATTGCTGTATCACGGCCACTAGAGGGCGCAGTGCTACCAAACCTGGCACAGTTGTGGAGCACTTCCGGGTGGTTGTCGGTGTGTCGTCGATTCAGGCTGTGACTTCAGGTTGCAGAGATATTGGCGATTCAGTGAAGTGACCCTCACTGGTTTGTTGGTCCTTTGCAGGTTTCTTGCTTTTCTTGAGTGGTGCCTCCACTCAGGAGGGAGATCGGGGGTGATCCTTGAAGTCTGGAGGTCCCCTGGCTTTCTTGGGGTCGGTCCAGTGTTCAGCTCCTCCGCAGTCGCGATTGTCGGGACTCTGGTGCTGCAAGCATGGGTCTTGGTGCCTCTTCTGGTGCAGCAGATCCTCTGTTCTCGTCCTGGCGGGTTCTTTGGAGCTGGTCTTTTCTTCTTCTTGGAATCCTTTTCAAATCTAAAATATTGGTCCAGGGGAGCCCACTAAATACTGAATTTAATGGGCGTTTTAGGGGGAATCTGGTAGTGTCCAATGGTACACTTACCCTTGGGTGGCTACACGCAGTACAGTGACCGCTTCCTGTGAGAAGGGTCACTTCCCTAAACCTATTGGCTGTTTTCCTTCATTCCAAGATGGATAAAACTGAATTAGAGGGTCCACTTCGCATGCCAGCCCTGAGGGGTGGTGCATGCTCAGTGAGGCCACTCCTCCTACCCTTTCTCTGGTTTCCCGCCCAAAGTGGGAGTTTGCAAGGGGGGAAGCCCTCTGCTGCTAGCAGTAGGCCTGGGGCTCGAATTTCAAGGGCTTTAGCCCTTTGAAGCTCACCGGCAGGGTGTTGCACATTCCTGAGGGAGGGGGTGTTAGCTTCTCCACCCAGGAAGGGCATTGTCTTACAAACCAGAGAGCCATGGCTCCACCCCAGGTTTGTAGATTAGCTGTCTGGAGTGACAGGCTGGATGAAACCAGTCAGCAACTCTGCCAGTTAGGGTTAGCTTTTGCAGGGGGCACCTCTAAGGTGACCCCTGGGTACATTTAGGGATAAATTCAATACTGGCACCAGTTTGGTTTTATCATTCTGAGATGTTTGATACCAAACAACCCAGGGTACAGAGTAGCCATCATGTAACTGGGAAACTTGTGTTTGACCTGTGTCCAGTCCATGCATTTAAAATGGCTGCTCTGTTCATTCACTATGTCCTAGGTTTGGCAAGGACACAGTGGGGCATATTGCTTATGCAGCTATGCCCTCACATACAGTATGGTGCATCCTGCCTTAGGGCTAGAAGGCCTGCCAGAGGGGTGTCTTACCCATAATATATGCAGTGTAGGGTGGACAGGCACACAGAGAATGTGCCATGTCGAGATTGTCTTTTTAGGGTTGCCCCAGTACACTCAGCCTGCAATGGCATTGCTGGGTGCATCTGGGTGCAGGGCCCTTAAGGGTTGCACAATCAGTGCTGCTGCCCTCCGGGGTCTACTCTCATTACCTCTTGCCCTGGGTACTGGAGTACCCATTTACTAGGGACTTATAGGGGTATTTAAGAGTGTATCCAATTGTGCCAAGCATCACAAGAGATTTAGGGAAAGAGCTCTGGCCCAGGGAACCTGTTTAGCAGGGGCCCTGGGCACTATCAACTTCTAGAACACATCAATATCAGGCAAAAAGTGTGGGCTAACCATGCAAAAAGAGGCCTCCTCTCACACCTAGGCCAGCAGGGATTATCTTTAATGTCGCCTTTAAACTGCTGCGTTCTTACAATTTAGAGGCAATGGAAACAAAGCCTTGCACAGAACACCCACAGTCTCCTCTTTCACTGGATAACAATGAAGTGTAGCAGTGTGCAAGCTGACTTCTTCAACTGCCATCTTACATGTCTGAGCTTAATCAGATCATTAATTTTATAGGTCTTCAAAACCTTGGAACGCCCCATATTATGATCATTTCTTAGCAACCACAGCTCCTTTCAAAGATTTCATCCTTCTTTCCTTTCATTTTCTTGACTGAGAATTTGTCTTATCCATTGGCAAGAAGAAAGAGTTGGACGTAGTACGGGGTTACTTTTACAATGATTTTAACACCCCAGTTTCTAGATATTTCCTTTGTCACTTATGCACACGATGACACTTCGTAACATCAGTTTGTCCTACTGACTGCCTTTTTACCAAATAAATTGGTATATGTACCAATACAAGAAAAATAACCCCTTTCCCTCTCCTCCATCCCCTGCCTTCCAGAGAACAGCTGTGCAGAGAGATTGGCAGCCATATTATACACAACAGTGACAATCCAGAGGAATAATCATCTTCAGTCTTTATATTGGAGCACAAAAACACATAAAGGACTCTCCCGCTAGACTAGGACACGGACTGTTTTATTAAGGTTGAGACTGTGAGAGTATGCACTAGTGCATGTGTCTCGCTTGCAAGACATTGTTGTGAACAAAAAGGGATTGGACCTCGCCCGTTGTTTGCCATTTGTTGGCTTGTGTGGCACTCTCCTTTAGAGCCTCGTAATTTGCCACAGCAGACTTGGCATCATTTCCTTTCCTCTCTGTGGGGCAGGGACAAAGCACTGATTGATTTAACTCAACCAGTGCCGGTCCCCTGCTCCCAATGTAATTGAGGTACTATTTTGTTCTTTTTATCTTATAGTGCCCTGCAAACCGAAGGCATGTGACTGGCAAAAATGTACCCAGGAGGACAAACAAAATTGGAAAGTTTTATTTTCTATAGCTAACTTTCTTTTATTTTGCCAAGTCTTTTTTTCTCACTTTGCACTCATGTTTTCTTTGGTTTTTGCTCCTGGGCGCTGTTCTCAAAAGATAAGGATTATCTTGTTCTAAATATTACAAAACAACATTGTTTTTTCTCATGTGTAATATACAAAGTTTTCTTTTAACACATATATGTGCAGTGCACCCCAATCCACCCCACTTCAATCCAATCCGCCCCACTCCAGTCCATGCCAATCCGCCTCACCTCATATCAATCTACCATACTCAGTCCAATCCACCCCACCCCACTCCAATCCAAACCACTCACCCCAAACCACTGTAGCCCAAACCACCACACTCCAGTCCTCCCACCCCACTCCAGTCTGACCCATTCCAATGCAAAATAATCTACTCCACTCCAATCCAAAACAATATGACCCACTCCTATCCTAAACAATCTGCTCCAATCCAATCTGCCCCACTCCAGTCAAAAACGATCTACCCCAATCCAGTCTGCCCTACTCCAATCTGCCCGACTTCAATCCAAAACAATCTGCCCCACTACAATCCAAAACAATCTGCCTATCTCAGTCCAAAACAATCTGCCCACTTTAATCTGCCCCACTACAATCTCCTCCATTCCAATCCAAAACAACCTACCCAACTTGAATCTGCCCCACTCCAGTCCATTCCACCTCACCCCAATCCAGTCCACCTAATTCATCCCAGTTCACTCCAATCCAAACCAACTTCAATCCAATCCACCCCATGGCCAATCCAGTCCACCCATTAATTCAGCTCAATGCAATACAAGCACACCACCCCAGTTCACCTCAATCCACCCAACTCCAATCTATTCCACCACAATCCACCCCACTCCAATCCCAATCTGACCCACTCCAATTCAAACACTTTGGGGGTCATTACGACCCTGGCGGAAGGCGGAGAATCGGCGGTAATACCGCCAACAGGCTGGCGATCTCCCTCCATGGAATCATGACCATGGTGGTTACCGCCATGGTCATCCGCCGGTTCTCCGTTCCGCCCGCCATGGCGGAGACGAGAGCCGGGCTGGAGACCTGGGTCTCCAGCCCGGCGGCCGTCACTATACCGCCGGCGGTATTTTGACCCGGCTTACCGCCATGGATTTCCAGCAGTTTGAACCGCCGTGAAATCCATGGCGGTAAGCACTATCAGTGCCAGGGAATTCATTCCCTGGCATTGATAGGGGTCTCCCCCACAGCCCACCCCCACCCGACTCCCTTCCCTAACCCCCCCCACCACCCCTGCCACCCCCCAAAAGTGGCAGGGTCCCCCTCCCCACCCCGACCCCCAACATCACATAACTCACACACACACGACACGCATGCAGGCACCACCTACACACTCACACGCACACACGGCAACATACATGCCTACATACACACACACAGGCAGACACGCACACCCACATTCAAACATTCACGCACATATCCATACTGACATACCCACAGACATACATGCACTCATTCCCATACACACAACACCCCTGCAAGCATACACGCACTCACACTCCCCCTTCACATACACACACGCACACCCCCATGCACGCACACAACACCCAACACCCCACCCACCCCCCTCCCCTCACAGACGATCTACTTACCTGGTCCGACGATCCTCCGGGAGAGGACGGGAGCCATGGGGGCAGCTCCACCGACACCACACCGCCAACAGAACACTGCCACGGCGAATCACAGGACGTGATTCGCTGGGCGGTGTTCTGTTGGCGTGGCGGTGGAGGTGGAGCAAACTCCACTTCCCCGCCTCCCGCCAGTATGGCTGTTGGCGGCTCTCTGTCCGAAAAAGGACGGAGAGCTGCCAACGGTCATAATAGGCTGAGCGGAAAACCGCCACCACTGACGGTCTTCCGCACGGCGGTCCCTCGGCAGTCTTGCAAAAAGACCGCTGAGGTCAAAATGACCCCCTTTGTCCCATTATAATACAAAACAATCTGCTGTGCACCAATCTGCCCGACTTCAATCCAAAATAATCTGCCCCATTCCGATCTGTCCTACTCCAATCCAAAACAATCCACACCAGTAGCCCAGTCTGGTTCACCTTACCCCAATCCACCTCACCCCAATTCAGTCCACCCAATTCCACCCCAATCCAATCTGCTCCATCCAATCCAATCCATCCCGCTCCAGTCTAATCCACCCCAATCCACCCAACTCCAATCCATTCCACCACAATCCACCCCACTCCAATCCAAAACAATCTGACCACTCCATTCTGCCCCACTACAATCCAAAATCCAATCCAAAACAATCTGTCCCACTACAATCTTCCCTACTTCAATCCAAAATAATCTGCCCCACTCCAATCCAAAAACAATCTGCCCCAGTCTAATCCGCTCCAATCGGCCACCCTCCAATCATCTCCACTCCCTCCCAATTCACTCCATTCTAATCTACCCAAATCCACCCTACACCAATCCAGTCCACCTCATCCCAGTCCAATTCATCCCACTCCACCCTAATCCAATCCACCCCACTTTTGTCTAATCCACCCCAATCCAGACCCATCCAGACTACTTCATACAACCGCAATCCACCCCATTTCACCCCATCCACTCCAATCCAATCCCCCACAACCCACCCCACTCCAATCCAAACCAATCTGCCCCACTTTAATCTGCCCCATTCCATACTACTCCATTCCAATCCAAAATAATCTACTCAATTTGAATCCACCCCACTCCAATCCATTTCACCCTATCCCAATCCAATCCACCCACTTCATCCCAGTTCATGCCACTCCAATCCAATCCACCCCCTGGGCAATCCAGTCCAGCCATAATCCAATCTAGCCCAATCCAAGACAAGCCACACCACCCCAGTCCAACCCAATCAACCCAACCCCAATCCAGTTCACCACAATCCACTCCACTCCAATCCGAAACAATCTGACCCACTCCATTCTGTCCCACTCCAATTCAATCTGCCCCATTCCAATCCAAAACAATCTGCCCCACTCCAAACTGCTCAAATTCAATCCAAAATAATCTGCCCCACTCCAGTCCAAAACAGTCTGCCCCACTCCAGGCCACCCCATTCCAATCTGCCCCACTCTATCCCAGTTCACCCCATTCCAATCCACCCCACACCAATCCAGTCCAATCACCTAATGCAGCCCAGTATAATCTACCTCACCCCAATCCAATCCACCCCACCCCACCCCACTCCACCCTAGTCCACCCAATCCAATCCACCCCACTCCAGTCAAATCGACCCCAATCTAGCCCAATCCTGTCTACTTCACCCCAATCTAATCCACCCACTTCATCCAAGTTCACCCTACTCAAATCCACCCCATTCCAATCCAATCCACCCCTGGCCAATCCAGTCCACCCCTCAAACCAATCCAGACCAATCCAACACAAGCCACGCCACCCCAGTCCATCCAACTCTAATCCAGTTCAATACAATCACCCTATTCAAATCCAAAACATTCTGCCCCAGTCCAATCTACCACACTCAAATCCAGCCACTCCATCCCAATTCACCTCATTCCAATCCACCACAATCCACGCCACACCAATCTAATCCAATCACCCAATCCAACCACCTCACCCCAATCTAATCCACCTCACCCGAACTCGCTTTATCCCACTCCACCCCAATCCAATCAACCCCAGTCCACCCCACTCTAATCCAGTGCCCCCATTCCAATGTAAACCACCCCACTTCAGTTCAATCCACCCCGCGCCAATCCAATCCACCCCACTCCAGTCCAATCCACCTCACTCTCAGTCCAGCCCATTCCAATCCAATCCACCCAATTCTAATCCAATTCAATCCAGTCCACCACTCCAATCCAACCCTCTCCTCCCCATTCCGATCCAGTCAAGCCCAATCCACCTATTCAAATCTATTCCACCCCATTCCAGTCCAATCCCTCCACTCCAATCCAACCCACCTCAATCCACCCCATTCCAATCCACCTCAAACCAATCCACCATGCCCCATTTCAATCCACCCCACTCCAATCTACGAACGACAACGCATCACAGTCCACTCAATCCAACCCACTCTACCCCAATCCAATCCACCCCACTCTACTCCAGCTCAATCCATCCCACTACCTCAAACCACTCCAACCCACACCAATCATATTCCACCCCACTCCATGACACTGCACTCTACCACACTCTGCCGCTGAACCATTTACTTTACTCCCATCTACTCAACTCTATGACACTTTACTCCCAATACTCACTCTGCAACACTTTATTCTAACAAATCCACTCTATAGCGCTGTACTCCCCCTCTACACTCCATGACTCTCCACGCCACTAAATTGTTGTCCTGCTGAACAGCAGCCACAGATTGCCAAGGCCAAGAGCTCTTGTATAGGCAAGACCTATTGGCTTTGTCCTTGCTTGTTTACAAAGGGAATTCAGATTGGAAAAGCTGTTCGCGTGAATAGGGGTTATTGCACATAGATGTGCCAAGGTTTGTATGGGTTGAACTAAGGGTTATGGCCATACTAAGGCGAAATATGCACTGCTGTTTTCAGTGTCCGTTTGAACGGAATTTTATCATTCTGATATCAGAGTTTATTATAGAGAAATAAAACACTCCGTTTACAATGAATGCATTAGAGGACCCTCATGCTGCCGCTTCCAGGGACTGTTTTATATGAACCACGTTTTGATGCGTTCAAGAACTGTCTTAGGCGAACCATGTGCTCCTGTTTACAGGCATCGTGATAAGGATCTGTGGTTCTGTTTTCAGCTATTCTTTAGGGGAACGGAGTGCGCCCTTTCCAGGAGCTGCCTGAGAGGGAAACACCTTCTTCTAGTTTCGGGTACTGTCATTGACCGTTTGCCGCCATGGCCTTCCCCTAACTTTGCTATCTGCCTTTCTGACCGTTCTCTTAGTAGTGGAAACGGGAGGTTAGCAAAGGCCCGACAGGCAGATGCAATCGGTTCTCCTTTCTACAGCACAGCGGCGGCTGCTTATCTGTCAGCAGTGTACAAACCTTTAGAGCAGCAGGGCGGATAATTAAACGGACAAGCTTGTCAAATCCCTCTTGTCAATGTTGGAGCCCTGTTTTCTCTCGTAGTTCACTTGTCTCTCTATTTCTCTGTTCTTTTCCTGCCTTCTGGTTTTATTTTTGTTCCTCGCTCATGATTTGTAAAATGCAGGATCTCTCGGCTTGGCCCGCTTCCTCTGCTCTTCTCTATATCCCCTAGCCCTGCGCGCGCCCACTCACACCCTGACTAAAGAAGACACATCAATAAGAGACCACAAGCCATTTCACTTGATGGCCAGGGTTCCTTTCCAGGATTAGCGCATGTGGGAGTTCTGATGTTCCTGACATTGGCTGTAGCCTGTCATCCTATGCTATAACCTGAGGAAGACCGCGAGTTTCTATTGATTCACCAAAATAAACAGGAATTTAGTTGGAATGAACCTGTGTGGAAGTCCAGGACTCCATTTGCCCTCAATTGTCCAGACAAGTGGTGGAGCATTTTTATCTGCACAAGTGGAGGAACACTGGGTGGTAGATTTTCTGTGGATTCCTGCAGATTCCAGAAGTTTCCAATCACAGAAATATAATGAAAATGCATTATTTCAGGCATTGTGGGTATGACAATGTCATGGGATCCACACAAGGCACACCACCCTGGAATTCCCTGGTTGTCTAGTTTTAAAAAATGTCTGTGGTTTGTAGGTTTCTATGGGTGGCAGCTGAGCACGGCCCCAAATCTCACAGCTACCCCTATGGCTGATCTCTCCATGTAGCACTTTAGGGCCTTTTGTGTCAAGGTCTCTTGGCTCATTCACACAAGTGAGGTACCATTGCTATCAGAAGACTTGGAGGAATACTTGGAGGTAGGAAATTTGTGGCTCCCTGCAGATTCCAGAAGTTTATCTCACATATATGTGAGTAAAGTGTGTGTTTTAAGTCAAAGTTTGCCATTTGCATGGCACTGTGGGTAAGAAAATGACATGTGATCCACAAGAAGCACACCACCCTGAGCTCCCGCAGGTGTCTAGTTGTCAGAACTGTCTGGATCTGGTAAGGTTTCCCAGGTGGCAGCCTATCCAAGCCCAACAAGTGCAGCTATCCACTATTGCAAGTGGAACGATATTGGGAGTTAGCCACACTCTCCTGGCCCATATATAAAAACAATACCCAAAGGAATCAAATGTCCTCTCATTTGCCATTGGCATGGGATTTCTTAGTCTGCAGGGGAGCAGGACTATTGAGGCATTAGGGGTGAGGGTGGTGTGGATGTCACAATGGGCCAGACCCACCCCATTGTTTTATGAAAAAAATATGTTCCTGCCATACAGTGGGCTTTCTGGCCCAAAGGGGCTAATTGGGACAGATCTCCTGTTTCCCCAGGGCAGAGGGTGGGGGGGGTTGGGCAAAAAGACTTATCTGTTCCATTTTTGGGGTGCGGGTGGGGCCAGTGTTAAAGTGCAACACCTGAGTTTTTTTTCTTTTGACACAAAGGCAAAAACTCTGGTGTCAGGTGGACTTTGTACCCCCCTCACCCAGGGCATATTTGTGGCAATCCCCTGGAGGCAGAAAGACACTGGGGAGGAGGTATGGCTCGATGCCAGGGTAGGCCACACACTCCTTTTGTTTGTTTCAGCTGCCTTTTGTTGACATGCCTGGTGTTTAGTGGGTTTTTGGGGGTGCACATTGGGGGTGAATACCCCTAACCACCACCGGGTGGGGCAGAAATTCTGTTGGGCTGCGAGGTGGGGGAGAGCATGGCCCATGCCTAGGTGGACTGCTCCCAACCCAGGATACTGCATAAATGTAGTCCTTAGTGTCTAGTGGGCTTTCTGTCCCAGAGGTGGACAAATTGGGATAATTGCCCTGATCCATGTCGAGGGGGGCAGAAAGATTAGCTTCTTGTTTGAGTGGGGAAATGGCCATGCTAGTTGTGGGCAGCTCCATACCTAGATGTTCTAAAATTAGCATTCCCTAGTGTCTAGTGCAATTTCTGTCCCCCCCAGGGGGCAACTGAGGGCAATCAGGGAGGGCAGAAAAACTATCACTATCGTTTTTGGCTCATAGTGGACAGCCCCCACCAATATGTTTATTTAAAAAAAAGTCTTTGGTGGCTAGTAGGCTTTCCGCCCCTAAAGTGGGCCATTGTGGTAATTACCACCATCTGTCCCTCAGGGGGGGAGAAAGACTATGGCCCTCATTCCAACCCTGGCGGTCTATGACCGCCAGGGTGGAGGTCGCCAGAAGCACCGCCAACAGGCTGGCGGTGCTTCATCTGGCATTCTGGCCGCGGTCGCCCAGCTGGGTCCGGCGGTTTCCCGCCGGATTTCCCCCGGCTGGGAGAACCTGCAGTGCCGCCATGGGGATTCCGACCCCCTTCCCGCCATCCTGTTTCTGGCGGTTTTGACCGCAAGGAACAGGATGGCGGGAACGGGTGTCGTGGGGCCCCTGGGGGCCCCTGCACTGCCCATGCCACTGGCATGGACAGTGCAGGGGCCCCCTAACAGGGCCCCAGCATGATTTTCACTGTCTGCATAGCAGACAGTGAAAATCGCGACGGGTGCAACTGCACCCGTCGCACCCCTGCAACACCGCCGGCTCCATTCGGAGCCGGCTTCTATGTTGCAGGGCCTTTCCCGCTGGGCCGGCGGGCGCTCCCAGCGGGGAAGCCAGAATGGCCTCCGCGGTCTTTTGACCGCGGAGCAGCCAAATGGCGGTGACCGCATGGCGGGCGTCTACCGCCGCCCGCCGCGGTCAGAATGACCGCCTATATCTCTTGTTGGGGATGGGGCCCTTGATCTGCTCATGTTGGGCAGCCCCTAACCCTAATTAAATAAACAAATCCCTGGTGTCTAGTGGGGTTATTGAGGGTAATCACCCCTTTTTACCTTCCAGAGGAGCAGACTGATGATAACTCTAGTTTTGGGGGGTGGGGGCATGGCCATGCCCATAGTGCCCCCCCCCACTCCCATATTCATCTTAAAAATAGACCAGTGGGCTTTCTGTCCCCTCGAGGAGGCAGATAGTGGTAATTACCCCCATCAACTTCCCCCGGGGGCAGAAAGATTATCTGTCTTGTTGGAGAGGGGACATGGCTATGCACATGGTAGGCAGTCCCCACCCCATATTAAAAAAATAACATTCCCTGATGTCTAGTGGGCTTTCTGCCCCCTGGAGGCAGATCACAGTAATTACCCCCATCAGCCTCCCAAGGGAGCAGGAAGACTATCTCTATTTTTGGGATGAGGGCATGCCCCTGCCCATGGTGGGCAATCCCCACCCCTATACAAAAAAAAACTTTCCCTGGTGTCTAGTTGGCTTTCTGCCCTCCCCCACTCAGAGTGTGGATTGGGAGTAATCACCCCTATCTGCCATCCAGGGGGCCAGAATTACTGTTACAATAGGTTATAGTGGGTGAGAGCATGGTCATGCCCAGAATGGGCAGCCCCCACCTCCTATAATTTTAAACAATTTGACCCTGGTGTCTAGTGGGCATTCTGCCCCCCACCCGCCAGGGAGGAGGGGGCTAGAAAGGCGTATCTGATATGTGGGGGGGGCAAGCCATTGCTCAAGTAGCAGCTCTCCCAAACTCCCAAGTGTCTAGTGGGTGGATCTCTGCTTGGGGACTGTTCTCCTATGGCATCCCCAAGCAGGGATCCACTGAGGAGAGATCATTGGAAAGGGGAGAGTCCCCCCCTTTCCAACGATACCTCTCACACCCCATTCAGAGCTTGGGGGCTGGCAAATGCCCCCCCCCCCAAGCACTGATGCATTGATAGTAAAATAAGCCCATCATCTTGTTTTACTTTCACTTTAGTGTCATGACGTCAGTGCAACCTGCACGCTGATTGTTAGTATACTAAAATCTTGCATACAGAAGTGTCAGGCTTCAAAACAGTACCTGTGCTGGCAGGTCTTGCTCCTTTATCTCAGCAACACATGGCTTATGTACTTGGTCACTGTAAATTTTATCACCCCTACAGTGGACATTGATGATGTTCAGCATGTTTTTAAGTTGTCAGACAGGGATTATTCTAAGATCACACGTGTCAAGTGAGGAAGCTGGAACTCATGTTTTTTTAGTACTTGGAAAACAGCTTATCTCTTAGGCTTAGACTGCTTTTAATATAGTTTTATGGTTTACCTACCTGTCTCTAGCATTTCTTTAAAACCTTGTCTTTTGCAGACAGTGCAGAAGATATGTGAATGTCCAGGGTGCACGCTCCTGTATGATATATGATCCAAAGTATAAATGGGCTTGTGTAATTGAGGCACATGCACATTAGACACTTGGCACACCTAGGCCCATATTTAAAAGAAAATGACGGAGCGCAATGCTGTGCCAAAATTGGCAGCACCACACTCCATCATTTTCAAAAGCAGGAATGTACCGTATTTAATTGAAAATGACGCACCCTTCGTTGTCCCCTGCGCTGGCGCTAAATTAAACTACCCAGCGCCAACGCAGGCATCCTTGCACCATTGTGCAAGGATGTCTGCGTTGAGGAGTTTGATTGTTTATGTGCAGGAAGGGACACCTTCCCGCACATAAACAATCATGTCTGACATTTTGCTCTTTCTATGCATGCTGCAGAATGCAGCACACATAGAATAAGCCCAAAACGAGGAAAAATAAAAGTATTCCTCCTTGTTGCACCTTGCCAGGTTTACAAAATCCCGTAAATCTGAGGCAACGTCAAAATGCAATGAGTGTTGCTGTGGCACGCCCCCAGCAACACCCATTGCACGCCCCTTCCACGCAAAAGGCTGCGTGTGTAGGGGCCGTATTTACAAGGTGGTGTTAAGCCACAAAAAGTGGCTTAATGCCACCTTGTAAATATGGCGCAGGCATAGCGCCACCGGAGCGTCACTAAAAGTGACACTTTGGTGGCACTAGCGGCTCTTAAATATGACCCTAGTCTCATAATGTTTGTGAACATTGTTAGAAAATGACAAAAAAACAAGCAACACAGTAGAAAAAGAAGATGCTGCAATATGCATAAGTGTATGTACCATGGCCAGAGATAACATGACTGTTAATTTGCTGTATACAATGCTTATGACCACACGATCTTTATATAAATTAATAAGTATTGTGGTTGAAGCTTGAGTGGTGACTCCCGTGGGGGTATCACAGTACCACACAGGAGGGCTGCCCTGGGTCCCATGGGAGTACTGCAGTACTTGAAACATTAATTTTGTTTTTAACTTTTGACCACTTTGAGGAGGGGTCGTTCTGGGTAAACCACCTCCCAGCAAGTACCTACGCTGCCACCTTATACCCTAATTTTTAAAGGACACAAGGATCAAGTCTCTGTGTCCTGTAATGGAAGCTGCAGCATTTCATTCTGAGTTGTGGCCAGCCAATCAGATATCTTGGTACTGCGTGACTGGTACTAGTCCCATGGTACAGGAATGGCTGAAAGGAGAAAAATCCCCTTAGGCTGTTCAGAGGGCCCTGTTTTTATGGGCGAGCGCAAAGCGCTCCATCCTATTCTGTAATCTCTCTTTGGGCATCCAACCACGCCCATGTCACATCAGTCACTTACATTGGTTCGTGGGCTTGCCTTTTAAAATCCGCTTGCTTTCATTTGTGAAAGGCATGCATAGGTCATGCCTTTTCTGGTGTTTAGCCTACCTACACAGCACTGGGAAACTACTAAAAACATACAAGGCTTGATGTTTTCAGCATGGTGTCGGGGCTAGTTTATATGTTTATTTTCCACGCAGAGCGATCGTGCTGAATTTTACATAGTGCGATCGCGCTGCGTTTTTTTTTTCTTTACAACGCTAATAGCTCTAACTCGAGCAAATGCGAGACCCGTTGCATTGAAAATGCTTGTTCTAATTGTGGGTGCCGCAGGACTCTAAAAGGACCACGATTTAGATATCCCTAACATATTAATCCTTTCAAGCCCAAGCTGCGCTACTCTTTAAAGGTGAATTTCTCAAAAAGGCCCAAATGGATTTACACCAAATCAAAAAAAGCACACTTTCGAGTGTACCTCTAACTTTCTGCCAAATTTAGTGCTAATCTGATTAACCGTGCTTTCTTTATTGGAGAGCAACGTTTACCATGTGAATTCACATAGAAAGTCAACACTTTGGGACTTCCTTTTTTTCCTGGCCCTTGCTTGACAGATCAGCGCGAAACTTATATTATGTAATATATACGGAGAGGCGTCACCAGGTGTATTTTGTATTGATGAATGTATTTATTTAGCACCATAATCCATGCCCATAAGTCTGGTTGATGAGTTTCGACTGGACCATAACGATATACTCATTTGCACACTGCCACTGACTCAGATACAAACTCATACAGACACATACTTACACCCAGAGGCACACACAGGGACAGCTAGTCTTATATTGCATTTGATTCAAACACACCCACAAACTCATAGATACAAACTCACACAAAAAATTGACACACACAGACAAACATTTGCACACTGCCATTGGCGCTGATATACACTTACCTACTCATAGATGCAGGCACACTCAGAGACGCACATTCCCAAATTGCCATTTGCCAAACTCCAAATGTCTTCAATGTCAGTAGTACACAAGAATAATTCATACATTATACTATACATATTTCCTGATTCTGTGTGGGGTCAACTTTAAATTCCATTAACCATCATGGTCCTGAGGATGGTCTTGCGTCCAACTGACATTGGAGACCAATACGTTGACACAGAGTCCATTTTTCTCTTTAAAATCACTGGATCTTCGTCCATGAATCAACCACTTTTCATACTGGACTGCTATTAATCCAGCAAAGAAAGGACTTTACATACATTGACCTTTGGGTTTACAATTTTGACTATTGGCTGGATTCAAATTATGTGGGTAATACATGATGGGATTTGTTTCTATTGTGCACCCTTTATCATAATTAAGTAATATAGAAATAGTTTGATAACTTGATTATTGTGTATGCCTGTTTCCTTCAAATTAATCCACATGATAATTCAAGTAATGTACTTTCGATTCAATTTAAAACATTTCTAAATTATTTCCTTGTGGTCGATTATCCTTTACCTAACACACACAGGCACATATATTTGAACACTAGAATTAAACTCAATTCCGGGATTGTGAACTAAAGTAGAAAAAAACAGTTGAGATATAGAAATGAAAATAGGAGTGAAGAGGTGTGTATGGGAAGAAGCTGAGAAAAAATATTAATTTTATTTTGGACTGATTTAAGAAAATGAGAACTCATCTAGGCATTCACAGCAGACAGGCAAGCTAAAGCTTGAGTTGAAGTGAGGGCGAGTCAAAAAAGGTAATGAAAAATTGACAATCACCCACATAAAAGTGGAACTCGACCCTGTAAGAAGATATAATTGAGGGTACTAAACGGTATGGGGGCGAAAACTAAGGGGCACATAAAAGAGCACGTAGGAACACAAAAGTGAAGAAAAGAAGGTGAAGGCATAGACCCTATCAGAGTACCGAGAATCTGGGATCAGACACATGAGACTGACGCCTGCCTCAAACAGATCCACCAGTATTGAGTGGAGAAGCAGGATTCAGAAGAGTAAAGTGATCCACTGTGCCAAAAGCTGTTGCGAGAGCTAGTAAGGAAAGAAGAATGCTTGTTATAACATGGCGGGGTTAGAAGCTGGAAACATGCAGTGTAGTCGTTTCTGTTTAATAACCACGATAAAAACATGATAGAATAAGTGTACATAGAGGACTAAAGCAATGTATTTAAGAATTTTGAAAAGAAAAATGAGGAGAGAGATAAGGTGGAATTTAGAAACTTTCTATGAGGCAAATAAACGTCTTTTTGAGAAGTGAAAGAATAGCTATAGATGTACAAGAAATAGGGAAGATGCTGGATGTGTGAGAAGTATTGACTAATATGGAGATCTAAAAAACAAGGTGATGGACACAGTTTACATCAAGGGTGCTACATGATCAGTCAGAGACTATGGGGGTTATTCTAACTTTGGAGGAGGTGTTAATCCGTCCCAAAAGTGACGGAAAAGTGACGGATTTACCACCAGCCGTATTACGAGTCCATTATATCCTATGGAACTCGTAATACGGCTGGTGGTATATCCGTCACTTTACCGTCACTTTTGGGACGGATTAACACTCCTCCAAAGTTAGAATAACCCCCTATGTGTGCGTGGCAGGAGCCAGAGCATTGGCATTTCTACCTCATAAGGCGAATGAAAAGAGTCAACGCATGACACAGATGGTAGCGAGGAAGGAGCAGGAATTTTAGTTGGAAGAAATAGAGGTTTGCTAAGTACGTTTGCTGGTACTGAATGAAAAGCCTGGAAGCGCGTGCATGCTTTCTCCTGTGAGCCTGTGTCTACTTCCACCTGGAATTCTATGACTGTCACCTGACCAGGGAGCCTGTGACCACTACACCTGAGAGCCTGTGCTCGCTGGCGTCCGCTTTACGGTGGGAGAGCAATAGCTCATGTCTGTGCTATTGTTGCTTTGGCAGCTGTAAGAAACGGTGAACAGACTATCCTTGTCTCCTTCCGAGAATTAATGGAGCACTAAGAGTTCTAATGCTGCAGACGCCAGCGCTGCCAGCTCCAACATTCACTCTCTACTGGTGAGTCACTTCCTGCAGCATCCATGGCTGCTCCTGTTGCCTCTTGACCCACATTGCTCATATAGACTGCAGTCTTTCACCGCTGTCTCACGCCGTCCATATAGATTTCTGATGTAGACTACTTTAACAGGCCTCTCTCTTAGGTCAGTCTCGTAGTCTGCGCTGTGGACTGCTTTACCCGCTACTCATATAGACCACTCTTGTGTACTTCAGTTGTCTCTCACAGACAGCTCTTGTAGATTATTCTTGTGTCCCGCTATTATGAGCTATACTTCTTAGTCACTTTGTACTTATCTTGTGTAGTCTGCAGGCCTAGACTGCTTTACAGTCTGCTGTCACAGACTGCTCCTGCTAGCTGCTCCTGCTGCCAGGCTGCTCTTGTAGGCCACATCCTTTGGGAAGCCTCTCTCTCATTAGTCAGACTTGTCAGTCTTAGACCACTCTCCTAGGCTGCTCTTGTGGGCCACTCTTTAGGCCACTTTGTAGACTGCTCTCACAGATCACTCTCACAGACTTCTCTCACAAACCACTCTTGCATGCTGCTCACACAGATACACTTGTATGCTACTCTTGTAGACTACCCTCATAGGCAGCTTTAAGAGGCCACTTTCATAGATTACTCATGTAGGCTGCTTTTACAGACTGCTTTTGTGGACCGCTCATGTATAGCACCTGTGTAAGCCCCACTTGTAGCAGTTGAAGAAGTCACTATCGTACACTGATCTCCTAAGCCACTCATGTAGGCCGCACTTGCAGTCCACTCTTGGAAACCCCACTTGTAAGTCACCCTCTTGCAGGCCACACTTGCATACCCCTGTTGCAGGTTTCTCTTTTTAGGCACTCTTGTACACTGATCGTGCTAACGGCTCTGCTGGACAGCTTGTATAGACAATCTTCCATAAACTGCTCCTATAGATCACTCTTGCAGACCACAGTCACTTGCCTACTCTTGTCTTTCAGACCACATTCACCGGGCTGCTTTTGTAGGCCCCATTAAAAAACTACTCTATCAGGCCACCCTTGCAGGTCTTGTTTGTAGGGCTCTCTTACAGACCACTTTCACTAGACACTCCCATAGGCAGCTGTCGTAGACTGCCCTATGAGAGCCACTCTTGTAGACCAAGGAGCATATTTATGAGCCCCTAGTGCCACCGGAGCGTCACTTCTCATGATGCTCCAGTGGCACAATGCCCTGCGCCGTATTTACAAGGTGGTGTTAAGCCAGTTTTTGTGGCTGAAAGCCACCTTGTAAATATGGCCGTTTCACACACAGCCCTTTGCATGGAAGGGGTGTGCAAAGGGTGTTGCTGTGGACGTGCCACATCAACACCCATTGCATTTTGATGTTGCCACAGATGTACGAGTTTTCGTAAAGGCAGCGCCAAAATCTAATGACATCCCAGGGGTGGCATTAGTAGTGTGCAACAAGGAGGAATACTTTCATTCCGCCTCGTTTTTTTGCTTTTTCTATGTGAGCTGCATTCTGCAGCATGCATAGAAAGAGCAAAACGCCAGAAATTATTGTTTATGTACGGGAAGGTGTCCCTTCCTGCACATAAACAATCATTTCAAAATGACGCTTTGGCACTTCTGTGTGTGCTGCATTCTGCAGCACACACAGAACTGCCAAATCACCATTAGTGATTGTTGTTTATGTGCAGGAAGGGTCACCTTCCCACACATAAACAATCAAACCCCTCAACGCAGACATCCTTGCACAATGGGGTAAGGATGCCTGCGTTGGCTCTAGGCAGCTCAATTTAGAGCCAGCGCAGGGGACAACACAGGTGTGCGCTGTATTCAATTAAATATGGCGCATCCCTGCTTGTAAAAAAGATGGCGCGTGGTGCTACCAATTTTGGGGCAGCGTCGCGCTCCGTCATTTTCCGTTAAAGATGGGCCCGAGTTCTTGGAGCACGCTTGTACACCACTCTTGCAGTGCACTCTCCGAAGCCACTCTGGTAAGGTCCTTTTCACACACTCTTTTCTAAGACTGCTCACATAGGCCATTGTAGGTGGCACACGCTGTCAAGGCCAGTGCTGCAGCTGCCAATACCACCAGGCAGTCCTCACTCCTTTCTGAGAGCCCTACACAGCAGAAGTATCTCATTTTGGGAAATCGGCTCTGCTGTTTTGTTAAAGGCATTTTGAAATATAAGCTATTGGCCGAGTTACTTCCATGTACACCACTGATTAAAGGCAGGGCCGGCTTTAGCTCTGGTGGTGGCCTGTGCAAGAGTTTTTTTTTGGCATCCCACCCCATAACCACCTCCTTGGATTTCCTCACTACCACCTGGCAAATATGCCCCTCATCTCTCCATAGCCCCCCTTTCACATACAGTCATTTGTTTTCAAAGCGCTTGTAAAGGCTAGCTTTACTAATGCACTCACCTATTCACATAAAATATAGGTCTGCTCTTTGCAGCAGGTACATTAACCATCTATGCTCTTTATGGCGAGTCAAAGCTGCCAATAGATAAAATTTCCATTTCTCTCCCTAGCAGGAACATTAATCACAAGAAATATCTTGACATTTTAATTGTTTTCTGAAGGCTGAACGCACAAGGAACTTTTCAGCAGGTGCTTTTGCAAGTTTGGTAAGTTATTGCTAAACCCAGAGCCCCTCTAAGGTCAGCGCCCTCCATTCCAGGCCAGCACCCGGTGCGGCTGCACCGTTCGCACCACCCTAAAGCCGGCCCTGATTAAAGAGCTATATTTTTAAAGGGTTATATGTTCAGTTTAATAATTTCAGGCTCTCACAAAGTCCGATGGAAAACTTTGTAATTTTGCAAAGGCTGCAAATGTTTTTTTTGTCACATTTGTGTGACAATCAGACTTTTGCGAAAATGTACGTTTCAAAGTTCTCAATTTATTACCAGTAAAATGGTTCTGCATAAGCTATACTTTGCAGAAAACATTTTCCTTCTCCTACTCAAATCTATTGAGCATGGAAACCTGTTGACAAGGTAAGTGTGCAAAGAAAAAAAGATTTAAACATTTGCCTTTGCGCACAAAAAAACTCAATAAAAATCAGCTCAGAGAAAAAGACTGCCTGCATTTTCCAGTCACCTGCAGTCCTTACTTGCTGAATGGGCAAGTGTCTATCTTTATTATCTCGGGTGGATCCTGCTATCTGTCTCCAACCATTTTTCTCCTCGAGTGACTCACTCTGGGCCTCGTGCTCGGTACCAACACATGCAGCAGTAATGAGTAACTGTCCAGGCAATGTGTAACGGGAGCACGGATGGATGTATTTTATTGACAGACAGACAATCCAAGCATTTACTTCAGAAAGTCACGAAAAAAAAAACGAAAGTAAGTTACATATATTTCGTGTTTCAGTTAGTACTGGCTGTAAAAGCCTGAAATATTTTACATTCGTGCCACCATTAAATATAAAACGATTCCATGTTACATTTCAAACAAGTCACGATATGGGATCATTGTAGTGGGACTGGTTTCAGGCCATGAAACTAAGGGGCATATTTAAGAAAGGTGGCACTGCTTGCAGACAGTCGTGGCTCGCAGTGCTTAAAAGGAGCGGGTTGGGTGCAGCGCAACAGGGAGGGGAAGGGAGGACAGGCGGAAGGGGGTAGCGGGGGGTACATTAAATTATTTTAAAAAATAATAATTACAAATGTACCTGATCCGCGAGCCGACCCGCGCCGCTCTCCTTTCCAGCGTCGCTGCACCACAGGCTCCCAGCCTGCCCAGCAGCAGCATCAGGATTGGCTAGGAGTTCCCAGCCAGCGCGCTCCCAGGCAGACTGGGAGCCTGTGCAGGCACTCTCCAGCCGGGCTGGAGACAGCCTACTGCGCATGTGTGTTTGGCTGGCCAGAGACGGCCAGCCAAACACACATGCGCTCTGAGGGGAGTGCTGAGCACTCCCCTTCAGTGGACGTCAGCCCGTGGCCCCGCCCTTTTCAGAACGAAAGAATAAACATAGTTTATTATCCTTTCGTTCTGAAAGTTTTGCAGCTTCTGCTGCTGGCGGAAGGGGGCGACGCTCCTCTGCCCTTATGGAGGAGTTGCCCCTGCTTGCACCCCTTATCGCCCCCTTAACGCCACCATGTGTGCACCGTATTTATAATACGGCACACCATGGCGGTAGTTAGGGGACTAGCATCAGAATATTTGCCTCTAGTCTGGCGCTTTGGAGGATTAGCGTAAAAAATGTTGACTCTACTCCTGCAAATGTCATTGAGGCCCATTGAAATAAATGGTGTGCCTCCTTTTAATGCCTGCTCTGAGCAGGCATTAAAAGTGCCTAAAAAAAGATGCAAAAAATTATTTGCGCTGTTTTGTCAGCCCCCCTTAATGAAAGGATGCCCCCTTTGCATACATTATGCGTGACTCAGGCATAATTGTACGCAAAGGGTTATAAAGTTGCGCAATGCATGCATTGCGTCATTTTGTAAATATGGTGCTGGGATTTCGGCCTCCTTGGGGATCAAGGTGTGGCACAGGAAACGATTTAGAGTCATAGGGTTGGGGGTGAAGCATGAAAAGCAGGTGCTGACATTCAGCTTAAACATTTATTTTAAAAACTCTGCTGCAAAGAAATTGGCAGCAAGAATATACATGACAGTAAAATGTCACATAGAGGCTGCATTTTAAAATTTCTTACAGGGGTTAAGACACTTGCTGCAGAGATCATGGTCTGCACAGCAATTTTGAAGGGATTATAACAAGTCTAGCGGTTAACACAGTTCTGGGATAGTTCTGTGTTTTTTTCGAGTCACAGTTTTGACTTATAAATCAGATCACAGGTTTGTATTTTGTTTAGATAGGTAAGTGGACAGCATGTGGATGGGAAGAGGATGTGGCATAATGGACCAGACCTTCTGACTTTGGAACTGGGGAACTGAATTCTAGTCTCATCATCCGCTCAACATCCTGTGATTCTGGCCAAGTACTTAATCTCCCAGCCTAAAAAAAAAACATAAAAATGAATGTGTCCTTGTGTAATCTAACTAGTGCTCATTGAAAGAGTTTCAATACCTTTGGGTTGATGGTGTGATGTATAAAGATGCTAAAAAGAAGCTGCAGCTTTTGACATTGAATTAATTTTGGTACTTCCAGTTCATAAATTGCAAGCCTTCAAATATACCAGAGGGATCTATTTACCTGCAACAAGGAGCTGCATTCAAAACTGCACCTGCTACAAAGAGCTGCATGCAAAACTGAATGCCATAGGTTTAGATCTGTACTGTGTTTTTTTAACCCGTTTTTATTCTAAGGTTACAGAGAAGGGTTCTCTCTCAGGGGAGCTCCATTGATAGTCATAAACACTGAATAGTCCTGCCCACATTTGGGGATCTCGGAGCTCTTCTTTACCATATATCATCTTGAGTGTAAAAGGTCGCTTTCTTCATTAAGTCCTGGAGAAACACTTAAGACATTAAAGTTTAGCAGCCTTTAAGGAAGGCTATACTGGCCAATTGCTTCCGACTGCAGTTTAAAAAACGTATTTTATATATATATATATATATATATATATATATATATGCACACACAAACAAGCAGATTGACTAGAAATGTATTATTTGAATGTTTACAT